>NC_063333.1:95961862-96133032 GCF_021869965.1 Rhincodon typus | reverse complement strand
GTTTGAATGGAATGTCCCATTGAATGGGAGATGCAGGTATGGTCTGGCCAGGAATCGGCTATGTTCACCTCGTGGCTATTCAGCTATTTGTTCATGAACAAAGTTCTGAGGAAGGGTCACCGGACCCGAAACGTTAACTCTGTTCTGAGGAAGGGTCACCGGACCCGAAACGTTAACTCTGTTCTGAGGAAGGGTCACTGGACCCGAAACGTTAACCCTGTTTTCTCCTCCACAGATGCTGCCAGACCTGCTGAGCTTTTCCAGCAACTTTGTTTTTGTTCCTGATTTACAGCATCCGCAGTTCTTTTGGTTTTTAATTTCAGGAGGATTTAACAGTAACAAAAAATTTTGTTGATGCTATTACCTTAGCTATAAAGTATTTTGTTAGAAGCAATTCTGTTATTAGGGATTCCATTACTAATAGTATACAATACAGTTCAAAATCATTAACTTATTAATGTAGAATCACATAATCAGTATGGATACTCTTGCTGCTGGCACACACATGCTACCAACAAAACTTAAAAACAACATAGTACATTATGTAGAAGTAAAAACATTGAAATTTTGTCTTGGTCTCAAATGAAAGTTCACAATTACCAGCATTTTAAATTACCTCATCTGAATTTTCTATTTTTTCCTTTCTGCAATACTTTTCAAAAAAAAAGAAGATTGTGACCAGAAATGGAAAAATGTCTTGTGTTGACACCATTTATTTTCCGTAGTGTTAAAACCTAAAACATCTGTGGTAACCTTGTCTGCTAGAATAATAATCAGACATCTTGAGCTGATTAAGGACTTTAATTTGATATTTGTTAGTTTCAGTGTGGCTCCAATTCAATATAATGACAGCACAAAAACTGTTCCAAGTGTAACACTAGTTTGGAAATCAAACTCTTGAGTATGAGAGAAAAAAATATAAAAACGTTGCAGAAGGAAATACACTGTAAAAATACTCTGATTTGATTGCTGCATCCTTTACTGGGAAACCTCAGTTGGATTTGAATCACAAATAAACTTTGAATTTTAACTGCCCTTCACTAGTCTGTGCCAGGTTGACCTGGAAAATAAGAGGTGCTGAACGTAGATATTTTGTTTATCTTTATTTCCCAATGTTTCTGTCAGCAATATGACTATAATACAGCATGTATCAATGCTGTGTAACTAGACTGTCTGGTGGTCCAGGTATGGATTGATGGACATTTGTTTGTTTATTTATGGGACGCGGGCTTGCTGACTGGCCAGCATTTATTGCCCTTCCCTAGATGACCTTGAGAAGGTGGTGGTGAACTGCCTTCTTGAACTGCTGCAGTCCATGAGCAGCAAGTAGACCCACAATTCCAAAAGGGACAGAATTCCAAGATTTTGACCCAGAAGCTCTGAAGGAAAGGTAATATATTTCCAAGTCAGGTTGTTGACTGGCTTAGAGGGGAACTTGCAGGTGCCTTGCCTTTCTAGATGGAAGTTGTTGTGTTTTTGGAATGTGCTGCCCAAGGGCCTTTGGTGAGTTTTGCAGGATGCCTTGTAGCTAATACACCCTGCTGCTACTGAATGATGACTTTGGATGAATAGAAATAGCAAAGGAAGTTACTGCAAAGAAAAGACAATCATGCTGGTTTGTCGTATTTTAACAGCTAATTTGGCTTCAATATTTGCAGGTACATGGTTATAATCGTTTACTGTGTTTCCTATTTTGTTGTCAGCTAAATTTACAGGCTGGCAGCTTGCCAGATAGGAAAACCAGCAGTTGGAGGCCACAATCAGAGACCCTTAGGAAGAATCCCCTGTAGTTGTTGGGCTGGTAGAAATAAGAAATCATGGAACAAGCTGGAGATTGGGATTTGCAGTAGGGGAGATTGAATACAGATCATCCAGAAGGTTAGGGTTTGGGAAGGAGTTTTGGAGATTGTATTTGGGGCAACAGCAGTAAGGCAGAAGTGCAGTCAATAGAAGGTGAGACTAAAGATCTGTTTCAGGTATCGGGAGCTCCCCGGATGCACCTGCCTCAGAAAGTATGCTGTAAAAACACTAGCTTCTTGATCTGAATCTTTTGTCTCCTTTGCACTTCTTTGTTTTCTGAGCATTAGAAACCTGGCTAGTAGGTGTTAAAGTCAATCCGACTTCTCTATATTGAACATGATAACAAAGTGACCTGCCATTCTGAGTTGAGACAGCCACATAATTTGTTCCCTGCTGTCAAACAAATATCAGTAGGTATATGCTTAGTGGAATGAATGCGTGAATGATCAATTGATTGAGCCTTATTGTCATTTATTGTACTCAAATGAGTACAGTGAAAAGTTTATAAGTCTCCACTTACAGTGCCATTGTAGGTACAAAGGTACCTAGGTACAGCTTCTTCAGTTACAGGATTAGTTACAGTGTAACAATGTCACCAACGCATGGCGCCATCTTAGGTACAGAGTACTTAGGTACAATCCTTAGTTACAGAATAGAGAGGTGAAGAAAACAAAGTTACATTACAGCTATGCACAGTATAACCACAGGTTCAGAAAAACAAGAAGCAAATTTAAAAAGACAAACATCACGGACTCTCTCCAAGGTCTTTCTGCAGCAGACCAGTGCAGGGGGCCTCCAAGTGGGGTCTGATCACTGGCTGCCATCATATCCGTACTGGGCTGCAGCTGCCTTGAATTGTTTCATTTTTAGGGTTTAATTCCCTTTCTTTGATTTCTTCCCACTTATTGTGGAGGAAGGGGGCTAATAATCAAACTATTTGCAACTGTACTGTTCTGGGAGTATTCTAATTTATTTCATTGGCACACCTAGGTAAATTTTCTGCAACTTATCTCTTGACAGAAAGCATTAGCATGCTAGGAAATCATGCCATTACAACCTTTGATTTTCTAACCTTTTATGTAAATGAAAAAAACGTTATAGGCACAACTTTGTTTGTGAGAGAGACTTTATGGTGTGAATAGATTAATGGAAAATGTAACTTTGTTTCCAAAAAGAAGACATTTGCAGCTACTGGCAATACCAGAAAACACTATCAATAAAGAATATTCTGTGTGTACTCAGGAGGGCAGTCAGCATCCATGGAAAAAGAACATTTCAGCTTTGAATCTTTCATTGAAGCAATGTTTCAATTGTGGTTTCAAAAGTGCTTTTAAATCAATTTACAGATCCTACATAGGAAACCTAACAATAGGGTAACTTACGAAATGGAATGAAACAAATATGATGTTGTAGTCTCCTGCTAGTGCCACTGTGTTGGTTAATAGATCTGCTACATCTTGAAATAATGGTTACAATTACGAAATTAAAGCATTCCACATTGACAAGTGTATCTGAAGTTTGTAGTTTGCCCTTATAGTACATTCTCTTGCCAATGTGTGACATTTGAGTGCCAGTTCAGACACCATAAGTCTCAACCACTGTGTTCTGAAAACCCTGAACAGAGGAAGAGTGACACAGTGGGTGAGAGGTGGAATTTGAACCACAAGCACTAATCGTGGGAAGGCATCTATAAGCATCTCAGCCTATAACTGGATCAGAGGCTTAGGACTGTCAAGAGGGAGGCCATTGATGGCTAGTCAGATGAAGGTACTTTCTGCATGCCGGATTTGGTGTGGATTAATTTCAATTGTCAGAGGGACATTGCCAGCGAAGCTTACAGATGAGTCAGAAGGCCTTCATAGATCTGTGTTCTACACTGCAGCATGACCTCCGGTTCATGGAACTCTGATATAATTCAATGCCCTTGTTTCTGAAAGTCACTACAGACTCAAACCTCTGCTCAAGCAGTTTGTTCCAGGGCTCCACCGGAGACATGTGCAGCATTTTACAGGCAGCTGCTCATTGCTGCATCAAAGAAGTGATAATTGTCATGTTCAAGAGTGTTGGAAAGTTTGTCATTGGACTGACCCAGAGATCCAGGGAGAAAAATTTGTGGGCCATTGCAGGTTTCCCATAAGTTCAGCTCATGATTGCTTGTATCCACGTGGCAATAAGGGCTTCTTATCAAGTGAAAGGAGTGCCACTGCATTAACTTTCAATTGATATTCAAAACCATGGATGTAGCCTTCAGGGGTATGCTCGGTTCCCAGAAATCTCACATGATGCTTGTATATTAAGCCAGATGCCACAGCTGTTTGTAGAAATGGATTCTTGGTGATCAGGGTTACCTGATTAATGCATGGCTAAAGACTGAAGGTGCGAACCCTCGAATTGGGCTGAAGAAGGTTATAATAAATGACATGGTTCAATATGAGTGATAATCGAGCAGATGATCGGTTAGTTGAAATGAGTTTCTGCCAGGACTGCTTCAGTGGACTTTTTATAATCTGCACCACTGAGGATCTTCCAGGTGTTCATTGTCTGCTGTCCACAGCGTAATCTTGTGACACAATGGGAGGAAGCCTTGCTGACTGCTGTGCTTGAGGACACACGCTTCTCATCTGGTGAGGAGTATGAGGATGAGGAGTTTGAAGAGGAGGAGGAAACAGTGCAGGCACTAGGTGTATCAGATACAAGAGCAATGGAAAGATTACAAGGGAGGTTGTAAGTCATTCGCTCACCTAGTCACCGTCAAGCATGATGACAAATTAGCAAAATGGCATATATTGCACAGATACAGCTGTTTGGCCCAACTAGTCTTTCTGGCATTTCTGTTCCACTGGACCTTCCTGCCATCTTTATCTATCTATATCTAATGTTGTAACTCTTTATTTTCTTTGTCCTAATCTGTTTAACTATCCTCCCTTTAAATGCGTAAATACCATTTGTTTCAACTGCTTCATTTGGTAGCAAGATCCACATTCTCACCATTCCTTCGTAATAAAGTTTCTTCTGAAATCCCTGCTGGTTTTCTTGCAGTTTCCCACGACAGTCTGTCTGTAACCACTTTTTTAAAACTCTTCATCATCTAAAAGACCTCCATTAGACCACTCCCCAACCTTATTTTTTTCTCAGGAGGAAAGACACCAGTCTGTCAATCCTTTCCAGATATATATACACACATATTTTTCGCATCAGCCTTTATAAACCTTTTCCGATGCCTTTACATCCATTTTAAAAAGTGGTGACCAGAACTGCACATGTTACTCTAAAGTGTGATCCAATGAAGGTTTAATAAGATCTACACTCAAACCTCAGGGATTATCAGAATAACTATTTATCAATGCCCCTTGACAGGCTGCTCCATGCTTGCAGCCCCAGCTGTGGAAAAGATAATGTTCCACCTTAACTCATTCTCTCTTGCACATTATTTTGCAGGCATTTACACAGTTATCATGAGACAATATTAATACCAGACAACATGTGAGAATAAAGGAAACAACACTATTTATTCACACATGCGATCACATAAAGTGTGATCCCCTTTGCCATCCTCATGTAGCCATGTGCTCTTTCTCATGTGTTTATAAATGCTAGAAATCTCTGTTCGGGATGTCTTAGTTTTGAGGTGATCTTCCCCAGTGATGGTTTCTGGAGATCCTCCTGCTATTCCTGGCATATCTGAGTAGAATCTGCAGAGATACAATGCGGAACCATTGAGCTGCCCTTTGGCTGGTTGGAGCCATTTGATAGTTACTTCCTTACTGCTCCATACCATTGACAGATCAGAAAAAAATATGAAGGTCTGGAGAAGTAGCCTGAAGATCTGCTCAGTGAGGCCTATAAAAGTAGAGCAAATTAAGGTTTGAACTGATTCTGCTGGCTTATAGTCAGTGCAGACAGGTCTGGATGGCACCTGAACCTCTGACCTCATGAATTCGTGCTGGTTTCTGCCCCCAAATTGTGATTGGGAGCCTTTCGCATCTTCGCCAAGTTAACTAGCCAGCACTGTGTAATCAGGTAAGATCACTGTTCACTGCTGACTGCGAGAGTTCCCAACCTCTGAATGGTCAACAGATGGAATTTCCTCATCTGGTTCCTAATACCAGTAGAAAACCTACAGGTAACCAATTTATCTCTGACTGTGGGAAGATCTGTATGGCTTTCTTGTCTTCATTGGCTCTGGATATCTCTCTTCCAAACTCTCTCGCTTTATGATTTGGCTCAGAAGTGGGAACATCTGCTCCATGTGCTCTTGCAATAGAGATTATAAACCCAGAATAATACATCTAGTTCTCAGGAGAGCAGTGCTTGAATGGTTTGCACTTCTTTAGGGAAGCTTTAAATTACGCAACAAAACTGGAAATGAATACTGTTTATAGCTGAGCAGAACCTGTTTCTGTTCAGTTCACTGCTATCCTGAACTTCTTTTCCTCCAGCTCCTTCCAGGTTGCCACCTGAATTTGCAATCTGTGCTCCCATTAAACAGGTAAATGTCTGTATTTATTGAAGAAAATCCTTTTACTTTGGACATCTGTAAGAAGCAGGTTAATGCTATAGGATTCACACAGATTGTATGTTTCTATGAAAGTCAAAATGTCATTGATAACATCAATGCAGCCTTGCAGGCTCCTATCCTATGACACCACTGCCTTGATAGATTTTCTTAATTAACATCCAAGGTCTGTGATCACCAGAAGCACATGATCAGATTTGGGGGACAGGATGTTTGGTCCCTTACAATCATGGCTTGCATACAATGCTTACTGCTGGTTGGTGTGCTAATTGATGCCTTCCTTCCCACTTGGGCCACTTTGGATTCTTGGAGGTGACTGGAGTGGGGAAAACTGCCTGGAGGAGGACATTCAGCACCAGGCCTTCCCTGCTTGCCTGGCTTCAGCCAGAGATGCAGGCTGCCTTGCGGAATCTATTTTTAGTTTATCAATTGGAAATGGGGAAGTTGCACATTCTCACCTGAAAAGGCAATCTGCTGTTATGATGATGTTGTATTGCAAAAGTTTATTATCCTCCACATTTTGCCCCTGATAAAAGAAAGGCTGACTTATTGGGAGCCATTACTATCCTCTCCACACTTGCATCATAACTTCTCCAAGGACTCTATACTTGGCACAAAGACTCATATGCAAATATGATAAGGCCAAATATGATAGCTTGACATTAAGACTTCATTATTTCTGACTCTCTGGCCATTGCCATTCCTCTAGGGCCCTACCACTGCGTGGCTGGGTACCTCTCTGTGTTAGGTAATGGATTTCTGATTGGGCTCAAACAGTGTGATGCTTGGCAATTTAGAACAGAACCTGTTGGAGTGCATGTCATGAACTCTGCAAATTAGTTCACTGCGAATGCAACTAAAGAGGCTTCAGTAGTAACTTGCAAACTATTTTTGTAGGGCCAGCAGCATTATAGAATGTCCCATAGTATCAATATGGATTTCTGCCATCCTGGGCACTGGTTTGATTTGTCTTCACTGATACAACCCTTAGTTGATCAGTCCATAATAAGACTATAAAACCATAAGGTATATGAGCAGAATTAGGCTATTCAGCCCATTGAGTCTGCTCCGCCATTCGATCATGGCTGATATATTTCTCACCTCATTCTCCTGCCTTCTCCCCATAACCTTTGATTCCCTCACTAATCAAGAACCTATCGATCTCTGTCATAAATACACTCAAAAATCTGGCTTTCTGTGGCAATGAATTCCAAAGATTCACCACTCATTGGCTGAAGAAGTTCCTCCTCAACTCATTTCTAAAGGGTCATACCTTCACTCTTAGGCTATGCCCTTGGGTCCATGTCTATCCCACTAGTGGAAACATCATCTACATATCCACAGTATCCAGGACTTTCTGCATCTGTAAGTTTCAATGAGATCCTCCCTCATCCTTCAAAACTCCATCAAGTACAGATTCAAAGTCCTCAACTGCTTCTCACATACAATCATTCCCAAGATCATTCTTGTAAACATCCTCTGGGCCCCTCCAAGGCCAAGACATCCTTCTTTAGATATGGGACCCAAAACTGCTCACAACATTCCATAAGCGGTCTGGCCAGAATCTTATACACCTTTAGCAATACATCCCTATTCTAGTGCTGTCAAAGTTAATGCTAACATTGCATTTGCCTTCCTAATTGCCAACTGAACCTGCATGTTAACCTTATGAGAATCCTGACCTATGACACCTCAGTCCATTTGGGCTTCAGATTTCCAAAGCCTGTCTCCATTTAGAAAATAGTCTACACCTCTATTCTTCCAATTAAAGTACACAACCTTCCACCTTCCACATTGTATTCCATCTGCCACTTCTTTGCTCACTCTCCTAGCCTGTCCAAGTCCTCCTGCAGCCACCCGACTTCCTCCACACCCTGTCCTTTCATCTATTTTTGTGTCATCTGCAAACTTAGCAACAATGTCCTCAGTTCCTTCATCCAGATTGTTATGCGTTAGGCTGCCATGAGGTTTGGCACTTGGGTAACGGCAGCATAGTGTCTCAGTGGTTAGCACTGCTGCCTCACAGGACCAGGGACCTAGGTTCAATTCCACCCTCTGGTGTCTGTCTGTGTGGAGTTTGCATGTTTTTCCTGTGTCTGTGTGGGTTTTCTCCAGGTGCTCTGGTTTCCTTCCACAGTCCAAAGATGTGCAGGTTAGGTGGATTGGCCATGCTAAATTGCCCATAGTGTCCAGGGATGTGCAGGCTACGTGGATTAGCCATGGGAAATGCAGAGTTACAGGGATAGGGTGGGATGGGGGTAGTGGATCTGGGTGGTGTTATATTGTTCAAAGGGTCGATGTGGATTTGATGGGCCGAATGTAGGGATTCTACGATTATAAGGTCCTGTACTGCTGCAAAACTACTTCCTACTATTTCCACTCATGACGTGCAGTATCAAGGTCACTGACTAACAAGTGACTATAGTCTGACTCTCAGAAGTTTCAGCAAACTGTGTTTGCACTGTATTACTCATAATACTAATTTCTGTAATACAGTACAGTTTATTCTTTTCTCTCTTTGCAGAGTCTTGATAACATGTGACTGTTGATTTCAGTATTTTATCATTATCTCATTAACATATGCATTCTCATTATGACAGGCATCTCTTGCTACACAATAACGGCAAAATTTCTCACACAGCATGGCCTCTTCCCCTCCCCAGCTCTCTCTCCCATGCTAGCACACCCATTCTGTTTTCCTTACTGCCAGGGCCCCATAGCCTCTGAGTGCTCCATATTGTACCAGCTTAATTCTCTCAAATTGAATCAGGGTGCCATGTGAGATGGGCCACTCATCATTTCTATATAAGTGAGAGCTAAGTGTCAAAATGACTACAGCATTTTTCTGTCAGAACAGGCGTTGGCCTTCTGGAAGCGAAGCCTCTGTCTGCCCAGACTTGAGGGGTAGAATGTTTAGTCCTTGATGATCTTGGAGGCATGCATATATCACAGGCATTGGCATCTTCCTTCCCTCTTGGGCCACTTGGAGGTGCCTGGTATGGGCAGACTGCCTGGAGGAGGGCTTCCAGCATCAGGCCTTCCCTGTTTGCCTGGTTTCAGCTAGAAATGCTGCCTGGTTTGTGGGGGAATTCACACACTGGCCTGATGTAGAATCTATTTTATTTTATAAACTGGAGAATGGGCAGCTCCACATTCTCACCTGAGAAGGCAATCTGCTGTTTCTTCTGGGGTGGAAAGCCTCCTATTGATCCTGCAGCCTCAACAGCCTATCCTCCATCTTTGATTGGATAGAAAGCCCGTCCCCTAGCCATTAATTGGCCATTTCAGGGAAAGCCCCAGCACAGTAACTAATCCCTAGACAGTGCAGGGTTGTGACTTCCATTTGACAATGAATATTAGCTTCCAGACTCTCAAAGCACCTAGTTGACTCTAATATCATGTCCACGAGAGAGCGAATTACTTTGGTTGTTGTTTTAAATCTCTTCTCTCTCTAAGATATTTGTTTATTTTAAACTTATTAGAACATCTGTAAATTTTCAAGTTTAAAAATCAGGTGTAATCATTGAAACTGTGTTTTTATTTATTTATAACAACTATTTTGCCTTTTTGTAGGTATCAGTGGGTTTGAACATTTCCAATCTCAGTGAGGTACAGGACAAAGAGACATCAATTACTGACAGTTCAACGCAAGCATCAACTTTATCTCGGACAGTCTCTGCAACCCGATCTGATAAGGTGAACATGTAGTGGATCAGGTTATCCATTGAAGTATCAAACGGCGAGTCTTAAGTTTACACTGAACTGAGTATTAAATATCCTAAAGGTTACTGCTGTACCGATTCGGGTGTATCGTATTATTCTCCTCTGCACATCACTTCAAAGGATCTGTTTCAATTATTTTAGAAATGTAAAATGAGCTAAAATAGGAACTTGAATATAGCTTTTAGTTAGCCAACAAATAATTAAAACTCAGCTATCAAGGTAAGCATAAAATGCTCGAAATACAAGACAGGCTGTTTTATGCTTGCTTTGACAAAAACAAGCTATGACATGCCTGATACATTTTGTACCATTTTTCAGAAATGAAGATTAAAAGAGATATTTTTGTGAGGTTGAAAAATTGAGAGGAAAAGTGGGGAGACGAATGGAAGGTGGAGGAGAATGTCATGGATTCAGTAATGCACTTGAGCTTTTTCTTTTCTTTTTATTCATCAAAAATTTCTAATGCTTCTATCTTATTCCCAATTGGTTACTTTCACCTCTGATTATTTGCATATTTTTAATGTGGTTTTTATATCTCTGTGTCAGGTCAATGGCAGTGATAAATTTTAACACTGAATGGTAGTGTACAACAGGGATCCAAAGTCAACTTTTCCAACCTCACTGCAGAACATTGCCAATGGTTATTTTTAATCACTCAAGGGATGTGAGTGTCTCTGGCTAGGCCTTAATTTATTGCCCATCCCTAATTGCCCAGAGGGCAGTTAAGAGCCAACCACATTGCTGTGGGTCTGGAGTCACATGTAGGCCAGACCAGGTAAGGATAGCAGTTTCCTTTCCTAAAAGATATTAATGAACCAGATAGGACTTTTTCCTGACAATTAACAATGGCTTCTTGGTTATCCTTAATTCCAACTCCTTTATTGACTTAAAATTCCACCATCTGCCATGGCGGGATTTGAAGCTGGGTCCCCAGGACATCAGCTGAGTTTCTGGATTAATTGTCTAACGATAATACCACTAAGCCCTTGCCTCCCCAGAAAGTTTAAGAAAGGGTTGATTAAAATATCACAAAGTTTGTTGGATTCCTTATGTCCTGGGCTTCTTTGATTACTATGAAGGCCTGTTAAGAACCCAAGAACTACTCAACAGATGGCAAAGCAGCCTTCAATGACAGAACAGCTGGAAGAAGATGTGCCTTTTGGAGTATCTCAATGGCTGTCCTGACAGATGGAGGCTGCAGCAGAACCAAACACCCCAATTGCTTAGGTTTCCTTGCCATCAATCAGGGATTCGTTCTGTCAAGATACAGGCAGAAGCTGGCATGCAATGGTTTCTCACTGCTGAAAGATGTCCATCGCTGGCATTTTTAAACTGATCCTCCAAGTCCTTTGGTGACTAGCAAGTGGAGGCGGGAGAAGGATGTTGCCTGAAAGCTTCTAGTAGTACCGTAACACAGAAGCAGCAATTATAAAATGGTCACCTAACATTTGGACAGAACAGCTGTACCGTTCATCAGCCGTAACTGTGACTGAGTAGCCTTCCTTAGGATCCCCTCTGCTCATCTCTATTTTGGGGAGGCGACCAGAATAGGTGTCTGAAATATAATATGCTTCACCACTCTTGACTGGATAGTCGTGTCCAGAGGGATCACTTTACGATCGTAACAAATAGGAATAGGAGTAGGCCATTTGGCCCCTCAATCCTGCTCTGCCATTCAATAGGATCATGGTTGACCCAACATTCCTTGTTCGTTTTCCTGCATCTTCACCTAGCCTTTGATTCCCCTACTGATCAAGAATCTATCTCAGCTTGAAAGATACACAAGGATTCTTCCCTCACAGCTCTCGGCAAAGAGTTCCAAAGAACTTTGAGCTCCACTGTGAGAGAACAAATTCCTCCTCATCTTAGTCATAAATTAGCACCCCTTTATTCTGAGACTATGCCATCTGGTCATAGACTCTCTCATGAGGGAAAACATACTCTCAGCATTTTTCAAGCCCTTAAGAATCCTATATGTTTCAACGAGATCACCTCTCTTTCTTCTAAACTCCAGTGAGTAGAGTTCAAATCTGTTTAGCCTTTGCTCATAAAACAATCCCGAAATACCAGCGATTATCCCAGTGAACCTTCTCCAAACTGATTCCAATGAAATGTTATCTTTCCCCAAATTAGGGAACCAAAGCTGTTCACAGTCCTCCACATGTAGTCTCACCAGCATCTTGTACAGTAGCAGTCAGACATTCCTACTCTTATATTCCAACCCTTTGCAATGAGACCAATATTCCATTCACTTTCCTAATTACCTGCTGCATCTGTGGTAGAAATGCCCAATTGGAACAAGTAGCAAAGTTTTGGACCTCGACCATCAGGACACTTATGAACACACTTGCAAATGAACACACAGAACATCACACTACATTTGTTTCAAGGAAATCTGGCAATGTGTCACCATTATCACTGCACTGACAGTCGAGAAGAGCAACTCAAGGAACACCAAGGTTTGTGTTCTTCCTTTTGGGAGGAAAAATCCAAAGAACTCAGAGCTCACAGTGTTGGATCTGCTTTCAAGAATGAACTTGTCAAACAGCTTCATGAATTCCCTGTTGGAAACAATGAGCACCTCATGACCCTTCTCAAACTGACATGAAACAAATATGCTATTATGTTCAGTGCATGTACTCCAATCCTAGACATCAATAACAAAACTAAAGGCTTTTTGCCAAAGTTGGACCTTTGAGTTTCTTAGGGAAGATGAGGTTTATTGAATATGTCAATTCCACAGCAGGAAGAGATTCTAGTCTCTGACATGGAACTATTGGCAAGAAAAGAAATAATGCTAGTGTATTCTTCTGCTATCAAATGCACAGAACACCAGCTCATCGTCATCAATACCTTTCAGAGTTCTGTTAGAAGAACAGGTGCAAAATGTCACGGCAACACCTATGGTCCAAATACTGACACCTGATTGATTATGTCATCATCAGAACCCATATTTGCAAAGATATATGCATTACCACAGCAACATTCTTTATAAACCTTCTCCAATGCCTTAACACCCATTTTAAGAAGTGGTGACCAGAACTGCACACGTTAATCTAAAGTGTGATCCAATGAAGGTTTGATAAGATCCATACTCAAACCTCAGGGATTCTCAGAATAACTATTTATCAATGCCCCTTGACAGGCTGCACCATGCTTGCAGTTCCACCTTAACACATACTCTCTTGCAAATTATTTTGCGGGCATTTACACTGTTACCCATGAGACAGCATTAACACCATACAACATATGTAAAGGAAACAACACTTTATTCACACATGCGATCATACAAAATGTGATCCCCTTTGCCATCCTCATGTAGCCACATGGTCTTTCTCATGTGTTTATAAATGCTAGAAATCTCTGTTCAGGATGTCAGAAACTGATAAGAATGGAAAACCAACCTACAGAAAAGTAATAAGAATGGAAAATCTTGTCACTTTGGGTAGCTGCGTTTTTGGTTTTGCCATCCAATTACACAGCATTATTAATTTAAGATCAGCAAGCCAGTTACCTGCCTCCTAGTACCTTTACTTCTCAGTACCTGTGGAAAATAGAAAAACCAAAAAGTGGAGGATACATTTAAAATATTTTCCTTTAAAGTCTGTTAAATGTGTAATGGTTTGGAATTTTTGAAAAATATGTATTATGTTTGTCTTATTTATATTTTAAATTTCTATATTAAAGTTTACATTATTTATTTTGTTCTATTTGTAAAAGAATTTATCAGTTCATGGGTCAGTGCAAGGGCCTATGTCAGGATCAGCATCTCATCTGCTTGCCACCACAAGGATGCCAAACCATGACAGTGGAGTAGTAATTCAGCAAGCCATGCCTTCGCCAACATCCAGTTCAGTCATCACACAGGCACCTTCTACCAATAGGCAAATAGGGTAAGTGATTAGTTCAGTTATTGCTATCTAATCTACCACTTTCATTCATAAATAAATAACACTGATATTATGGGAAATAAATTCAATGTCCCTCCCTCAATGACTATTTGGCATTACCTGTATACAAATAAAAGCCAAAACAGGCAATCTTCTTCTGACTTTGAGTGTTACAGTATTGCCAGCAGAGTACTTTGTGCTGTTATTTCTTGTGGAGGTTTTGGGGCTTAATTGACACAAAGTTGTGCTCTTCATAGAATTTACAAAGGGTAACGATCAGTGATAGTTCAAATATAAAATTTGACTTCTAATAAAAATGGCATGGGTACCTGTAGGGCTAAGTTTTTGCTGGGAGACTGAACTAAGTTGATTCGAAATTGTTAAAACGTACACTCATGACCCATTGAACTGTCAGCGAGGCACATGTATTACTGGGAAACAACTTTCAGAATCTTAGAAGTGAATCCATCATTTTACATTAAATGTGTTCAGCTTGGATCATACCTGATGCATTGGGAGCAATTAGATGGGCAGAGTACAGAGCAATTGTGCCACCGGGCTAATTGTTCTAGTGACTGGAGAATTATTCACTGGAACTGAGCTAGAAGGAATATGTAAAAGGGGAGGGCAAGCACGCAGTGGTGAGGGGGAGAATGGTAATTGAGCAGCAAATAGTGGACACGAAGATGTTTTGGGTTAAAACAAAGGTTTCTATTTCTTGTCCCCAAAAATGTAATTAAACTCTTCACCCACCAATACTTGAAAATTTTAGTTGGTCTTACAGTAGAAGAGGACACCAATTTAATAATTTTAATAGAACTTGTTTACGCCCCCTCAGCCCCGATTTTATGGGACACTAACCCTAAAACCTGAATTGTAATATCCACTATGGGTTTTGCACAGTTCAATTTACATTTAATCAAGTCTAATAAGGAGTATAAGGATTAAAAATTCAATGTCTTTTTCCTTCACCTCTTAAAAGACCATTTTTGCTCTTGTTACCCTGGTATTATCCCTTCCATGTACTGGTTTTTAAAAATTGTCTCCAGAATTATATAAACTTATTATGAGGTTTCCATGACTACCTTTGATAGATGTACCTTAATTAGATTATTGGCAGAAGTCATTCATTATGGAGCTTGCGAGGGCAGATTGATATATGTGAGCAGACAGTATTGGGCAGGAGCAGAAACTTCCCTTTCCCAATGGCACGTTAGGGTGTAGAGATGAAGTCAGTGGCATATTTGTGTCATGTTGGGCCTCGTGCCATCCTGTGGTGAGTTCACACTTGTATTATGTTTGCATGTCCTGAGCATGCATTAGTGAAGATGTTTTTCACTTGTGTCCCATCTTCAAGCTAAAGTCAGCGACACATAAGAATCTCATGCTATCAAGATCACATTCCAGAGTTCTGGAAATCCCTCCCTAACAGCACTATAGCTGTATTTACAACACACGGAACATAACAGTTCAAAAAGGCACTAACCACCACCTTCTGAAGGGTAATTAAGGATGGGCCATAAATGCTGCCCAGCCAGCAGCACCACATCCCATGCGAGAATAAAAGAAACACATATTTAATTGAACCTAGCACAAAGCAACTTTAAGATACTTAGAGATAGTAAAAACTGCTGATGCTGGAGTCAAGATAACGCAGTGTGGAGCTGGAGGAACACAGCAGGCCAGGCAGCATCAGAGGACCAGGAAAGTTGACCCGAAATGTCAACTTTAAAATACTTAACTGCATTAAAACAAAGTCAAAGGATTTTGTTATTAATATGCATTAACATGTTATTTAAAAATGAAATTAATGAAAAGTAACTATTCCTATACAAGAGAAATAGCATTTTTATTTGTTCATTGAATGTGCGTGTCACTGGCTGGACAGAATTCGTTGCCATCCCATTTGCACAGAAAGGAATTAACAATCAAACACATCACTATAGGTCGAGAGTCATATAGCCAGACTGGTAAGGTTGACAGATTTCTTTCTCTAAAGGACACGAATGAATCAGATGGGTATTTACAATAATCGATACATGGTTACACGGTCACTATGGTTTAGCCCTTTTTATTGAATTCCAGTTTCACCATTTACTAAGGTGGGATTCCAACTGCTGTCCCCAAAACCTAAGCCCAGATTTTCAATTGCTAGTCTTGCAACATTAACATTAGACAATCACTCCCTCAATGAGTGGATTAGCTTATTTTCAGTATAAATCAGATATATTTTCATAAACAATTTATGCAAAAGGAATAACTCATCATTAATGTAGAAATATTCCCAAAATATGTTAGAAGAAAAAGTGCAAAAAAAATATAAAAATCAGTCTATTTTTAAAATTTCTTCTAATCGTTGAAATCTCCTTTTTTTTTCTATTTCTTAGATTTTATGCTTGCACTATAAATGCACCTACATTCAAATTTTTCAGTTTTGCAGTGTGCAAGTGCTTAAAAGGCTCGTACCAAATTCCTTTTCCAATATGTTAAGAGGCAAGGTAAGATATTTAGGATAGTTTAATATTTAGATAATAATAGTAGGGAGAAAAAGTCACTGCTTAAAGCTTGTAGGCAAGAATTTATAGAAGGCAGGGCTACACTTCCAGCCACTTAGAGACGGCAGGGAACATATCCCCACCAATCACAGCAGTCTCACAGCCATTTAACATTCTGAGGAGCATTAAGTGGTAGGAAACTGGACTTCCACTCCTCATGAGGGTGGATATCCTGCTTCAGAGTCAACCCCTGGTTGGCATCTGTAGCAGTAATAGCTAAAACTGGGACTGTAAGCAGTCCCCAGATTTTTATGCCCCACAATCTGGGAACTGTTATGAGCCAGAGGACACACAACAGGAAGGAGAGATGAGGCACAGCCTGAAGGAGTGGAGAGAGATGAATGGGTATTTTGATGGTTATTGTAGGATAGAGGGACTAACCACAAAGCTCAGATCTCGGTTCAGTGACTGATGTGGAAAGGGAAAGTCCTTCCACTAGCTTCATAACTGAAGCCGAGGCCATCGAGTCTAACCCACCATTCAATTACCAGTTCTGAGGAAGGGTCACCGGACCCGAAACGTTAACTCTGATTTATCTTCACAGATGCTGCCAGACTTGCTGAGCCTTTCCAGAAACTTCTGTTTTTGATTCAATTACCATGGTTGATCTGATAATCCTCAACTCTACTTACCTGTCTTAACCTATAACCCCTGAACTCCTCTGCTCCATTGGTTGAAAAGTTGTCTATCTCAGCCTTGAATACACCTAATGACCAACCTTGACAAACTTCTGCAGTAAAGAGTTCCATGGATCCCCTGAGAGATGAAATTCCTCCTCATTTGTCTTAAATAGTCAATCACTTACTTCGAGATTGTGCCTTTTGGTCCTAGACTCTCCCACAAAGGAAACAACCCCCCAATATCTACTCTGTCATGTCCGTAAAGAATCTTGTATGTTTCAATGAAGTATCGTCATATTTTTTCCACACTCCAATAATACAAGCTCAACCTCAACCTCTCTTCATAAGATAATCCCTCCATACTAGAATCAACCTAATGAACTGCTAAGAAATGCCTTCAATTTGAAAATATCATTCCTCAGATAAGGGGGAAAAAGTTGTTCTCAGTATCCCAGCTATGGTCTGACTAGTGCTAGGGCTGTATACAACTTTAGCAAGATCTTGCTATGTTTATTCTCAATTCCCATTGAAGTAAATGCCCTCTTACCCGCTGAAGCTGGATGCTAGAATTCGTGATTCTTGGAAGAGGACTCCAAATTCCCTCTGTGCTGTGGCTTTCTGTAATATTTCTCCATTTAAGTAATATTCATCTCTTCAATTCTTTCTGTGACGTGTACATTTACCCACATTATATTCAATCTGCCCAAGTTTTTTTCCTGAAAGAACTGCGGATGCTCAAATTCAGGAAATAAACAGAAGGTCCTCTGTTCTGAGGAAGGGTCACCAAACCTGAAACGTTAACTCTGATTTTTTTTTTCACAGATGCTACCAGACCTGCTGAGCTTTTCCAGCAACTTCTGTTTTTGTTCAAGTCTTTTCCCACTGAATTAACTTGTCTATATCCTTCTGTAAACTCTGTGTCATCCTCACTGCCTGCCTTCCCACCTATTTTTGTGTCATCTGCAACTTGATGATTCACTTCCCCCTGCCAAGTCATTGATACTTAATGTCAATAATTGTGGCTCCAGCATTGATCCCTGTACCACTCCATTAGTTACAGGTTGCCATCCTGAAAATGCTTCCTTTACCACAACTCTTGTACATTATTCATCCTTTATTCAGTCCCCTATCCATGTTAATATACTACCCAATACCATGGGCTCTTATTTTATTGAGTAGGCTTATGGGTGGTGCCTTATCAAATACCTTTTGGAAATCCAAATGTATTACATCTATGGATTTCTCTCTTCTCTTTCCTGCTTGTTCCTTCTCAAAGAATTCAAAAACGTTTTATATTTGTCATAATATCCCCTTCACGAAGCAATGCAGATTCTGCTTGCCTATATTATGTATTTCTAAATGCTATGCTATTACATTCTTCATAATTGACTCATTAAATTTTCCCAGTGACAGGCATTAAGATAACTGGCCTATAGTTACCTGTTTTAAAGTCTCCTTTCCTTTTTGAATAAGGTTGTTACATTGGCAGTTTTCCAATCCTCTGGGACTTTTCCAGAATTGAAGGATTGTTGGAAGATTACTACCAGAGTGTCTACTATTTCTGTAGCTATTTCTTTTGTGTTCTCGGATGCAACCCTCAGGTCCAAGGGACTTATTGGCTTTAGCCCCATTAGTTTCCCTAGCATTTTTCTCTAGTGACAGTTATTGTGTTTATTTATTCCTTTCCCTCTTCTTGGGTCCATTGACTAGGTCATGTTTTTGGAATGATGTTAGTGTCTTCAATGATGCAAAGTATTTATTTAACTCATCTGCCATTTCCTGGTTCCCCATTGTTATTTTCCCAGCCTCAATTCTAATGGACCTCTGTTCATTTGGCCTCTCTCTTATACATTTAAAGAAACCTTTACTGTCTTTTTTACCTTACATGCTAATTTGTCCTCAGTTTATTTTCTCCCATTTTTGTAAATTTCTGTTGGCTTTGAAAACGTTCTCAATCCTCTGGTTTATTGTTAATCTTTGCCACATTGAACAAAAAAACACACAATTTGATATTATCCTTAACATCCTTGGTTAGACATTTTACATGATGTTGTGAAACCTTGGTCATCCTTGAGGAGGTGTTGGCCTCGTGGTATTCTCACTGGACCATTAATCCAGAGACCAGAGAATGTTCTGGGCACTCAGGTTTGAATCCTGCCATGGCAGATGATGGAATTTGAATTCAACTTTTAAAAAAATTGGAATTAAGAGTCTAGTGATGACCATGACATCATTGCCAATTGTCAGGTTAAACCATTTGGTTCACTAGTGCCCCTTAGGGAAGGAATTCTACCATCCTTACCTGATCGGGCCTACATGTGACTCCAGACCCACAGCAGTGTGGTTGACTGTTAACTGCTCTCTGGGCAATTAGGGACGAGTGTGATTAATGCTGCCCATACAGTAATGCCCTCATCCCATGAATACATTTTTAAAAATCTTGCTATGCTACCACCTAATTTAGGCCCTTAAATGGTGAGTTAAAATGCAATATATTCCCTCTAACCCTGCTGGCTTCCTGTAATATTGATGTCAACATGCACTTTTGACCCCAGGTATTTGGGTTCTATTTTAATGTGTTGATCAGCTTTAGTAACCTCATCAGAGCTTGACTGCAACCTAAACCATGTTCAAACGTTTGGGTGCAGAAGCCCACAAAGGCAAAATTCTTTTAATTCCCACAGAGGCTCCTCCAGCACCCACAAAGGAACCTTGGACCTCTCTTGCCACAGGCATTCCACCCCCTCAGACTGTCTAACATCCCCTCCCAAGCAGTTACCTTGGCCCTGAAGTATTTCCTTTGGGATTATGACCATACTTTGATGACACCCAAATCTTGCCCCCATCCCCACTTGCTAATGGTTCCCTGCAGGTTTGGATAGGAGTCTGACAGCAAATGTACAGATGAAGGTGCCAGGCAACATCCTTTGTACCCTCCATTACAAACGCCCACTGTATGAAGTGCTTTGACATATTTCTGCATGTTTCTGTTGAAGTGTAAGTATCTGATAGGGTAAACGTAATGATTATTATCATTATTAAGGCTGCATGTTTAATGCACTTTAGACAAACAAAGAATCTATTGTGAATGAACTTGATAATTGGCCAACTGGATTCCACTATGGCCAACTTTTGAACTTTGCATCGTATTTATTATTTTATATTAACATTGGCTTCAATTATCAATCTGGCATGCCAGAAAATACATTACTTAATAAAAGCTAACATCTACTTAAAATAAGTTTGTTTTCTAGAACATGATGCATAGTTAGAAGGTACAAAGTAACCTACTAAATAAAAAAGGGTTGCTTGATTCATAATAAATCTCCTGTTATGGCTGACACAGAGATAAAGTTGTTAACTTTGGAATGAAATTAGATTAAAAAAAGAGTGTTGTGCGGCACTACTAACGTACTTGAAGAGATTTAGCAACTCAACACTAGGTATCCATGAGGCACCGTGGGCCATCAGTAGCAACAGGATTTTATTCAACAACATGTAACCTCCTGACCTGACTTGTCAACTATCACTACCAGATCATGGGATCAACCTTGGTTTAATGAAGAGTGCAGGAGAGCATGCCAGGGGCAGCATTAGGCAAGGCTGCAGAAAAGATGTCTCAGCTTGGTGAAACACCATCACAGGACTACTTGTAGGCCAAGCAACATAAAAAGCATGTGTTAGTGTTAGGTGATCCCACAACCAACAATATAGATCTAATTTCAGTCGGCCTGCCATGTCCAGTTGTGATTGGTGGTGGGCAATTAAACAGCTCACTGGAGGAGGTGGCTCCACAAATACCCAGTGGAGCCCAGAACATCAGTACAAAGGATAAGTTTGAAGTACTTACAACAATGCTCAACCAGAAGTAACCTGTTGTTGATCCTCATTATTTCTTCCTGAGATCCATAGCATCACAGATACTAGTCCTCAACCAATTCAATTCACTGCACATGATATCAAGAAATGGCTGGAGGCATTAGATACTACAAAGGCTATGGGCCCTGACAGCAGTCCACAATGGTACTAAAGGTGTGCTTCAGAACTTGCCATAACCCTAGTCAAGCTGTTCCAGTACAGTTAGAACACTGGCACCTACGTGGTAATGTGGAAAGTTGCTCAGGTCTGTCATAAACACAAAAAGCAAGACAAATCCAACCTGGTCAATTACTGCCCAGCAGTCAGCCCAGCAGAAGGAATCAAGTGGAAGTTACTAACACCAACTGGCTCACTGATGCTTAGTTTGAGTTCTTTCAGCACAATCAACTTCTGACCTCATTATAGCCTCCACTAATGGACAAAAGAGCTGACCTCAAGAGGGAAAACGAAGGTGACTGGCTTTGACAACAGACAAAAACTACTTGAAATCTATACTGGCCCTACTTTCCAGCACTTGGCTCATAGCCTTGAATGTTATGACATTTCAAGTGCTCATCCAAGTTCTCAACTACCGTTCCAGCCATGGGCGACTGTCTGTGTGGAGTTTGCATGTTCTCCCCATATCTGTGTGGGTTTCCTCCTGGTGCTGTAGTTTCCTGCCACAGTCCTAAGATGTGCAGGTTCGGTGGATTGGCCATACTAAAAATTGCCCTATTGTGTCCAGGGATTAGTAAGTTAGGTGGGTCAGCCATAGTAAAAACCCCATGTGGGGTTACGGGAATGGGATGGGGGCCTGGGTCTGGACGGTATGTTCTTCGGAAGATCAGTGCAGACTCATGGGCTGAAGGGCCTCTTTCTGTACTGTAAGGATTCTATGATTCTATCCTCCCAGGCAGTGCATTCCAGATTCCAGTTTCACCAGCACTTTGTTTTTGCATTATTACAGGAATTCGTCAAGATAATGTCCTTGGCCCAATCATCTTCATTGGTGACCTTCCCTCCATCATAAGGCCAGTGGTGGGGATATTCACTGCTGATTGCACAATGTTTAGTTCTATTCATAACTCCTTTGATACTGAAGCCATCCCAGTCCAAATGATGCCAGACCTGAAAAACGTTCAGGCTTGGGCTGCTAAGTGCAAGTAACATTCACACGGCACAAATGCAGGGAACGACTATCTCCTACAAGCGAGAATCAAAACATTATCCCTTGACATTCAATTGCATTACTATCACTGAGTGTGCCACTTTCAACATGCTGGGGGTTACCATTGACTAGAAGTTAAACTGGGAGTGATATAAATACTGTGTCCATAAGATCTGGTTAGGCCCTGACTCCCCAAATACTGTTCAGCATTTACAAGGTACCAGTTAGGACTGCGATGAAATAGTCCCCACTTGCCTCGATAAATGCAGATCCAACAACATTCAAGAAGCTTGATACCATCAAGCAGCTCACTTGATTGGCATCTCACACCTTTAACGTTCACTCCTTTCACTTTTTATGCGCATTGTACCAAGTATAAGATAGTCTGTGACAACTCACCAAAGTTCCTTTGAGAGCACCATCCAAATGCGTGCCCTCCACAACCTAGAAATACAAGGGCAGCTGATGCACAGGAACACCACCATCCTGCTCATTCTTTTCCAAACCACACATTATCCTGACTTGGAATTACATTGTTCTGTCTTCAATGTTACTAGGCCAAAATCCTGGAGCCTGGAATTGCCTCCTGACATGAACAACTGAGGTTCAAGAAGCTTACCACCACCCTTGCTAGGGCAATTGGGATGGGCAACAAATGCTGGTCCAGCCAGTGACACTCACATCCCAGGAATGAATAAAATGTTTAGTTGCAGATTTTAAAAGTTATGCATGTCTGAAATTCTGCTAATTCCTGTCTCTCTCCACAATTGACTTTTGTCTCCTGTAACTAGACCAAACGTTCTTGTATGAACATGAGTCCAAAATACAAATATATAAGATATAATATGAGAGAATGTTATTTAGTTCATCTTAATTCTTCCATGCATTAATACCTTGATGTCCTCCTGAAGTGTTAAATTCCTTTTTTGATGAATCCACTACTACTCTATCCAGAACTCCTTGATGAATCGATCACTGTATATAAAACGACTTTCTGAAAACTAATTTACATTCCAATTAATCGAAAAGACGTGCTGTTGCTTGTCCTGTTCAGGTAGATCACAGGTCTCCTGTAGATAGTGAAATGCTGAGAGGATCTCTAAATATGAAAGTTGTTGCTCAAAAGGCCAAGAAAGTCCTCTGGGCAGCTGTAAGCACAGTGAAGTACCACTGGCTGTAAATCTGTGCCATTAAGCTTCTATCCTTTCTCCAAGTATCTTTTATGTGTATTTTATATAATGCTTAGGTCATGTGCTATCTTTTCTTGCTAGGTCTCTCTTTGATCATTTTTCCATACAGTGCTGCATTTTCTTAAATAATATGTCCCAGTGAACTATTTTCTCTCCATCTCTGCAATATTTATAGGGATAGGTTTTCCACTTCATAGGATCATACTTTGTTATGGAAGGCTATGGCATCTACCATAAATTAGACTTATTCTTACACTTCTAAATTTTTTTGTTCGGCAAGTTGCTGAATGTGTGAGCTGGTAATGTCACAATGAAGAAAGCTGTATTTCTGGAACCAGAGTGAACTTGGCAAGTAACAGTGTATTTCCTCAGTCAATCAGACTGGAAGTTTGTAAAATTAATTATGAAAGAACTTGGACAAAAGTTTTCATTTGAATGGATGAATTCAGTGGCAAATGAGATAGATAAGACACATGAAGATGGGGAAAAATGATTGGATGAAGAGAGTGAAAAAGAGACAAAAGATGAAAGAATCGAAGACAATAGAGATCATGTTGAACTAAATAATTTTGATTTGTGTACTTGCCTTTATATACGGGCGGCTATCTCTATTTTGATTGATTTTAAAAGGAAACAAAGGAAAAAAAATGCTCTGACAAAGAATAAAATTATAAAGATAACACAATAATTGTAATACAAGGCAAAGAAAGAAGAAAACGTCCATGAACTAAGCTCAACAATCCTGATAATGGAGCTTTCAAAAGACAAACAACAATATTTCAGGTGGTTATGCATGTTTAAACACACACAGCAATGATCCTGTGGCAGTGACATGACGCTTTGAAATTGGCAGAGCTGTATGGGTGCATCGAAAACTACATAAAATTAAATATGCTAAGCAGTATTTATTTAGAATCTATTGCTTACTGTTTCTCCAACATAGGCCTTAGAATGTTTACGATAGTACATGTAAAACACATACTGGACACAAGAAAACTACTTTTGATTTTCTGTCCACATGTGATTGGAACAAAGATTTGAATTCTAGCCTCCTCAAAGGCGGACAGATTTGTCACCAACAAACCTATGTTAATATTGTCAAAATGCAATTTGAAATCTCTGAAAAAAATGTATCTATTAGGCTACAATTGCAGCAAGGCAGAACCAAATGAATTCAGCTTTGTACATTGAACAGTATACTGTGCCTCTGGCTTTTTTCTGATGAAGGAATACTTCATGATTAACATTTAATGGAATAGAAAGCTCACAAATGACATTGCAAGCCCTTATGAAAGCTGTGCTAGTAAACTGTGATAACATTTGTCTTTTCAGGTCAATAAGTATTATGTTATCTTAATCTTTGGATCAGACTACTTTGTGTTCCTCCTGCTTAAAACTAAAATAAACTCAAGTACAATAATAATGTTAGAAGTAACAATAAAGAAGGAAGCACAGAAAAGGGTTTTAGTTTGAACATAAAATTCTTTATTCAGATTGTAGTAGATAATGACTATGTTCAGTAAAACAAGATAATTCTCAGTCACCACTTACCATTTGGAAAAAAAGAGTACCATGCAAATTTATATCCTGTGTTGCATTGAAAATAATAAGAATATTCTTTAAAATCCACGCACACATTTTATTTGTGTATCTGAAATAAACATATTGGTCTTGAAATTTCAGTTATGCCTCTGTCTCCTGCTGTAACTTTGGTGAGAATGATGGGAGCCAAAAGAACAGGGAGGCACGGTAGCTCAGTGGTTAGCATTGCTGCCTCACAGCACCAGGAACCCTGGTTCGTGCTCTGAGGGTTGGTGTGGACTTGTTGGGCCAATGGGCCTGTTTCCACACTGTAGGGATTCTATGATGATGATGAAACAGTGCAAAAAGCTAATTGTGACATTTTGCTAAGATTCCTTCCAGTTTCTCACCAAAGTTAGTATGGCAAATGTGTGATAGTTCTCACACCAATTCAGTTTCAGGGAAAATATCTAATTTGAGAATTTGTAATATTGTTTTCTCTCTTGTTTTCTGTCCAGATTGGTCTGCATTCTTCTTACTGTATGGCCACTGGTCTGTGTGAGAAATTCAAGGAGTTAGCTGCACAGATAAATTTGCAATAATAATAACCATAAAGAACTTCATCCTTAAATTGGTCAAGTAAGGTAAAAATATAGGAAAATTCTGACAGTCCATTCAGGTGTTAGAAACTATTTTTACTGGAATGGGTTAGGATTTTTAATCTTACTGACACAGCAAAGGTTAGGATTCCCATGACAGGTGTGAAACAACAGTAGCCAGTCAGTAGGAGATTTAATGTTAGGTAGCAGGGAATGGTCTCTGGCATTCAGGAAAGTTTAAGACAGGCTGTCTGTGAGGCCTTACAATTAAAGGAGGTCCAAGGAACAAGTTGGGTGTGAGAAACATTTCATTTGAATTACTAATAAGGAAATAAAATTTACGATTCGTACTAAATTTGTATTTAAGTTTTTATGATTCTACATTCTTGAATATGTAAAACTTAGGATATTTCACTTTTATAGAAACATAGGAGCAGGATTAAGCCATTTGGCCCATCAAGCCTGCTCTGCCATTCAATATGATCATACCTGATTATCCAACTCAATACCCTGTTCCTATTTTATCCCCATTTCCTTTGATCCCTTTAATGCTAAAAAATGTATCTATATCCTTGAAAACATTAAGTGCTTTGGCCCCAGCAGCTTTCTGTGGCAAAGATTTACAGAGGGTCACTACTGTCTGGGTGAAGAAATTTCTCCTTATCTCTGTCCTAAATAGCCTACCCCTCATCTTTAAACTGTGACCTTTGGTTCTGGACTTCCCAGTCGTTGAGGGCATCCTTCTTGCATCTCCCTGCTAACCAACCCAGTCTCTCCCTGTACATCAGTACCACCATCCCAGCAATCAGTCTGGTAAACTTTTATTGCATATGCTCAATATCCAGACCATCCTTCCTAAGATAAGGAGACCAAAACTGCACACAATATTCCAGGTTTGATCATACCAATGCTGCGAACAGTTACGACCAGACATATCAGCTCCTGTACTCAAATCCTGTCAGTATGAAAGCCAGCTTCTTCACTGCCTGCTGAACCTGTATGCTTGCTTTCAGCGACTGATGTATAGGGACACCCAGGTCTCGTTGTACCACCCCCTTTCACAATCAATTACCATTCAGCTAATAGTCTGCCTGCCTGTTTTTGCTAACAAAGTGTATAACCTTACATTTATCCATACTGTATTACACTTGCTATTCATTTGTCCACCCTCTCAATTTGTCCAAATCACACTGTTGCTTCTGTGCATCCTTGTTGCAGCATACCCTCCCACACAGCTTTAGTCTGCAAACTTGGAGATGGACACGTAGTTTCCTCATTTAAGTGATTTATATGTATTGTGACTAGCTGGGGTCCTAGCACTGATCTCTGCTGTACCCCACTAGTCACTGCCTGCCACTTGGAATTCCCCCCCCCTCTCTATTTATTCCTACCCTTTTTTTCCTGCCTGCCAACCAGTTCTCAATACATTTCAGTGCATTGCCTCCAAACTCATGTGCTTTAATTTTGCATGCTAATTTCTTATGTGGGGCCTTATCCGAATGCCTTCTGAAAATCCAAATAAACCGCGTTGTTGACTCGCCCTTAACTGTTATACTAGTTATGTCTTCAAAAAATTCCAGTAGTTTTGTCAATCATGACTTCCCCTTCATAAATACATGCTGACTCTGTCCTATCTTGTGACTATCTTCTGAATGCTCAGCTATTACATCTATGATAAGTATTTTTCCCACTACCAGTGTCAAGCTAACCAATGTATAATTCAGTGTTTTTTCTCTGTCTCCCTTCTGAAATAGTGGGGTTACATTAGCCACCCTTCAAGCCACAGGATCTGTGCCAGATCCTGCAGAATATTGGAAGATGACCACTACAGCATCTGCTATTTCTAGGACCACTTCTTTGAGTACTCTGGGATGTATGTTATTAGGTCCTGTGGGTTTATCTGCCTTTAATCCTGTTAGTTTCCCTAACAGCATTTCTCTACTGATATTAGTTTATTTCAATTAATCCTTCCCATTAAGCTCTGTTTGCCCTGCCACCAATATTTCTGTCTCCCTTTGTGAAGATGGAGCTAAAGTAGGTATTTAATTGGTCTGCCATCTCTTTGTTCCCAATTATAAAATTCCCCGTTTCTGACTGTAGGGGCCTATATTCATCTTTGCTAATCTTTTTCTCCTCACATACCTATAGAAGCTGTGACTACTGGTTGTATATTCCCTGCAAGCCTCTTCCTCAGATTTAATACTATCCTTGATTTCTGTTGTTAGCCATGGTCTGTGACCAGTTTCCTGTTTCATTTTGATATGGGGTGAATAACTTCTGCAGTGCATCCGTGCACTGTTTAAATGTTTACCATTGCCTATGTACCATTATCCCTTTAACTAACACACCCTAATTTACTACAGCTAGATTGTACCTCATACCATTGTAATTTCCTTTATTTAATTTCAGGACTCTGGACTCAAACAATTATGTCACTCTCCATCTTCTATCCTATTGTGGTCACTCATCTCTAAGGGCTAAGACACAACCAAATTGTCAATTATTTCCTCCTCATTACACAATACTCAGTCAAGGATGACCTTTTCTCTAGCTGATTCAACAAATTGATTCATAAAACTATCCTGAATATACTCTAAGAATTCCTCATTTGAGTTATTGCCACTGATTTGATTTGCCCAATCTATACATAGATTGAGGTCATCTATACTTACAGCCAAACCTTTATTACTTGCAACTTTATTTTTCTTTTTAATGCCTTCTGCCATGTTACTACCATAGTTTAGGCATCTATACACAACCCCTACTATCGTTTTCTGCTCTTTGGTATTTCTAATCTCAACCCATACAAATTTTACTTCCTTGCAATTGCATTACTTTCTTGTTAAACCAGCAGTGCTACCCCACTTGCTTTTCCTTTTTGTCTGTCTTTTCTAAAAACTGAAAATCCCAGGATATTCAGTTCTCATTCCTGGTCACCCTGCAGTCACGCCTCTGTAATCCCCACTATATCATACTCATTTAGATCTATTTGTACAACTAATTTATTCATTTTATTGTGACCTGACATAAAATCGTTGCGGTAGACTCTGAAATCACCCTAAAATTTCTAATAATGGGTCAACCTAGTTTTTATCATTTTGCAAAATTTGCAGTGGGTTTGCAGCCTTTGCAGTGGAGAGAAGTCATCACTAAAGGGGAGAGACATTTTTCAGTGTGCAGAATGAATCAGCCAGTGACCTGTCGTGGTGAGCACTAAGCAAGTGAAAAATGAATGGTGGCAACAAAAGTTGAAATTGCTGGAAAAGCTCAGCAGTTAACGTTCTGGATCCAGTGCCCCTTCCTCGAAACTTCTGATTTATCTCCACAGATGCTGCCAGACTGAGCTTTTCCAGTAATTTTTGTTTTTATTTCTGATTTACAGCATCTGCAATTCTTTCAGTTTTGTTTTAGCACGTAGAGGCATGCTCTCTCCCACCTATACATCTTCACTATCTGTGCTCTACTTCTGCTCTTTTCTTGCTATGTTATCCCCATGCTACAGCCCCTGTGCTCCTGTCTTTATGCCCTGCTGAATGTGCTGCTGCGAGCACATATTCCATATTGAGAGAAAAGGATACTGATACCTCTAAGTGATAACTGTTTTCCTAAAAGCTTTATTAAAGTTCTTGTCACATACAACTCTTCCATATTATGAGTATGGTACAACATTAAGTATTAGTTGTGAGGTCATGCTGGAGCTCCAAACATGGCTTTGACAGTAACAATGGTAAGTGTGATGTATAACTTCAGTCCATTATCATGATCTACTTGGAGCTGCTTTCCACTGGTTTGGGCAAAAGTATAATATGTGCACCATAATTCTTGGTGGAAAAGTCAGAAAGTGACAATGACACAAAGACACTTCCTTTAATTTCCCAACTGGCTTGCCTCATTTCTGGAGAAAGTGTTCAAAACACCCTGCATAAAGATTTGAATAATACAAAAATAGGAAAACTATGATAATTATATGACAACGAGTTTTATTTTAAAATGTGACTGAACCAAGAATTTCAGATCTTTTTGAGCCATGTAATTGAAGATCATAATAGAGTTTTACACATGCAGGTTTATCAAAGTGATAGATATCATAGCTGAGGGATTGAGATTTCTTCCATTTTTGGTATGAAGGAGATAATTCTCTGTGTTTGTGTGGCCATTGGAAATTTTGCCTGAGAAAAAGATATAGAAGGAAATTGCAAAGCTATAGACATGATTTTTTGATCCATACCACTGGTGGGTGAGGTTATCTGTTTGCAGTTTGAACGTGGAATATATAGCCTTCTGTAACCACATCAAACATTCTGAAGCTGGATCTCATGGAAGGGTTGGAGTCTCACCTGCTGGCGACAGACCTATGTAGCTGCCTCTGGGAAGGTCCATCAGTGTTAACTGACACCTAACACTTAATTGGTCACTTTCTGGCCTTGCCTATGGTCGTGAAACCTGAGCGGGGTGGGGTGGCTACATTTACTGAGAACCTCAAACCAATCAGAGGCCAGCATATCATTTGAACAGCAGCACCACTGGGGAGGCCGAAATTGTTGCTGGGATGACACCTTCCAGATACCCAGGATTAAGGAATGACCCAAGTTACAGGTAAGTAATGATGGGGGAGTTCTACAGGATTGGGATTCTAATGGGAAGACTGTAGAGGGGTCCAAGGCAGGGGTAGGGTTTGACTCGAAGTACGTTCCCGGTTCCCGACATCATGTCCCTCGATCAGATACTGAAGAAACCAGGGACATCTCGAATAGGCTAAAAGCAGTCCACATAATATTCCACTGAGCTAATACCAGTGGTAGTGGCATGAATGCCCTAAGTGGTCATTAATTACTTGCTCAAGGCTGGGAAGGCAGACCGCAGGCCTTCCCACTCCTGGCCTAATTCTGGCTGAGGCAGGCAGGTGAAGGGGTTTAGGCATGTCAGCACCTGCCTAATTAAATGACCTTCCCAGCAGGGTTCAAAACAATTTGTTTTCAGTAGCTCTTTTTGAGATTTTTTGAGGGCGTTTTAATTTTGGGAGCTACTTTTTAATTTATTAACTCCTTCATTGTTTGACTTACACATACAATACAATATATCCTTATGTCTTTGTGTTGACAATGAGGTATTTGGATTCTCACTGAAGATGGATTCAGCAATATTCTTAATAATTATCAATTTTTCCCTAAATTTAGAGTAACAACTCACAAGAAAATCTTTAATTTCCTATGGTATATAAATTGACAGAAGACGACAGGCATAGATGAGCAACAAAGGGTTTTTTTTCCAAAATATGAGGCTCATACTACATTAAAAAGCTCATTATTTTGCAGAAAATCAAGAATTTCTCATGCCCTAAGAATGCCTAATTGTGGAATGCCTAATTACTTATAGTTATGTTTCTAAATGGTAATCAGTATAATTTTTTTTATTTTATAAATTTGTGTTCTGTGCCAGTGGATACCAATGTAGGATTTTAAACTCATTCATTTTAACTTTTATAAATCTGTAGCATTTGTACTGCACAGATGTGTGCTTGGTTAGCTGTCAAACACAATGTCAAACGAATTTCAATTTTTGTCCTCTTAAAAGTTTACAATATCTAAGGTTACATATTGTGTAGCAATGCTTCACATCATTATTTGATGTGTATGCCTTTAGCTGTTTACAATTGTGATGAATGGTAACAAGCCAAAAACTCTAACAAGTGATATTTTACAAAGAAAGTCAGATCGAAGCACTTAGTCTCAAATGTTCAGACAGTCCTTATGTTCATCAGTCTATAAATTTGTTTTTATAATCCCATATATTCTGTTTGTATTTGTTTAAAGCATATAATCCTTTATGTAATTAATTTTAAATTGTTTCAAATATTTTATAGCACAGATATTCATAAGAGAGCTTAAATCAGGGAGTTCTTTATGCTAGCAGCTTTATTAGTTAAGTCATAGACAGCAGCAGCATCAGCAGACAGTGAGCCAAGCACCTGCCTTTAGACAGAGTACACATGGAATTGATGGAGATAAATAATAATGCTGTAAATAAGGTCTGTTATACCCTATACATAAATTATTTTGCCAAATTAATTCATCAATAGGTGGAAAATATAATGTTCAGAGTTGATGACTGCTACAGATGCTATTCCCTGGCTTTTATATAATGATTTGTTATTTTCCTTATTATTGACATATTACTATTTACATATATAGGGAACAAATGAGTTCTTCGAGTGGTGCTGCATAGACCATGTTGATTGCCAGTGGGTAGACAGCACCACAAGCCACTACCTGCGTGACTTGCATCATGTTCCTTGAAGAGATCAATGACAAAAGCCATTACTACTCTCAGCAAATTGTTTTAAATTTATTTAGTCCACCAGAAGTGGCAAAACACTAATGAATTTGTCCCAATAATGTTTTGAATCTCACATAATTTCTGCCCCATCTTTTACAAAACTGCCTACGATCAATCAGTAAGGTAATTTAACTCATGGTATCTTGACAATCACTCATGCTAAAGTACCCATAAATATGTTTCATTTCAAAGCAAAGTGTGGAACTAGTGAACATTTTGGCATTGGTTATCAATCAGCAAGGTGAGAAACTGTTACACTTAAAGCTTCTATCAATAACAACAAATGCGATGACGATGTAGCTGCAAATGACCATATTTAGTGTTTGTTCCATGTATAAATGCTAGACTAGTGAAGATAAGTGTTCAAATATTTCTTTTTTGGCAGATATATAGTAACCCTTCTTATATGTGTACTTTGTTCTATTTTTGTGTAGAATTTGAAAGATACTTTCTCACCACATTGTGTCCCTTGTAACAAATTCGATTTAGTTGACCTATTCCTTTACTCTGCAATTTTTAATCCAAGTATAACAGTTGTTATTCCAAATTTTGTTTGCTTTTAAACCATATTTTCTTTGGCTGTGGAGTACGGCCTCATTTTTGCTCTTTCTCCTGGTTAATCAGCTTGTGGACCCATTTTAATTCTCTCACAAGCAGAAAGATTGAGTTAAACTCCTGCCACCTTGTGGAAACAGTCCATGGAGTATGAGTCCACCATGGCACTCTGCTTCAGAAAGTCCATTCATCAAGAGATGAATTTCTTGCCTGTTTGTTATGATTCCAGTTGATGCTAATACTGGACTTATCAAATCACAGAGTGAAACATACGAACAAGGAGCAGGAGTTGGCCATTCAGTATCTCGAGCCTGTTCTGTGATTTTACAAGCTCACAGTTGCTCTGATTGTATCCACATTTCCATCTACCTCTGACAACCTTACACCTGCCTTGCTTACCAAGGATCTATCCACCTCTGCCTTGAAAACATTCAAAGACTCTGCTTCTTTTGACTTCTCAGGAAGGAAGTTCCAATAATCTTGACCCTCTATGAGAAACGTTTTGCCTCATCTCTATTGTAAATTGGTTACCCATAAGTTTTAAACAGCGATCCCTCGTTCTAGATTCTACTGCAAGAGGAAACATTCTTTCCACATCTACCTTATCAAGGCCCTTCAAAATCTTACACGTTTCAATTAAGTTACCTAAACTATAGCAGATAAAAGACTAGTCTGTTCAACCAGTCCTTATAGGGCAACCCGCCTATTATAGATATTAGTCGGGTACACTTTCTCTAACCAGTTTCGACAGCATTTGCATCCTTCCTTAAGCACTGAACAATACAGTACACAGTACTCCAAGTGTGGTCTCTTCATTCCCCTGTATACATAACCTACCTACTTTTGTATTCAATTTCCCTTACAATAAAAAAAAACATCTACTAAACCTGGCTTGATCGACCATAATTTTTTCTTTTGTGTGCAAATATAAACCTTAACTACTGAACACTAAAAAAAATCTATTTTATTATAAATATCAGAAATAAAATTTCTACTTTTTTACCAACAAACTTACAAGTACTCAAACTTCAATGAGGGTTCATCCTGGTTCCACTTTAAAGTTCCTTGTTCAGTGAGCATGACTATAAATTGCTTCTTTTTGGCAAACTTCTGCATTCACTCAATGCTGTTTCTTTAGTTCATATCTCTTCCTGAGACCCTTAAACAAACTATTAACGTAACTCAATTATTTCCTAACATGGATTCCTTAGAATTTTCTTCCACAGCCTTCTGTTTCAGGAGCTTTCTACTTACTGATGTTAAACCACTCAACATTTCCTTTCTTCTGCCCTGACTGTTCTGGAGACTGCTAATATTCCAGGATGTTTTCTCTCTGAATGCCCTGTTTCTCTTTCTAAAATAAACCTTCACATTCCTTGACCTTCTGAATCACCTACCTTTCTAGAGGAGCTGATTTCTACGTGTGTCATAGGACAACTTGTTATAAGGCAACAGATTTTTGTTGTCTCTCTTCCACCTTTGTTTCTAAGCGTTGAACTATTCACTTTAAGAATTTATAAAAGCCTCATTTAAATAGACATAAACAATTTTCCAGTGAATCTGTGGACAATCGCAGAACTCAAAAATGAAAGTAAAACTGTCTCCCCTTCTTAACACACACAATGCTGAAATAAAAGTCAAACTTTAACCTATGGATAGCTCCGTCCATTATAGAACCAAATTTCTGAATTATAATCATAATTTATCATGAACCCTCAAGACAAAATAAATGTAAACATTATTTTTATAATGCTAGATGCAGCAAGCATTCTACTTCTGGATTCACAATACAAGTTTCTCCTATCTCCTTGTACGCACTTTCTGAGTTCATCTTGATCCTGAGACCCACCTCCAATTTCCTCCATCCTTTCAACACTAAACTGCTGATCAACCATCTTCCCCTCTTGGTATCTATATTTGTTGATATTGTTAATGGTTCCCTGACTTCAGGTGTTATCTCTGTCTCTCTCTCTCTCTCCATTAAACCTGCTGGCATCACTACTCTCCTCAAAAATGAAACAAAGACCTCATAGTCCTTGAAAACGTTGGTCTCTTTCCTTTCCAAAATCCTTGAATGTGTTGTTGGCTCACCAAATCATTCTCATCCTTCCTGGAACTCCATGTTTGGATTCTGGAAATCAGGTTTCCATGTCTGCTGCAGAGTTGAAGCAATTCTTTTCAAGTTCACAAAAACATCCTTTGTGACATGGCAAACATAAACTTTTTCTGCTGTTCTTCTCCTTCTGTCTGCAGCCTTTGACATGGTTACCACACTCTCCTTCTCCTACATCCCATCACTTTTGTCTAGCTGGGTAGCACTTGACTCATCTGGTTTCATTCTTACCCTTCCATTCATAACCAGAGAATCACTTGCAATTGTTTCCCTTCCTGCCCCTGCACTGTTAGTTGTGGTATTCCCCAGGGACTATCCTTGGCTTCCTCCTATTTTACATCACATGTTGCCCTACTGTGACATCATCCAAAGGTACATTTAAAGTTTTACATGCGCACTGATGAAACCTAGCTGTGCCTCACTACCAGCTCTCTTGATTCCCCCATTGTTGCTAAATTATCAGACAGCATATCCAACATCTAGCAATGGATGAGCAGAAATGTCCTCCAAGTAAGTATTGGGAAATCTGAAGTCATTGTTTATGATCCTTGCACCAAACTCCATTCACTTTCTACCAACTCCATCCCTCTTCCTGTTAACTTTCAGAGATAAAGCAGCTTGTTCAGAAACTTAATATAAAAGCAAGTTACTGTTGATGCTGGAAATCTGAAATAAAAATAAAAAATGCTGGAAATATCTTAGGTATAGAGTCATAGAATTGTACAGCACAGAAACAGACCCTTTGGTCCAACTCGTCCGTGCTGACCAGATATCTTGAATTAATCTAGTCCCATTTGCTAGCTTTTGGCCCATATCCCTCTAAACACTTCCTATTCTTGTACCCATCCAGATGTCTTTTAAATGTTGTAATTGTACCAGCCTCCACCACTTCCTCTGGCAGCTCATTCCAAATATGCACCACCCTCTGCGTGAAAAAGTTGCCGCTTAGGTCCCTTTTTTTTAATCTTTTCTCTCTCACCTTAAAGCTATGCCCTTTTATTTTGGATTCCCTAACTCAAGGAAAAAGGCCTTGGTTATTGACCCTATCCATCCACTGCATGATTTTATAAACTCCTATAAGGTTACCATTCAGCCTCTGATGCTCAAGGGAAAATGCCCCAGCCTCTCCCTAAAGCTCAAATCGTCCAATCCCGGCAACATCCTGTTAAATATTTTCTACGCCTCAAGTTTAACAAGATCTTTCCTATAGCAGGGAGACCAGAATCGAACACAGTATTCCAAAAGTGTCCTTTGTTAGTTTTTATTCACTCGTGGGATGTGGGCGTCACTGGCCTGCCAGCATTTATTGCCCATCCCTAGTTGCCCTTGAGAAGATGGTGATGAACCTTTTTCTTTTACCACTGCAGTCCATGTGGTGCAAGTAATCCTAACAATGTTGTTCGGGAGGGAATTGCAAAATTTTGACCCAGCAACAGTGAAGGCATGGCGGTATATTTCCAAGTCAGGGTAGTGAGTGACTTGGAGGGGAACTTGGAAGTGGTGGTGTTCCCATGTATCTGCAGCCCTTATCCTTCTAGAAGGAAGTGGTTGTGTGTTTGGAAGCTGTGGAGGATCTTTGGTGAATTTCTGCAGTGCATCTTGTAGATAGTAAAAACCACTGCTACTGAGCATTGGTGGAGGGAGTGGATGGTTATGGATGTGGTGCCAATCAAGTGGGCTGCTTTGTCCTGGATAATGTCAAACTTCTGAAGAAGAGTCGTGTTCAACTTAAAACAATAACTCTTTTTCTCATCAAAGACACTGCACGAGCTTCTGAGTATTTTGACTACTTTTGGCTCTGTTCACAACCTTCGTCTTAGCTGATATGAAGATGAGTTTATAACCTAGTGTTCTTGCCAACACTAAAATGGTTTATTTTCACCTCAATATTGCTCAACATCCCCCCTGTCATTCATGCCTTTGCTCCCCTTAGATTCAGCTATTCCAATGCAGTTTGGTTGATGTCCCTCTGTAACTTTTAGGTCATCTAGAACATGCATCTATTATGCTAAAAGAAAGTCTGAATAGGCATCATCTCCAAATTTGTCTTAGAATAGAATCATAGAATCCCTACAGTGTGGGGACAGGCCCTTTGGCCCAACAAGTCCACACTGACCCTCAGACCATCCCACCCAGAACCATTCCCCTGTAACCAACTGAATCTACACATCCCTGAATACTATGAGCAATTTAGCATAGACAGTTTACCTAACCTGCACATCTTTGGACTGTGCGGAGGAAACCCACACAGACACGGGGAGAATGTGCAAACTTCACACAGACAGTCGCTGAGGGTGGAATTGAACCCAGGTTGCTGGCGCTGTGAGGCAGCAGTGCTAACCACTGAGCCACCGTGCCGCCCCCTAACTTTCAACAAATCCCATTCCCCTCTTACTTGCTGACCAATACAGGTTTTTGGTCCAGCAACATCTTGATTTTAATATTTTCATCCTCGTTTTCAATTCTCTCTATGATCTCACCCCTCCCTATTTCTGTAATCTTTCCAGCTCCACAGCCCTCTGGGAGACCTGTGCTGTTCTTCTCATTGAAACTTACAGAATGCTGAGAGGCCTGGATAGAGTGGGTGTGATGAAGGTGTTTCCAGGCAGTTAATCGATATATTTCAAAGACTCAACCTGATAATGTGACATCATATCAGCATAAAGAGCAGACTGATCAGATGACATGTTTAGAGACGAGCTAAAGGAGTCTGCTTATGTAACAGCTATTGCTGCAGTGCTATGATCTCAGACTGACTTGTAGAATTAAGAAATGTGTGTATTTGGGGTTCCACTGGTTTACACTTGTTTGTACATTTAAAGAGAGACTTTGAAGACTGTACACAGGTCTCTTGCAAGCAAAAGTAGAAAGGGCTAAATGGTCTACATTATCAGGATTGTTTACAATTAAACCACTGTGGCTGCAGGAAGGATTTCCAGGCAGGACATTTTTAAGATGAAAAACATGGGTCATCCAACTGTACCTGCTGTTGTACAACCCTGGAATGTTCTGTGGGACTGTGAGACAAACACACTGCAATATCAGTGTATTCAGTGAAGGGCTGATGCTGGTCAAACAGAGGATTGCAGATTTCTGTAGGTTTCTGTGCTATGCTGAAAAAGCATGGCTAGTTCCAGGAACAGCTCCTCTGTCACATTATCATCAATGATGGCACTTCATTCTGGGCATTCTGGCATCAAAGAGCAAGTGGAAGTCTAAGGTTGCATCCTGCATTTGGTCACTTTCATGTCTGGCTCTCTCCTATTCTGCCACGTGCAGCCTGCAGCAAATAAGGAATTTAAGTTAAAATCCACCTGCTGTCCTTGGAATGGAATGTGGTCAAAAAAGGTTAGGTCACATTCATTCTTTGCTGTTGAATGAAGAAATTTCAGGCCAAGACAAGCTTCTCCATTCATTAGAGAATACTGTTGATTAAAAATGAGATACAGAATTTCCCAAAACCCACATTCATTACAATGAGTTTGGTATGCAGCTGCCCCTTGGCATCCATTGAAATATATCCTGCGATTCTCTGTCAGACATCAGAGGGCTAAAGGAGGCAGGGATGGAGCCAAGGTACAGTATTGGAAGCAATGGGCACACTGACGCCTGTATCTAATTTAAAATTAGTTTTCTTACCGTGAACAAAAACATCTGAGTATCCAAATGAGGTTCTACAACTTCACCCAATAAAAATTCATCATGGCCTTCATTAGGACAGGAATAAGTTGTTATGATTTACTCTTGCTGTTTTGTCCCATTGCTGGGACTGTTCTGCTGTTCCTGCAGTTAATTATGAAATTATCCTTTTTGGCTGCAAGTGTGAACCTTCCTTTTGGTTCTAGGCGTGGCATACTGCATTAATGGCTGGGCAGTTTCCCTCCACTAGTGGAATTTCCTTCTCCACCATGAACAAGGAGCAATTACGGCAACTGTGCCTTCCTCCCAATGACTTACATTCCTACGTGGCAAGGCTGGCTGTGGTTAACAAACTGGATAGACTCAACTAATGGAGTCACAGGGAGAACATTTCCTGTACATGGATTTCAACCAGGCTTCTTGAACAGCCTTACACAATGTGAGATCTGCTCTAAATGCAAAACCGCTCAAAGAATACCAGAGGTCACCAGACCAAATAGAGCATCATCTCGCAGCGTCCAGTTGTCTGCTAAATGATAGAGGTTATTTATGAAAGGATCCAAACTATATCTTGGTTCCTGGCTGTGCTTATTAAACCTGTTGTGGCTGATAGCCTTGTTAACTCTTAGTAGGTGCCTTAATCACATCTTTATATTTTATTGTTTCTTCCTCAGTCCTGAGTCAGGCAGAAATTGCATCATCAATGTTATGGATGGCTTATCAAAGCACGTTAAACTTGGCCTTCATCAGGTTGTGTTAACCATCACCACCATCTTATCAATAGAGAGCCTCATGGTCTAAAGGTTTGAGGAGGAATACAGAATTATCCATTTCTAATAGCGTATCTGCATTCTGCAGTTGAACAAGCTTGAGAGTTAATCTATTTGTGTCTGACCACCCAGTTTCCACCAACCTTTGTTGATTTCTGGACCTGGACCTGGACCTGGACCTGGATTGGGAGGCTGCTAGTTGCTATCGCACTGCAGACCTTGAGCTGTGCACTGACTGATCAATTCTGGAGCACGTCTTGGTCCATGGCATCGACTAAGCCTGAGAGTGTCTTGCTGCCTCTGCCATGGTCCTTCCCCAAGGATTGGACTTCAGTACTGCTGACTGCTTTGAATGCTGCTGTCATAAATCGGGATGACCCACAGGTTTCATTAAACAGAGAGTCCACCACTGCTGTTGCTATGCTGTGAGATCAGATTGGCATTGTACGGCAAGAGGTCAGTCGGTCCTCATACTGATGAACAGGAACGTTTTTGTTAACAATGATACAATACATATGCAGAGTTACGTAGGAGAGAGCCTTCCGAAAACCATGTCGTTTGGGCCTTAGTTCCAAATGTGTTTAGACATCTCCTGGTGCTTTTGATGACATGCCCTATCCATTTGCATATCTGGACTTAACCATTCATCCTACAACTCTGAACACACAGGTTTCCCAATCTCTGACCATGCAATCCTTTCTTTTTAAAATTTCCTGTAAGGTAATAATTTAACAACTCACCACGATTGATTTCCTTCTGTCATGTTGTTGTCCAATCACCAAACCTGTCTATAGCCAATCTGCACCACTGCTCATTTTCTCAGTTAACTTTGTTTTGATAGAAATTTGTGTAGGTTACACTCAGTCATATCATCAAAGTCATTCATATAAATTGTAAGCAATTTTTCCTAAAAGCTGATTTTGTGGTACCCCCTTAGCTGCAGATTATCAACCTGAAGATGCCCCTTTTATTCCTAGTGCTTGTTTTCTGTCCATTAAACAATCCTTGATCCATGCTACTATATTACTGCTAAGACAATTAGTCCTTTTTTTTAAAGATTTTGTGTGGGACCATATTGAATATTTTGAAATCCAAATATAATGTATCTACTGGTTCCCCATTATCTATCCTACTTGTTACATCCTCAAAAAATCCTTAATAGGTTTGTCTCTTTCATAAATCCATGTTGACTGTAGGTAATGATATGATCTTCTCAAGTACTACGGAGTAGATTTGAGTATTTGCCAACTAACTGGTTCACTGCTTAATCTTCAATTTGAGGAAATGAAAGCCTGATCTATGTAACCTGTCTCATGATCTTACTGTTTAGTACCAGTATCATTCTGGTGAACTTGAAGTATATTGCAGCCACTTTAAGGCTTATTTGTCATTCCTGATGCTTTCAGGATTCCAGTTGGGTTTGTTATGAAGTGGCGGTCAACCCCCCCACTCTGATAACTAAGACTAAAACACCCAGAGAAGCTCACCTCACCTCATAATCTGTTAAAGGAAGTGTGAAAAGTGGTATAACCTGCCTCTCACCTTCCAATCTGTTACAAAGGGGAGGTTAAATGAAATGAACTCCTGACAGCCACTCTATAATTAACAAATAACAATTTATTTAACTAACACTAACAGTGAACAAATTAACAGAACTACTAACAAACTGAATAATTACCCTCAACTACCAACTATTCCCAAATAAAACAAAATTCTAATGGTATGCTGTTCCAATAAATACAAGTCCCACTGATATAAACCAAAATAATAAAAAGAACTTAAAACTTAGTCTTTCAAAATTACAGCCAGGATATGTCATCTGGAATGTTCAGTGTCTTCTCCGCTGTTCTTCAGTCAAGATCACCTTTCTCTGACAAATTATTGTGTCAGGAATATTAGCTAAGAGTGCCACTGTACCTTTATCAAATGATGATTTTCTGAGAGTTTAGAGAATTCTGTGAGAGCCAGTAATTTTCTCTTTAGGGCTGCTGGTTGCTAACTCTAACAGATGGCAGTTGCTATCACACCGATTTTCAAATACCTACTTCATTTATACCCTTGATGACCTATCAGTTTCTAACAATAGGATTGGTCCTAGGTTGTCAAAACCATCAGATTTAAATTCAGTTGGTTTTTAGTTTTTAAGTACCTGGTTTAAATTAATTGGCTGATATTAAAACTGGTTGCCTTAGTAACAAAACAAGACTATTGTCTGGGTTGCTAACCATATAGCCTTTTGATACTAATGTTTCAATTTCAGGAATTCTCTGTGCCTGCTGCTGCTCACAGACTTTTTTTAATCTCCAAGCCTAGAAAAAACACATCATCTTTAAAAGGGACCACACACTCTTCCCTCCTACCATTTTACAGACAAATTCTGATGTCCTACCTTCTAATCCACGAGTACTTTACCCAACTCTGCAACAGGTACGAACCAGATCTCTGTACTGATGAAGTATGACTGCCATCTCTTTGTATTCTAGCCACTTAAGACATATGCCAACACTCCATTAAGCTTTTTCATTTTTTGAAAGTGTTCACTAGTTTAGACTGCCAATTTGCTCTGTTCATCCACAGTTGCTAGCTTCAAAGCATTTGAAAAATGGTGTGATTTATCATTCTCATGTCCAAAGTGGATGATGTCACACTTCCCTACTTTGAACTCTTATCTCCCACAGTTTTGCCTGTTCAGTTCATTTGCTGATGTTCCTTTGCAAATTTTTGCTTCCACCTAGAGCTGTGACACCTCGCTTAGTGCCCACAGAAAAGTTAGATGTAGCAAAGTCCTGCAATTCTTAGGCAGTTAGATGCCTGGAAAACAGAGCCTATAATGAACATGTTTTATGATGGAAATCAATTGAATAGATTCCAAAAACTCAAAATTTTATATGTACAGTACATAGCAGAAAATAAAGTTTGATTAAAAAAGACATGTTTTAATAAATGTAAAGACATTCGACTGCAGAAATAATGTAACAAAATAAATATATAAGGTTTGTCACACTGACTCTTGTGAGGCCCTCTGATAGAATGTGATAGGCTTGGAGGTGAGGTGGCTGGAGGGAGTGGACAATTTGGCTAATGTAGATGTAAATGTTGATGTTGTGGCAGTAGATAAAAAAAAAATTTGATTTCCTCATCTTTTTGCTTTTGAATCTCGTAAGTGCTTTGTAAGGATCTCTTACAAAATCACTCTGCAAATGACAATATTTCTTTCTTTGGTAGTATCATAGCCTGGTGCCTTTTATTCCCCATTTCTTCAGCTGATCTTATGAAGTCCGCTATTATCTTGGGTATAAGTTTAGCCTTCTTACCTCTCCCTTCTCCTCCTCTTTTACATTCGTGTGATTTACATCAATTCATCTGTAAAGAGTTCACTGATGAGACTGGAGCAACTCCTTTTCCTCATCTATGGCCAGGTCTTCAAATCCTTCGTCTCTAACTGATTTTGCAAACTGAGCTACTTCACCATCCACACTGGGGAACCCTGACAAATCATTCAAAGCCTCAGGCTGAATTTTATTTTGCCAAATGGCATTTATAGTTAATTCTCTAACCTCATCTCATGAGTCCTTCATTATTTCCATGATGGAGCGATGTTGATTTCCTCATGGCAATCATGGACAATGGTTGAAGGATTTGCCTCCACATGGTTGAAAATGTTACTGAAACATCTATGGCTGTAATCTGCTTTGAAGGTTGCAAAAGCCTCTTGGTATATTTGCTGGATAAATGAGGTTTTATTGGGCCAAGAATAAAATTTCAGCACCTGGATGACCATCTGCCACTGAGGATGAATTATCAAAAGTAAATAGGACTTCAGCAGATAAATTCTGCTTCTCCTCAAATAAGTTGTGACCTCGTATAGAAAGGAATTCTCAAAGCAATCAACAAATGCTGCCGGCTGTAACCCAGGCAACAGCACTACCTACCTTACTATATTTTCTATATTGGTTACAATTCAATGACCTTACCTCTAATTTGGCTATTATCTGTGATCTTAATTCAATGTACAGTCCGCACATTAAATAACTTCTCTGTTTCGTTCAAGTGTAGATCTCTCCTACTCACAAAATTTAACCTGGTGTATAACTAACAGAAATATGAACACTAGCCTTTTATTTTGTCTTCATATTTGCCTAATATACCTAATTATAGATTTATGAACGCTGTATTTCCTGGCCAAAATGACAGTAATTGCTGTGTATTGCAGTCTATCTAATGATTATCTAAACTTTTCAGCAAACACCTTTTTTATGTTGTTTATTGCTTGGTTCAAATTCACTAATTTTTAAATATGGAAAGGATGGCTTATAGATATCCTGTGCTGTGCATGCTGATACTAATCCACAAACATACAGCAATGTAAGCCTTTACAACAATGTGGACCCACATGCAACGTAGCCGATGGCACATGCAGACTGCACATTTTCCGTGCCCTGAAATACAAATTCAGTGTGTCATCATTATATCTGTAATTCTGTATTTTAGCTTCTTTCTGGATGCTTCTTTCATATTTTGACATCTTCTGCAAGCTGTCTACTTTATTTTGTTCCTGTAAATCATGGGTAAATGAATATTGGACCTGCTATGGATGAAATGGTCAACAGAATGCTTGAACAAGTGAACTTGCAAATGGCTTGGACTTTACTGTATAAGTCTGTATACAGACTGTTATGTAGACTGTCTATTTCTTTATGTAAGTCATCTACAAATCTATAGTAAAAAGCTGATGCCCAAGTTTATATCCCTGGGGAATCTAAGAGCACGAGTTATATCCTACAAATTTGAGGATATAGTCATTGTCACTATCTTTTCCATCTAATCTCCTCAGCAAACATTTTACAAGCCAACACACTGCCTACAATTCTCACGGAAAAAAAAATTCAAAAGATTTTGCAAGGAGGAGAGGGTGAAATCAGTAAAAAAAAAGCAATATGGAAGGGGAATTGCAGTCATCATCAGACTTTATTTTGGCGGCTCCTGAATACTAGAATGAGAGATACTAGGCTGGTCTGGTAACATCTTTGGAGAGAAATGCAGAGTTAATTTTTTAAGTTTGTCACCTTTCATCTGTTTCCTGCATTTTCTTTATTTTCACTTCAGATTTCCAGCATCCAAAGTATTTTGCATTTGTGTGTTGTGCCTAATAGATTGTCATCTGATGATGGAGCAGAAGAATTGGAGGATAAACAACAGTTTTGAGTGTGGGAATTGGAGGGTGTGTCTTGACTGATTATATATGAGAGGACTTAAGCCAAAGAATTATGGATTAACTCTAGGTTCTGCAGGGTGGATTTCACATGAAGCTAACATTAGTCCTTAGATTAGAAAACTAGTAAGAAAACAGGATGTGTGGTAAGTGCTCACCAATCATATGTAGAGGTAAAAGATCAGAAGTTAGTTTTGTTTCTGAGGTTTTTAAGATGCTTAATTTGGATCCTGAATCATTCTACTTAAACCAGCTCAATTAAAAGAAAACTTTACGACAGAACAGTTACCAACAGTAATTAAGAGCCGTGATTTTGATATAACTAAGGGAAATACAGTTGTGAGTGCAATGAACATGAACAGAACAATTCCTCTATGGAGTTACATGCCCCCAATCTAAACTAGATTAAGTAGAATAAAGAATGACTCAAATTTTCCCTTATACAGCTTAAGTGTGTGCTCAACATTGTCAAATCATTTTAGTCATTACAGTAAAACAGCCATTGGCAATAATGTCGTTTCTCTTCAAAGTTGAAAGAGCTAGTTTTACAACGTGTACTTCAAATACAGAATTAACGTTGCTGGGTGCACATATTGGAAAATTGACCATGATTAATAGTGGACATTTGGCAAGATCCATCAAACAATCCGTGCCAGATCACAGATTTGTCAAACTTATGCTTATATCTTGTCTAGAAAATAAAACATAGAAAATAGGAACAGGAGTAAGCCATTCAGCCCTTTTGACCCCTGTCCACCATTCAGTATGAACAAGGCTGATCATCTGACTTAGTACCCTGTTCTCACTTTCTCCCCATACTCTTTGATCCCTTTTACTGCAAGAACTATATCTAATTCCTCACTGAACACGTTCAGTATATTGGCCTCAACTGCTTTCTGTGACAGAGAATTCCACAGGCTCACCACTGTCTCCTCACTTCAGACCTAAATGGCGTACTTCATATCCTTAAGCTGTGACCTCTGGCTCCAGGAAACATCCTTCCTGCATCTACCCTGTCCAGTTCTGTTTTTAATTTTATAAGTTTTTATGAGCACCCCCCTCATTCTTCTAAACTCCAGTGAATATATTCCTAACTGACCCAGGCTCTTTTCGTGTGTTAGCCCTACCATCCTAGAAATCCACCAAACAAACAAGATGTTGGGAAAACTCAATGAGGAAATCTGAATCAGCTCGCCACTTGCTCCTAATGACCTCCATGTTGAAAACTAAGCAAGAACATCTCAGAGCTGATGACCAGCCACATACACTCCATGTCCACAGGCATTGGCATTTAACATGTGCCACCCTCCAACAACCCTCTTGGCCCATCTTCGATCCACTTACAGGACATTTCTGCACTTCAATGCTGCACCTTTGCTGCACCAGCAAGTATCATTGTTGCAAAATGTACTCTGGGTGGGGCTATCAATGTCCACCACCAAGAATGGCAGCACTACTGATCAGACACTACTTGGCAGCAACACTACTGATCAGACTGGTCAGGTCCTAAAGGACATAGCTACTAGACTGGATATGCAGCAGGTGGTGAGGGAGCCAACAAGAGAAAAAAACATACTTGACCTCGTACTTATTAATCTGCCAGCTGCAGATGTATGTGTCCATGACAATATCAGTAAGAGTGACCACCATACAGAACTTGCAGAGACAAAGTCCTGCCTTCACATTGAGTATACCCTCCAAACAGATCTAGCAATGCAAGACTGGGCATCCATGAGGCGCAGTGGGCCATCATCAGTAGCAGAATTGTTCTCCAGTATAATCTGCAATCTCGTGACCTGGCACATCCTCCATTCAACAATCGTCATCATGCCAGCTGACCAGCCCTGGTTCAACGGAGAGTGCAAGAGGGCTTGCCAGGAGCTGCACCAGGTATACCTGAAAATGAGGCGTCAATGAAAACTACTTGCATGCTAAACAGCATAAGCAGCAAATGGTAGAACTAAGCAACAGATCAGATCTGCAGTCCTGCTAATGTTAATGTTGGTGGACAATTAAACAACTCACTGAAAGACGACAAGGCCCCACAAATAGCTTCATTTTCAATGATGGATGAGCCGAACACATTAGTGCAAAAGATAAGGCTGAAGCATTTGCAGCTATCTTCAGCCAGAAGTGCCGAGTGGTTGATCCACCTCAGCCTCCTCCATTGGTCCCCAGCTACACAGATACCAGTCTTCAGTCAATTCGATTCACTCCATATGATATCAAGAAACAGTTGAAGGCACTGGATACTGCAAAGGGTATGGACTCTGACAAAATTCCAGGAATAATACTGAAGATGTTTGCTCCAGAATTTGCCGCTCCCTCAGCCAAGCTCTTCTGGTACAGTTACCACACTGGCATCTACCTAAAAATGTGGAAAATTGCCCATGTATGTCCTGTACACAAAACGCAGGACAAATCCAACCTAGCCAATTGTTACCCCATCAGTCTACTCTTGATCTTCAGTAAAGTAATGGTGGTGTCATCAACAGTGCAGTCAAGCAGCATCTGCTCAGTAATAACCTGCTCAATGACACCTAGTTTGGATTCTGCCAGGACCACTCAACTCCTGACCCCATTACAGGCCTTGGTTCAAATATGGACAAAAAAGCTGAATTCCAGAGGTGAGGTGAGAGTGACAGCCCTTGACATTAAGGTCACATTTGACCAAATATTGCATCAAGGAATACTAGCAGAATTGGAATGAATGGGTATTGGGGGCAAACTCTCCAGTGGTTAGAGCCACACCTGGCACAATGGAAGATGGCCATGGTTGTTGGAGGCCAGTCATCTCAGCTCCAGGACATCCCTGCAGGAGTTCCTCAAGGTAGTTTCCGAGGCCCAACCATCTTCAGGTGCTTCATCAATAACCTACCCTCCATCATAAGGTCAGAAGTGGGAATGTTCACTGATGATTGCTGAATATTTGGCACCATTTGCAACCACTCAGATACTGAAGCAGTCCATGTTCAAATGCAATAAGAGCTGGACAATATCTAGACTTGGGCTGAAAGGTGCAAGAAACATTTGTTCCACACAAATGTCAGGCAATGACCATTTCCAATAAGAGACAATCTAACCATCTCACCTTGACATTCAATGTGTTACCAACACTGAATTCCCCTATTATCAACATCCTTGGGGTTGCCATTGACTAGAAACTCAATGAAACTCACCACATAAACAAATTGGCTATAAAAGCAGGTCAGAAGCTAGGAATACTGCAGTGAGTAACTCAGCTTCAGACTGCCCAGAGCCTGTCCATAATCTACAAGACACAAGTTATGAGTGTGCTGGAATATTACTGAGTTGTCTGGATGAGTGCAGCTCAAGTTTGGCACCTTCCAGTACAATGCAAACCACATGAATGGCATTATATCCACAAACATCCACATCCTTCCCCACCAACACACAGTAGCAGCTGTGTGCACTATCTACAAGTTGCATTCCAGAAATTCACCAATGATCCTCAGACAGCATCTTCTAAACCCATGGCCACTTCCATCTAGAAGGTCAAGGACAGCAGACACATGGGAACCCACCACGAGTTCCCTGCCAAGCTACTCACCATCCCGACTTGGAAATAAATCTTTCTTCCTTCACTGTCACTAGGTCAAATTCCTGGAATTCCCTGCCTATGGGCATTGTGGGTCAATCACAGCACATGGCAGCTCACCACTACCTTCTCAAAAGAAATTAGGAATGGGCAAGAAATGCTGGCTAGCCAGCAATGCACATACTCCATGAGCGAGTACAAAAAAAAATCATGACACTGTGTGCTGAGGGATATACATCCAACTCATGGACTGGACCAGGTTCCACCTTTAGCTCTTAGCTTGCAGTCTAATGTTCATCCACTCTGAGCCTACCTGGATAAGCACAGCATCCCAGTGTTACGTTGCCTTGCCTTGTCTTTTTCGGCTTTGCCCCTCATCCAGAGAGTCCATGTTCATATTATTTCTGTCTTGCCATGCTGTTTAGCATAGACAGAAATTTAGAAGCTTGTCCTGGTTGTAAGCAGGCATCAAGCAAATCAGGGGAACAGCCTTAACTCAGAGATCCCAGCACAGTAAGTCAAGGGCAACCTCCCATACCAGTCTGGAGCCTGCACAGCGCAGTCAGAGTCAGGATCCTCTCCTCAAAAAGAGTGAGGAGTTGAATGACATACAGCACACTCTTTCAGCCTGTTATAAGCTACTTTCCCCCTGCAATGAGAGAGTGGCAGGTTTTAAGGGAGACAAAAGTGAATGGCATTGCTGCAGGTGGGGAGGTGTCTTGAATGAGTCTAATACCTAGCACAGAGGGCTTGCAGGGTTAGTGCTGTCAGGGTTTGGGGGGTGGAGTCACAGTGAGTGAAGAAAGATGTTGCAGACGGTATTGAGATTGGTAGAGCAGGAGCCTTGGTGGGTACAGAAGGTGAGATAGGATGAGGTTCAGGTATCCAGTGGTGGCACAAATGCTGGTGGAGGGGAGCAGGTCATGGACCTTCTTTCTGCATTGCTGGGCATTCCTCCAGATAGCTGTGACTGTTTTAACCCAGGTGGCAATTTCGGACCAGACTGGTATGGTCTGGTGTCATGACCTCCATTGCGTGTGCTGCAGGAGAAGGAGAAAGTCCCACACCAGCACTACCCCTGTCCAGATGGAGCTCCAGGTCCCTGCCCACAAAACAGGGTGCCGATTTACCCCTGTCTGTCACGTTCAGGACAAATGTCAGGAACTGTGCAGGGCGTCTCTAGACTGATTGCTTCTCCAGGTTGATTACAGGATTTTAAAGGTGGTGTAGGCACAAGAGGTGCCGGTTTGACCGTGGATATCTGCTGAGTAGCAAGTTGTTCCGGGAACACCATGTGGTAAAATGGTACAGAAATCAGACATCAGAGATGCTTTAGGGATGTGGTAGTTCGTTAACAAAGTCAGTTTTATAAGATACAGTGACAAATCTCATGGCAAGAAACAAACCTACCAAAAAACTCAATGCAACTTGAACTTTGCCAACAAAATTCAAAATTTAGCCCATAGAAATAGTTTCTCAAAATATACTGGGACAAAAAACTTTGATTGAGCCCTGGGCAGAAATGAGACAGTACACCAGACTGGAAAGTTGGAATTAAGATAAGTACAACCCACAAAATTCTGAGTAGTGGGGAGATGGGGCTCCCATTGCCAGACCACCTTCAGTAGGCCTCAGTGATTCTTCGCCAGCTGAGACTAAGCTTGACCCAGAGAATGCTCCAGAACTCTTGTAGCTTGAGACATCATTTCCAGGGTGACGGATAATCTTAACCTTTGTGATCCAGCACCCACTTCGGAGGAGGCTTTAGTCTTGTGATTCTTTTCCTGACCACTATGTGTTTAGTGTGATGTGGCCAACTCTGATTTTTCATCGCTGCCATCAGGGCAGGTACCAATGCACCTATATTGGTGTCGGCTGCCACCTGATATTGGTGAGAATACAAGGAGTATGGTCCCCTCCAACATACATAATTCTACAGTCTGCTCCCCATCTCCCAATCTGTGCCTGTGAGACACGTGTAAATACTCTTTCATTGTTTCATGCCTGTAACCCTTCCAGTTTCTCTATTTTCATTTCAGTGTCAAAGATATTTGTATACCAGCTTGCAAAGGACTCAGTAGAGACCTCAATGGATAGCTTTCAGGAGAACACTGAGATACTGGATGTGTTGGCTACCCTTCCAAACCATTTCCTGTCACTGTCATCTGGCATGGAGGTGTCTGGTTTTAACTGAGCAGTGCGTATCATGTGTATCATGAATGTATCAGAGCCTGGCACCTGTGCAGCCTCTGTTTTGATGCAAGCTCAGAAACACTGCAAATGTTATTCCACTTACCCTTGCAGTATTTCTGCAGACAGGTCACCTATTCCTCTATGTCCCCTATGAGGATGCAAATCCAAGAGCTCACCACAACACCTCCACAAACACTCCAGTGTATTTCCAGCCAATTTGCAATAGCAGAACATCTTGGAAATAAACTTATCTGTAAGTTGGATACCTGGCCTATTCAACAAAGATTGTGAAGACCATTTTTTAGAAAGTACTTCCCACAATCCCTCCACTCACTGATACACATTGCTTGTTGCCCTCACCGAAGTGATTTTGTTCCAACAATTCTGTTTCTTTCTCCCTGCTAATGCAGCTGAGATTGTTAACCCTCTTTGTACACATCACCAAATGGACCCCAGAGTTGTGAACCATCGCTGCAGTTGTTGTCAGGCTTCCTTGTTCGGGTGGGTTGGTGTCTCATTGTATTGCTGGGGGAGAGCATCTCTCGTCCTTCTGGGCAGTCTGGAGTCATTAGGACAATGCGGGACAAATGCACTGTCCCTTCTTGAGACTGATCACTGATCAGAACAACCAAGGCTGAGACTGGAGGTCAGGGTCGTGATCTTGGGATTCAGTGAGAGAAAGATGCCCGAGTCTGGAGGTTTTGTCAGGAATTGACAGCACCAATGTTGTTGCCTTATCATGCTGTTATAACTGAGTTGTCTTCATTCTTCTGAGGCCATCTCTTGGGATCAAGGATGACTTTTTTCCAGGTCTGGGATTGTGGGTCCTGAGGTCAGTAAACAGTCCAGTTCCGGATCCACAGACCTGCTACAGTTGAAGCAGCTGGTGTTTCACTGTTTTTGCTTGGCATCCAATAGGCCTGTTGAAGTCAGCTCCTTTGTGGGTGCTTCTTCTCTGGTTTGGACAGTCTGGGCTAAGAGATTCCAATGAATCAATGGGAATATAACATTATTTTCAGAGAAGCTTTGAGGGCATCCTTGTAGCTTCTCCTGTCCCTCCCTGGTAACTGCTTGACTAAACTCAGATTAGAGAGCTTGCTTTGGGAATCTTGTATCAGGCATGCAGATGTTGTGGCCCACCCAACTTAAGCACATGATGGAGAAAGACCAGAAAGTGACTCGCAGTTAACCGATGATGCTGAATGAATAGACCTCAAGCCTGTCACCAAGTTCCTGGTCTACATTACAGCAGCTGATTGACAGTAACCAGTGCCTTGATGCAGGGGTGTTATCCTGAGAGATTACACTGATATGTGAAACCTACCTTTTCAGTAGATTTGCAGGATTTTGTGGAGGTATTATTGGTGATATTTCTCAAGGGGCTTAAGGTGTCTGCTCTGTCAGGTTTGAGGTCTATTCATTGAGCATCATCAGGTGAACTGTGAGGGACTTTCTTGTCTTTCTTCTTTGTGTCTTTGAGTCCAATGACATTGCATTTCCCTCTGCTGATACTGCTGCTGTGTATGAGCCAGACTGATGAGAGCAGGCCAGGAGGTACACTGAGTGCCTATAGCGGGGAGAGAAAGAGAGAGAGAGAATAGTGGGTACAGTGGGTTTGGTGATTTCCAGTCCATCCCTGCCACATAATGGGCCATATCCTGCATTTCCATCATATTTAATCACCAACCATTGTATAATTAGAGATACCATTCCTTTCATGAACTAAAGGTCTGCTCTCAGGCCGTGTGCTAAAATGACTAAATTCAATCTAATGTGAGGACAACATTCAGAATGTTTTGCCTGGGAGTAATCCTCAGTAAAGTATGGAAGTGCCACTTGGATCCTTACTTTCTTTTCGGTTTCACTATATTTTTCTCAGCCAGTTTCCTCCTTTTACTTTTCTGAGCTGAGCGAGAGTGTCATGGGCATGAAACTCTCTTGAATCTCACCCGTTGGTCAAGTATGTGAACATGCTCATAATTGCTGGAAGATTAGTTCCTTGGAAAAATGTATTAAAGTATCCTCCCGTCCTCGCACCACATTAACATACATCAGCTGAGAATTGGTAGGTTAATCCACCTAACAGAACCTATATGGCTCATTAAAGCTCACTCAGCTACTGGGTAAGATTGACTTTTGAGTTTCTGCGTGAATAGTTCCCTAACAGCTGAGCCAAACCCTTATTGGTGAGTTCAATTAAAATGCCTGCTTAAAAATAGAAAGTAATACAGTTTTGAAAATAAAAATAATTTGTGAATAATTTAATATGTTGCAGATGGACTGGTGTTACTGTTATAAAAAATGACAATGATTCAAGTCTCTGCTGAGTTGAAAGGAGTTAAAATGAACAGTAAGATTGGCAGTAATGTCGCTTTCATTGTTTGAATTACTGAAGAGAAAACATAGTTACTAAATAAATATGGGATAATTCTACTACAACTGAATAGAGTTCCGGTGGTTACAAATGATGCGAATTATTTAAATCTAAGAAGGTTGAAGCAAACAGATTGCTTCAATTAAAAAAATACGAATTGAGAGATCAGTTAAAACCAACAGAAACTTGGTGAGAATATCAGAAATTTAATTATTTGTATCGCAAGATTTTTATTCTGAATAAAGATTTAAACTATTAAGAAACATCTGTTTATAATTAAGTAGATATCACTCATTTTCATTTATTTCAAACTTGCATTCAAAAATATCCATGCCAGTCAACGTTTCTTCTTTATCAAAACATTTTTTAAACAATTTATACCTGCTAGAATAGACTTCTTTATGGTTTCAAACAGAAACTTAAACAAAACTGTGAACCTGCTTATATAAGCTGCACACTGTAAGAATTTTGGATTGTATATAGGAGACAAATGTTTAGCAATCATGTAAACGGAAATCTGCCTGCAGAAAACAATGTTTTAGTGCCAATGTTATCAATTTATGCTTGGTTGGTTTGAAGGAGATAGGGTTTTTAAAATATACCTAACACATAGAAGCACCTGCTGAATTTTTCTTGTATTCCTTCATGAAATGTGGTCTTCACTGTCTATAACCTTAATTTATAATCTTATACCTGCAATATACGATGTATTATATAATGTGTGCAGAATTAGGATCTATAGTATGTGTGTTTCTGGGGTCTGCAAGTGTTGTTAAAGTTCTAAGAAGCCCATGTTACATGCTCACTCACTTCTGTGAACTTGGTGAGGACAATAAGTGTCCACCAGAATTACGCAGGGTGGGCAGATTAGGATATCAATCAGCATGCAATGCTGATTCAATGTCAGAAGTGACATTTTGGAGCATTGTGTTCCAGTTAATATCCTCACTTAATCACACAGTTGACCAAGCATTTGGCAGCAGTAAGGACCTCCCAACAACACTATTTATAAGGACTATCAACTACTTTCAGGTCAGTTGTTTAATGACTTCTACTAACTGTTGCTACTATTTTGCAAGTATTTAAAGCCTTCTATAGTTCTTCAAATTGTTAAAGTGCATAGGAAGTGGTGTGGGAGATTTTGAAGGACTTTGTTCGAGATGTATGCAGTAGTAAATGTTTCCCTTAGAGTGCAGCATGACTGGGAAAATGTTTAGAGGTGACAGAGCAATGCCAACTGAAAGGGGCAGGAGAGGAGGCCATTAATGGCGTTCAGTAAATAATCCTCTTAGCAGAACTGGAGTGAAGAACAGTATGTCACAGCCGCAAACTCAGAGTGGGACTTGAATAGCACTGCTAAGGATTTTGAAGGTGAATTTGACAATGAACCTTTATGGTTTGGGTTACTGTCAGGTTGTAGCTGGAAATGCTTGCGACATGTCATAGTTTGTTGTCCCCTGTTGTATAAAGGAAGTCACTGAAGATTTCTAGTCAAACAATCTGAGTACCTTCATTCTGTCTTTCCAGAAAGCAATAGGCAGGGTGAGCACAGAATTTCAGGAGGATTTCAGTGGTTAACAACATCATTAAATGCATCACCTTTCTGGTGCCACACATCAGTTCAAGCCTAACCTGGAAATGAATGGGATTCCACTCCTTCAGTATCTAGCAGGCTTATGATCCTACACAGCTAATGATGCAGGTTAATGGTTGATATTCTGGCAGCAATAATGTTGCCTTTATTCTATGGGAGTCCATTGTGCAATCGGCATTTGAGCCACCATGTCAAATTAAAGATTGGCTATTGGGTAACAAGGTGTCTCTGCTGGCAGCATAACTAATAATTCTAGTGCAAAACCCAAGGACGTCGGTAGCATGATTACAATAAAAGTCATGTTGCTACATGAAATATGATAGAGCATACCGTTGGCATGCTGTGACACTATTTCTGCTGCCTGAGCCACTCTGTAGGACCTCTGCATTACTTAGCAGAGCAAGTGTCAAAATCCGTAGTGGTCTGCTACACAACTTTACCTTCATGAGGGAACAGTCTTTGCCACCAGCAATATGGTGAGCAGATGAGGAATCAGAGAGGGAGGAGGAAAAGAAATGGAAGAGGCAACATTGACTGCTCTTTTATGGCCAAGCTGTCCATCAACAAATCACTTGGCTGTGATACCAGTTTCCCACTCACCAATTGTCCTGCACTTTATCTTCCCTTTGTTACTCACCATCCACATGGTTGCCTTGCCCACGATGCAAAAATAAAACGTATCACAAAAATAAACATTTCCCAGCCAACATTTCTAAATGAAAACATGGTGAATTGAATAAAAAGGTGAATTCATTGTCTTTATGCATTCTCTTCATCTCCTTCTTTTTTAATGGCTTTGCCTGTCCTAATTTTTTTGTGTTTTGAGGAAGGGTCACTGGACTCATAATGTTAACACTGTTTTTTCTCCACAGAAGCTTCCGGACCTCCTGAGTTTCTCCAGCAATCTCTGTTGTTTGTTTGTTTAATTCATCTACCGAGATGGTTGCTATGCATCTGGTTAAAACCATTGTATGCTGTGGGAAATAACTATAGTTGCCATTAACACTACCATAGGCACAATGAGTTTCAATAACCCACCCCCTTGTTCAGAACTTCATTTTGCCACACTTTTACTTTTTGTATGCCTATGGAAGACTTTCAAATTCCTTTTAATGTTAGCTGCAATCTTTTCTCATATTCCTTCTTCGTGTATTTATTCCTTTTTTAACTTCATCTTGGAAGTTTTGCTGTTTAGTTTGTTCCTCACTTGTATTGTCATCTGTCATGTCATTTTTTCTGCTCCTTCTTACTCTTTTTAAATGCATGGGGCTCTTACTTTATTTTTCTCACCTTTTACTCCTTGTGTCCTTTTCCATAATTAAGCTAAACCGCATGGTGTTATGATCACAGTCCATTAAACGTTCCTGCACTGACACTTGATTCACTTCATTTCCCACCTCATTTCCCAGAATCAGATCCAGAAATACATTGTTTCTAATGGACCTGGAGCTAATCTGATGCAGAAAACTCTCCTGGTTACATATAGAAACTCAACCTCACTCTGTTTTGTATGCCAGGCTTTATTAGGATGGTTAAAGTCTTATTAACACTCTATAGTTTTTGGACCTCTCTCTAAACTCTTAATAAATATGTTCCTCTCTATCTTTCCCACTAGGTGTCCTGCAGAATACACCCAGACGTACACTCAGCTATTGTTTCTTGGCTGTAATTAAATAAATTATGTCCTTGATCCTTCCATGACGTTCTCTCTCTCCAGCACTGTATTGTTCTCCTTGATCAATACTGATAGCACTCCTCCTTTATTTCCTTTCTTATCTGACCTTGCTTTGTGTCTAGGTATATTTAATGTCTGGTTCAACATTTCTTTTGAGCTAGATTTTTGTTATTCCCACAATGTTATATTCCAACATGACTATCTGTGCTGCAGTTCACCAATGTTATTGACCACACTCTGTGCATTCAAATATGTGCACAATAAACCCAATTTAGGCCTTAATGCATTTTATTTTACTCCGAACCCTGCCAATACATTACTACGTTTTACCATAGTGCTATCTGTCTCTCCTGCTTTTTTTTGTACACCTTGTTGATAGGTGATAGGACTTCGGCACATTGAAGCATTGCTGAGGCTGAGGCTGAAGCTGAGGCAGCGTTGGTGGGATATGTCTTACAAAATACATTCACTGACATTGTGAGGTAATTGAACTACAGAGCAGTTGACTGTCTGATTGGCCAGCATCTCTTGAAAATGGGACTTTCTGCTTCAGATGGGGATAAATTATTTTGCCCTTAGCCAATTACTGCCCCCAGTAAACATTAAATGGGCTGAAGGGCAACTGATACCAGCGGGGATGCATTCCCTGCTGACCCTTCGGGTTATGGGGGGTAGTGGGGAATGGGAGTATCCCCTACACCTGAAGAATTTTGGCCCCGAATCATTATTTCACCTTTCTCTACATCAGAATGGCTCCCATAACAATTTTCACTGCTTGTTCCAGCCTCAGTGCACCTCCTCTTTAAGATGTACAGCCTGGTTTGTGTGGTGCTAACCTCTCACTGTTTCAGATCCACCAGTTGAAGCGTGCAGCCACTTGATAGCAAAGTTAGCGCTGGCTGCTGCATGTTGGAGTCATGTTGATTTTAATAAAACATGAAGTCACGTGCTGCCAGCATTGGAAACAACTGACTCAGGTTAATCCTGCATCATGATTCCCTGCAACCTTCTTCTCAAATGTAGTCACCAATTTGTTTGGTATGATCAGATTAAAATGCCAGGAGCTTGTGCAATTTTTATATTTGCGTTAACTTCTCTTTAATATTGAGAGTTGTTTTTAGCCCTGGTTTAGCTGAGAGTGGAGTGGTAGTGGGTTAAACAGCATGGGTCAGTCCTTATAACACCATACCCACCAATGTACAGATTTTGGAGTGACAGAGAAAAAGGCAAGGAGGACTCACATCCAAACATTGGGGGAACCTACTTGGATCACTGCAGTCCCCTTACTAACACCAAAAAAGTGTGTTACTGATTTTGTGCAGCTGAGAAAAGCATGAATGTTTTTCGGCACAAAAATCAGTCATCTCTTAATATTTGCTCAGTGTTCCTACCTCCCCTTAAGGCCATACATAGGCTAGGGACTGTGGAGAAGCTGCTGAATTTAATTTGCACCCTTACCTCAGGCGAAGGGGAAACTGCATGTCAGCACTCGTTGGATGATGGAAGCTTACCTGAAGTAACTTATTGTCGTGAGGTCTGAGCCATGAAAATTGGAGATCTCACTGACAGCACACAATAGGCCACCCACTGGGATCACTCCACTCACTGACAACCTGACGTGCTAAGAAGTCAAAAATGTCCGCAACAGAATTTGTTTCATTTTAAGTATTTCCTCAAAGAAGAGAATTTGACCATCTTGGAACATAATTCCAAAACAACAAGCAATACACTACAGATATTTAATTGTCAAGGTCATGATGCTTCAGGCCTATCAATATTCTAAATACATCATCATTGCAGTAATAGCAGCTCAATTGCGATGGCTGTAATTATGGGTTGAATTTTACATGTCCCGTACTGGTAGGAATGAATCCATGACCTGCTCAAATCTCTCATGGAGAGGATTTCGCTCTGTCCCATTGAGCCTACTATTCTCCACCCCTAAACTGTGGCTTACAGCGTTCTGTTTGAGGACACCTCTATTTGGAAGTGCCCTGTGATCTCTGGTCTGCCTCAGCAGTGGCACCATTCCAACAAGCACTGCCTGTGGTTAAGTAGCTAAGCAAGTTGTACTATTCGCAAGACTGGACTTGTGGCCTGATGCTGAGGCCCCATAGCCCACAGTAAAATACAGTCCTATGTTAAAGAATATATTGCCACACACATTTGTGAATCAATTGTGAATCTGATTTTCCCATGCCAACAATTTAACGCATTATGTGTTGCTTTTCAGAGCTGATGTAAAATTAAGCACATTCCTTTATACAAGTGTGCTTAATTAAAAGTGGTTCCAAAATAATCCAGCTCAAAATAATATTGGCAAAGAACTGAATGCGAGTTGCTTGCTTCCCATCTCAACCAGGTGTAGTAAAGGAGAAATTAAAAGTGGTGGCTGTGCTCACAGTTTTATTTGAAGGCAGCAAGAGCATTTCTGTGCAGAAATAAACAATTGATAACAAGATTGCAACAGTCTGTTTACATGGTGAACAATGATTTAAATTGAAAAGGTTTGATTATGACTTTGAAAAACTGCTGGTCTAATCTATTTGATGAAACAGATGATTTAGATAGGTTAGAAAATCCTAAGTAAACATATTTAAATATCTGACATGCCTATTCAAAGAGCAAACCAGCCCACTTTTGTGCAATGTCAGCAAATTATCCTTTACATGTGGCCAAAATTCAAATTTAAAATTTCAGGTTATTTAGTAGTGAGTTAGAATTAACAGTTAACCATGGCTCTTCGGCTAAGTAGGTGTGCTACGTCGTAATATGAAATAAACACTTTTAAAATGGGTCATTAAGCTGGTCAGCAAAGAATATTTGGCACTAAACACTGACTGTTATATCGTAATTTAAGATAGCATTCTGAAACTAATCTGCAGTAAAGTCATTTCTCTTCAATTTTGAAAGACTCTAACTTCTTGTGTTGTAGCAGGCAGATTCAATTTTTGTTATTCAGACAATCCATCCTCCACTCAATATAAGTTAAATAAACAATAAATCCAGGCGTGTTTCCAAAAAGACTGTTTGCAATTGATGAATGTTCAAAGACATATGTTTTTTCAAAGACAATTCTGGTTTTTTCAGTCTTTTCATTGGAGTTGACTGGGATTTCAGATGATTTGCACTTAATGGGCTAATTGAAGTGCAACTGCAGGTTTCTGAACATTATTCTTTCAAGTCAAAACTCCTAAATTTATGCTAGAAAAGTAATCACATAAGGGAATAAGAAACAGAACTCTGACTCTCAAACATTCACCCAGTCTTGCTAGGAAATAGCATCAGGAGCTGTGGTAGAATATCATGTGTTGATTCGCGTTGGAATTTTTCTTTTACTCTGTTTCCCTGAGTAACTGTACATGTTTAAAATTCTTAAGGAACATCAGGAATCACTGGGAATGCTTGTAAATTCATAAGTCCACTTTTTAACTGTTAACTGGGAAGCAGGGAATTATGCCAGCCTGTGGAATGGGTGTAAGGAGATATCTGTCTAGCTGTCACACCATGAAAATTAGTCAACCAGGAACTGTCCGCTGGCATTTAGATGAGTTACAGGGTGTGCTCTGAAGCGTTCTCAAATGAATCCCAGTATGGTTGAAGCCCAGATTATTTTTGATGCCCAGAGAAACATTCCTGTTCATCCCATCTCAAGATAAATTGTGTGTTGACCTTTTGGGATCTCTGCTTCTGATGCAACATGTTCTCTTGATCAGAATATCAATGGTTGATCCAGTAACCTATTAAAATTTTCTTGGTCACCTACCTGAGTGAGTGAGGTTCTGCATACTTTAACTTAGAAGTGTGCCTCAAATATCATGGAGTTAAAAACTGAGCAGTATTTTTGCTGCTTCGATACTCCCACACCATGACTGTTTGATAATTGAGATTGACTAATAACATATGTAACACAAAAATCATGTGAAGGACTGCATTCATTTTGGTGACTGAAATAGTTTGGACTGTTCATACTTGTAATAAATCAAACCACATAACGTCCCAACATTGGTTACCATTTAAAAAAAGATCTGAAAAGGTCTACAGGGTTGAAATCAATTTTTTGGGTGTGGCTGTTAGGTCTCTAAGAAATTTCACAATATGTTTGCAATTAGTCTGGAATTTCAAGACACATTTTTTAACATATATGAAGGGTAATTTTGGCTATGCACTCACCAGTAGTGAAAAATCTTGCATATCATCATGGCTTATCAGAAAACTATGGGACATACTCCTGGCAAGGCAAGGTTCTTCATTGCCAGAGAATAATATGAAAATTACCTTTTATAAGTTAGCTATTCACATTTTCACAATGGAATGTGATGATTAGTTGCTCCTTGCAAATAAAAATCTTAGACCTGATTAAATCACAGTTGTTGCTGTTATGGTGCTTTTCTGTTGCATCTGATAATAATCCATTCTCTTGCCTACGTGTAATACACAGTTCTTCCCAGTAGTGGCACTGGAGTGCTTGATGTTCCTATTATCTACATTTTAGCAGAACATGATTTATGTTACACAATGCTCTTCATTAACGTTTATTCCCTGTAGAGACTCTCAATTGTATGTGAGCTGTTAAGTACCCAGGGATGAGCTGTATTAGTCATATTTTAATACCTTTAGGCAGCTCTTGAATGGTTTGTTATAAATTTTGTGTACTCTGGCATAGCACCATAGTTGTTATGCATATTGGCTTGGAGTTAGAATTAGCTTGGTCTGACTTCAGCCCCAAACCAGGCTGTAGATTTGCCAAATCCAGGCAGAGTTTGTAATACCCCAGGAATCTCTTTAAGAGACAGACAACATTTATTAGAAAGGCTAAAAGTTATCATTGTCCAAAATTTGTTTGGAAAACCTACAAAAATTCTTCAACTGGAGCTTTAAACTTTTTTTTTCATTCTTTGTTAATTTTGAAAATGCTACAGCTCAGCTTGTTAACTACTGTATGCTGTCTCACAAAGCTTTCTATTAAGTTAACTATGTATAATGTCTCTCAGTTACCTCGGCACCAGAGTTAGTACTAATTGTAAAATGTTACCTTTCATATAATTTATTGTTATTGCCACATGATTTATATGCCAATGATTGGCTTGGTAAAATAAAACAACTGGCTAACATGCACAGATGTTAGTTGATCTTCAATTAGCTTGCAAAGTCAGTGTGGCAAGGAGCATAATGTTATACAAATCTGTGGTATCTACAAACCTCTTTGGTATATATTTGGTAAACATTCATCGGATTCCAAAATGATGTAACCAAGTATGTTTTCTTTTTATCAAACTTAGCAATAAGTGCTTATCTGTTTTTGAACTTTTAACATTTTAAACAGCCCAATTCTTCTTTATTCTTATATCCTATCATTTCTTTGTTTTAAAAATAGATAAATGCATTGAAATAATAACTGCATTCTACTAGCTTGAGAAAATTCAAAGTTTTACCAGGAATTCCAAATGGCTGCTGTAGGGAGACATGGAAAGTATAAAAGGATTGCCATCCTTTCATTGCCAAGTGAGAGGGTTGTACGTTAATCTACCAAGGTTTTATTTGGAATCTGTATTTGGATCATTACTGAGGTTTGGCAGAATGTTTAGAGTATCCAGACCTTCTATGTCATCATTTTTGATTGAAAGGTATTGCAGGTATTAGCTTGACATTGAATATTCATCTATAAGCAGATATTCCAAGTCAAGAATCGATTTGGTGAAATACTAAAGAGACGAGTTACACCCCATTGTAGATCAATGCTTTTAGAAGGAAGTAGGATAAATTTGGGGCATTTGGAAAGTGAATATTTCATCGCCATATAATAAATCATTTTCATGTTCCTTTGAGAATGCATTTGATCTGAGGAGATAAAGAGTTAAAATCATTACACCATTGTAATTTAGCTGTCCCTTCTCCAGTAGCTTGTACCCAGCCATACATTTAAATGCTTCATGTAATCTATTTGTATTTTGTGATAACAGTTTTATGCCTTAATTCAGACAATTTATGTTGAGAAGAGGACTGTAAGGGTACCATTAGCTTAAGACTTCACATGATATATTACTGTTAGCACTAAAAACCACAGAAATCAATCTGTATTAAAGTTACAGTAAGGAATACCCAGGGGCTACATAAAAATCCTAGTCAAAAAAGGGTTGGGATCTGCAGTATTTAATGTGAGCAATGTTGGTTATAAACGTGACGTATAATAAACAGCAACTTTCCTTAAGTGCTGAAAATAATAATTTTGATTCATTGTTGAAAGCCTGATACATCTTTGCATGCTGTATTCCTTTTGTAACATTGAAAGATATAAATGTATGCAGACAAACTGTCAAATATCATTATATATAAATGATTTCATGCAAAATTTTCAGTGCTTAGCTTTGAACCCTCTAAAACATTGAAAATGCACAGCAATATAGAGTATACATTGTGTATGAGCTATGTTACTGTAAAATAATTACAGAATCGTTATGAAATGTTTGTGACAACAGACTTGGAATTAACAAGAATAGAAAGTGGTGTTTTAATTACAGGGACAAAAATACATTTTAATACAATCAGGAATTGGAGAATTCAGCGTTGGACCTCATTCTGAGTGACAAAGCAGAACCAATAAGCCATTGCAAGATATGAGAACTTAAAATTATGAAATTTTCACAGAACACCATGCAACTGATACAAGGGATGAAAGATTTTACTTATGAGGGACAGAGGAGGGGAATTAGGGCCATTTTTATTGGAACATGAACGTTAAAGGGTTCCAGTACAGGGCTTCAGGATTATGAAAGGGTTTTAATAGCACAGATATTGAAAGACTTTCCACATTTGGCAGATAAATAACAAGCAAACAAAAACTCTGGAATATCATTAGAGGAACAAAAAGAAAACTTGGATTCTTTTTCTGCAGTTTGGTTATTTTTAAAGGAGGGGTTAGTTTGCTGTCACTGTAGGAGTCAGGCAAGAATTCCAGCTGCCAATGATGCCGATCTAATCTCCTTTGCCATGGCCAAGTAAGTACGTCAGACTGATGCTGAGTATGAATCCCTACGACTGAAAGGCCACCATTGCTAAAGAAACAGAAGGAAAATATTTAACCAAAGTAAAGGCTTCCCAAAACTAGAAATATTTCTGAATGCATGACCCAGATATTTATGTTTTTAATCAAGGAAGAGTTGGCCACGATTAGGCCCTGACCCTCCAATTAATGAAACTGTGGGCCTTCTGCATACATGGATTATTGTTATCATTCTTCTAGCAGTAACTGAGGTTGACAGTATCAACAATGGAAGCAAGGAAGATCTAATGTAATCTCAGACTTCAACTTACAACTAACATTGTATGATGATGTGTTTTGGGTTCAAAATGCCTAGTTCCCTGCAACAGGATACTTGAGGTTCTTGAACATGTCTCTTAAGAGGTAAATTGACCAATTACATAGCAATAATAGGACTCAGGAAATATTCACCAAGCTGTTTAGGATTTGAGGAAAAGAAAGATCACAAAAGAAGAAAGGCATGTGCAACAGATTGTGGCTCCCTGCATATCTGAAATACCTAATTCATCAGGAGGAAATGACTTTGTCGATGATGGGTCTACAAACCAGAAAATCAATTGAAAATGATTGTGAGGGTGGCCAACCTGCATCTTTAAACTACTATCTATTATTGCTACTTAGTTCTCCTTCTGCAAATGTGTCTTATTCTGAGACATTCCTTTAATAGGACACTTATCAGGCAAACAATATCAAACCTTAGCATTGAGTGTAGAACTATATTACATAGGGGACCATTCAGCCCATTGTGTCAACACCTGTGCTTTGGTGAAAACATCCAAATCATCCCATTCCCCTACTCTCTCCTCCCAGTCTTGTAAGTTATTTTTCCTTCAAGTATTATCCAATTCTCTTTTGAAAATTACTCATATTTGTTTCCACACCAGCCTTTAAGACAACATATTCCTGACCATAACAACTTGTGTTTAATTTTCTCTCTGATGTTGCTTCTGCCTATTGCCTTAAATCTATGGCCCTGATTGGTTACTGATACATGTATGTTGCTGTGAGTATCTAATGCTTATTCCTATTATATTGTCTTGTATCTATTGTGTTACTGTGGGTATTGTATTGCTTTCTTAATCCCTGATTTGGAATCCTAAAATCTGTACACACAAGCACACACACACGTGTGCAGAGCAACCACTGTTTTCCTGCAAGGTGCTTCCTTTCAACTTTTCCAATTGGTATTTTTTTCTCATGTGGAGTGCTATACAAGTGCAGTTTGTTATTACTGTTGCATAATTGGGCCCAATGAATCGTTGTGGAGAGAAGAAGGTAGTAAGAAGTGTCGATATGAATGTAAGATGGTAAGGGACAGGATGGGAAAAGCATATAGAGTGTAGAAATTATAGTGAGAACACGTACAGTAAAATGAAGCTGGGGGAAATGATGGAAAGGACACATTAGCCAATTCAGGATTCTCAGAATCACCTGATCAAGTTTGTTCTTTATCTGAGTTAGGGGAAGGGATGCTGACACTTGGATGCCTCTCCCAACACAGAGTTTCAGAGTATCATTAGCCTATTGATCCAGTTCCTACCTGATATTCAGTATGTTTTACAAATAAAGGCCAGAACCAGCGTAAAGTCGGAATTTAGACGATTAGAAAAAGTGAGGTCCTTTGGATAATATGGAAGACAGGATGTGAGCAAGATATTGCAAGTAATGTCTTACCTTTGATCAGGAAGGGGGGCCTGCACATTTCCTGGGAAAATGTGTCTTTGAGGTAATAACATCACAGATGTGGGTTAAGAAGAACATATATCCTCAGTCTGACAGTAGCTGGCTGAATGTAGCTTGAAATCTTCAGTTGAATTAATTCTACTTTGGAAGACATAACCATCTGATGTGTCACACTGCAGATTTTCTGTCGGTAGTACTGGCAAATATCTTTGTCGGTGCCTTGTCCATGTCTGTAAGAAGCCTGTGGGAGCTTGATTTTTTTACTCATCAAGAATATGTTGTATGACTAGCTTCCACTAGTTATTAAAAGCCTGAAGAAAGTGAGAAAGCTTACGAAGAGCAGGAGTCATTAGGTCATTCCCAGGAGGGTCACAGAGTGGATTTAACTTGAAGATAATTAAAAGCACGGGTATCTGAAATGCTGCAGTTGTTGAAATTGATTTCCTGAAGCACAAAAGTATTTGATGTTTCAATCCATAATGATCAAATCAGGTAAAACAATTAATTTATGGGAAGAAACAGTAATTCTGACCTTGATTCCAGCATTTACCTCAAAATGCTGTTTTAAAATCCACAATGCAAATCTAAATTGATAGGTTTTAGGGGAGAATCTGTAGAAGTTTGCTGCAAAGCAATAAATGGAGATTGGCATGGTTAGCTAAGCATCTCAATTCAAACCATAGCAGCTAAGAAAAGAGGTTAAGTATAACTAACCATCGTAGTATAGAATTACATCTATTTGTCAGAGTGTAGTTCAGGGGATATTGGGAGGTGATCTGCAAGCACTTTTGTGTTCTGTGAATTCTTGGTTTCTGTCTCCGTTGGAGTTTGGAATGCTGGTTGTACATTTTGATGAAAACCATAGACAAAACAGTGGAGATATAATGAATACAGAAATCCTCCCTAATGTCCCAACATCTTACAAACAATGAGCAGCCACCTGAAAATCCCATTCTCTAAGTCCCAGGTATTTTAATACATTGGAAGATCAGAAGTACCCACTCATGTATGAGAACTTGGAAATTCTACCTTGCAATTTTCTTTTAAAGGACTGTAATTTGTGATTGAAAGATAAGTTATTGACTAGAGAAGAGTTGACTTACTTGTTCACAGTGAACTTTTGGACATATGTATTGTTTCTATGCTAAAGGTTTGGACGTTCTGCTACAGGATGTATGTCAAAGGAAAGTGCCACTGTTGGGACAGAACCTAACCTACCAATAAAAGGGCGGGTTGATGCTGCATGTAACTGAAGTAATGCAGTCACCTTGGCTTGTTGTACCTGGCTGTAGCAATTGCAGAAATTGTTGTTTCAAGATGAAAAAGGTGATATTTCCTTAGTTTTGCAAGTGCTTCTTGTGATTTCTACCTGTCAAATCAACATATGCCCAGAGGACTGCTTTCTCACTGGGGAGACGTGACTGGTGGTTGGTTTAACATGAGGGTCATCATGCCTCGGATTGCGGGGGAGTGGTGGTGAGGTTGAGAAAACAGGACCTTCTCGGTGACCTTAGCTAGTGCAGGAATTGAATCTGCACTGTTGCCATCATTCTGCATTGCAAAACCACCTAACCAGCTATCTGAGCTAACCAACCCCTTACTGATGTCTGCCAATCATGGCATGAACCTAAATCAGCAACATCTGCTCCGAAAAGAGCTTATGATGCTCATGCACCTTTTCATTGTGTATAATTCTGCACAGCACACATTTTTTGAATGGTATTAAAGAAGCAGTATGTTGAAATGCTTCTATCTATTAGGACGTTCCTTCAGCATTCGCAGATGCAGAACTCTATCATGGGTTGATCTGGAAAGTTCTGATGACTATGTGAATGGAATCTACATTAATTGAAGGAACTCAGCTTCCCTCCAATTGAAAGCTTGATGCTGTTAATGTTTTCATTGTATTAGAAATGTTTTCCAGCATTTGTTACAGTAGACAAGAGTCTTTCCTATGGATATATCTGTGTGTCAATTCCAATCGTCCAAAACAGCCAGCTCATCTCATCGTTGTTCTGAAAATTTTCAAAACATCTCACCTTCTCCCTCTCTTCATTGACTGCATTCTGTCACCTGTTTGCATGTTGCTGACGTCTGGTTCTACCTTTCCAATTTGTGTCAACATATAAACTTCATACTATCTGCTTATCTGACATTAAATTATCATTGAGTTAAAATTTTTTCCAAATGCACATTCCTCGCAGGTTTGAAAGAACTGTTTTTCAATCCTGCTACAAACTCTAGCTACTGCCTTGAGCACTCCCTAACCACTCAAGCTGAATTAGATCATATGATGCTAGTTTTCTTCCATCCAGTTCTGAACTTCCAACACTGCATCTATATATCACCAAAACTAATTATTTCCACTCTGAAGCATATCCTATCTTTGTCCCTATTTCAGCTCTTTTGGCACTCAAACTATCAACTATATTTCTGTCACTGACAGAAACAACTTCTCTCATTCCTCCTTGCTTGACATCCACATTGTCTACTGGCCAATCATTTCCATATTACAGGTCTAAAATGCCTCCCAGTACTTAATGGATTAAATTTAAATCCTAGTTTTCATTTCAACTATCTGTACAGCCATATTCATTCATTTTCATAACTGTTTTGACCTTACAGTATTGTGGCTCCAGACATTTTTGTCACTCTACTATTGGCTAGGTGGCTAGCTCTTCATCTGCATGAATCTTGTTCTCTGACCATTACCTTCAAAGAGTTCTATATTTCCTCTTTGTTCAACTTACAGAAATCTTATAAGAAAGCATAGTTTGATCAAGTCTTGCTTATGCATCTAATACTTATTTTAGACAATTTGGACGTCTGGAAGTCACCAGTTTCCAGATTGTCAGTTTGCACATTTTCTGATGATATTGGACATCACTGATGTGAGACAAAGTTCGACCCCTAACACTGACTTTTGATCCAAAAAAAAACAGAATTTGCTTCAATTTCTCTGCCAGAGAGTGCAAAAATGAAATTATAGGATTATGATAAATACTTTGCCAAAATACCATATTCATTCATTTTTTAAAAAAAGTTGATTGCATAATGAATTAAGAAATCCTTCAAGCTACAATATGAAAGGAAGCTGTCTCATACAACTTTACTGCCATTTTTTTCCTAGTTACAACAATATTTTTTCAGGAAGTAACCATGTTTTACTACATGAAAACCTCAAACATGATTTCAAGCTATTTTCTTCTGTGGTTATACTCAGCAACTCATCCCTTGCACTGGGAAGGAAGTGTAAAACGGAACTGTTTGAGGCATTTTCCTGATACTGATTTCAGTGAGCAAATGTAGTCATCCTGGTAAAATTAGCTTTCAAGCTGGATTCATTTTGATTGAAGCATGACATGCTTATTTGCTCAAGTATGGTGCCTAATGCTATTCTTCATTTATCTAGTACTAATAATAAATTAGGACTATATTTCCACTCATTCATGATCAGTAATTGTTTTGGATTAATTTCCTAAAATCTGTTTTTATACAGAATCCTTTGTTTTTCTCATGATACCATTCAAGCATGAACTATAAAGCTGTAATACTTTATGGGTTTTATAGGGCACTGCTTGCTAGAGAAATCATTTTTGTTTTGATGTAGGAGCACAATAACAAAGTGAAATCACTGAATGGAAAATGTTGGACAATACAGCCATGATTACCTGAAACACAATGATGTGGGTGGGATATCTTGTGCCAATGTGTACTTGGAAAATGTTCAAATTGATAACATTAATTATGGTAAATTAGATCATGATATTGCTTTCTCATGGTAATTGTGGTGGAAGTGACACTTCTTCTGGTCTAGGTTTGAAATTTGACAATAGAAAGAGAAATTTTGACAAGAATTTTTTGATGTCTTTCAATGGTGCATAATATTTTAAATCATCACTCCACAATTAGTATATCTCACTGAAGACCATTTGTCAGTAACTACAGTCATGTAATATTTGTTTTTGAGTCTGATACAAAAGATTGTCTTTCCTTGAATGTGCAGATTTACATTTCAAAAACATTGCTCTAATGGAAGAATACAAAAATATTTTAAAACCATACATACATAAATATATTTAACAACTTGACAGTAAAAACCTAAGATTAGCCCTATAAATGGGCTTTCAACAAAATTAAAATTCCAATTATATATGCAAACCATTTTTTCACTCCACTTCAAATACAGAGCAAAAGGTAAGTGTGTACGTTCTCATATTTTAGTGTTTTGGTGTGTCAGCCATTTATAAGCAAGGTATTTGGTGTAAACAAAAAAAAAATTGGGTTAAAAAAACTGCTTAATAAAAAGGGAAACATATTAATATTGAAAGAAGAACTCAGTTTTCTTCAGCCTGATTAATCTCAGTGAATTTTATATGATCAGCTCTGTTGATACATTGCCCTCAGTATTTAAGAGCAACCAATAGGAAGTGCTGCTGAACTTAATCTGAGTTCTTATTTAAGTTTTGACTCCATTTTGAGGTGATAATGGGTTAAAGTTGGGGGTTGGTAAGGAAATCCAGGGCAGGGAGTATCTTCGAGATGGTGGCAAAGGGTTTGCAGTGAGCAGTAGATCGGTAGAGTGTGGTTGCAGGGATGGGGTGAGGATGTGAGGGTGCTAGGTGGATTGTGGGAGAAGGGAACAGGGGGTGCAGGGAGTAAGAATTCCTGACCTTCCTAGCTCACAAGTATGGTGGAAAGGCATTAGGCTGGTGAGTCCTACCTTTTCACTGCCAGGTTTTCTGAGTGCTGGGAAATCTGGCTCACAGGTGTTAAAAATAAAACCATGGTTAAATTTGAAGCCTCATTAGGATATTTAATTGAAGGGTGAGCATCTGGAAAGCAGGTTAATTGGCCATTTCTCAATCCGCTTCTAATAAAACCAGAAGCTGGTATATAAGGGACAGGATACAAATCAGCTTATGATTCATGTATTTTAGACCCTACACAGGGCTTAAAATTCCCCCAATCTGGATGAAATGGCTTCAGTGTCATACATTCTTCGAAGTTAAATAGAAATATTTCCTGGAATATAATTTGAACTGCATCTGTATTTACTAAGCCATCAATTTTAAACCTGCCTTTCTATCGCACTTCATTAAAACAGACTTGTTACAACTGAACTGGGAATAGCACGCTGATATTCATGCCTCATGTTCCACAAGCTATCACAAAACCTGTATAATCGATAAAATCCCAGTGAGGTTACCAAGACAACCAATTTGACTGACTGACTCCTATTCAGGTCAAAAACAATTCACATCAAGTTTTCATTTACTGAAAATAATTATTTATTGTAACATGCCTTTAAAAAGTCAGGGAAAATGAGGCATTTCTGTTCTCCTGTTATATATTTTAAACTATACCCACCTCAAAAATCCCAAATACACACTCAAATGTTCACAATTAAGACAGCCAAAAGACAGATGGTTCAACACAGATAATGTGAAAATAATTATAGACACAGTAAACAAAATTCTGAATTCCAGGTTTCAAGAGTGGATTAAATTGTCTCATGTTGTTCTTCTTGTCTTTTAGCACTGATGACATTCTGCTGTCTATAAGGTGATGGTCATTCTTCACTTTGATTGTTCATCTGGCAGACTTCGGCCTATTTTTTGGAATTCTTACTTCTAAGCTTTCATGGTTTTTCTTCTTCCTTACAAGAGGGAATGATAGATGCTTTCAGATCACAGACTCTGATGTTTCTTCTACCCTTGCTCCTAAAGTTTTATAACAACTGTTGCTCAACAAATCAGAGGGCAGCAGTCATTCAGAATTTCCCAAACTCAAAGACTCTTGATATCACCCAGTTTCAAATTATCTCCCTCAACTGTTTTGAAACCTAATATTTTCTGGCACAGCCAAAAATATGCTGCCCTTGATTTTTCCAAGTTTCAAAACTCTCCTGGTATTTCAGCTGTACAACAGTCCAACTTCCATTTAAGTTTATAGTCTCTTCAAAAAAATGTGGTCTCTCACAAACGTTAAAAACTAATTTCTTTGACCAAGCATTTTCTTACCTGACCCAATATCACCTTATGTTGCATGCGTCAGACTTCATTTTACAATGCCCCCTATGAAGTGCCTTGGGACATTTTATGTTAAAGGTGCTATATAAATATAACTTGTTGCAATCACATTTCTATCCTGACCTATTTCTAATTTCTGATTGGCACTGCTGTGTCACAGTGTTAGAGACATAGGTTCAATTCCAGTCTTTTGGTGACTGTCTGTGTGGAGTTTGCACATTCTCCCTGTGGGCTTCCTCTCGGTGCTCTGGTTTCCTCCCACAGTCCGAGATGTGCAGGTTAGGTGGATTAGCCATGCTAAATTGCCCAGAGTATCCAGGGATGTGCAGGCAAGGTGGACTAGCCATGGGAAATACAGGGATACAGAGATAGGGTAGGGCATGGGCCTGGATGGGATGCTGTTTGGAGGGTTGGTGTGGACTCGATGGGCCAAATGGCCTGCTTCCACACTGTAGCAATTCTCTGGTTCTGTGTTGCCACTTGTTTTTGATTGCATCTTGCATTATCTGTCCTACATTCTAAGCAAACTTATTTGCTCCTGTTCCACCTGAACATGCAAACTGTTCCCCTTACCTAATATTCCCCTCTTTCTTCTCTTGCTCTACTCATCTTCTCTGGTTCTATCCCTAAAATTTCATCTCAGCCCAGTGGCAATCACCAATTAATCAAATGTGTCTTCCTCCCCACCTCTCCAGGCACCTACCTCTCCCTGATAAGATCACAATTTGGACATGCACATGCCTCAGGACTGCTGCAGTTCAAGATTTATACTGAGAACCACCTCCTCAAGGGGATCTAAAGATAGGAATAAATGCTGGCTTTACTCCAGATCCCAAGAATGTTTTTTCTTTCCTGCTGCTCATGTGTGTAGCCCCTCTTTTTTTTAAAATTCTTCTTGCAAATCTACCCTTCCCCACTGCTCCCTTGAGCAAATCTCGGGATTCTCCTTCATTTTGGCCTTCAAAGTATCTGCCCTCGAAATTAAATTTATTTATTTCCCACTGCATCAATGCACAAGACCATGTTGATATCCTGGAGCCACAAAACAAAAATCCTGAAAGTGATTCAGACTGCCCACTAACCCCTTCAGGTAGATGCACATGCCCAGAGCCCACATCCCACCTTCTCCCAGCTGATTCCATTGAAATTTCCATGAATTTTAACAGAATATTAGTTATGAGAAAAATGAAAAAGCAATTTTCTGAGCAATATTTCTTGAAAAAGATGTCAATTAATTGTGTCAGGATTTTATCATGTAGTTCATACAATTGGGTAAAATATCTATGGCTACAATCTCCTTAAGAAAATTCCCAGAACAAGCCGTGCACAGAATGCATTTAAATGGCTATAAAAGTACAGCTTTAAACTGAGGTTTAAAACCATATCTCATATTTCACAGTGTTCCAACTTAAGAATTAGAAAGTGGACATCAATCTATCCCTTGATTTAGAGAGGTCATAGAAGTAATTTTTATGTTAGTTTGGTTTCACGTTAATTGGTGTCACACGATTTCAAGAGCCTCTGATTTAAGTGCATTAGTTAATGTCAAAAATCTTTCTTTGGCAGACAGAATGGATCGAATCATGACAATATTGTGTTGTTCTGATGAAAGATAAAAGATAAAAAACACAAAGAACATTCTGATACTATGTTCATAAACCAGAATTTTAAACTGATGAGGGGGGAATAAGGGCTGCACAGGGATAGTCTTTCTTCCTGGGAACAGTAAGGAATTAAAGAAAAATCCACCTTCACTAGGCTTTCGCGTCTTCTAGCTCATAAGAAAATACCACTGATGATATTGGTGAAAGAGAGGAGCAGGAGTTGACTGAGGAGTGGCAGACATTTATTCCAGCTGCTGATGTCAGTTTTGAAGGCAGAATTGTGGGACCCTGTCGGAAATTTTCCTAGTTACTCAAACTCTTAAAACAGCAATTTTCCATTTGAATACCAATTTTGTCATCGGGGAGGATTAGAGAGGAGCTTGGACTACCCTAAGTCTTTAGCCAGATTGGCCTTACTCTCCACCCTAATGGAGTGGTAAAATAGAGTTCTGCAATTCTGCTTGCTTCAAGGCAAGGGAGGAGATAGCTTTGTAGCATTGCTAATGACATAGGCCTAAAATTTAAATGAACTAATGGCAAGGTCACATGGGCTACCCAGATAGGTATGCAGAAATCACTGCATCTTCACCAATGCAATGGTGTCACAGTCTGCTTTTCTAGCTTTGCCTATTCTATTAATGTACAATAAACCAGGACTTCCAAGGAAAGATAATGATGGAAACATGGTACTTGGTATTGAGAAGTGTTTTCCTCCATTGTCATTGCTGTAGGGAATTTTCACACGAACTTCACAAGTGCAATCAATGATCATATTCTGCTGTTCACAACAAGAAAAAGAATCAGCTGCTGAGATATCAATAGAACTGGGCTTTAACCATATGCTGCCCATTACCATTCTGGTTCTGAATAGTTGGAGCAGTCCCAGACCAGAGAATGAATTTCTTTAATAGCTCACCTCAAGCAGGCAGCATTACCTTGACATCTAAGTGTTGTATCTAAGTGTTGTCATTGGCACTGCAAAGTGGTTTTAATGCTGTAAGATTGGATACCTCACCAACTTGAAACCTGCAAGTAAAAATTGAACATTAGTGGGTCACAAGTTCAGTAATACTATATAAAAGGGGCACATGGGATAATTGCATCTTCAGTTTAACCTACCTGGGTGTTGGGCTTTGCCAGTGGCTCTCAAAATCACCACACACTCAACCTTTTAACCAATGGCTGTCTCCTTTCTTGCTGAAAGGATATCATCAGCGTCAGACAGTCTATAGTACGCAGCTGTTCTGGGCAGGTCACCAATTCCCTCTTTGCCTTTAGAGTCAGCTGGAGAGATCTTGGTGAATCGCAACAATGACAAACCACACCCTTGTGCAGAGCACTATTGATTGCACACATGTTGCCTTCAGAGCCACAGATCACCAGCCAATAGCATTCATCGATAGAAAAGCTTACTTCTCCAGCCATGTCCAGCTACTGCCTGATTATAGAAACAGAATCATACAGGTCTTGTTCATGTGCAGAAACATGATGCCGAGTAACACAAATATCACTGCCAGGATTATAATTAACCTCTCCCACTCCATGTCTTCCTCAACTCTGTCTATTAAACCCCAATCTCGAGACTACTTGTCTTGTTTGCCACTCTTATTTCCCTCCTCAAACTCCAACTTTGGCTTCTCTCCTGACTGCCAAGGACCATATCAAGGATTCTCACCTCTGACTGGATTTTTGATTCAACTTCTGGCAGTGGTGAAATGGATCAATAAAAGAGATAATAAAATTCTACCCTTTGGAATTTTGCACCCCCATTATTGTTTGATGTATTGTTTACCCATTTCAATGCTCCCTTCCAATTTCCCCGTCTCCTCAGGAATATCAAAACAAATCTTCTTTGGTCTTGATCTAATTTAAACTGTTTAAGATTCTGGTTGAAGGGTTGCTGATTTTTGGCCCCAATGCATCTGTTCTGCCTCACCGTCTTGGAATTTTTTATTCTGATTATTCATGGCCTATTTTTCATTTTTTGGATTCATTTCTTCTCAAAGTTCAGGTAGCAGGTGACAATGACTGAAGTGTGAATTCAAAAAAATTAGAGAATTTCAAATGATTGTAACTGCTGAATGACTTTTAAAATACTTTTTCAATGACTGAAAAATGTCACTACAGTCCCTTACTTATTAACCACAGTTTGCACCTAAACCAGCTCCACCTTTGACTACATGGAAAAGTTGCACAATGTGAAAAGGTGATCAATAAATTTCGATGTATGTGCTTTTTGGCTAGTGTGTGGAAAGAATCTGAGTAGGTAACCTAATACCTATGTGCTTTGAAGCCATATCACATGTTTGTTACTTTCTTATCCTTTGAGGTCATGCACTTAATTATCCCCAAAAAATTCAAAGACAGCAATGCACAGTTTAGAACGACATAGATTTTAGGTCAGAGAACTGGGGCGTTGAAAGTACAGCTGTGCTGCATAATAATAAACACTTAAATCATGTGAATAGATTTTTTTGAGGCTTGTGGATTCATATCAGAATTTTTCAATGCAATAGTGTAATTTGTCACCTATACTTCATTTGATTTTGTTGTTTAATAAAATGGCATCATTCTATGCAATTAAAAGAAATCTCAACATTATGATAGTGATAATATTTAAATGATTATGTTAATTTCCAACTTTGAAGGTAAACTGAGTTCGATTTCACTTTATAATGAATCTGTTGAAGCTGGCCAGCCTTTTATTGGCTTTGTACATGAAATGACTGCAGTGGTTTTTGGCATAAATTTACCTTTGCCAGTTAGAAAATAGAACTAAAAGATTGATGGCCCTTGAGGTCAGAAAAATATTACCCAGATAAGAGCTATAATAGTAACAAGACCAGAAAACGAAAGAAAATCACCTTTCTGATGCAGCAGATAGGCTAATGAGCTAATTATATTCAAAGTAGTTAAACATGAAGAGAGTTTGAATTTATCCGAGTGAATACTATGCTAAGAGGAATTAGGTCCAGAATAATCAGTATCACAAAGATAGATTTTCATCTTCATCACCTGGGTCCTAATCTGATGAAGGGAACTTACAAAGCCTATCTGTCTTTCATTCCATTTTGGCCTGACAATTAATTTTTTTTTTAAATTCTTCTTTGAACTGCTCTAACACCATTTCATTTCACCACCATCTCAGCCTATTGCAAAATGCACTGAATTAAGATTGAAGTTAAGTCCCAATTACATCATTGGGTTCCAACGTATATAGGTAAAGTTGAATGCTATACCTTTGAGTAAATATGCTTAATTCAGATCAGTTGTATCTCAAGGTTGGGTACCGAATCTGAGTTGCTGTAACTGCTCCTTTGACCAGTTTCCAGGGAAGGGGAGTTAAAATTGACTCCCAAGGTTAAATGTTTTCTTTTGATCAAAGGCCTATCATGATCAAGCAGAAAGCAATTCTACTCAGCAGCCAAAGGCATGTTCCAGGCAGGGATTATAGTTAATGTTCTTCCTAATTTTTAAAAAAAAAATGTTCTCTGTATTAATATATGTAGCTTTCAGACTGTGAATATGCCAGACTGTGAATCCAACAGAAGATCCTTAATTAGTTGTCAGTGTTATTTTGTGCAAACTCAGGATTATCCAGCCAATGTTGCCATAATGCAGAATCACATCTAATAAAGACATTGCGCACTCATCTCACCGAGGTCAATGGGCCATAAGCCTCACCATCGCATGCATCATGACCACTCTAGGGCTCCCACCCTCCACATCCACTTCAACTACTAACCCTTCCTGCCTTCTGCTCTTTCTGCTCATTCACTGGGGGCACCTCACCATCTGTGCTGCTTGTCCATGTTCACTAAATTCTCTTGCATCCACTTCCATCACACTGAATCTCTCTGTTGCCTCGATGCAGGAAAGATTAGCTCATAACCTGGTGGCAGATATCAGGATCCTCAGTTCCTATAAGGAGAAGATCGTGGAGATGCTGGTGGAAGACTGGGACTGCTCTAAAACAGTGACAGCAATGGACAGTCAACCCACTAAGCTCGATTGTGCTATGTTCTATCCAACTACATTCTGTGCTAACTCATTTATATTTTGAATGAGCTTTGATACAACTTCCTCAACTAACTCTTTCCCTTTTCCAACTAATTCCCTCTCCTCTTATTTAGTCAGTGGCCAGATATGTGCAAGGCAGGAGGCGACGAGGGACCTTAACCTCACTCTAAGTGCCACTGTCTAAGGAGATAGGCTGGTGCCAGAAAGCACCCATGGACAGGAGGAGTGAGACATAGGCACCCCAGTAGCTTCTCCTCAGCTACCCTGACTTTCTACCTTCCCCTGCCAAAGGCTGCAGCAATTCAGCTGGAGGAGAGTAAGCCTGAATTTGGGTAGGAGACTCACAGCAGGCCTAGGTTCAAAGGCACAAGGGAATGAATGCCCAAGCCTTTCAAGTCAACTGTGCCAAACACAGCAGTAAAAGCAGAAACTGCCAGAAAAACTCAGCAGGTCCAGCCGTATCTGCAGAGAGAAAGCAGAGTTAAAGCTTCTTCGTCAGAACCGATTAGAGCTAGGGAAAGGTTGGCATATATGCTGAAGAAAGGTTGAGGGATGCGAATGGAGGAAACAATAGGTGGAGATGGAGCCCGGAGAGAATGAAAAACAATAGGGCAGACAGAGAAATGGATAAAGGTCAGCTTGAGAGAATGCTAATGGGGACCATTAGTGACTGGTCGTGGGTTGTTTGTGGTAACAGCCCATTCGATGACAAGGCTGGGTGCATGGCAGTTGGGGACATGGGAGAAGGTACTCAAGCCCTAAAATTATTGAACTCACTATCAAGACCAGGAGGCTGCAGAGTTCCCAAATGGAAAATGAGGTGCTGTTCTTCCAGCTAGCGCTGACCTTAGCTGGAGCAAAGCAGCAAGCCTGGGGACAGAGATTTTGGCCAGGGAACATGATGCTGTGTTGAAATGGCAGGCAACTAGATGATGAAGACATTGGGCCTGCACCTAGCTTTATTGAGAGACAAAAGAAGTAGACACTGCTGGGGGTACATAGGAGGCACAGGGGCTACATTGTTGTAAATATACCATCACTTCTGTCAATATATTTTCTTTTGCACTGTTACCGTATGCACTGTAGTATTATTCACTATATTGTTTTCCTATAGGACCTGGTTCAATCACACCCATGTCAGAGATAACGAACCTCTTTTGTACCAAGGGTGTAAGAAGTTGTCATCCCATACATTGTTCCTTTCTCAAAAACACTTTGACTGCAGACTCTTAGTCTAAAACCTCAACTTTGAGGTCTGCAGCCAATGCATTGCTCATTAACATGGACAATGCAGAGGCTACAGGCAATATCTTTAGAATGTGTTAGGACCTGGCAGCTCACATCCTTCAATACCTAATCCCACCTTGTGAATGAGAGTACAGAATGAAGGATGATTCCATACCTCTCTGTGAAAGGTTCATTCCATGCATCAGCATTTCAAGGGAGGGCACTGCCGTTCAAGGCCAGGAGATGTACAATGGGCAGCTCGCATGTCCACTGACCGTCCTAAAGCAGCAGTCTGTTGAACAAAATTACGCAAAGCACTGCCTCTGACAGGTTAGATACTGTCATCAAGGATGTTTAAGCATATCCAGTCATTCTGAAGCCTTGAAAAGTTACAGGTAATGGAAGAAAGGGCAAAAGGAGCTTCCTCAGAATTTGAATCAACTTAATGTTCGTCGTGAGAGATTGCACTACAGATGACTCAGATTGTCATACTTATGGGCAGTTTCAGAGCTACCTAGCTTTAGCACCAGGGCAATGATAGTGCACTGTCTGACTGCTGATTTATCCCTAACCATCATGCAGAGCAGGTTAGTTTTATCTGAAGATTTCATTCATACATGGAAAATGAAATATTCATTCAGCAATATAAAAGGTTAGGAACTGAAAAAAAATTGTCCACATGTCCTTGATATTTAGCAGGGGCTGCCTGCCAAGTAAGCAACAGATCATTTCTGAACCCAGCTCAGTCAAACTGGACATGACTGGCTATTATATCTGGCCTTCTGGGCTCTGGGACACATTGCTTTGTCCTGCTTTCTTGGAAGGCCCTCCTGAATCTGTCCCTCACTATCATCCTCAGAAGATGAACAAGAGTTATATCTGACTTAAAATGTTAACTGTATTTCTTTCTCTTAGCAGACCTGCTAAGTTTCTCCAGTGTTCTCAATGTACATGCCTATTTCAACTCAAACAAATATGTGAGAGACATTTGGTGGTAAATATCAGAGTCAATTTACAGGAGCTAGGGAGTGTGATGGATGGCACTTGCAGGAAGGTAGAAAAACCGCAGATACAGTCAGGTAGATGGGTTACCTCCAAGAAGGGTAGGCATGTGATGCAGGAGTCTCCTGTGGCTGTCCCCATCTCAAACAAGTATGCTGTTTTGGAAAATATAGGGGTGAGCGACTCTCAGGGGAATGTAGCACAGACAGCCAGGTTTCCGGTACTGAGACTGGCTCTAATGTAACAAGGGGTATGCCAGTTTCTAAGCGATCGATTGTGATAGGGGACTGTGCAGTCAGAGGCACAGACAGATGTTTCTATGGCCAACAGTGAGACTTCAGAATGATGCATTGCCTCCCTGGTGCTAGGATCAAAGGTATCTCCGGGAGGGTGCAGAATATTCTCAAAAGGGAGAGGGACCAGCAGGAGGTCATTGTACACATTCGAACTAATGACATAGGAACAGAAAAGGAAGAGATTCTGAGGAGAGAATGTAGGAAGTTAGACAGAATTTTCAAAAGTTGGTCCTTGAGGGTAGTGATATCTGGATTACTTCCAGTGCAACGAGCTAGTAAGAGTAGGAATAGGAGGATAGAGCAGATGAATGGGTGACTGAGGAGCTGGTGCAGGGGAGAAGGATTCACATTTTTAGATCATTGGAATCTCTTCTGGGGTAGAAGTGACTTGTATAAGAAGGACGGATTGCACCTGAATTGGATGGGAACTAATATACTGGTGGGGAGATTTGCTAGAGCTGCTCGGGAGGATTTAAACTAGTAACGGGGGGTGGGTGGAACCCAGGGAGATAGTGAAAAAAGAGATCAGTCTGAGACTGGTACAGTTAGAAAAAGGAGTCAGTCAAACAGACAGGGCAGGCAGGAACAAAGTAGAGAATGAGGTAGGACTGATAAATTAAAATGCATTTATTTCAATGCAAGAGGCCTAACAGGTAGGGCAGGTGAACTCAGAGCATGGTTGGGAACATGGGACTGGGATATCATTGTGATTACAGAGATGTGGCTCAGGGATGGACAGGACTGGCAGCTTAAAGTTCCAGGGCATGGATGCTTTGGAAGGATAGAAAGGTGGGCAAGAGAGGAGGGGGAGTAGCGGTTTTGATTAGGGATAACATTACGGCTGTACTTAGGGAGGATATTCCTGGGAGTATGTTCAGGGAAGTTATTTGGGTGGAACTGAGAAATAAGAAAGGGATGATTGGGATTATACTATAGACTCCCCAACAGTCAGTGGGAAATTGAGAAACAAATTTGTAAGGAGATATTTGTTATCTCTAAGAATAATAGGCCAAACACAATTGCCAAACATAGATTGGGACTGCCATAGAGTTAAGGGCTTGGATGGAGATGAATTGGTTAAGTGTGTGCAGAAAATTTACTGGTTCAGTATGTAGATGTACCTGCTAGAGAAAGCGCAAAACTTGACCTACTCTTGGGAAATAAGGCAGGGCAGGTGACTGAGGTGTCAGTGGGGGAGCACTTTGAGGTCAGTGACCATAATTCGATTAGTTTTAAAATAGTGATGGAAAAGGACAGACCAGATCTAAAAGTTAAAGTTCTAAATTGGAGGAAGGCCAATTTTGATGATATGAGGCAAGAACTTTCAAAAATTGTTTGGGGGCAGAAATTTGCAGGTAAAGGGACAGCTGGAAAATGGGAAGCATTCAAAAATGAGGTAACGTGAATCCAGAGACAATATGTTCCTGTTAAGGTGAAGGGCAGGGCTGGTGGCTGTAGGGAATGCTGGATGACTAGTAAAATTGAGGTTTTGGTCACGAAAAAGAAGGAAGCATATTAATGATATAGACAGCAGGAATTGAGTAAAAAGGAAGTGGAAGTATATTTAACAGGAAATCAGGAAGGCAAAAAGGGGACATGAGATAACTTTGGCAAATAGGGTTAAGGAGAGTCTAATGGGGTTACAAGTACATTAAGGACAAATGAGTAACTAGGGAGAGATTAGGGCCCCTTAAAAATCAGCAAGGCTGCCTATGTTTGGAATCACAGGAGATGGGGGAGATACTAAACGAGTATTTTGCATCAGTGTTTACTGTGGAGAAGGATATGGAGAACTTGGGGAAATAAATAGTGACATCTTTAAAAATGTCCATATTATAGAGGAGGAGATGCTGAATATCTTAAAATGTATATGAATCCCCAGGACCTGATCAGGTGTACCCTAGAACTCTGTGGGAAGCTAGGGAAGTGATTGCTAGGTCCGTTGCTGAGATATTTGTATCATCAATAGCCGCAGGTAAGGTGCTGGAAGACTGGAGGTTGGCTAACGTGGTGCCACTATTTAAGAAAGGTGGTAAGGAAAAGCCAGGCAACTATAGACCGGTGAGCCTGACATCAGTCGTGGGAAAGTTGTTGGAGGGAATTCTGAGGGTCAGGATTTACATGTATTTGGAAAGGCAAGGACTGCTTAGGGATAGTCAACATGTCTTTGTGCATGGGAAATTGTGTCTCACTAACTTAATTGAATTTTTTGAAGAAGTAATGAAGAGGATTGATAAAGACAGAGCAGTGGACATGATCTATATAGACTTCAGTAAGGCATTCGACAAGGTTCATCATGGTAGACTAGTTAGCAAGGTTAGATCTTATGGAATATAGGGAGAACTTGCCATTTGGTTAAAGAACTGGCTCGAAGGTAGAAGATAGACCGTGGTGGTGGAGGGTTGCTTTTCAGACAGAGACCTGTGACCAGCTGTGTCCCACAAAGATCAGTGCTGGGTCCATCGCTTTTCATCGTTTATATGAATGATTTGGATGTGAACGTAGGAGGTATGATTAGTAAGTTTGTAGATGACACCAAAATTGGAGGTGTAATGGACAGCGAAGAAGGTTGCCTCAGAGTACCATGGGATCTTGATCTGATGGACCAGTGGGCTGAGGACTGGCAGATGGAGTTTAATTTAGATAAACGTGAGGTGCTGCATTTTGGAAAGGCAAATCAGGGCTGGGACTTAGACACATAATGGTATGGTCCTGCGGATTACTGCTGAACAAAGAGACCCTGGAGTGCAGGTTCATAGTTCCTTGAAAGTGGAGTCAGAGGTAGACAGGATAGTGGAGAGGACATTTGGTATGCTTGCCTTTATCGGTTAGTGCATTGAGTATAGGAGTTGGGAGATCATGTTGTGGCTGTACAGGACATTGGTTAAGCCACTTTTGGAATACTGCGTTCAATTCTGTTCTCCCTGCTGCAGGAAAGATGTTGTGAAACTTGAAAGAGTGCAGAAAAGGTTTACAAGGATGTTGCCAGGGTTTGAGGGTTTGAGGTTTAGGGAGAGGCTGACTATGCTTGGGCTATTTTCCCTTGAGCATCGGAGGTGAAGGGTGATCTAAGGGCTGAGAGGTTTATAAGATCGTGAGGGGCATGAGTAGCCGAGGTTCTGTCCCTGGGGTGCAGGAGACCAAAACTAGAGGGCATAGGTTTAAGGTGAGAAGAGAAAGATTTAAAAGGGACCTAAGAGGCAACTTCTTCACACAGAGGGTGGTGCATGTATGGAATGAGCTGACAGAAGAAGTGGTGGAGGCTGGTACAATTACAACATTTAAAAGACTTTTGGATGAATATGAATAGGAAGGGCTTAGAGGGATATGGACCTAATGCTGGCAAATGGATCTAGATTTATCTAGGATATCTGGTTGGCATGGACGAGTTGGACCGAAGGGTCTATTTCCATGCTGCACAGCCCTTTGACTCTATAACCTGCCTTGTTTTGAATTTAAATGAGTCCCGGCTGTTAACCGGGTGAGCCTTGCAGTGTCATTCAAAGCTATCAGAGAAAAAAATCATCCAGGGGGCATTGTATACTACAAAAGAGAAGACCAGTCCATATTAGATTGTAGGTAGTGATGGTAAAACAGTAATTTTACTGTGCAGCAGTCAGACCATTAGGATGCATTCCTCGAGGTTGATTGGCACTGATTTTCTGCTTACAGAATTGGAACAAGTAATAGAAAGTGATGAGGCACAATACACTTCACATACACAAATGTTGGTCAATTGTGAAGAGCAAATTACGGCAGATGAAGAGATGACTGAAAATGGACAAATTGATACTGATGCATAAAATAAGTCTATTTATCCCATGAGCTACTATTTCAAGTCAGCACTAAAATAACATAGATACCAGAAGGCGCCAGTGAATGGAGGAATTCCATTACTATAGGAGCAGCCGGGAAAGTGACCATTAAATACAAACTATGGCTGAATGTGCACGATCAGAAAACACAGTACAGGTCATAGTTTGACAAAAGCATCATTATCATCATCATCATTGGCAGTCCTTTGCAGATGAGAATGACTTTCTTTCACTCTCAGGGTGAGTCTGTATGTGGCTGTAGGGACCAATGTGGCTACTGCAGGCTCTGTTACACATTAGGCAGAAGGTGGTCACAGGAAGGGATGAGTGGGGTGTTGGTGTGGCAGTGCGCTCCTTTCGCTGTTTTTGCCTGGCTTCTGCTTTTTCCTGACTGCAAGTCTCAAGGTGCTTGATGCCTTCCCCGATGTTCGTCCTCCACTTTGGATGGTCTTGGGCCAATGATTCCCAGGTGTCTGTGGGAATGCTGCACTTCGCCAGTGAGGCGTTGAGGGTATCACTGAAGTGCTTCCGCTGTCAACATGGGCCAAAGCAAGGCCAGTGGAACAAGCTAGGAATACCTTGAGAAGTAGAAGACTTTATGATTGAGATGTATTAATAGCTATAGATAAATTAGAAGATTAGTTGAAAAATCTTGCCAAGCAAAAACAAAGTTGGAAAGTTGGAAAGAACCTGGCACATAAAGAGATGACAGACAGGGGACAGCCAGCCTCATCGTTCAGGTGAATAACCACTGAAAACATGCTTCCTGGTCATAACTAGAAGGTTAAAACCAGAAATAATAGCTCGAGGTTTTGAAGAGAACCTAGTGATTACAATATTAAGGTTGATTCTTATACAGCAAGGAAAGCGAGCCTGAAGATTTTCCTAGGTCTTTTAACAATACCTTCCTGGAAATTAATATATATTAAAATTGCATATTTCCAAAGAGAAAAATTCCAAAGCGATGCCTTTTTGAAACCACCTAAGGAAGTTGGCAAATAGATGGGAAACAGAAAACTGGGCAAGTTTGCATAATGATGCATCAGGAGTGTGGTATTTCTCAGTTAAATATATCCGGTTGCAAGTGAATTTTTTGTTATAAGTGAACTTACTTTTATATTCACTCAAGATCTGGGCATCACTGGCTGGGCCAGCACTCATTGCTCATCCTTAGCTGCCCTAGTGAATATGCTAGTGAGCTGTTATCTCGAACTGCTGCACACCATTTGGCCTGGTATACCCAAAATGCCATTAGGAAGGAAGGATTTTGACTTGATACTGAAGGAATGGTGATATATTTCCAAGTCAGGATTTTAAGTGGCTTGGATGGGAACTCATAGTTGGTGGTGTTCATGTATCGGCTGCCCTTATCCTTCTAGATAGAAGTGGTCATAGGTTTGGAAGGTGCTGTCCAAGGAGCCTTGGGTGAATTTCTGCAGCACTTCTTGTAGGTAGTAACACCGCTGCCACTGAACATCGGTGGTGGAGGGAATGAATGTCTCTGGATGTGATGACAATCAAAGTTTTTGGAGCTGCGTCCATCTAGGCAAGTGGGGGGTATTCCATCACACTCGTGATTTATGCCTTGGAGACGGTGGATAAACTTTGGGGAGTCAGGAGGTGAGTCAATCACCGTAGTATTCCTAGATTCTGACCTGCTCTTGTAGCTAGTATTTATATGGCAAGTCCAGTTCAGCTTCTGGTCAATAGAAACTGCCAGGTTGTTGATATTAAGGGATTCTGTGATGGTGATGTCTATAAGACCATAAAATAAAGGAGCAGAATTAGGCAATTTAGCCCATCGAGTCTGCTCCACTTTGATCATGGCTAATATGTTTCTCAACCCCATTCTCCTGCCTTCTCCCCATCATTGAATGTCAAAGGGCAGTGGTTAGATTCTGTCTTGTAGGAAATAGTAATTGCCTAGCATTTGTGGTGGACAAATGTTACTTGCCACTTTTCAGCCCAAACTGGACGTACTGTAGGTCTTGCTACAAATTGGACATAGGCTGCTTCAGTGTCTAAGGATTGTAAATGGTGCAGAATGTAGTGCAATCATTGGTGAACCTCCCACGTCTGATCTTATGATGGAGAGAAGGTCATTGATGAAGTAGCTGAGGGGAAGTGCCTCAGTGGTTAGCCCAGCTGCTTCAGTGTCAGAGACCTGGGTTTGATTCCAGCCTTTGGTGACTGTTTGTGTGGAATTTGCATGTTCTCCCTATGTCTGTGTGGGCTTCTGCCAAGTGCTCCAGTTTCCTGCCACAGTTCAAAGATGAGCAGGTTAGGTGGATTAGCCATGTTAAACTACCCTATAATGTCCAGGGATGTGCAGGTTAAGTGTGGAGGAGGCCCCAAGATAGATCATTCACCTGGCACTTCTGACTGAAGATTGTTGCAAATTGTTCAGTCTTATCTTTTGCATTGATGTGCTGGGCTCCCCCATCATGGAGGATGGGCAGTTTGTGGATCCTGAGTTGCTCGTGTGTTGTTTAATTGTTCGCAACCGTTCACAACAGAATATGACAGGACTACAGAGGTTAGAGCTGTTCCATTGGTTGTGGAATCTCTTAGCCCAGTCCATCACTTGCTACTTATGCCATTTGGCAAATAAGTAGTCTTGTTCTGTAAGTTCACCAGATTAACAACTCATTTTTAGGTATGCCTTGTGCTGCTTTTGGCTGCCCTCCTGTACTCTCCAGGGTTAAGGTTATGGACATGCTCAGTTATAAGGTTACAGATTGTGTTGGAGTAAATTTGGCTGCAACAGCTGGCCCCAGGTCATTGACACCAGGTTTTGAGTTGCTAGATCTGATCAAAGCCTATCCGATTTAACACAGTGGTAGTGCCACATAACATGATAGAGGTTATTCTTAATGTGAAGGTGGGACTTCATCTCCACAAGGACCTTGCGGTGGTCACTCTTGCTGATACTGTCATGGACAGATACATGTGAGGTCGGCAGACTGGTGAAGATAAGGTCTAGTATGTTTTCCTCTCATTTGATTCCTGCCACAGACTCAGTTTCGCAGCTAAGTCTTTTAGGACATGACCTGTTCAGGCAGTGGTGGTGCTGCCGAGACACTCCTGGTGAACATTGAAATCTCCCACCCAAAGTACATTCTGCACCTTGCCACCATCAGTGCTTCCTCCAAGTGGTGTTCAACATGAAGAAGTACTGAATCATCAGCCAAGAATGGATAGTGCGTGGTAATCAGCAGCAGATTTCCTTGCCCATGTTCGACTTGATACAATTAAATTTCATATTGTCCGGAGTCAATGTTGAGGATGCCCAGGGCAGCTCCCTCCCGACTGTATACCATCTCTGCTTGGCCTGTCATACCAGTGGGACAGGACGTTTCCAGGATTGGCAATGTTTGGGCCATTTTCTGCATGTCATGAGCCACATTTAGTAGTAAGACAAGTAGAAATTAGCAATATCCTCTAGGATATGCAAAACAAAAGTGCATTATAATAGTCCAACATTTCCCAGCTCATTGGGACTGTTTTGGTTTTGTTCTACGGCTCATGGTTCAATTGGAGCAAGAGCATTCTGCAGCAACATCTTCTCTTCTAGTCATCTCACGATTACCTCTGAAACCCCCCATGGATCTATCTTCAGCCTCTTCTTTTCTTAGCTAAGTTCTGTCTGTTGGCAGCATCATTCAAAAGTAATCAGTCTCTTTCAATATTTTGCTGATGATCTACCTCTCTCCCACCTCTTTCAGTGCTTGTATTTTATCAGAACGCCCTTCATGAGCTGTGATTACTTTCTGCTAAACATCAGGAATTGTAGAATAGGAGCAGGCATTTCGTGGTTTCAAGTTGTTCTGACTATCAGCGATCTTCACCTCAACTCCATTTACCTGTTCTCCATTCATTGATATCCTAACCCAACAAATACCACTAATTCCACAGTTCCAGATTTCCACCACCTTGTATGTCAAAAGGTGCCTCAAAGGCCTAGCTCTAATTTTCTGATTTGCTTCCTGGTTTTTGGATCTCCCCCACCAGAGAAAACAGGCTTTCTGTAGCTACCTTATTGGATCCATTTATCATTTTAAACACATTGATTAGTTCACTCCTCAATTTCTAACTTCAGGGAATAAAAGTCATGCTGCCTTTCATCATAATTTAACCCTTTAAATTCCAGTACAGTTGTGATGAAACCTCTGTATATTCTCTATCACAAACACTGCCAACTACAATCTCTGTAGTATTGTCTACTATTACCTTGCCTCAGTCCAACTGCTGTAGCTGTCATTTTCAGCTCAAGGCTGGGTCCTGGCTGTTCTCCTACTTTCCATTCTTGGTCTTACATCCCACAGTTGAAATCCTCATCAATCTCTTCAAATCCCTTTTGGGCTTCAATCCTGCCTAAACCCTGCATCCACAACCTTGCATTCCTTACTGTGGCCTTTTGAGCAATTGATTTTTTTTATTCCTTTATGGGACGTGGGCGTCACTGGCTGGGCCAGCATTTCTTGCCCATCCCTGGTTGCCCTTGAGAAGGTGATGGTGAGCTGCCTTCTTGAACCGCTGCAGTCCACCTGCAGTGGATTGACCCACAAAGCCATTAGGGACAGAATTCCAGGATTTTACCCAGTGACAGTGAAGGAACGGCGATATATTTTCAAGTCCGGATGGTGAGTGACTTGGAGGGGAACTTGAAGGTGGTGGTGTTCCCATATGTCTGCTGCCCTTGTCCTTCTAGATGGAAGTGGTCATGGGTTTAGAAGGTGCAGTCTAAGGATCTTTGGTGAATTTCTGCAGTGCATCATGTAGACAGTACACACTGATGCTACTGAGCGTCGGTGGTGGAGTGAGTGAATGCTTGTGGATGTAGTGCCGATCAAGCGGGCTGCCTTGTCCTGGATGGTGTCAAGCTTCTTGAGTGTTGTTGGGGCTGCACTCATCCAGGCAAGTGGGGAGTATTCTATCAGACTCCTGACTTGTGCCTTGTAGATGGTGGACAGGCTTTGAGGAGTCAGGAGGTGAGTTACTCGCAACAGTAGTCCTAGCTTCTGACCTGCTTTTGTAGCCACTGTGCTTATGTGATGAGTCCAGTTGAGTTTCTGGTCAGTGGTAACTCCCAGGATGTTGATAGTAGAGGATTCAGTGATGGTGACACCATTGAATGTCACAAGGGGTGGTGGTTAGATTGTCTCTTATTGGTGATGGTCATAGCCTGGCATTTGTGTGGTGTGAATGTCACTTGCCACTTGTCAGCCTAAGCCTGGATATTGTCCAGATCTTGTTGCATTTGAACACGGACTGCTTCAATATCTGAGAAATCGCGAATGGTGCTGAACATTGTGCAATCATTGGTGAACATCGCCACTTCTGAACCTATGCTGGAGGGAAGGTCATTGGTGAAGCAGCTGAAGATGGTTGGGCCGAGGACATCACCCTGAGAAACTCCTGCAGAGATGTGCTGGAGATGAGATGATTGACCGCCAACAACCGTAACCATCTTCCTATGTGTCAGGTTTGACTCCAACCACCGGAGAGTTTCCCCCCGATACCCACTGATTCCAGTTTTGCTAGGGCTCATTGATGCCACACTCAGTAGAATGCAGCCTTGATGTCAAGAGCTGTCACTCATCTCACCTCTGGAATTCAGCTCTTTTGTCCATGTTTGAACCAAGGCTGTAATGAGGTCAGGAACCGAGTGGCCCTGGCGGAACCCAAACTGGGCGTCACCGAGCAGGTTATTGCTGAGCAGGTGCTGCTTGATAGCACTGTTGATGACACCTTCCATCACTTTACTGATGATGGAGAGGATACTGATGGGGTAGTAATTGGCCGGGTTGGATTTGTCCTGCTATTTGTGTACAGGACATACTTGGGCAATTTTCCACATTGTTGGGTAGATACCAGTGTTGCTCACAACTGGCTGTTTTGCCTTTTGTAGTCTGGGCTTTCTGTTCTGGAATTCTCTCCCTAAATTCTTCCTCCTGTCCACTGCTCTCTCTTTAACTTCTCTTTGAAACTCATCACTTTGATCAAGTTTTTAGTCACCTCTCTTAATATCTTACTTTGGCTTAATGTTGATATTTGTTCTTATTATGCTTTTGAGTGTTAGGATGATTGTTCTACATTACCAGTATTATGTAAGTGAAAATTGACATTGTTGGTCTTTACGTTTTGATTCCTTGCATCTTCTTAAAATAATGTTTAGCCCAATGGATATTTTGGACCTACTCTAATCCATTGTGAGCTTATTCTTTTCATTATTTTCCTTCCAAGGATCAAGAAACTTAAACGTACTTTTAAAGAAAACTCCAGTTTACCCTTGCTTTTAGTTCTGTTTCCTAATTAACAAGCTGCATTTTTTATATAGAGCTGAAAAGTGTGCTTTAATTGAGAGAAGGTAATTCTATATGATAAATTTTTTTCTGACAGTTAGATGGCACCTGGAAACTGTTGTGCTGCATATGTCAACATTAGAGCTTATCCTTTGGGATGGAGGTTAAACATCTTTAGTGCCTAGATCTGACATTGTAATTAGCCTGCCAAAACTGTCAGAAAATTCAATGGAGTTTAAAAACATTGGGGAATAGCTAAGTAAATGAGTCATATTTCAGTTTTTTTTTGTAAATTTGAAGGGCATACAGATCAAATTTAATTTGGAATAATGCTAAAGGGACAAAAACTTCACTGAGCCCAAAAACAACATGGCAATATTAAAACTTAACCTTTGACAGCTCCCATGATCCTCTCGGTTGAGGAGAGGGTGGAGAATGATGACAAATTTCACTTAAATAAAATCTTTAATAAGTCTACAAATGTGCAGCAGATGAGTTGGGAAATCAGGCTGAAAACCCGTGTAGGTGCTTAGGGAGATACAAGGTCAGTGGGTGAAGGACTCACAGAAAAGAGGCCAGAAACTTATTTACGTTGGGACTGTGGTCCACATTGTGGAGTGGGATGAAACAGTTGTTGCATGGAGCATTATTCTGCGCTGACAGGAAGTCAGTATTTAGAGGGATACTGGTGATTTTCTATAACTGAATATTGAAACTACTACTTTATATGATATTTTTAGCACTGATCATTCTGCCAGTTATTTTTTGCATATCTATTTTTAAACATATTGCCCAACTCTTTAGGTTGGGATATTTTCCATTGCTCCAATTAAAATCTACAATTTTGACATTCCAATAAATTCTCATTTTTCGCTTTGGAAGGAGAAAATTAGAGTGATCACATCACTTTCTCCACGAGACAGCCTGCATCGAGAAGAGTGGGTTCTGCATTCATTTCTGCAAGGCAGACTTTATTGGAATCCACGTCATCGTTGATGGTGTACATCTAGCCCAACACCCATTCTCTCACTGTGAATGTTGTGTGATTACCACGCATGTTTATGATTACTCTTAGAAAAATTCTAAAGCCTTAATTATAATCAAGTCCACAAAAGCATGTTTAGTTGAGCTTCAAAATAAGAGCACAGGAATAGGAGTAGGCCATTGACCTGTTGTGCCTGCTCGGCTATTCAAACAGATCATAGCTGATTGTCTACCTCTACACCATTTTTCCATGCCATCTCTTGATGTCATTAGTGTCAAAATTCTATTAATTTTTATCTTGAACATGCTCAATGATTGAGATTCCACAGATTCACCATCCTATGAGTGACAAAATTCTTCCTCAACTCGGACTCAAGTGGTCTGCCCCTTATTCTGAGACTGTGATACCTGGTTCTAGGTTCACCAGCCAGGGGAAAAAATCCTATTGGCTGCTGCCCTGCCAAGTGCCATAAGAATTTTGTAAGTTTCCATGAGATAACCTGTTTTTCTTTGAAATTCCAATCTCATCATTCTCTCTTCAAAACAATCCCACTTTTCCAGGAATTAGTCTGTTGAACTTCTGTTGCACTCCCTCTCTTGCTTAGATAAGGAGACTAAAACTCTGCACAATACTCCAGGCCTCATCTTACCAATATTCTATACGTTGCAGTAAGACATCTTTACTCCTGTACTCAAATTCTCTTGCAATGAAGGCAAATGTAAAATTTTGCTGCATCTGTGTGCCACCTTCAGTGGCTCTTTGGAGGATCAGTGCAGACTGGATGGGCCGAACGGTCTCTTTCTGCACTGTAGGGATTTTATGATTGCGCATCAGCACACATGCTGATTGTAACTGGTAAACATGATTAGCATCTTGAAGCAGCAGGCAAGATGCTTTACAGCCAATGCAGTACTTTGGCAATGTAATGTGAAAATTAATCTCCCTTGCATAATTGGTATTTGATACAATTTATAGAGCCCACTATGGCTGTTCGTTTTACCAATAGGCTTTCCGTAAGGCAGTGCTAAGGTTATAAAGAAGAGGTATCCTATCTTCAGAAGTGATAATGCGATTGAGGCAACTATAGTAGAAGTAGTACCAGGCCACAGTTCACGGAATTTTAGTTTGGATTCCAGATTGACACTGCACTGAATTAGAAATTAATTTTTGAAATACTTAACTAGCCTGGCAGCACTTGTCGAGTGAAACAAAGTTAACATTTCAGATTGGTGATCTTTCCTTAGAACTGAAGAAAGGCAGAAATATGAGGTTTTAATCCAGTGGAATGTGTAAAATTAAGAAAAAGGGCTTTGTTCGAGTGTCATGCAATTTATTGGGAATGCAGCCACCATAGTTGAATAGTAGGCAGTATGTGCAGTGAAATATGGCTGTGAGTCTTGCAGTAGTGCTAAAAGTTTCTGAGGTTCTGATAAGCCATCCAAATGTTAATTCCAGTTCCTATTTAGAGAGATCTTTGATTGATGAGTGATGGTGTGTCATGAATTCAGCATTGATCGAGGTTAGTGATGTGCTGGTAATATATTGAATTTGAAGCTATACAAGTGGTTAAGGATGCTGTGGTTGGTTCGTTCGCCAAGCTGGTTCGTTAGTTCGCGGATGTTTCATTACTCTGCTGGGTAACATCATCAGTGCAGCCTCCGATGAAGCGCTGTTGTGTTTTCCCGCTTGTTGTTCAAACTTGGGGGTCCGTTGGAGTTGATTACCTCATTTCTGGTTTTTGTTTGCAGTGGTGCGTATATAGGGTCTAATTCAATGTGTTTATTGATGGCCTTCTTGGTGGAGAACCAGGCTTCTAGAAATTCCCGTGCTTGTCTCTGTTTGGCCTGTCCCAGGATCCTGGTGTTATCCCAATCGAACTGGTGGTTCTCCTTGTCACTGTGTATGGAGACGAGTGAGTATTGGTCATGTATTATTGTTGCTAGTTGGTGTTCATGTATTCTCGCAGCCAGTTTCCTTCCTGTCTGTCAAATGTAATGTTTGTCGCAGTCCTTGCATGGGATCATGAATATTACATTGGTTCTGTCCATAGTGGGCAAGCAGTCTTTGGTTCTTGTTAGCAGTTGGTGTAGGGTTGATGTGGGTTTGTGTGCCACTCTGATGCCCAGTGGCCGTAGGAGTCTTGTGATCAGTTTAGGTACGTTCTTGATGTATGGTAATGTGACAAGGGAGTTGGGGCGTACTGTATCTTCCTGGTGTTGTTTGTGTGACAGGCATTGTCAGACCCAGCTGTTCGGGTATCCGTTGTCTCTCAGTACTTGGCGGAGGTATTATTCTTCATTTTGGTGTAGTTTTGGGTTGCTGCAGTGTGTTGTAGCTTGTTTGAACAGTGTTTTTACACAACTCTACTTGTGGGTGTTGGGTGGTTACTGTTGAACTTTAGGACTTGATCTGTGTGTGTGGCCTTTCTGTATACTTTGGTCAGAAATTTCCCATTGGTCCTGTGTTCTACCATCATGTCTAGGAATGGGATCTGTTTGTTCTTTTCTTCTTCTCTGGTGAATTTGATGCCGGTGAAAATGTTGTTATAAGTTGGTGTGTTTCTTCTAGTTTAGTCCGTTTGATAATGACGTAAGTGTAGTCCACGTATTGGATCCACAGTTTGGGATGGATCTGTGGAAGGGCCGTGCTTTTGGGTCTCTGCATCACTACTTCTGCTATTGGTCCAGAGGTGGGTGACCCCCTAGGTGTCCTGTTGATTTGTTCATAGATCTGGCCGTTAAAGGTAAAGTGGGTCGTGACGCATAGGTCCAGTAATTTCAGCATGTTGTCTGTGGAGACGGTGTTATTCGGGTCCGGTTCTTTCAGTAGTGATGCTAGTGTTTCTCTTGCTAGTGGTATGTTGATCGATGTGAATAGGGTGGTAACGTCAAAGGACACCATGGTCTCGTCGTTGTCTATTCTTATGGCTTTGAGGGTTTTGGGGAACTTCTGGGCTGAGTGGATTGAGGGTTGATTTGTTGACGAGGTGCTTTAGTCTTTGTTGTATTTCCTTGGCTAACCTGTGTGTTGGTGTGCCTGGGAGAGAGACTATGGGTCTGAGGGGTACTTCCGATTTGTGTACTTTTGGGAGTGGTTAAGGTCAGTGAAAATAAGATTGTTGAACTTCTTGATTACAGAAAGTCTTGGAGCCTTGTTTTCCTTCATTTTACCCCATTAATGTGTTGCCTAGTTCAGAATCGCTTTTAGAATGCCTGACTTCCATCACATGCAGTCACCACAGTGCATTCCAGTTGAAAAAGTACAGGCTACCTTTAGGTGGTCCAAGCTAAATTTAACTTATGCTGTTCTCTTATGATATTGTAACTGTAGCAAGTCAGCAGCACACCTTGTGCATTTTACATGCTACAATCACTTAAATTACTGGGCAGCATGAGGTTTGCATGGAATTAATTAGAAGCAATGGGCATGGGATCATCCCCAATATGATTCCTGGGCCCATTTTTGGACCCTGTCCATTTCTACCGTTACTATATTCAGTTCAGATTGCAAGGGTATCCTATGCCGTGCCCTTGGCCATTGCCATTATAAAATTAAATTCAAGACAGTATGAGCATGTACCTGAATACAACGTGCTTGGACAGCTTATTGTAGTGAACAGTACTGCTTCAAATGAGGGAATATCAGAGGCCTCCTACTTTTTCTTCAATCTCAGGGTGAAACCCTGTGGGATTGTGGGAGGAAACCGGAGCACCTGGAGAAAATCCACGCAGACAAGGGGAGAACATGCAAACTCCACACAGACAATCACCCAGAGGGTGGAATCGAACCCGGGTCCCTGGTGCTGTGGGGGCAGCAGTGCTAACCACTGAGCCACCGTGCCGCCCCAAGACAACTAAACAGATCTAAAATCATAGAATCCCTACAGTGTGAAAGCAGGCTCTTCAGCCTATTGAGCCCACATCAACCCTCTGAAAAGCATCCCATCCAGACCCACTCCTCATTTCACAGGACTAATCCACCTAGACTGCATATCCCTGGACAATATGGGCAATTCACCTAGCCTGCACATCTTTGGAGTGTAAGAGGAAACCAGAGCACCCAGAAGAAATCTATGCAAGCATGGGTAGAATGTGCAAATTCCATACAGACAATCATAGAATCCCTAAAGTGTGGAAACAGGCCATTCGGCCCAACAAGTCCACACCGACCCTCCGAAGAGCATCCCAGCCAGACCCATTCCCCTACCCCTGATTTCCCATATCTAACCCACCTAACCTGAACATCGCTGGGCACTTTAACATGGCCAATCCAAGTCCCCTGCACATCTTTGGACTGTGGGCGGAAACCGGAGCACCCAGAGGAAACCCACACAGACAAGGGGAGAACGTGCAAACTCCACATAGGCAGTCGCCCGAGGCTGGAATTGAACCTGGGTCCCTGGTGCTGTGAGGCAGCAGTGCTAACCAGTGAGCCACTGTGCCATCTACACTATTGGCGTGGATCTATTGATGTGGATTTTATGTGAATGTTGTGGTTCTGCGCACCTTAGAGTATACTTCAGAGTACTTTCAGACGCTTACAATTGGAAAGTTACAATGAATTTTACTTACCTTCAACCAGAGTTTCTGGCCCTTTAAGTAACATTACTGCAGGGGTCATCTTGCTCTCTGATGTGTTTTTCTGAGAATGGACAATGCAACCATTTTCCTATTTTCGTATCTTGGCTCCACATCCGGGCAACTGGGCTGTCTAGTGCTATTATGTGTTTGGGTGCGTACAGGAGACACAGCTGGATGTGCCACATCCCAATGATGGATGGTGTAGATTGCACAGGCAGCAGCCTGTGACCCTACCTGTTCCTGACAAAAGAAGCAAGAAATAGTGCAACATGATTGAATTTCTTGCCTAATTTGTTTCTGTGACTTCACATGCTGCTGCAATATAGACTCTTTTGACAGTGACTGTTTTAAGAAATAATGGTACTCCTACTGCCTTGTTGATAGGTCTTCACAAAGTCCCTTATCCTTTTAGATCTAGCTGCTTAGCTTTCCGCTCAAAGCCATCTACCTGTGATGTAAATGTGTTGTGAGCAAATGTAGAAATTAAAAATAAAACTGTGAATTCCAGAAATCTGAAATAAAACCAATGTGCAATATTTGACCCGATCTAAAAAATCAAGTTAACGTGTTGGAATGGAAACCCTTTAATGGATCACTTTCAATGAACAGTCTGCTCTTGAAATATTAACTTGCCTTTACTCTTTTTAGATACCATGGGGAAAATATTGCTCAATGCTAGCAGTTCAAAAATAAGGAAAGATTTTCATATATAATACTTTGCATGACCTCAAGTCATCTGATAGTACTTTATAATCAATCCAGTACTTTTCAGTTTTAGTTCCTTCCCCATGTTATATAGAAAATGCAACAACAAATTTGTAGACAGCAAGCTCCTACAAAACAGCAATGTGGCCAGATAATTTTTTTTCATGAAATTGATTGATTGATAAACATTACCCAGGTCACCAGGGTCAGTTCCCTACTCTTCTTCAAAATGGCGCTAGAGATCTTTTACATCCACCAGAGAGGGGAGATCTGACCTCAATGTAATGTCTCATTCAAAAGGCTGCACTGCCTCAGTACTACGCTGGAGTGCCAGCTTGGTTTTCATGCTCCAGCTTCGCAGTGAGATTTGAACCCACAACATTCTAACACAGAAGGGAGTGCTGCCAAGTGAAGCTTTGCCAATAAATTGGCTTCACACACCTTTAGACTGTTGCTAACATCCTATTACACTGAAATTCATGGAATAAAAACTGGGTGCAATTTCCTGTATTCTATTCAACAGCCCAGGGCAGAACCTCCGCTTTCTACAATCTCCTGTCTTAACTTCACTGCCAGACTTGCCTCTGATTTTACAGATCTTGCTGTTCCTTTTTTTAAAAGTAAGACTGTCAGGTTTAGTCAAAACCGACAGCCTCCCACCAAGAGCACAATTTATCAGTGCAGCCCAGTAATGACCCTGCTGAGGTTGAGTGAATAGAAGTGTTGTAGCAGCAATCAGGAGGAATGAATGATTGATGTAATATAAAATTATCTATCAGTGCCTCCAGCAAGTTTGTTGGGACACCATGGACTAGATTCTACAAGGTGAGGAAAATACCAGGTCATGAGGTTACAGTTTGAGGTTGAATACAATTCTGCTGCAGCTGACTGCTTCATGAATATCCAGTTTTGAGCTGATGAAACATTCAGTAAGACTTTGTGAAAGGTGGGTTAGCAGTGACATTTTCAGCTTTTTATGTTAGTCTCTGCTCGTCATTTATAAATCAAAACTTTCTGGTTCGATTGCTTCTGCTCTATGCACCTCAAGGTGCCTTCCCATTAATAAACTTATTTACAGTGTATCATTTTTTACCATCTCACACATTGAGTTGGAAATTCAATAGATAATAGAGTCAGGGGCTGTCAGTTGGCTTTGGCTTACCACAATGATCATCTGATCCCAGATGCTTGAAATGTCTACTCATTCCTTACCATTGCTGTATTGAATGAATTTCCATGACTGTTCATTATATGGTTTTGAAGTCCCTGTAGTATCTGAGTGCCCAACTTAATCCTTGGTTGTTCTGATTTGGTACAGCCTCAACCACAAGAGATCTACATGTTCAAAAACAAAGTACTGCAGATGCAGGCAAATCACAGACTTGAAATTATTCATCTCTCCACTGATACTGCCTCATTTGCTGAGTATTTCCAGCATTTTTAATTTTAGTTCTTTACTTTGTTTCACTGTTCATAAACAAGAAAGGACAAATTAGGCTAGTCATTATTTATTGACTCTGCAACACCCCACCAACCCCACTGGAAACTGTGGTCAAGAAAATTAACATTGATGTATAGACATAACACAAGTGCTGAAGTGTTCAAAATGGCAGGTGTCTTACCTGCTTTACTCAACATTAGAGGGTGTGTATGCCTTGTATATTAATAAAACTCGTACTGACATACAGGACTCATGCTTGAAACAAACATTGGAGTATTTGCATATACAACTGGGAAGCACACAAGCTATTGGATGACTTGATTGCAAACCTTGTTTGACGACTGGTACATAAGCAAATCTTTGTAACTTTGGTTCTGTCTTATATTTTAGTATCCTGTAATGTAAGATCTTATATGTTACAAGTTAAAGGTTTTCCATGAACTTTCTATTTTCAGTTTATTTTTCTTTTTCTTTCTTCCTATATTTAAAAAATAACCGTGAAATGGCATGTTCAAAATTAAGTGTTGTGCTTAAAACAGGGAAAATTATTTATTAGAATAAAGAAAAAATTCAAACAAAACTAGCAATTAAGGAATAAATTGACCAAGTTAATGAATTAATAGTACAGGAATTATTACATCTGTTATGGTTGCGATTTAAGCTTTCAACTAACTGGCAATTATCAGAGAATATTCGGAAATAGAAACATAGGTTAAAGATAAGGAAAGGGAAAAAGAACCAAGTGGTTCAGAATATATAACCCTGTTTGATCTAGTGGAGAAATTTAGAAGTCACAATCAAAATTTCATAAAGGAAATGGTAAAGACCAAAAAGAGGAAAGATGAGCCTTCAGTTTGTGCCATGCATGACAAGATCTATGTTCGCAAGTCCTTAAAAGGGTCAATTTTAATTTTTGTTCACTTACCTTATTGTGCAGGAGTGTGGATTTACGTATCCCAACATGTTATCAGAATCATCAAACAATGAGGGTCTACCTAACTGTCTTGGGACCTTTTCTAATTCCTCATGCTTTCCCTAATTCTTTTGCTACATTCTACATAACTAACCAGAAACAGTACACAGAACTTCACTAAACTTTTATTTTCTGTATAAAGATGGCTTTTAACTCTTTATTCTTCCATTGTATGGTGTAGTTTATTAAAATAATTTGAATAATGTTCTAATTATTATGTTATTGCCTGGCAGGTTGTACTTAGCTATTGAACCTTCGGTTCTTGCACTTTCTCCTGAGCCAACTCTTTCCTTCTAAGGTTTTCACATTTCCATTTTTTTTTACAGTTTGGAATTGTGTCTCAAAAGGCTTATCTACCTTCTTCAGAGAACCCTTTTAGTCTGTACCATTTCCTTTTTGAAATCTTGATTGTGATTTTAAAATTTCTCCACTAGAGCAAGCAGGGTTATATATTCTGAACCATTTGGTTCTTTTTTCATTTCCTTATCTCCAACCTATGTTTCTATTTCTGAATATTCTTTGATAATTGCCAATTTATTGAAAGTTTAAGTAGTACAATAACAGACCGTAATAATTCCCGTGCTATTAATTCATTAATTTGGTATATTTATTTCTTAATTGCTAGCATTATTTGACATTTTTCTTTATTCTAATAAATAATTTTCCCTGTTCTAACTGCAAAATTTAATTTTGAACATGCCACTTCATTCCTATTTTTTGAAAAAAATGTAAATAAAGACAAAATAAATTGCAAGTATAAAGTTTACCTGTAACAAATAAGAACTTACATTGCAGTGAGCTAAATTATAAGACTGAACCGAAACTACAAAGATTTGCCCGTGTAACAGGACTCAAAAGATTGCATTACAACCTTGTTCTTTTATCTATGCTCATTATTTATCTATTTTTCCCTACTTTGTACCAGTCTTTATCATAGAAACGTTGAAAATAGCAGCAGCAGTAGGCCATTTGGCCTTTCACACCTTCTCCAGAATTTATTATGATTGTGGCCGATAATCCAACTCAATAGCCTGTTCCTGCCTTCCCCCACATCCTTTGATCCCTTTAGCCCCAAGTGCTATATCCAACTCCGTCTTCAAATCGTACAATATTTTGGCATCGATTGCTTTCTGTGGTAGCAAATTCCACAGGCTCACTACTCTCTGGGTGCAGAAATTTCTTCTCATTTTAGTTTCGAAATACTTTAACCCATATCTTTAGACTGGTTCTGACTCCCTCACCATCTGGGACATTCTTCCTGCATCTACCCTGTCTGCATTTTATAGATTTCTATGAGATTCCCCCTGTCTCTTCTGAACTGCAGCGAATACAATCCTAATCAAGTTTTCTACAAAACTTTGCATTTGGAATTTATTTTTCTCTTCCTTTGTTCCTAGTTTTTAAAAAAAAATAAATTGCATGTTTAAATTTAAATTTCGTAATTAAAACAGAGGAAATTATTTATCAGAATAAAGAAAAATTTCAAGCAAAGCTTGTGATACAATCCTAATCAAGAAGATCCCGATTCCCTAAACATCTGCCATCACAGTCCAAAGCAGAAGTTGTTGGTGAAGCAAAGCATGGAATTTATTTATTATGAGTATATTATAGTTGAGTTATCCATTAGCTTGCAATAAATTATGAGAAGGTTCAAGTATGCATATAGTCAATGCGTTGTTTAACCTCAAAGTCTGACAGTGACGTCTATGAAGACCACCATTATTATCAATATTGTAAGTTTCCAATCTTATAGACTTAACATAAGTGACATTTCTTACTTGCTATCCATCTAACAATGGACCTATCCATGTTTCTGGGTTCAGTAATTGTTGCCTCAGTTTCAGTGTCAATTCAAAGGAGGGGCTGACATTGGAGAAAGGGCCTATGGTGCATGTGAATGTTCGTCCTATAAATGAAATTCCTAGATGCATGCAATGCAGCTCTGTTATCTTTGTTCCTGTCAGTAACACCACTCGGGTGCATATATTACCATAACTGTACAACTGTATTGATGGCACAATTTCAAATTTGTGAATCCTACCAGCAATTTCTGTGCTTGTCTAAAGTGATACATTGTGAAATCAATGATTTAGTATTTGTGGACAAGCAGTTTAGCAATTAGAGGCATAAAACTTTGGTTTGTGCCTGGTTTTGGCCGTATAAGGTCCTGATCCTCGATCAAGTCTCAGGGAAGGAAACTTGCAGGTAAGATGGTTCTTATTAGATGAGGAAAGTTAAAGAGCAGTTTATGTTGGCAGGCTGTTACACTAAATTATCAAGGCATTATTTCTGCCATTACACCACTTAGGAACCATACACATCAGTAATGCAGGATTAGCTAGATAATTCCTTTTCTGTTGTTAAGGTATGAAAAAAATTAGTTGTTAGATCACCACAAATAATAGACTGAAGAAGGAAGTGCATTAGAAAAAAATTTGGAAGACATACTTTTGACCGATGCTAGCTCACGTTGCGGGCAACCAATTGGTACAGTGACACTGCCACGATGTAAATGACAGTAATAGAAGAAATGCATTTTGAAATGTACATATCACAATTATCTATTTTGGACTGACATGCTGATTGTTTATTGATATAGTCATTAAAATTTCAGCTCTTTCTTACTTTAGACCAAATTGTATTCAGCACTAATTCTTATTCTTAATAATTCAAACTTTGGTAGGGTACTCTCTCCAAAGGAGAAACTCAAATGCAATTTGACAGTATTGAAAAATATGTTAAATGCATATTAAATACCTGGATCTGAACATTTTATTCCACTTGTTTTCTCAATTATGCCTCTTTCCTTTAATAACCCACTATTTGGTGGTAAGGTGGGCACTAGTGCCCTCAGAAGCTAGGATTTTAGCCAGGCTTCCCTTTCATTAACTGCCCTTTGTCATCAAAGATATGATCATAAAATTACAATGACCTTTTGCTTCATAGTTTATTTATTTTATCAGCTTCTCATTCATAAATTTTAACAATGAAATTTACTTTGAAAGAATCAATCTTTTATTAGACCCATACTCTAGCTCTGTGCAGAAAATTGTACAGAACTCTCAATGTGGTCTGGATATTGGCAAGTCTTTTTTTAACCTATCCAATGAAAGCTAATTGCTGAATTTCTAAATTTCACTTCAGATCATTTAGAGTTTCATAACTGCTCAATTATGTCAAAAGGGGATATAATGTAGGTTTGAATTTAAAATTTGATCATAATGGCTAAGTGAAATAATATATTTCCTTTTTTAACAAAAGATTCAAATCTAATGATAATAACTTTACTCATCTGAGATTTATCTTTCTAAAAGTATCTTTAACTAAAGATTTGCCCAATGTTGAATTTAACATTCCATAGTCAGTATATTATACACAAATCAAACAAACATAATGAAGGCTTGTTGATTTTCACTCTGCGGAATGTGTGCACTGTGGGTGCATATGACCTGTAACAATGTGACCTTACAAAAGCACACTGAACCTTACAAGGTTCTGTGGAGCGTGTAATAAGTAACACCCGCCACATATTTTCTCTGCAGCACCCACTCAGGATTTTGAATTTGTATTAAAACCTTAAACCTCTGTATTCAGTGGATGCACTCAGTTCTCCCACTCAGCCTCCATTTAAAAAAGTGTTGAATGTTTTTAGTGAAAAGTTGATTAGTAAATTTTGAGCTTTGTTGACATAATCTAAACAGGCATAATTTTGCTCAATATAAATGCAATTATATTGATAACTATGCAAAATAACAATGAAATAACAAATGATTACAAATATAAATAATGCAATAATGATTTAAAATGATTGCAAAACATCGTGCAAAATTCTGAATGAGGCAGCCCAAAAATTTCACTTGAAGACTCAGATATTTGCTTTTCTTTGGAAATTGAAATAATGGAGGTTAATAATAATTGGAATTGTTAATCTAACATCCCTACCAACCATATTTAATTTTCTAGCTAAGGCATACTGGAATTCTGCAAATCTTGATTGATGCATTTGAGTGATTCAAACTTACAAAATTTCTGCATGAAAAACAAGTATTTAAGTCACTCATTTTTCTTGTTTTATTACAAGAATATGCAGCAATTCAAGATTAGGGTATCTATGTGGATAAGGAAAAGAGCATTAAATGACAAGTAAGCCGAGTGGATATTGCACTTTGGCTCACATAGGACATAAACATATACACAGACTGTTGAGTCAAATGGGCTTTTCTCAAGTCGTAACACCTGTTTCTGTGCATTGTAGTATTTTACATTTGGAGAACTGAACCAATTGAATATTCATTGTCAGAAGAAATGAATTTTGGAACACATTTAAATCAATTTTATAAAAAATTTATTGTATCTTTACTATGAATTGTGGATACTTAAATTTTGAATCCTGAGAAAATGACTTCACTTTGTGAGTTGATTTCCACCTCCTGTTACTATAAAATAGCCTGGATAGGCTTGAGTTGTTTGATTTTTAGAGCAGAGAGGCTGAGGGAGGACCCGATTGAGGTGTGTAGGATTAGGCCAGGTTGGGACAGGATGGATAGAAAGCAACTGTTCCCCTTATTTGAAGCGTCAGTAATGAGGGGCATAATTCTAAGGCGAAGGGCAGGAGGTTTAGATGGGATTTGAGGAAAAGATTTTTCACCCATAGGGTGGTGGGAGGGTACTGTCTGGGAGGCTAGTAGAGGATGGAAACCTCATCTGTTCAACAAAACCATGCGATGAACGCTTGAAATGTCATAACACTCAAGACTATGGGGCAAGTGTAGATAGGTTGACAGACTCGTTGGACCGAAGGGCCTTTTCTGTGCTGTATGACTCTATGGAAAGCTTAGGCGTAGGACTGGCTGAGTTGTTCTTGCAGTGTGATCACATTTCTCAAAAAGCACCATCCGAGCATTTCTGTTATTTTCGTTTGTTACAGGCAGAATAGCAACATCACGAAACATTTAAGTTACTGATACAGTATATCTTGTGAAAAATGAAGTGGTAGCATAAAAGTAACAGATGTACAATGATACAATATAAGTCATCTAAAAATGATACAGAGCGTTTCTTGTGTTCTTTGAAAAATATATTAAGATTAATCCAAAATTGATACATGTGGTTGAAAGGCAATTTGTTCTGGGTGTTAGTGAGAATTCCACTCTTAATAATTGATTTAATTTTGGCTAAAATGTTTGGCAGGTGTTAACAGATTGCTGTTGCATGAACATGGCAACAGGGCTTAGGAGCAGAAGTAGGTCATTTGGCCTTTAGGACTTGCTGACCTGTTTGTAATCTTACCTCCACCTTTCTGTATGATCCTCATAACCCTCGATTCCCTTGTCTATCAAAAATCTACTGAATGCGGCTTTGAATAAATTTGGTGACCCAGCATCCAGTGCCTTCTGGGCAAGAGAATTTCAATGACCCTCAGACAGGAAAAAAAAACTCTCCATCTGAAGCTCAGGATCTCTTATTCTTAGACTATGTCCCCTCCTTCTAGTCTGCCCCAGAAGAGGAAGCATCTTTCTAGTATTCACCCTATCAAATTCCCTCAGGATTTAAAATGTTTTATATGTTGAGGGAAGATTTCCATGAATCATATGCAAAACAATTGCTTGAAAATGAATCAGACAGTTCTCTACAGTACTGTCAGATCTGCCAGTTTATAGGGCAAATTTCAGAAGTTCATCTTCCACTTGTGAAACCTGACAAATAGATCAATCATGCAAACTATGAACAAAACTAGACCATTCAGCCCCTCTAGCCCATTCTGTCATTCAATAAGATCACAGCTGATCTTTTTGTATTTCAATTTCACTTTCCCAGCCATGCCAAACAACACTTAATTTTCCCAGCCCAACACCTCTAAGTCAAAAATATTCCATAACACGTAGGGGTTGTTTGGTTTCTGCCTGGAGTTTACTGCTGTTCCTGGGCTTGCTGATGCATTTGCTCCTTCTCAGTTCCCATGCAGCGTTGCTATGCAGTAGCCACACTGATGATGAGCCCTACTCTGGCTGGATCCATTGGTCATGGTTCCAGAGGGTCTACATGGGGAATGTCAAAAACAAAACAGCTCCTCAGTCATGTGAGCAGTCAGCAGTCACATCACGCACAAATTACAATTTACAGTGGTTCTCAATTTGGTGGGGCATGGAGGATTCTGACAAGAGGGCCATGGGAAGCCTCTACATGGACCATGCACACAGTGGACCTTATTCCAATGCATGCAGCAAAAGCCATGGTATGCAGATATAATAGGAGATTGTGAGTTCAGTCGTATTAGTTTCCCCACCTGCACATGATCCAAGAAAAACAGCAATACGCATATAAGAGCATGTTGTCAACTACTTATAATTCAAAGTGAGAAAAAAGCAGCTCAGCACCTTGTTCAGTTTATGAGGACTTGGAATATCTTTGTGAATTGTGGTCAAAGGCGCCACTTTTAAGGTCAGCTGTGATTACTTCTGATGCACAGAGATAACTATGAACAATTTGTTATGACCACTAACATGGTCAAGATTGCTTTCAGCCTGGATTTGTATTCAATTGGTTGCAGCATGTATTTCACATGTAGAATTCTGTAATTACAAATGTCTTTAACCTGTACCCTGTAAGTGCCTGATTAGTGCAATTGTTCCATGAAAGACCTCACATAGGTCACAAATAAAGCCAACTCCCTTAGATAGGAAACAAAAGCACTTATTCTGCCCACTCTCATGTGGTGGCAACCATCACCATTTACATAGTGCATGTGCGATTTTGATGAGGTTGGCAGGCAATGTAGGTAGCATTTCACAAAATGAGTAACAGGTTCAACCTGTCAATCTAGGTGAACCTCACACACCTCCATATTTCCTTCTGCCTTGCAGTCCCTGTAGGCCCCATAGGTTTTGAACATCGCCACCCAACTCTTTTATTTAGCTCTTCATTTCCCACTTTATCCCTGAGCCCCAGACCTATAGCTTAGTTATGCCAATTATTGTTTTGCACTTGCCCCCAATTGAGGGCAGTGGTAACCATTGATGATGCCCCTGTCTGCAGTAACCCATACATTCCAATGCTGTTTCATCTTCCATACATGTTGGATTGCTCCTCACTGTAATTGTCCCCTCTGTATCCCAGCCAACTGCCTCCAATCCCCACAATTGACTTCCCCAATTTGCCCAACATAACAGAGGCTCCTGATAACCCCACTTCACTTTCAGTGAACAGATGTCCAAAAGTAACTGTGGCCCCACCCACTGACCAATGTGACAGGATAGTCTCAACTGATGACTAACCAGATCCCTGACTGATCTCTTTACATCTCCCCAATTTGGCACTAATCCTTGATTGCTTTCATGGGTCCTGCAGGACTGACCATATCCCTGTAGTGTAATGATATAAAATCCCCGACCCCTACCTGAGCAATGGACTGACTGCATCTAAGCCCCTGGACTGAGATGCACTTGACTGTAACGAATCTGTGACTGATGACATTCTCCCCAGACTTGAGTGAGGACTACTCTCCTTAGGCTTTGAGACATGGCTATTTGATTGAAGCACATTTGGAGTGTTAGCTGTGTAAGCTTCTGGTACATCCTGTAGGTGTGACATTGATGTAGCACAGTGCTGTACAATACATCCACCCTCTTGACTGATCACAGCTGGCAAACATGACTTGTTGCCTGGCTTTGGGTCTGCACTGAAAGATAAAGGGCGGATGAACTTTAAAGTGCAGTATTGAAGCAGCAAACTTTATTGTAAGTGAGTCCAAGATGTGTCATGATGATGTATTGAGGCTGATGCATGTCCAGTGCCAACCTCCATCCTTAGGAAGGACAAGGGGCAGACAGTCACTGTCCATGGAGAATGCCCTGAGATGTTGGGGGCTACTGACTGAGATGATTGCTCAGAGAGGATGGCAGCAAGCTGAAGCTGCTAGGGAGCCACTCAGACTTTGACATTGGTTATCGTTGCCATCTAGTTTCTCTCTGCCTTGAAAAATAGCAACTCATATACGAATGAGGTGAGAATAGTAATGATGAGATATTAATGCATGCAAATAGGCATTTTGCAAAGTATTAGTAGATTTTTGTGACTGGTCATTCAGAATTGATTGCTTTCATAAATCCTCATTAGTTTCTATTCTTGTAAGCATTTAATCTCATGAATAAACCCATGAATAAGAAACAAGATGTTTGTGCACTCACAGTGCATGTTAGATCCTTTTGAATAGATTAGAAACCTCACAAATCTACATGGAAATGAGGGATTCTTTACTTCACCTTAGACACTTTTTGATGCATCTTGTGAAAATCTTTGAAATTCATAAATTCAGAGTTGATTGGCACTTCAAAATTCTCCAATCAAAACTTTTGAGACGGGCTGAGATGTTTAAGAAAAAAGCTTTTAAAATGGCATTAATAGAAACTCTCAAGATTTCATCACTAAATTTAACTAAGACAGTTACTAAATGTAGGATTTTTGATTTGTTTAAAACTCTATTTTTGGACATTAGCCATTTCACTTATCGAAAAAAAGAATCAGACTTCTTTCAGAGATAGTAAGAACTGCCGATGCTGGAGTCAGAGATAACACAGTGTGGAGCTGGAGGAACAGAGCAAGCCACATCAGAGGAGTAGGAAAGCTGATAGTTCAGGTTGGGACCCTTCTTCAGAAAATGAAGAAAGTTCTTCAGAAAATTTCTGAAGAACGGTCCCGACCCGAAACATCAGCTTTCCTGCTCCTCTGATGCTACCTGGCCTGCTGTGTTCCTTCAGCTCCACACTGTGTTATCTCAGACTTCTTTCAAATGCTTTTATTGATTCAGTAATTCGCATATCTATTTTTTAAGTGTTAGTAGATTCTTCTGACTGATCATTCAGAATTGATTACTTTCATAAATCCCCATTAGTTTCTATTCGTAGTAAACATTTAATCTTGTTTTTGTATGTTCACTGAAATTCTGATTTGCTATGGTTTTACTTTGAGCAAATCATCAATGTCATAATAGAAAATCAATCCATTGTAAATGTTGATACTGTATAAATATTGACATTTGAAGCTCTACTCAAAGACCCATTAATAAGAAATAAGATTTGTGTGCACTCACAGTGCATGTTAGATCCAACATTTTAATACAGGTATTAGTCAGTCAAGGTTAAATGTTGCACATAGAAGTGATGTGATTTAGGCCTGTTCACATTAATTTAGGCAAGTCTGTAGTTTTAAAGTGGCGAGTTCTATCATATGTGTATAATACTTGTAAAATTGAATTGCAGAACTTCAGGCAATCTGGAAGGTAGAAGGTTCTTTGCAGTATAAGCAAAGGATAGAGAGGTGTAAAACTGAAATGCTGCATGATCGCAGCTAGCAGGAGGTTGTAATTAAAGTGACAATTTTACATCACCGTCTTCCATACTGTGACATAAGATTTTACAGAGTGGCAAAAATCTCACATAAGGAACTGAAGATTATGTGGCCACCCATCAATTCTGCATGTGCACTAAGCATCAGAAGCCCCAAAAATAAAATGATTCAGTGAACTGACCAACACATTATCATGTGGATTCAGCTACTTAGCTGTAGCGGGCATAAACAATAGCTGAAATTGACTTCATTTTTAATTTGCTACAATTTGTTTGCTATTGTGCCATGTCTGTGTCCCCAATTTTAAAACTCAGAATATGTTATTATGGTTTCATCCACAGGAGGAAGTTACGATAAACATGAATTGACCACATTCAGTATTTGCTCTTGCACCGCAGTGGTAGTGTCCCTACCCCTGGACTGGGAGGGATGAGTTTAAGTCCCACCTGCAGTAGAGGTGTGTAATAACATCTCTGAACAGGTTGATTAGCAAAATATGTTGATTAGCAAAATAGCTTAAGTGGAGAAATCAAATTGAATTTTAAAATTGATAAGTGTTAGATATTCATTTTTAAAGAAAACAGGATGCCTCATATTACTTGGAAAATAAGAATTTTTTTGGGGTCAAAGAAAAAGAATTTGAGAGCATAAGCACATAAATCAATAATAAGTTGTGACATTGGCCAATGAGGATCTAATACAAAGAAACCAGGTATAGAATTCAAAAGTAGGGGAACTATGCTAAAGGTATATTGAATGCTAGTTGAAACATACTTGGTGAAGAGTTCTTGGAAGGCAGAGATATCCCACAACTTTTGAATGATCTGAGGACTGTGAATTGGCTGTCTGCCTCTCCCTTTAGCAGATATCCCATCTCTGAGAGCTGCTGACAATCTGATTGGCGCAGTGACCACTACTGGGACTACAAGGGGTCCCCAAAGTCAAAGTGCCAAAAACCTGAGACTCGGGGACGTAAAGGGTCTTGTGGTGAGGAAGGTGGGAGGCTGGTGAGGGAGAGGCATGAGGTAGAGGTTTGAGGGGTGAGAGTTGTGATTTGAAGGGCAACAGGAAGGGGGCACTTGAAAGGTATAGTCCTTGGGAGGGAGATGCTGCTGATTTCAAAAGGGAGCCGTAATGGAGGCATCCTCAACCTCTTGCCTACTAAGTCAGAGCAAGATAACTTGTTGAGCTCTCTGCTGTCGCTACTGAGCTGGGAAGTGCCCGTTAATTAGTCACTTAAGGGCCTCAGAAATAGTTGGGATAGGGAGGCCACCCTAGGTTTTGGCCACTGCCTGTAAAATTGTAGACTGGTGTCGGGGAAGAAGGTGATGGGACAACTACCCTGCAAGTTTCTCACTCCCTTAACCTTGCCTGTAAAACCTCCGGCAGGGGCACACAGAACTCTGACTTTGGTGTACCATTTGTAGTTCTAGTTACAATGTTATAACGGGGACAAAGAGCCACTAGAAAGGGTCCAAAATTTGCGTGGAAGGATGGCTACAAGCTTGTTCTTATGAGGAAGCGGGTGTTGTTGTGGCACAACGGCTATGGGAGCACACCCAGGTTCAAGTCCCACTTCCCAAAGTGTTGTCCCATAATATGTCCAGACAAGTTGATTAAAAATAAATATTACCTGTGAAGAAAGGGTACATGGGCTGTGTCTCTTTTCTCTAAATGAGGAAACAAAGCATTGACTTCATTGAGGTCTTAAATTTATATTAAAAACAAGTTTAGAATTATAGACTCAGAGGCAGTGTTTCTAAAATCACTCCACAGAGGCCATCAGTAAGTCACCCTTTATTTTCACGTGGAAAGTCCTTGGCACTGATCTAGCTCCCTCAGAGCCAGTTCTCAGAATGAACAGGATGCCTGACATTCCTGCTGTTATCTGTCAGCCAGGGCTCTCTCATTGGAGCAGATTGACAGCCCCAATCAGGGGCTGTCCACATTACAATCACTACAATTTCCACTTGTGGGGAACAGTAAAACTTGAAGCAATGAATATGAAGTAGTCATCAAAAAAATCAAAGGGGCAGTTCAGAAGAAATGGCGATCGAAAGGGTGATAAGCAAAGAAAATTTGCTACCAAAGGAAGTTGTTGAGGGAAATAGTATAGATGAGTTTAAATAGTAGTCAGATAAGCAGTAAGGAGGGAATAGATGAGGAAGGATAGGACCAGAGGGCCAGGTGGAATATAAACACCAGCATGGATTGGTTGGGCCAAATGGCCTGTTTCTGCACTCTACATTTTATGTAATATAAACTTTAAAGGTGTTATGTGTTTATTTTTCTAGATTTCTGTGTTCCTTCAAACCATTCAGCACTTTCTGTTTATGAACAGCAAATTCTTGTTTTTGTGGATGTCATGGGCCTAAGTTATGGACTTCCTTCTTTAAACTTTCCACCTCTCCCCTTAAGATTCCCTTTAAAACCTGTCTCTAACCAAACTGTCTAAATGGGCGGAATCTTCTGCTGTCACTGGTGATGAGCTTGGAGGTGGGAAGGGCATTTAATTAGGTCTAATGCTGTCAACATTGCTGCCTTCACCAGAATTACATTCTTTTTGGGAATGCCCATGGTCAGTTTTCCTGCCCCACTGCCAGTTGTTGCCATGCAGTTTGCAGCTTAAACTGTGTGGATTACTTATCGAGGTGTAGAGCTGGATGAACACAGCAGGTCAAGCAGCATCAGAGGAGCAGGAAGGCTGACGTTTCGGGCCTAGACCCTTCTTCAGAAATGGGGGAGGGGAAGGGGGTTCTGAAATAAATAGGGAGAGAGGGGGAGGCGGATAGAAGATGGATAGAGGAGAAGATAGGTGGAGAGGAGACAGACAGGTCAAAGAGGCAGGGATGGAGCCACTAAAGGTGAGTCTAGGTGGGGAGGTAGGGAGGAGATAGGTCAGTCCAGGGAGGACGGACAGGTCAAGGGGGCGGGATGACGTTAGTAGGTAGGAGATGGGAGTGGGGCTTGAGGTGGGAGGAGGGGATAGGTGGGAGGAAGGACAGGTTAGGGAGGCGGGGACGAGCTGGGCTGGTTTTGAGATGCGGTAGGGGTAGGGGAGATTTTGAAGCTTGTGAAGTCCAACCCCACCACCAAAGACATTTTTCCCTCCCCACCCTTATCTGCTTTCCGGAGGGACCACTGTCTCCGTGACTCCCTTGTCCGCTCCACACTCCCCTCCAGCCCCACCACACCCGGCACTTTTCCCTGCAACTGCATGAAGTGCTACACCTGCCCCTACACCTCCCCCCTCACCCCCATCCCAGGCCCCAGGAAGACTTTCCACATCAAGCAGACATTCACCTGCACATCTGCTAATGTGGTGTACTGCATCCGCTGTTCCCGTTGTGGCCTCCTCTACATCGGGAAAACCAAGCGGAGGCTTGGGGGCCACTTTGCAGAACACCTCCGCTTGGTTCACACTAAACAACTGCACCTCCCAGTCGCGAACCATTTCAACTCCCCCTCCCATTCCTCAGATGACATGTCCAACCTAGGGCCTCCTGCAGTGCCACAGCGATGTTACCCGAAGGTTGCAGGAACAGCACCTCATATTCCGCTTGGGAACCCTGCAGCCCAATGGTATCAATGTGGATTTCACAAGCTTCAAAATCTCCCCTCCCCCTACCGCATCCCAAAACCAGCCCAGCTCGTCCCCGCCTCCCTAACCTGTCCTTCCTCCCACCTATCCCCTCCTCCCACCTCAAGCCCCACCCCCATCTCCTACCTACTAACCTCATCCCGCTCCCTTGACCTGTCCGTCCTCCCTGGACTGACCTATCTCCTCCCTACCTCCCCACCTAGACTCACCTTTAGTGGCTCCATCCCCGCCTCTTCGACCTGTCTGTCTCCTCTCCACCTATCTTCTCCTCTATCCATCTTCTATCCGCCTCCCCCTCTCTCCCTATTTATTTCAGAACCCCCTTCCCCTCCCCCATTTCTGAAGAAGGGTCTAGGCCCGAAACGTCAGCCTTCCTGCTCCTCTGATGCTGCTTGGTCTGCTGTGTTCATCCAGCTCCACACCTTGTTATCTAAGATTCTCCAGCATCTGCAGTTCCTACTATCTCTGGATTACTTATCGCCTTGTTTTGAGGTGGGATTATCCCACCACTGTCCTTGCTTCTGAGTCCCTTACCCTCATCTCCTGTGTCCGACAGTTTATATGTTCTCTCTCCACCTGCCCCCCACTTCCCCCACCACCACCACATTACTTACTTGTGGCCTGGGTCCTCCACAACTTGACAAACACTGGAGAGGTGTTCTTCAGCAGTCATGGCCTCCTCTGTGGTGCTGCCGACTGCAAGAGTTGCCGGCCTCTGATGTGGCAACTCTCACTGGGCGGACCTCACAAAGCCCTGGATGTTCGCTCCTCGGAAAGGCCTGCTGGTGGGCTCGGCACTGCCTGATTTTCAGTCTTTCCTGAAAAGAGGCCTCTTGCTGGCTCTCCAGCCTGTAGGCGAGACACCCAACACCACAACAAAGATCTGCCCATGGTTTCCTTCTTTCGCTTTCATGCCAATTTATGGCTGATTGCATGACTGTGAAGTGCCTTGGAACATTTTACTACATTACAGACACTATATAAATCAAGTTCTTGCTTTCCTTCACAAAATACATTACATCACATTATTCTATATTAAATTGCAATTGCTACTTACGTGCCAATTTCACTAACCAGATTATCCTCCTGTGATCCTTTACAGTCATCATAGTTTTGTATAACCTTGTCTCTTTATGTCTTTGACAAATTTAATGTAATGTTCACTACTTCCCAGCCAACTGACTTGTGTTTCAGCTGTAGGTTTCCTTGCTATTAGGGATCTTGTTTAACGGAGTCGGTCAGTTCTGGTGATAAATGACCTGGCTGGTCTTGTGCCAGATATACTCAAATTTGTATTATCAGATTTAACGTTGTCAAGGTGGAAATTTTGCTGGATAAATGGTAGGAATGAGAGGGTTGAGTGATTGGGAAATCTGAGACGTGAATATCAAGTAAGCCTTGAAGGAGAGAAAGTTGGATTAGGAGGTTTACTGAGACCATGTACAGATGACTGACAAAGAAGTTGATGAAATAGCCAGAGATAGCTTATTAGTGGTCAATGTTGTCAAAGTTGTTTTTGATCTTCCATAGGATGTTGGTGTTGCTTGCTTATGGGCGAGCATGTATTGCCTATCGCTAATTGTGGTCAGGATGGTAATGATGATCTGCCTTCCTTAACCACTGTTGCAGGTATACCCATGACATTCTTCCAAGGAATTTCCCAGATTTTGATCCATTGACTATGAAGGAATGGTGATATTGTTCCTAATCAGGTTGATTTGGAGGGGAACTTGTAGGTGTGCTCCCATATGTCTGCTGTCCTGTCCCACTAGGTAGTAGAGGTCACGGATTTGGAAGATGCTGTCGAGATAGTATTGGTAAGTTGTTACAGTGCATTGGTAAATGACACACACTGCTATCACTGTGAGTGGTAGTGGATGGAGTGAATTTTAAAATGCTTGCAGCATCAAGTAGACTGCTTTATCCTTGATGGTATCAAACTCCTTGAATGCTTTTTGAGATATTCCCAATTTCCTGGGGGGGATGAATATATTTCATCATGTTACTGACTTGAGCTTTGTGGATAGTGCACAGGATTTGGAGAGTCAGGAGATGAATTATTCACTGCAGAATTACTCACTTTTGACCTGCTCTTGTAGCCACAGTATTTATTTGGCTAATCCAGTTAACTTCTGGTCAATGGATACAATATGAACACAAACTGTTTCAATATCTGACAAGTTGTGAATGTGATAAACATGGTTCCATCATCATTAAACATTCCCACTTCTGAAAATGTGATGGAGGCAAGATGATTGATGAAACAGTAAAGATGTTTGGGCTATGGCACTACCTTGAGAAACTCCTGCAGTAATTTCCTGGGACTGAGATAACAGGCTTTCAACAACCACAATCATGTTTCTTTTTACTAGGTATGATTCCATCCAGTGAAAGATTTCATCCGGATTTCCATTAACTTCAGTTTTGCCAGTGGAAAGGTTGTATGGGATAGAGAGTTTGTAAGAGTGGCCGTGGATCTGAGTGGCTATTATTATTGAAAGGTGGGATTGTTGATATGAGGAAGCTATGGAAATCAGAGGACAAAAGGTTTGGGGAGTTTAGATTTAGGTACGTGTTGCCAAGGAAGCATTGTTCAGTGTAGTTTGTATGGGAAGAATGAAGGTAGGAGATGTTTTCCAAAGATCCTAAGGTTTGAGAGGGAGCATTTGATTTTTGACGGATATGGGGAGATTTAATGAGGTGAATTATTATTACGCGATTGGGAGAAGATACGCACAAAGTTAGAGAAGACATCAAAATAGAATTACGCAATAAAAATGCAATTTGACTGCAGCAGGTAAGGCAATCTCTAGTTAGGCTTTGGAGATGGTAATATTTAAAGTGAGCCCTTGTTTTGCCCAAATTTTAATAGACTTCTCAATGAAATTATGAATAATGTAAGGTATTTATTTACTAGTAGGACAATATAATTTTTCACAACTCTTTTTCATTTTAAGAGGATTAGATGTAAACGGTTGAAAATGGAAAGTTCTATTGCTGATCTAAAGCTTCCCTAGGTTTGAGAATGGGTGGAGAGGTGGCGTTATGGAATGGTATGGTCACCTCCTTTCTAAGCATTTATTGCACCTGTTGAGACCCCGAATTAGCAGTAGTGTTTTGCAATTTTTCCCTAAAATTCTCCTATTTCACAAAAAGTAATTTATGAATATATTTACATTTACAATGATAAGACCTAAAAGGCTTGTAGAAAAGCTTAAAAGTATAATGAGTACGTTAGATGTCGATGGTAAAACATTTGTACGAAACCTTTCTGACCATTTATTTTAACCGACATATTAACCCATTTACTTTAAAAGGATAACATCTTAGTTAGAGGGGTGACATATGAATACATTAAGCATTTAATTAATATTGATAATCTGACAACAATAAGTTTCAGCAAATTATTTTATAATATTCATTGCACAGTAATTTTTTAAAAAAATGTAAACAGCATTTGAAAAGGCTGTATGTTTGACAATATCTTTAGGTGAAAAAAATTCTTACTTAATTTTAAAAACTGAAAATTGTTGTTCAAATTTGATAGGAAACGCCACTGCAATTACTGCTTTCTTTCCATTGATGATGATGAAGTAATCTTTTTTGCAATCATCTTTTTCAATAATTATTTATGAATTCTACAACATAAAATCTAGCTTTGATTCATAACAAACTTGATACAACATAACCTCAAACTGGCTGTAAAAGCTTGTCATGATTTATTTTATCGGAATTTTCTTGGAGTGAAATAGAAGTACTGTGCACATTGCATTTCTGTTCACTCTATCTTGATTCTGATTAAAACCAATAAATCACTTACCCTGCTCAAAGTGTTTATTCTGAACTTTAAACAGCTGCTGCTTCTTTGAGGCGGCACTGTTTCCCTGTCTGTTTATCCCGTTTCCAATGGTAATAGCACCACCGAGTCTCTGTATGTCTGGAACTTGGCCTGGGGTTGTTTTGGTTACATTAAGTTTACTTTGGGCTTGCCAGATATAGTGGTGACTTCATAGTGCTGAGCTGGGGAGAGTGGCCAGTTCATTACATCATTGTCTGGCATGGAGTCAGATGGGCAGGATATGACTCACACGGGCTAGTTAAGCCTTGGCTCTTATCCTTCATGTACACTGTGCTCTCATGTTCTGTACATCAGCAGGGAATTCAAGCTCGGTGATGTCCATGAGGTTTGTTATCAATTTTCAACTTTCATTTACTAGTTATTGAGCAGCTTTTAAAATCTTTACAAATATTATCTTTTGGATCTTTTCATTTGGTGTAAAAAGTTTTCCATGGCTCTGTCAACATATCAAGTGGATTGTTTTGGTTTTGCTGTATTGTTCTACTAAGTTAGTACTAGAGATATGCCTGCATGTGGATTGATAGAGTGAAGGTTCGGTGAGCAATCCTATATACAATGATGTAATGCATAAGCTCCTAATTAGCTCAGCAAGCTGAGAGTAAAGGGCAGGGGAAGTATTCACCTGGTCTCTAGAGGATTAGCCTGACACTTATCTGTAGCTAACAGCTGGCTGTAACCACTGACTTATCTTAAGTCAGTCGGACTTTGAAGCTCTTTAGCGGTAAGGTGTTAATGTACTTATTGAGGTGTTAGGTAACCTTGCAAAATGTAGTGTGTTATAAAACGTAAACCGAACATCTGTTTTGTCATACAGAGTCTTAAAATGCTTCAAGTTTTTATCTCACATGTCGGACTAATTTGGTTCAAGTGCATACAGAAATTAAAATGCTTGCTCTGAAGTAGATCTGCCCAAAAAAGATATAGTTATAAAATGTCTGGCTGTACAGTTTTTGTAACTTAGTACTGACATAAATACACCTAACACAGACACAATGCAAATTAAGCTTACTGTAGGAAAAACTTGTTGATTCCAGGTGACTGGGAGCAATTCTGCATTAATTTAATTTAAGAACAGCTGAGATAAAAATCTGAGCCACCTCACTTAAGAACAGTCATAGTAGGAAACGTCTAACAAGAAGCATAATTGTATTTAAGCTATGCTCAGGCATTATAAAACAAAGAAGCTTTTCAGTGCTGCCTTCCATTGCAAAGCATTTTAAACTCTTTTCTTTCTATACTTTTTGTTATTTTTTCTGAAATTGGTTTCAGTTCTGTTGATTGTTTATATTATTGTTAGAAGGCAGTCAACATATAAAATGCCACAAAGTTGATTTGCTGTCATTTGCCTTTTTAAATGTTATTGGAGCTGTGCAGAAGATATTCCTTTTACCAGACATATGCTATGCTTACCACTGGGTTAGATACAATACATATAGTTCTTTCTTTGCCCATTTCTTTAAGATGTCTAAAGTCATAGATAATAACAAAGAAACTAAAATTCCAAATTAAAAGGGAAAAGATATTTAATAAAACAGCTTTAAGTGTTTTATTGCAGGTTTCTAGTAAAACTAAGATAAAACAAATGTTTTGTGAGACTTCCAATTTTCAGTTTTTTTGTGAATAATTTTAGATATAAATTTTGAAACTGTATCAGTCCTATTCTATAGTCAAGAAACAGGCAGAAGATTTGTTTGTCCATCTCTATCGGTGACACACTATTAGCAGGCCCAAGTAAGTGGGATGACCCTAATATTGTTCCTCCATACCATTCCCACAAACCTGCTTCCATCACCAATTCACTTTTTCTCCATGTGAAGAAATATGTCCTCCAAAGGAACTTTAACCGATGTACGGTATAAATGCCATGCAATGAATCTTAAGAAGTGAACCTGTACCCTTTTACGATATGGCACAGGACCTTGGTGCACTAACCCAGTTTATTACTAATGCACCTTTCTCACTTTACTTTAGCATCCTAGACGATAGTTCAAATGATGTAAGTGGCTTCCAGAATTCATGTCATTTACAATTTATTTAAAATGTAGTAGCTGAAAGTAGCAGACATTTGATCAGTAATAAAACCTGGCCTTGTATGTTTTGATAGGGAGTAAATGCAAATGATGGATAGGAATACTTAAAAATACTGTTTTTATTTTGACAGGGGCAGAGGTGACATTTCAGTATTTAAGGTACTTGAAGTTTTACAAGTTATCGATTGTCAGCCAGTGATATATCTGGATTGGATCAATCATTTTGTGTACTGTTAAGCTGTTATTTACTTTCTACATTTTAGCATAGACTACACTTAACAGGATTTACCCTATAAAGCTACAAAATAACATTTGTTCAGGACAGTTGAACAAAAATGCAGATGACCACCAGGAATTAGAGCAATATTAGGACCACAATCAATCTCCCACGATTTTATCATAAAACTGATATTACACAATGCAGCATTGCAATGATTCTTTATTCCATTTTATCTTAATCAAAAACACAGAATAAAAAGCATAAAAACAGCCCATTTATGATTATTTATACTTCAAATTAGCTACGTTCCATTCTAAATTCATCTTCCAAGACTGTCACACATACCTTTATCTTTTCTCCATTATGTGTGCATCAAACCTTCCTTTATTTAAAACCGTGCTATCTGCTTTAATTCCTTAAGATGGAAGGAAGTGTGTTTCTTTCTTGTCTCCTGAAATTTTGACTTCTAGCTGGTTTGACCTCACCCGAACACCCGTTCCTCTCAGGTAAAATTGTACATCATGGGGCGAGGGGAGGGGCATCACAGAAGAATCAAATTCTGCCTGTACTCAGAAGTCCTCAGATGTGCACTCATAATAAGGGTCTCTCAGGAATGGCGACCCTGCCAATTTGATCTTCTCTAAATCAGCATTTTTGCAGCCAATTTTAATTTTTAAATTTGCATCCCTGCTTAGATTAGATAATTCAGTTGGTAGAGAGAATCAAACTTGGTACCTTCCTGCTTGGTGTGGCCAAATGCAAAATAAATAAATGGTTAAAGCATTGAGGGAGCATCATTTCCATGTCTGTATTTTGCGTTATTCTGGTTATTTGCCCTATAACAGGTGTGATTGACAGAGATGTGGCTAAACTAAATCAAAACTGGTTGTTTCTCCCTCGGTAACGTGGGCAATAATATATTCACTTCTGGGTGGCAGTAATCAAGTTGATTAGAATTCAGATATTATAAAGAAGGACATGTTACTTTTATGGTTATAGTGCTTATGCACAGACCACGGTGACAATAGGACCTAAGGAAACTGCGAAATTATGTAAGATCAAATACTTTGAGGTAGATATATCAGAAAAATCATCTTCAACCCAAGGACAAATTTTTGACTTTGGTTTATTCAATACTGGTATCTTTTTAGTTATTAAGAATTAACTTAATACTAGGAGGTTCTAAGCAAATTGAACAATTGAGAACAACTAAAAGTTCGACAGCAAAGAATAAATTATCTATTGAATTGCATTTTTCATTTAATCATCCACCTAATTTTAACTAAATTCATTAGCCAATCAAACCCAGCTGTTTTACAACTGATTGACTGACTGAATTTAATTTGTCTGAGCTGCCGGGCCCAAGAAAAACAATCTGAGTCAATTGGAACTGAAATTACTTAGCTATGTAGTTTCCACATATAACTAAATCAAATTTGTTAAACCTTTGACATTGCTCAAATTGTGTGGAACCAATACAGACTTTCTTTTGAATTGTCAAATGTATTTTATTTTAGTATTACTGCAATACTGTAAAACAAAGATTCTTCACATTAGCTTACACACACCTAAACTGACTGAGTTGCTCTAATCACCTGGAATAAGAAATTTGCCTTAGGGCAGATTGTTGTTTCTGTAAAAGAAGTTCAGTCTTCCCTTTCTCATGAATCACTTGATTGCTTTGCATGTCTGCACAGGACAGACACTGTTGGCTCTTTGTTTTAAGGCTCGTTGTGAGGTAAAACCATTTTATGGATGTCTCGAAAAAGAGATTTGCTTTTGAGCCAGTTAACAGGTACCGCCTTATTATTTCTGTAGAAGAAAACAGGTAGGGAATCCCAGTTAAGAAGAAAAACTATCTTAAACTGTGGGACCATGGTAACACTTAATAAATAGATACATGTGCATGTATAATTGTCAGGTGATAGAAAAACATTGAGCACTTGTTGGTAAAAAAAACCATAAATAATTAATAATAATACATAGTTTGTTGTTTATTTGGATAAATTCACCTCAGTGATAGCAACAACTTGAATTCATTTAACATAAAAAGACGACCTGCAGAAAGGAATGTGCATGTTATCCCCAAGGACAAGGCTAAATGGTGTAAATCATCAGTCTAGTTTGACATTCAGCACTGGAGAAGTGGAAATCACATTCAATCAAGTATTGGGAAGACTGAAGCAATCATTTCTGATCCTTACTCAAAAATCCATTGCCGAGATCTTCTCCTTGGCAACAATTGAGGCCAGTCTGGTCACAACCCAACTCGGAGATAAGTTTCCAACCACGTATTTGAACAATTCTTAAGACCACCTGTGTATCATCACCCAAAGTCACCTCTGCCTCAGCTCACCCTTTTTCGTGCTTTTTAAAAAAACTTTTAGACTTATTTCAACGTATTCTTTGCTAGTTTCCAACATTGTACCCTCTGTTTATCTTTATTAAATACAGTTGCTGTGTGGATTTAAATTCAAAATGAGTACAGCACAATGCAAGTAGTAATTGGTGAAAGGTTGGGTGTGGGTCAGGCAGATATTCATTGTTTTACATTCTGACCTGAGCCTCACTGGAAATCAGAATTATATCCTAATGTGATCCTCAAGTGGGGAGCCTGGTGAGAGATCTGGAATCCATTGACTCTGTCAGCAGGTTTTGCGCTGGCCCTTTAACCAATCGCCATTTTAACATCTTGCTATAATAAAACAAAGAACTGCAATTGCTGGAAATCTGAAACAAAAACAGCAATTGCTGGAGAAATTCAGCAGGTCTGGCAGCACCTGTGGAGAGAAAGCAGATTTAACTCCAGTGACCCTCCTTCATAATTAGGTTAACATCTTGCTTCTGGGTTTCCTGACCAATCAGAGAAAATAAGCATGATGATGTGAAAGGAAGGATTTCAATTTAAAGTGACCCTGGCTATGGTCAGATTGGCTGAACTGTACATTGATTTCTGAAGCTTCAACAACCGCAGGAATGGAAAATCCAAGGAAGACTACACCAACCTATTGTTTGACCTTGCTCTTACTGGAGAGCCTGCTGTGGGACTTGACCAGCAAGGTGATGTTTGCCAAGGAGTGAAAGGCTTTGCAATCACACAAGTACAGATGGGAGAGGGTGAGAAAGTGAGAAGCAGGAGTATAGTACCTTGGACATGGGTGCAGTGCTTCAAAAGATTTAAGGACAACGTGAGGACCAAAAAGGTGTGTAACATAGAACTTTTTGGCACCAAGTCCCATAATTAGACTTTCCCATCATTCTCTTGCATAAAACTTAAATTCCCTCTCCAGTCACCACCTCCCATCTTCTCCTGGGCAGTCAGAGCTCACAAGTTGCTACCTACCATCTTGTAACTGTGCTTTCTAGTCATCCTGTCATTCTTTCCCCCACACAATCCATCCCTGGCATTTTAATTAGACTGTCAAGGTCAGCGTTTATTGCTTATTCCTGATTGTTCCACTAGCCTTGAACCTCGGGAGAGCTTTATCTATTCAGTTTCACTATTTGAAAGCTTCCCAACCTGTGAGTTTCACTGAACAACCAGACACAAAAAATAACTGCAGATGCTGGAATCCAAAGTAGACAAACAGGAGGCTGGAAGAACACAGCAAGGCAGGCAGCATCTGGAGGAAAGAAGCAGCCAATGTTTTGGGTCCTGAAGAAGGATAATACCTGAAACGTTGACTTCTCTTTTCCTCCAGATGCTGCTGTTCTTCCAGCCTCGTGTTTCTCTACCACTCACTTAACACCCATCCTGGCTGTTGGTGTTAACTTCTCGTTTTTGGACTGACTCCAAAAGCAGGAGAGATTAGATGAGGAGAATCACAGTCTGTCAAGTCAAGAAAGCCAATTGGACCCTCCAGCAATCAGGTAACTCATTGGTTCTGATGGGCTTTTTGTCAGTATTGGGACCCAGGACCATGAAGTTCTGGTTACCAAGAGCTGTCAGCCAGTCAAAGGTCAACGGAACCCAGAAACACAGTGGAGGTAGTGTGGTTGCTGCTTGTACAATGCCTCTGCCCTGGACTCCTAGGATGGAGGATTGCCCATGGGAGAGCTATGAATCATTTTGGGCAGGGTGGTTTCTGAGGTTGGAAATTTCAGTGGGGAGGAGGTTAGGAGATCAAAGGGCAGAGGGGTCACACTCAGTGCCCCCGCCCACCACCCCCCTCCCCTCCCACCCTGTCCTATATCCAGTTCCTTCATCTGTATTAACCTGCACAGGATTGAGGGAGCTCCCAACCAACTGACTGCTTGCCTACACTGGTCAACCAGATTCTTTCTTGCCCTGCCTGGAGCTGAAATAATTCTGTACCAGATAGAAATTGTCTCTTAAGTGGTCATGAATTGCCTGATCCTGATTCATGATTCTGATCCTGCCAAATTGCTGATATTTTCCCCAGACGGGGGAAATTAATGCCCTGCTTTGCAGACAAGGACCTGGAGATATTGTTGGACGAGGTGATGCAGAAGTAGGATTTTTTCTTCCCCTAGGACCAACAGTGGTCCACCACTATTCAACCCAATTAAGTTTCTTTTTTTTAGCCTATTGCCTCTGGGAATGGAAGATTCCACCTGTGGTATCACTGTACAGGATGGTGGTGAGACCACCCCTAGAGTACTACATAGAGGCCTTGGACTCCGTATTTAAGACAGGATATCGTTTCAATTGCAGGCATTGAGAGTGTTCACTAGGTTGACTCATGGACTGAAGGAGTTGTCTTAGAAATGTTTGAGCAGGATGGGCCTATAATTTGTGGAATTTAGAAGAATAAGTAGCGATCTTATTGAAATATGCAAAACTCTGAGAGAACTTGAGACAGTAGACAGAGTCATAGAGTCATACAGCATGGAAACAGACTCTTCGGGGTTCGTGCTGAACGTAATCCTAAACTAAACTAGTCCCACCTGCCTGCTCCTGGCCCATATCCCTCCAAACCTTTTACATTCATGTATCCATCCAAATGTCTTTTAAAAGTTGTAATTGTACCAGCATACACCACTTCATCAGTAAAGTTCGTTCCAAACGCAAACCACCTTCTGTGTAAAAAATTCACCTCTTATGTCTTTCTTAAATCTCTCTCCTCTCACCTTAAAAATTTATCCACTAGTCTTGAAATTCCCCATTTTAGGGATCAGAAACCTACCATCAACTCTATATCTCTCATTATTTTATAAACGTCCATCAGGTTCCCTCTCAACCTCCTACATTCCAGTGAAAAAAGTCCCAACCTATTGAGCTTTTCCTTATAACTCAAATGTTCCGTACACAGCAACATTCTGGTAAATCTCTTCTGAACCTTCTCCAGTTTGATAATATCCTTCCTATAACTGGACACAATATTCCAGAAGAGGCCTCACCAATGTCCTGTTCAATCTTAACATAATATCCCAACTCCTATTCTCAAAGGACTGAGCTATGAAGGCAAGCGTGCCAAACATCTTTTTAACTATCCTGTCTGTGTGTGATCCAAGTTTTAAAGAATTACGTATCTGCACCCTTAGGTTCCTCTGTTTTACAAGACTACCCAAGACTCTACCATTAATTGTATAAACCCTATCCTTGTTTGTTGTGCAAAATACAATACCTCATATTTATCCAGATTGAACTCCATTTGCCATTTTTCAGCCCATTGACCCATTTGATCAAGATCCCTTTGTAATCTTAGAAAACCTTCTTCACTGTCTACAATGCCACCAAATTTGGTGTCATCCTCAAACTTATTAACCATGCCTTCCATATTCTTATCTAAATCATTTATATAAATGACCAAGAGGACCCAGAACCGATCCCTGTGGAACATCGCTGGTCACAGGCCTCCGGTCCGCAGAGCAACCTTCCGCCATTACTCTCTGTCTCCTGCCTTTGAGCCAATTATGTATCCAATTGGCAACTCACCCTAAATCCCATGTGACCAAACTTTACTAATTATTACACAGTCTACTACACAGAACCTTGTCAAAGGCTTAACTAAAATCCAAATAAACAATGTCTACTGCTCTGCCGTCATCAACCTTTTTGGTAACTTCCTCAAAAAACTCAATCAAGTTTGTGAGACACCATTTTCCTCGCAGAAAACCATGCTGACTGTCCCTAATCAATTTTTGCCTCTTTAAATGTCCGTAAGTCCTAACTTTTATAATCACCTCCAACAATTTACCCACAACCGAAGTCAGACTCACAGGTCTGTAGTTCCCTGGTTTCTCCTTACAATCTTTGTTAAACAAAGGTACAACATTAGCCACCCTCCAGCCATCAGGCACCTCACCTGTAGTTATAGATGATGCAAATATTTTTGCAAGGGGTCACGTAATTTTCTCCCTTACTTCCCACAACATTCTGGGATACATTTGATCAGGTCCTGGAGATTTATCCACCTTTATATTCTATTCTCTAAGACTTCCTGAACTTCCTCTTCTGTAATGTGAACTGTTTTTAAAACATAAAAGTCTATTTCTCAGCTTTCTCTAGACTCTATTTCCTTCTTCACAGTAAAAACTGACTGTTGCCCCTCATCAGGGAATCTAGAAGAAGGGGGCACAGCTTCACAGGAGTGTGTCTTCAATCTAAGACGGAGATACAGAAGGATTTTATTTCTCTCGGAAGTTGTTCGCCTTTGGAGATCTCTGACTAGTTCATTGAGCATATTTAAGATATTGATGTACCAGGAAGGTGAGGGAGTCAGGCAGGAAAGTAGAGTTGATGCCTTCAACCAGTCAGCCATGATCTTATTGAATGGTGGAGCAGGGTCAAGGGATTGATCAGCTTACTCATGCTCCCTTTCCTTTCCTTACTATGTTTTTATGTTCTTACCTTGTTGACCTCTGGCAAGTTCCAGACAGTTCAGGAAAGCCAGAAAATGCTGTTAAGGCCAGAATTCGGGGTTAAATCTCTCTTCATTTAATTAAGGAATTAAATATTGAAATATTGAAATAATTTAGCTGCCAGCTCCAAGCCAGTTTCCCGCTGGCCTGCAAAGGTTTGAACCCAGAAATAGGCGAAATCATGTCAGGTTCCTAATGCGATGTCACCTTTTTCGGGCTTTAAACATTTCCTTTCCTGCATCCAAACATGTGCCACCACAACCCCTTCCCAACCCCACCCCACACCCCATGTCAGTTAAAATTTGGCATTAGTGTTTGTAAACTTGCCTTCCCTCGGGTTAATCCAGTTCATCCTGACGACCATCGACCACGATGTAGTGTTGTACGATGAACCAGGGCACTGAGCTCGTCTGAAAAGGATAGCACACGTTCTCTCTCGTGTATGTGCTTGGTAGGTGCAGCTGTCATTAAAGGTCAAGTTCTCTGACTGAAAATCCTTAGATCACAGGGTGGAGATTTATGGTGGGTAAGAACACATCCGGACCAGCAAAGATATAAATAAGCTTTCTGCCTTCCTTGTATTTCATCCCAACTCAGATCAAGTACCATGCGCAGATCACCACTTTGACCGTAACTTACATTGGCCATGAGCCCAACAGCATCACATTTCAAAGGCAAGGATGATGATAAATTTATTTTATTGGGAATGCAAATCAATGATTAGAGAGGTACCAGGTGAAAGGAAATTGGGGCAGGACCAGATAAGTGTCACGGAGTTTTAGACAGGAATTCTACGGAATCACGGAGACTCTACAGACCTTTAGAAATGGTGGGGTGGTAACCTGGTCCAGAAGTCCTCCCCCTCTTTCTGAGACATTACATTTCTGCCTGTAGCAGAAAGGGAGCAGGATGTGAATCACAAACATGAGAACCCCAAATGCTGCAAGGACATTTTAGCTCAGTGCTGAGTTCAGACAAACCCAAATTTGGCTTTAGAACAGGACCTTAACACATAGTTTGAAAGTTATGAAGTTTTAGAATAGTTATAAATACTCTTGAAGGTTTGTGGAATCATCAAATTATTTAAAATACGATAGTTTAAAAATAAATGTGTCATCGAAGATTCAAAACCTCAAGCTGTGAAGTTCCCAGCGGTTCGAAACAAAATTCAAAGAGCTTACCTGTATCAATGAAAATTGATCATCTGCTCTAGCAATTACATTAGCTGTTTGTTGACATTACACCAACCACTATCATTGTACCGTTGTTAATGTTGGCTGTTCTCCACAAACTACGCTCACTAGAGTAGAGCGGGGTTTCCAAGTAAACAGTTTGGCTGACAGCTCAAAAACATTGCACTGACTCTTTTTTTTTTGCTGAATTGTGTTGAGTCTTTTTGGAGGTATTTTTGCCGAAGGCCTAGCTGGTTTTCTTACTGTATCTTATCAAGCATACCCTTATGGTGTCCCTGAGGTCTCATTCTAGCCCCATCTTACTGTCCACCATTCCCAGAACAACTGTCTGCTCAACAGATATTCTGGAATTCACCAGCATCCCTTGTGTCCGCACCATCTTTAAAAGCTTGTTGTCAGGGGTGGCATTGCATGGTTCCTGACTTTTGCCCTGTGCCTGGCCGATAGGGGAAATCATCACATTTCTTTGTTGGCCTGAGACCTCTAGGTATTGTTGGACGAGGTAGTGCACGTGGTAGGATTTCCTCTTCCCCTCGGGACCAGCAGTGGAGGCCTTGACTGTGGACCATGGCAGCATGGTCTGGGCGTGCCAGCCAGGCTAAAGCAGTCTAAGCCATCTGGAGAAAGGCCCATCACTTTAGATCCGAAGCTAGCTATCTGATGGAACTGGGATGGAAACAATTCTTGGCATCATTTCTTAATGTTCAGGTGAGCCGTCTCTCTATAAACCCCTATCATCTTGGGATGGTTAAAAAAGTTAATCAGTGTATAGACTTATGAGAAATAAGAACAATGATTAAAATCACATTGTTTACTGACAATTAGTGTAATTTCACTTGTCATATAATGCTCAGGATGTGCTTGACTGTAACAGAGAACTGCTCATCAATATTAAATGTGGATAATACATTCCAATCCTAGCTCTTTGCACAGCTCCTGCAACAGGTGGAGAATGACCCATATTTAAGAATGCAATGCTAAGGAGGTTTATATTCTCTCCCACATTCAGAGAACAATGCTTGAGGTCCACAAACTTTTACTTAAATCCTAAAATAGATTGCAATTTTATATTGATTCCCTGACGTTTGTTATTTTTATATAATTTTGGGTGGCTTCAAATATCTGGGTGCATGAGGATGTTTATTCTGACTTACAGGAACATCTATGAAATTAAATTTCATTTCGTTTATTTTATGGTCAATGAAATTCAAAACGTTGTGATATAATTACAGAATCCTATGTCCTTGTATATCACAGTCCTATCTGCAAACTCCCTTCCCTTTCTGAAGTTCATGCTAATGTTATTGCCTCCCAAATATATGCCAATCTTTCTTGTTTGAAAGGTGTTTGTATCTGTCTGATCAATTTTCCGCCCCTAACGCAGTACTGAATTATCGAAATCATAAGTTGTTTGTGACTGTGACCAAGGCAAACTAATTATTCCTCATCTTGACCTGTTTCCAGTCTTTGACACAGTTGAGCCTCCAATGCCTTCCACATTCCCTTCCTATACCTTCCTTCTGCCATCTTTCTGGATGGGGCTGCTGTCACCTGCATCCATGCATTTCTATCCAGTCATAGCCTGAGAATCATCTGCAATGGCTTCAGTTTCTGTTTCTTTGCCATTACCTCCAGAGACAAGAACAAGAATTTACAACCCTCCATCATCTCTGTGCTCTTTGAATTCTGGCTTCTTGCTCAAACCTGATCTTAATTTCTCTGCCAATGGCTGCAGTGGCCTTCTGAACTCCAGGACTGGAATTCTGTCTGTATACCTACTTCCCTCCCTCCGCATCCATTAAGCTCAATAAAATATTCCAACCACGTATCCTAGCTTCTTATTTGGCTTGATGCCAAATGCTGTTAGATAGCCCTCTTATGAAGTACCTTATATTTTACATTAATGGTATTAAATAATTGCAAGTTATTATTTTTATGATTCCTTGAATTACTGAAAGTTTATGTTGAACTGAAGGTTTATTCAGATATAATACATAGTTAATTTTAAATAATTTCTATCCAGCCGATATTTCATGATTTTAATAATTTTAAAATAATCATGATTTATAAAATTGCATTATCTTTGAATGAGATTAAAATGAAGACATGTTTTGCATTGCCATAATCTATTTCTTCTGAACTGAAAAAAAAACATGCTGAGTGAGAGAGTTGATAGCTTGGTGAAATTCCATCATCAGAGTAACATCTGAATCTTTTTCGCCAGATGTTTCCTGAAGTCTTAAATTTCATCAATGGTCCAAATTTATTCCTGGTTATTATACAGGAATCATAAATAAATTTGTCTTGCATTAGGTTAAAAGATCCAATGGTCCTTGTATGCCAATTAAATAAAGGGCACTTAGTGGGTAACTGGAATGAGGACTAGAGATTTAATAGAGCCCAGAAGAACAGAAAATATGGCAAGCAGTGATTAATTAGGCAAGATGCGAATACTGGATTATTGTTTGTGGTTTGTGATGCAGAGATATAGTCATTAGCGCATTTGGCCATGTTAAGCAATAAGCTGGCCTATGGCAGGCTCATATGTTAATACATTTGCAGACCATGAATATCAATTAACTTGGAAACAAAACTTAATAAAATCCTACCTTCTATATAAAATCAGCAGCACACCAGAATCTGGTGGCACCCAGTTGATCGTTGTATAAAGATGGCATGCACCAGTCACTTTGTTGTAGTGTATAAGCTCATTGGGGTGCAGGAGAACAAACTCCTGCATGGAGGCACAGGACCAGGAAAGGTGAGTCTATGGTGAGAGGGGTTGTAAAGGCATGGAAAGTGGAAAAGAGATCCAAGGAAGACAGAGGATAGTGTCAGAGTCATGGAGGAATGAAATGGAAATGTTCTGGTATGCAAGGTGTGTTTGGAGGAGGGGCACATTGATGGTGGGAAACATCAGTCAAGATTTTTTAAAAAAAAGGAGCTTAAAAATAAGTGCAATTACTGTCCAAATATGTGGCTATCTCCAGTTATTGGCTGGCAGAATCCTCACAGGAGTTTGAATTCATCAATGTCATTTCAGTTACTCTACTGAAAGTGCACATGTATAATGTCCTTTGCAATACATAGAAGAAAGGGCCAGCTGAACCTGGAAGTTCAGTCGTGTCCAACAGAGTGATGATTATAACACTGAACACAAAAGTTCAATAAAGAATGAACAAAAACACAAACTTCTTCCACAGTAAAGGAAATGTCCCCAACTCACCTATAATCCTTTCAATTCATGCCAGCCATAATGTGTTCGAGTATATTGAGCTCTCTGACTAAGCTAGTCTCAACAAATAACAATGATGCACACATGAATAAAATGAAACCAATGGAATGTGAAATATTTACAAGTGAAATTTAATTTTGAAAAATACCCATGCTACATTTATGCTCTCTATTCTTAGGTCACTGATAATGTAGTTGGGCAGGAGACTTGTGGCTGTGATTCAGAGCTTCCCTGTTCGAATAGAAGGCTCTTTTGTAGCCACTTGAACTTGCTGCATTGTTGTTTAATAGCAGGTTTCATCACAGAAAAGCTTTGTTAGGTACTGAATTGCATGTACTTCACATGTATACTGCTGGTACTTAGTGCTTTAATTTTAATCATGTAGGAAATGGTAAAAGGACAAAACATGGAAGTGGTGCACAGTTCTGGTTACAATGTCAGGAATGGCACGCTGTTGACAAAATCCCACCATAACCTTTTTTCATAAGTTCCGTTTCTGGTATTGTTAGCAATACCAATGTTTGTAGCAACCATATGTACTCTGAAAAGCAGAATAGAACTTAAGCAACTTCATTATTTCTTTTTCCATGTTGTTCAGGAAATTTTAATTACTTACGTATTTGTAGTGTCAGCCATGACCGATTTGGTAGCACACTTGCCCCTGAGTCTAAAGATTTTTATTTCAAGTTCCACTGCAGGATTTAAGCATAACAATCTAGGCCTACATTCCAGTTGGAAAGTGTGTGTCATGATTGGAATGAGGTCAGCCAGGTGGACCTCATAGAATGAGTTCCCTGATTGGGGCTGTTATAGAATCATAGAGTCATACAGCATGGAAACCAATGGTCCAATCAGTCCATGCTGACCATAAACCCAAACTAAACTAGTCCTACCTGCTGTTAACTGTTACCCTGTTCCAATCTGTTAATCCAGAGACCCAGCTTATGTTCTGGGGACCTGGTGCGATAGGGTTAGAAATTGAATTCAATAAAATATCTGGAATTAAGAATCTAATAATGACCATGAACCCATTGTCGATTGTCGGAAAAACCCATCTGGTTCACTAATGACCTTTATGGAAGGAACCTGCCAACCTTACCTGATCTGGCCTACATGTGACTCCAGACCCACAGCAATGTGGTTTACTCTGACCTGCCCTCTGGGCAATTAGGGATGGGCAATAAATGCTGCCTGATCAGCGCCGCTCTCATCCTGTGAATGAATTTTAAAAAATCAGGGAGTTCTGGCTGACAGATTAAAACAGGAGTGCCAGGGGTTCTGCTCACTCTAGAAGCCAGCTCTGAGCTAGCTGGGTCAGTGTCGTGTACTATGCATGAGTAAATAAAGGGTAACTTGGTGATTGGATACCGGCCTTCGTACAGTTCTACACAGTACACAATATTTCAGATGTGACATTAAATTATCCTCCATCGTGCTATGTAAAAGCAAGGATTTTTGAGTTCACCAGCAAATCTGTCATTTGCAACATTATTTAACATAAATTAGCTCTCTGAAGAGGTGTCTGAAAGCTTTTATGACGCAAAGGGTTCAAATGGCCTATTTTGTGATGCTGTGCCATGACCATTACAGAATCTCAAAAAATGCATTCACGAACATAACAAAGCTTAAAGATGACACAATAGCTTTTGACAATGTAAGAATGACTCACATCAAAATGCTAATGTTATTATTTTACATCAGCTGGCCTGCAGGAAGATAATCTCTTTTGTTTGTATGCGCAGATGGAGAGCCAAATCTGAGATTCAGATCTGAAGTTCCATATTTATAAAATCTAAATCAAATTCAATGTTGGAATTTAGATTTAGATTTGGTTTCCAAACAGTTTGTGTAAGCTGATAGCCCTGAAGCTGTACTTATGTGAGCGCCATCAAAATCTGATTAGATCTAAATTGAGTAAGAATCAAAATCCATTCACGTCTCTTTCTTACTCAGTGCTTATACATGGGGACTAGTTTAGCGCATACACTATTAAATTGATGAAAGTGTATAAGAGAAAACCTGCAGTAAGACAGACAACATGTTTTAATAGGCTTGTAAAGAGCTCTAGTTACTTCTGTTACAACATAGGTTACGTGACAAAGGTTTCATTAAGACTAGCAGTTGTAAAAAATAGTTGGAAAACACTGTCAGTATTCTACATAATTAAAAAGGTAGTATCAGTTTCTGTCAATCTGCTTTGGTTACAGGTGACAACCATAAGAATAAATGCAGCAATGCTGTTCATGAGCAGGCATAATTTCACTCTATTCAAAGTTACCTTAATACTCTTGTGATCAGGAGGATTTGGCATCTTCAAACTATAGATTTAGATTTAATGCAGCTTGTCACAGCTAGAACTATGCCAGCCACGTCCATTTAATCATTGGACAGGCCCTCCGTCAGTGTTTTAGCAATGGGAGATCTCCCCACAATTAAGTCAGGGGGCCGATAAGCGATTCCCAGCATTCGTCATCCCAGGATCAAAAGATATGGGCCAAAAGTACGAACAGAGTTATAATCAGCCATGATCATATTGAATGGCAGAAAAGCTCAGAGGGCTAAATGGCCTACTCCTGTTCCTATTTCCTAAGTGGCTTTAAGACCATAAGACCTTAAGACATAGGAGCAGAAATTAGGCCATTTGGCCCATCGACTCTGCTCCGCCATTCAATCATGGCTGATAAGTTCCTCAACCCCATTCTCCCGCTTTCTCCCCGTAACCCTTGATCCCCTTGATAATCAAGAACCTATCTATCTCAGATTTAAATGTATTCAATGACCTGGCCTCTACAGCCTTCTGTGGCAGTGAATTCCATAGATTCACCACTCTCTGGCTGAAGAAGTTTCTCCTTATCTCCGTTCTAATGGATCTTCCCCTTACTCTAAGGCTGTGCCCTCGGGTCCTAGTATCTCCTACAAATGAAAACATCTTCCCAACATCCACTCTGTCCAAGCCATTCAGTATTCTGTAAGTTTCAATTAGATCCCCCCTCATCCTTCCAAACTCCAATGAGCATAGTCCCAGAATCCTCAAACGTTCCTCATATGTTAAGCTTTTCATTCCTGGGACCATTCTCATGAAACTCCTCTGAACCGCTCCAGGGCCAGTACATCCTTCCTGAGATATGGGGCCCAAAACTGCACACAATAGTTTGAGCCATTTGTTAGTTTCAGACTTTTGTATGTCACTCTCAAAGTTAATGTGAAATTCTGTCATATTATGATCACTCTTTCTCACAGGCTCTCTCAGTATTTAACTCAATCCCCTCAGACAAACATTACCCTCTGCCTCAGGCCTCTTAACCGTTCTGTACAGTAGAACTAAATGTCCCAAACTCACCAACAGATCCTTTGTCTACTGCTGAAGCAAAAGCTTTGCTAGCACATTGTACTGTAACTCATCCTGATGCACCAGATCTGAATCTGGTGCATGTGTGCAGAAGGGCCATTAAAGATCCAAAGATTTTAGAGCCCCCTTACAAAATAGCAAGTGATGTTAACTTTGATCGAGAAAATGTGATCAAATTACAAGAGTTGGCATGCCTGTGATTATTCCAATTAGAAAGATATATTGCATTTATTGGCATCTTATACAATTTTATTCTCTGACTCAGGGTCCTGAGTGCTTAATATGGTAGTGATCAGGGGTTCCCAATTTCTGGCTCCAAACCATGAGTCTGATAGTTTTCAGTTGCTTTCAGAGCAAGTGAGGCCAATTTCTTACAATATACTAGGATTCTCAGAGACCATCCAGCTAGTACATTCCACTAGCATCCTAATGCACTCTGTCAAGAAAATCATCACCAGGAAAAAACTAAAGACTTGAGTTAGTTACCACCTTTCAAGGAGGGAAGAGCAACCAGAGAAAGTAGGAAAATGCATGCTCGTGTGTGTGTGTCAAATTATCTAATGGGTAAATAGTAGATATGGAACCAACCTGTACCAGCTGATGATTGGGACAGAGCTCTGCCACAATCCTCCTTTTAATTCTTCTAAATGAATAAGAATGACTTAGACAGCCCCTTTGGGCATTATGCAAAAGTCAAGAGGCAATGAAAAATTAGAAATGCAAATTTATAAAATTAAGTGAAAATATTGTTGCTGGGCTGATGGTGCAGCACAAACTCAGTGCCCAACAATTTTTCTTTATATACTGGGTCTGAGGGCCTGTTTGGTTAACACTTGTAGCGTTCGAACCATTAGTGAGTCTTAATGAAAAGAGGCAGTTGTCTTAATAAGATGTGTGATTTATTGCATTGTAATTATAGATACAAGTTGCAATGGCTAGTTAGACATAATTTTCAAAACTATCGGAGTCAGGGATGATACATTGGGATCTTCAGACTATACTTATTCTCCACTCAAGACTGGATGACATCACTAGGCTGGATGGAGTATAATGTAGTCTCCCATGTCAACCCTTTTAAAACCATGTACAACAGTAGATAGAATTTAAAGTTTTCGAGAAGATTGGGTTGTGGATGAGGTTGTAGACATGCTCACCAAGCCAGTGGGTTTGGTTGCAAATGTTTCATCATCCTGCTAGGTAACATCGTCAGTGTGCCTCTGGTGAAGCATCAGTGTTCTGTCCTGCTTGTTATTTATACGCCTTGGTTTGCTGGGGTGGTTGGTATTACTGCCGGTTTTGTTTCTCAGTGGTTTGTACACAGGGTCTAATTCAATGTGTTTGTTAATGGAGTTCCGGTTGGAATACCAGGCCTCCTGGAATTCCCTGGCGTGTCTCTGTTTGGCTTGTGCGCAATCATGAATGTGTTGTCCCAGTCGAATTTGTGTCCCTCATTGTCCGTGTGTAGTGAAACAAGTGAGAATTGGTCATGTCTCTTGGTGGCTGGTTGGTGTTCATGTGTCCATATTGTCAGTGTTCTTCCGGTTTGGCCTATGTAGTATTTCTCACAGTCCTTGCATGATATTTTGTATCTTACCCCAGTTTTGCCAGTTTTGGGTATGCGATCTTTTATGTTCATCAGTAGCTGTCATTTGCAGCAACCCGGAACTACGCAAAGCAGAACAGAAGCACTTATACGGAGTCTTCAAAAGAAATGGATACCCGAAAAGCACAATCCTCTGTTACCTCGGAGACAGACCACAACAGGAAGACACAACACAACCAGACTCACTAGCCACCCTACCGTACATCAAGGACATTTCAGAGATGACCACAAGACTACTCAGACCCCTAGGTATCAGCATAGCCCAACAAACTGCCAACCACCTAGGACAGCTACCGATGAACGTAAAGGATCCCATACCCAAAACCAGTAAAAATTGGGGTTATATACAAAAACCATGCAAGGACTGTAAGAAACACTACGTAGGCCAAACTGGAAGAAAATTGACAATACGGATACATGAACACCAACTAGCCACCAAGAGACATGACTAATTCTCACTTGTCTAACTACACTTTTTTTTACATGGACAATAAGGGACATGAATTCGACTGGGATAACACATCCATAATCGCACAAGCCAAACAGAGACACGCCAGGGAATTCCAGGAGGCCTGGTATTCCAACCAGAAATCCATCAACAAACACATTGAATTAGACCCTGTGTACAAACCACTGAGAAACAAAAAAGGCAAACCAAGGCGTATAAATAACAAACGGGACAGGACACTGATGCTTCACCAGAGGTTCACTGATGATGTTACCTAGCAAGGGTGACAAAACATTTTTTTTTTGATTCATTTGTGGGATGTGGGCATCGCTGGCTGGCCAGCTTTTCTTGCCCATCCCTCATTGCCATTGAGAAGGTGGTGGTGAGCTGCCTTCTTGAACCGCTGCAGTCCACCTGCTGTGGGTTGAACCACAATGCTATTAGGGAGCGAATACCAGGATTTTGACCCAGCGACAGTGAAGGAACGGTGATATATTTCCAAGTCAAGATGGTGAGTGACTTGGAGGGGAACTTGAAGATGGTGGTGTTTCCATATGTCTGCTGCCCTTGTCCTTCTAGGTGGAAGTGGTTGTGGGTTTGGAAGATGCTATCTGAGGATCTTTGGTGAATTTCTGCAGTGCATCTTGTAGATAGTACACTCTGCTGCTACTGAGCGTCGGTGGTGGAGGGATGAATGCTTGTGGATGTAGTGCCAATCAAGTGGGCTGCTTTGTCCTGGATGGTGTCAAGCTTCTTGAGTGGTGTTGGGGCTGCACTCATCCAGGCAAGTGGGGAGTATTCCATCATGCTCCTGACTTGTGCCTTGTAGATGGCAGACAGGCTTTGGGGAGTCAGGAGGTGAGTTACTCACCACAGTATTCCGAGCTTCTGGCCTGCTCTTGTAGCCACTGTGTTAATGTGCTGAGTCTAGTTGAGTTTCTGGTCAATGGTAACCCCCAGGATGTTGATAGTAGAGGATTCAGTGATGGTGACACCATTGAATGTCACAAGGGGTGGTGGTTAGATTGTCTCTTATTGGTGATGGTCATAGCCTGGTGTTTGTGTGGTGTGAATGTCACTTGCCACTTGCAGCCCAAGCCTGGATATTGTCCAGATCTTGTTGCATGTGAACATGGACTGCTTCAATATCTGAGGAGTCACAAATGGTGCTGAACATTGGGCAATCATTGGCGACCATCCCCACTTCTGACGTTATGAAAGAGGGAAGTCATTGATGAAGCAGCTGAAGATGGTTGGGCCTAGGACACTACCCTGACGGACTCCTGCAGAGATGTCCTGGAGCTGAGATGACTGACCTCCAACAACCACAACCATCTTCCTATGTTTCAGGTTTGACTCCAACCACCGGATAGTTTGCCACCTGATACCCTAGGGTACCCCTGATATTCTAGTTTTGCTAGGGCTCCTTGATGCCATACTGGGTCAAATGCAGCCTTGATGTCAAGGGCTGTCACTGTCACCTCACCTCTAGAATTCAGCGCTTTTGTCCATGTTTGAACCAAGGCTGTAATGAGATCAGGAACTGAGTGGTCCTGGCGGAACCCAAACTGAGCGTCACTGAGCAGGTTATTTCTGAGCAGGTGCTGCTTGACAGCACTGTTGATGACACCTTCCATCACGTGCAACCAAACCCATCAGCTCAGTGAGCATGTCTATAACCTCAGTACATAAAATTGTTACCTGAGATTAGAAAAGGTTGGTGAAGTTGAGGATGAAAAGCATGAGTAATACCATGATGTAATCGAGGGAATAATTGTCCATTTGGGAAAAACTAAACTGCTCAAAGAAGTATGTGAGTCATTGTTGGGTGATCCTGTGCTTAGGGTAATCATCAGCCTTTTTCAGTATGACTCAGAATGTTGTGTTGCCTTTGTGGTCTCAGGGTAGGGTATATAACAAAGCATGTAGGAAAAGTAATTGAAAGGTAGATGTAACAGCTAAAATTAATGGTTTGTCTGAATACTAAATTATTCAAAAAAGCCAGATCAATGTCTTACAAAAGTAGTTTAATGAATTAAGAGCTATTAATGACCAATCTATGAGCACAGTTATTTCAGGATCAGATGATATTGTCTGAAGTTTAGAAGAATGAGAGGTGATTTTATTGAAAAATATAATATCTGAAGGATATTGACAGGGCCTGAGAGGTTCCTCTGCATGGGCATTTGTGAAGTAGGGCCACAATGTCAGGATAAGGACCAATGATTTAGATCTGAGATGAAGAGAAATTTCTTCATTCATAGCACTGTGAATCTTTGGCAGTCTTGACCCCAGTGTGTCAAGGATGCTCCATCATTCATCATATTTAAGGCTGAGATGGTCATTCCCTAAAGTAATCAAAGATATGGATAGGGGACAGGAAAGTGGATTCGAAGCTAAAGATCAGACTTGATTGTGGTGAATGGCACAGAAAACTTTACTGGTCTCATGAGCTACTCTTTATTAATTTCCATTTCTTCTTATATGCTTATCATGCACTCGTTAAGGGAAGCAGATAAGAAGCATAATGTGACACAGTGTAAAAAATAAAGATTCCACATTTCCAGATTTTGGACTCTAGTTGTGTGGAATTACATTGAATATATAGAACCAAATCAGGTCATTTGGCCCAACTCATTGTTGCCGGCGTTTACAAATTCTGAGAGATCTTCTCCAGCTTACCTTTTTGCTTTTCAGAATATCTTCCTATTACCTTTCCTCTAATGGGCTTGTTCAATTTCATCTTGAAAGTATCAAACTATTTGCCTCTAAAACTTTTATGTAGCATTGAGTTTCACAATTGTAACCATTCTCTGAGTAAAGAAAAGTTCTGCAAATTTTCTGTTGATTAGTGACACTTTCTTTCCATTTTTATCCCGTGTAACCTATTCAGAAGTTAAAGACCTCTAACTGGTCACCTCTAAAACATCTGCATCATCATGAAAAAAGTCCCAACCATTACAGTTTTTCCAGGTAACTATACGCTCTCATTATAAGAGCATTCTTAAAGATTTTTATTGTGCTTTCTCCAGTACTTCAGTGTCCTTTTTATGGAATAGAGAATGGAGCTTCGCACAGCACACCTAAGTGAATTTTGACTGAGATCATATATAAGTTAAACATAACTGCATTGCACTAAGCATCAAGAAGCCCTAGCAAAATTGAAGTCACTGTGAATCAGGGGCAAATTTCTGCACTGTTTGGAGTCATATCTAGACAAAGGAAGATGGTTGTGGTTGTTGGAATTTAATCATCTCTCTTCCAGGACATCTATGCAGGAGTTGCTCAGCATAGGTATTTTTAATCACCCGTTTTGACACACCTTTAGAGCAGATGAGATTTGAACCTGGGTTTCCTGACCCAGAGGTAATTCCTCAGTATGGTGTGCTAGGCCCGACCATCCTCAGCTGCTTCATGATTGACCTTTTTCTACCATATAGTCAGAAGTGTGGATGCTTGCTGATGGTTGCACAATGTTCAGCACCAGTCACAACTCCTCAGATACTGTGTGGATAACATCCAAACTTGGGTTGATAAATGGCAACTAACATTGCATTATGATTATCAGGCAATGATCATGTCTGACATGAGATAATCTAACGATCTCCCCATGATGTTTACCACCATTACCACTGCTGAATCCCCTACTGTCAACATCCTGGGTGTTACTTTTGACCGAAAACTGAACTGGAACAGCTATATAAGTAATGTGGTTATATGAGCAAGTTAGAGGCCAGGAATTCTGCGGTGAGTAACTCACCACCTGCTCACTGTCCCACCTTCCAACCCCACCCTTGCCAATGCCTGTCCACAATGTACAGGGCATAAGTCAAGTGTGTGATGGAATAATCTCCATTTACCTGGATGGTACTCAAGAAGCACAACAGCATCCAGGGATAAATCCTGTTTGATTGACCCAGCATCAGCCATCTTTAACATTCACTCCCTTTACTATTAATAACACTGTAAGCAATGTGCACCATCATTCAGATGCATTGCGGCAATGCACCGAGACTGCTCTGAGAATACCATCCAAATTTATGAACTCTTATCACATAGAAAGACAAGGGCAGTAGATTCAAAGTAACATCACCACCTGAAAGTTGCCTAATAATTCACACACAGTTCAGACTTGTTTGTTAATTCACTGTCATTGGGTGAAAATTCTGGAGCTCCCTAACAACACTATGGATGTCGCGACATCCCAAAAATTTCAGTGGTTCAAGAAGGCAGCTCACTATCAACTTCTCAAGGGCAGTTAGGAATGGACATTAAATGCTGGCCTCATCAGTGACATAAGATTCTGTTTCCATGCTGTATGACTCTATGACCCACATTCCATGAATCAATAGATATAAGAAAATGAATGTCATAACTTCATACATGAGGAGGCGATAGCCTGATGGTATTATCAGTGAACTGTTAATCCAGAGACCCAGATAATGTTCTGGGGACCCGGGTTTGAATCCCACTGTGGCAGATGCTGGAACTTGAATTCAATAAAGAATCTGGAGTTAAGTGTCTAATGATGACCATGATTCCATTATCGATTGTCAGAAAATGCTATCTGGTTCATTAATGTCGTTTAGGGAAGGAAACTGCCATCCTTACCTGGTCTGGCCTACCTTTGACTCCAGACCCACAGCAAAGCGGTTGACTCTTAAATGCCCTCTGGGTAATTAAGGATGGGCAATAAATGCTGACCTAGCTAGCAATGCCCTTATTCTGTGAATGAATTAATAAAAATGTCTTCAGTGGTTTGTGTTGAAGTTATGGTGGCATTAGGGAAGCGTTCATATGAAATTTCATCCCCTATGTTGAGAGTTAGAGAGGATGAAAAACACTGTTGGATGCATTGAATAAACAAATTAATGTATTTACATTAAGTCAGTAAATATGGCAACAGCTGGGTATTTTAACCTGTAAACTAAAGAGGACTAGTGGCTCAGGTAGAAAGGAGGCAGTGCAATGGAATACAGAGGCCGTAAGACCAAAGAATAAGACCATAGATATAGGATCAGACATACGTGGTTCAGCCCATGAAGTCAGCTCTGCCATTCAATGAGATCATTGGATGATCTGATAATCCTCAACCCAATTTCCTGCCCTTTCTTCATTACCTTTGATTTCCTTATTGATTAAAACTATGTCTATCTCAGCCTTGAATATATTCAATGACATAGCATCTATAGCCTTCTGCGGTAAAAATATTCACAGACTGATTACCATCTCAGAGGAGAAAAATCCTCCTCATCTCTTTCTTGTGGGAGACCCATTATTCTGAAGTTAGGCCTTCTGGTCCTAGATTCTTCCAAATGGAAAATCATCTCTCGGCATCTACTCTATCAAGCCTCTAAGCATCATATTTATTTCAATCAGGTCACCTCTCATTCTTCTAAACTCCAATGAGTACAAGCCCAAGTTACTGAAATTATCCTCATAAGAAAATCTGTCCATACTCAAGATCAACATAGCAAACCTTCTCTGGACTCCTCTAATACCAGTATATGATTTTTTAGAGAACGGGACCAAAACTGTTCATTGTATTCTAGGTCTGACAAGCGCATTGCATAGTTTAGCAAGACCTTCCTATATTCATATTCCATTCCCTATAAAGTAAAGATTTCATTTGCCTTCCGATAATATGCTGAAATTGTATGCTAGCTTCCTTGTGCTTCCTGCACAAAGACTGCCAAATCCCTCTTTTTTTTTAGCTTTCTACAGCCTTTGTCAATGGTGTTCAGCTTCTGTATTGTTCCTACCAAAGTGCATAACCTCACAATTTATCACACTATATCCGACCTGCCAAAATTTTTGCCTACTTGCTTAACCTGTCTGTATCCTTCTGCCGACACTTTGTTCATCCTCACCATTTCCCTTCCACCAATTTTTGTATCATCCACAAATTTGGCGGTGGTATATTCACTCCCATTTCCAAGTCATTAATAAGGATTGTAAATAATTGTGGCCCCGGTACCGATCTTTGTGCCATTCCACTAGCTAAAGGTTGTCATCCTGAAATACACCCTTTATGGCAACTCTCTGACTTCTATTAATTAACCAGTCCTCTATCCATGCTAATTGACTACCCAAATACCATGGGTTCTTATCTAATTGAATTTGCATTATGTATGGTCTCTTATTGAACACTTTTTAGAAAACTCAGCATCTGTCATGGTGAGATTTTTATCATGTCCCCAGAACATTCATATGGGGTCCTGGGTTACTAGTGTTGTGACAGTACCACTAAGCTACCACCTCTCTGTAAACAACTTCCTTTAATATCCATGGGCGCAGATTACCAGCTCCAGGGACATATTGTCCTTTCATACCATTAGTTTCCCAAATTCTTTTCCTCTAGTGATTTTCACTGTATTTATTTCCTCCTACACTTTTGCCCTTGATTGTTTAGTACATTTGGATTGTTGTTTGTGTCTTCTAAAGTGAAGACTGATGCAAAGTATTTATTCAACTCCATTACCATTTTCTGGTTCCCCATTATTATTAGCTCAGCCTTATTCTCTCAGGAGCAAATGTTTACATTCGCCTCCCTCTTCCACTTTTATATATTTGAAGAAGCTCTTGGTGTCTGTCTTGACATTGCTTACTAGTTTAAAGTCAAAGTTTATTTTCTTTCTTTTGCTGTTACTTTTTGTTAGTTTTTAAAATGTTCTCAACCCTGTGATACATCATTAACCTTCGTCACATCATGCTTTTTTTTTCTTTTAATCTGATGCTATCCTGTGAGGATACATAACAGAAATGGAAAAAGGAAAAAGTGCCCATTCAAGGCTGTCTTCTTAAAACTCGTCATTACTACCCCAGTGTCTACTCCTAGCCTTCTCCTGTGGTGCCATATCAGTGGCTGTCAAAGTGGGAGGGTGGAGAAACAAACTAGGCTGTGCCTTCTTGTCACTTTGACAGGGTAATCAAGGAACCACTGACTGAGGCAAGGGAGGGTGCAAGGAATGTAGCAGTAGGCACTTACTTTCTTCAGCTGTGCCAATTGATTTCAAGAGACATTACTGAGGAAAATCAACTGCTAAGAATATGTAAGTGCTTTTAAATAGATTTTGCAGCTGTGATGAATAAAGACATAGCAGCATGGCAAAATAGATAATTTTCTCAGGAAGTATACAGGAGGAATACCATAGTTGGCAATTGTGGGAACTATGCAAACTCCAGTGTAAATTGAAAAATTATGATGGATGAAATAATGGGATCAGAGCCAAAAAATATTTTGATCCAGGTTGTTTCCACTGGAGGATCATTAAAAAAACACATGAGGAGAGCAGCATGCCTTCCTGGGAATTTTTCAAATCTTGGAATTAATATTGGAGAATTGAACCTGTCAAATCTTACACAATTATTCAAAAAAAGCAGAATGGACAGATCAGTAACTACAATTTTCATGAGTCACTGCAATAGCGCTCAGAAAATCAAATCTCATTATTCCTGGAGTCATCACAAAAGTAAAAATTTTAAATTAAGTAAACAACATTCCCCAATTTTAGGTGATTTCCAGATAAGGATTGATAGAAAACATATTTCAGATTTCTGTACTTGGCAAGAATTATTATTTGTTGCAAGTAATTAGACTCTGCCTACAGGTAAGCAGTTATAAACTCTTTGTGTATAACACTACAGATTACAGACCTCTTTACACACAGACAGACAGAGAAACAGACAGGAAAAATAGATTATAGGCAGGGATAACTGAAAATGTAGTTCAGCAGTTTCTCTCCATGGACTGCTGAGTCAATCCTTCTGATTCTTATGCTGATAAGAATGCTGCTTTTCAGTTGTCCATCTTCAAGAGATGCAAGATGTCTGGTTTATTTGCAACAGGCTTCTATCAGTTAGAAATTTCAGCTTACAACAACTGGTGAAAGAAAGATGAACTGGTTTGCCCCAGGCTTAAAGTGGGGATTTGACTGCACTGAACAGAGAGAACTCTTGAGCTGATGGAAATCAAGTCTGTGTCTATCTTATTCCCAGCCCCAAGCTGTTCAATTACCAATCATTTGGTTGTTGACAGACAAATAGTCTCTGTCATCAAAAACTGATCACTAGTCCATAGACGAATCAAATTCTTGTTGCCACCCAGCAGCATCTATACACAACCTCACCACTGCAAATCATTTACCATCTAAACTTGAATTACTGCTTGTTCAAATAGCAATTCACACAATCTTTGTTGTAAGTGCCAGCGAACTTGCTTTTCAAAACATACAGCAATCCTTTAAATCACTTGTTTTAAAACAGTTTTTCTTTCAGTTCTTAGTTTTAAAAAGTATGAAATTAAAAAAGATTGTCTGTCTTTACACAGCTGAATGACTTTAACAGTAGTCTCAAGAAAACTGTTAGAGCTAGATTTTCATAGTGTTATGAAGACAATGGGGATCTATAAAAATGGCCAGTGGGGCTCAAATACAGAAACCCTGACCCCATTTTTAACAAGTCTCATGTCGCTGGAAGACGCAAGAGGGCAGAGTATAAACAACATATGAGGGAAACCCAAACTCATTGGACCATTTAACCTCAACATGACTGATAGCTTGAACGGGTTGGGAATAGCTGCCTTTGATGTCTCTAATGTTTGTACTAGTGTTTGAGTACTTGAAAGGATTTAAAAGTATTGAGCGGCTTTAATGAATGAATTTTATTTTTCACAAAGGGAGATTTGTCCACAGTTCTAACTGAAATGTGTTGGCATGGTGGACATAAGATTAGAACGCAGTGTGTGGGAAACATACATTGGTACTAAATTGACATAGAAGCTATAAGGAGCCATAGGGTGAGGCATGAGTTGTCATGGGATGTGTGAGGAGCCATTTTGGTATGGTGGAGGGACACGACTTTGTATGGAGGAGGCATGGCAGTGAGTGAAGTGTGGAGGAGATCTGAGAGGTGAGGGTATAATATTGAGCAAAACAAATGGGTGAAATCCCAGAAAACTGAGGTGTGTCTTTTAATCAACTACCTCAGCACTCTGCACCCCATATGATCACTTCTGAACTGTTTCTGGGGTCAGGGAGTCTACTCCTGAACTCACTTGCCCAATATGAGGTTTAAATTGGTTGTGCCTGCAATGGTATGGAGCCTAACTTGACAGAAGTTCGAATCAAAGAATTGGCCCCGGAGAACTATGACTGTAAAATTAAGAAGGTGCACTTTAGTTGTATCTCTGATTCTCTGGTTTTCACTTCAGTTGAGCAAGACGGCGCAAGGCTACGGCCTCATTGAGTTTATTCCATTGTACTCAGTTTGTGGCCTGCATGTAAGAAGGACTTATTTCTCTTGGAAATGGTCTGACAACAATTCCTAATTCTACCTGGATGAAGGTACAAAGTCAACATGAGATACTTAATAAATTTGGTGTTTCCTGAATGTGCGGAAATGAAGGGGTGAGCTGAATGAAATGTTCGACATAAAAAGGGGAAATTACAGTGACATAGAAAGAGACAGACTCCTGTTTATTCTTAACTAACTGAAACTACTTGCACAGGAAGTGAGTCAAACCAGTTAAAAATAAATCAAAGATATTCTTTCCACAAATAATTTTAAGAATGTAGTGCAACAGTTGTTTAAAAGTAAAATAGCTATCTGAAAAATAAAAGTATTAATGATATGGAGGGGGTGGGGGCAGAAAATTGGGGTTCAAATGCTATAGTAAACAAAATAATGGATCAGACTTGTTGGCTTTCTGCTCTTTCTGTAACTTAAATAATACACACTTATTGTTAAAATTGGGTTACACCTCACTGGGGTAGAGCACTGGAAACCAAGCCCAGCAATTCCCAAAGTTGTCACAGAAGTTAAAAACAAATTTATCGAAATTTACCTGTCAGATAGACTCGGGTAAACACAGACCACGTTTCCATACTTGACAGGACTTACTATTTATTACAATTGTGGACATATAATCCTATTAGTGCCCCTTCTTAAACCCACCTCCCCCCGCCCACCACCCCCACCAACCCCCCACCCCCACCCCCCAACACCCCCAGGGAGTGGAAACATTTCAATGTCTGTAGTCCACAAAGTTTGCTGAGATGATCCTTTTACCTGCCAGGAGTTTCTGTTCTTCAACCTCTTCAGATTTTTTTTTACTTCTTTGCAGGAGGTATAAGTGATATTAACTGCAAAGTATTTTAGTTACTGGTTAAATACCACAGCTTGAAGCAACCTGTGAGAGAAAATAAACTGGCTTTCTTCATGTTTTAGGCATTTTACTGTAGAGGAAGACAGACTATCTGCCCTTGCAGCAGTCCAAAGGTTTTTGCCTGTATCATGCACACTGACAAGCTGTTCAGGTACACAAGAACTAATCAGATTTTTTTTTCAGGCTGGTGGCATTTGTCAATCAGAAGCGGTCACATCTCCACAGACCAATCAGCAACCCATTGCTTACTGAATCTTATGCTGTGTGCACAACCTGGTGCCAACCCATCTACAAACAGCCTCCTGCACTGCAAAAGCAAGCAGTATAAATACAACTTACAATCATTTTCAGTCATGCGATTTTTTAAAGGTGCAGCAATCCCTTCAACACTCCTTGATTTTAAAATAGTCATTTTTCCATTTTAGTACACAATCAAAAATGCAGAAAAATAAAAAGATACTGCCTATACAGTTGTACAGGCAGTTCAAGGAAAAAATGCTTATAATAATTTCAGAAATTTTGAATCTTTTTTTTCTGTTATTTTTCCTGCTTCATCATCTGCTTTGGTTGTGTTGGCAACATAGACAATTATCTGCATTTTGCCAACATATGCAAAGTAACACCTACAATTTCAATCTGGTCATATCTTGTTTCCAGCATTAACTTTGCTGAAACATAGCCCATGCTAGTCATATAGAAATAAACTGATAAAAGGAGGGTATTTGACTGTTTGCTTCACTGAACCATTATTTATTTTAGGTTATTTTGCTTACATCATTGTGCATTCAGTAGTTAGAGGACTTGGATATTATTCTTCTAGTGGAGATAAAATTCATGTCCATTTGGCAACAAAAATATTAATGGGAATGTAAAAATCCTGAATTTACATTGCTCTGCCCACGAGGGGAAGTGGCACTGGCAAAGAATTCTGCATGGCAAGTTATGGGTGTCTAAGCTTTAACTTTGTAGGTATTGCAACTCCTGGCTAGAAAATCATAGATATGTCTCTAAAATATTCTGTAATAAATTCTAACTGTTCCAGAATCTTAAAATAATAAATATGTAAGTATAATAATAGTTACCTTTAATAATTGACCTAAACATTAGCATGCATGATTTCTACAGGTTTTAAAGATGATAATGTATAATACAATAGACTGTTATTTATTTCCTGTTATTTAATCTCTGCTGTCTCCATAAATATGCCAAGATCAAGAACATACTTAATGATAAAATAAGCTTAAGGATAATTTTTCTAAAAAGTCGTTTGGTCTTTTTTGTATGAATGGGCATTTTTGTTGTGATAGTCAAGTCCCCAGTATTTTTCTCCGTTTGTTTAATACTGTTATTGTTCTCTCGCAGTGAAATATTGTTTTCCTTGTGTCTTTTATTGTTACTTACCAATCATTTTACATGAAAAATCGTTTAAACCAACCTTTTTCCCAAACACAATCTGATAAAATAATTGTTGAATTGCCTGCCATGATCGTTTTTCCCTTACCCCATTACATATACCCTAAACCTGAAATTTGCTATGTTATAATCATCAAATAATTCAAATAAACTTACTTCTATAAACTCTTTCCCTCTAACCCATAAAGCGCAACATTACCCACCAGACCTTTGAACTCTGAGTGCATCCTGCCCATTAAAAGAGAGACAAAAATATAAGGAAAGGAAGGAAGTTGTTTGCCAACTTACTTGCATCCTTGCTGAAAAGGGAAAAAATACAGGAGTATTGAAAAAACACAGAGTAATCAATTGTTCTAGCAAAGATGTGGTAAAATTTTTGTGCATAGGTTTGATATTCTGTTTTGAAATATGCTATGTCTTTTGGACTGAGAAACTTTGAGGTGAATTTGACAAAAAATGTTTGAGGCCTGGTGTAAAAATATTGGAGAATCATTGATATAGACCCTGATTGCCACAAATGATTCCAACTCTGCCTAAAAGCTACCACTAGTTATTCTGGCATGGATTGTACTAACTTTGCAGAACCATTGAATGTTACACTCAAAGATTTGGATAGAGCAGAACATCTGTGGCAGGAAAAAGTGACACAGAGGCTTGAATATTTATGGGGAGGGAGCAGGAGACTCTTGTGATTTAGGAAACCTGAAGCAGTGATCCTGCTGAATTTCAAGAGAGTAAATGTAGAAACAACTGGCAGAATCTCACAGGGGCCTGAATGACCTGGGTTATAGCAAGAGTTCTGGCAGAATTGGATGATAAGTTTGGTGAGGCCTGCTTTACTCCCTCTTTTATAGTTTTGACAAGTGGCAAAGCAGGTTTCTCACTAGGTTGCAGCACGTTGCCTATACAGTGGGATTATTGGTTGTTAAATGTCTTATATACAGGCCAGCTGGCCTCATTAATATTCAGCTGCCTATATGACAAAATATACCAAACAAGCTAGATTCTTGTTAAGAAATCTCAACATGGTAAACTGAGCGGGTACCTGACGATTCAGCTTGCCACTGGCTCCATAGGACCTACCTAGTTGGGCACTAGGTGCCAACATCTCAGGGCACCAGCCACATGCACCCTGTATATACAGACATTGGCGTCTGACATGTGATACCCCCTAAGAGCTTTCATGGCTCTTCTCTGATCCACTTACAGGATGCTTCTTACTTCAGTGCTGCACATTGGACTTCATTGTAATGCTAGAGCAAGGGCCCTGTACACTAAATGACAAACGCGCAGCTCATGGTCTGGGCCAGGCTGCATCACTGGGCTCTGCACTCACCGTGTTTCATAGTGTTCACTCACTTTCACCTTACCTGGTTGCTGGAGAATTAAGGTTATGGTTACTGGTAGTAAACTCAAGTTAGTCTGTGCACAATGAGGCTGTATCTTTTGCTGTCACTTTTCCTCTTCCTAACACACCACCCACCATGACCGAAACAAATGATTGTTCCAACAGTGGTTGGTACCGCCACCTCCTTGGGAATTATAACATGCACTTGATCCCTCTGGTTAGCTCCTGCTGCCTGTTGTTGTGCATTTATCTCTGCAAAAGACAGGGAAGAGTGTCAAGGAGTGTTGTTTAGATGGTTAACTCTTGCAATTGAATAGCTGGCAATGTGAGCAGTCTGTGAGATCTAAGTGTGAGGCTGTCAGCATTGCTAATTGTATGAGGGTGAACTGTCTTCTCATCATATTCCTATATAGAATCCTGGTTTCTGTGACATAGGAACTCTCTCTTACTCTGCACTCCTCCACAAAGCCTCCAGTGCAGTGTATGAAAGCCTTAATGCCTGTGGTCTCCTCTGTGGTCCTATTTTTTACTGTTTCCCGTGTCAGACTTGTGTTCTACAATGCTCTCACCACTTGTTCCAGCCACATTGAATTTTCCATTTAAGAAGTGCAACTTAGCTTTAGCAGTGTACGTATTTTTTAATCAACCTGTTCAGATGTGTTATGACACACCTCTGGAACAGGTCGGTTTTGAACTCGAGTCTTCTGGCTCAAAAGGTAGGGACAATACAACCGCGCCACAAGGGTCCTTCACTTTATGTGGTGTAGGCTGGCTTTCTTTGGTGACAGGAAGTTATAATTTTGAACCCATTTCTGATGGGGATGACAGCAGGCTTAGTGCTGGCTGCACACAGGAATCATGCTAATCAGTAGGCAGCACAAAAGGCATGTGCTGCTTGAATTTCAGTCAATGGGATCAGATCTCTCACCGTTGCATCCCCAGACCTGATAGCAGGGACTGTCTAATTTATTTCCCCATGGTAATGTTTTAGGTATCTTCAGCAGAGCAGGAAACTAACATCCAAGCACAAGTATTGCATTGAAAAATACAGATTAAGAAAAGACGGTGCAATAGCAAATACTCCACTTGTGGAGAGTGGGCTGTTCACTTGATTGACCTGTGTAGTCCTGAGTGAAATCTCCACATTCACTACATTGTAGGCTAGTGGCACTGCTTTTACATTTGGGCCCTGAGTAAATGAAACTAAGAATTAAAAGGTACAGCTGTTGCCAGTGTGTTTTAAAACAGTCAGAGCTGAGGATTTTGTGAGCCTAAGGAATGTGGCGAGTCTCAGTAGCAATTTCTGTAACTGGAATTTTGGCAAAGATTTTGTTCCTTTGTTGGCACTTTGCCAATATAAACCTGAACTTGTTTCTTGTTCCTTTTGAGATAGCGATATGATTATAGACTTCCATCAATTCTCTTCCCCCTCCCCTCCCCCCTTGTTAGTGCTCATTAAGAACTGGTATGACATTCTCTGAGGGTATACCACTGGAAGACGTTGTCATGAAGGAGGAGTGGGAGAAGCACAAGATGCAGCAAAATAGGCAGAATTTAAGGATTTCAGGCCTGTGCAATTTTATTCCCCTCCCTCACCACCAATGTCTGATAAGCTTTGACCTGGAATGAGGACAGTAAGGATGGTTTGTAATTTATTTAAAATGTCATATGAAGGCTATAATTTTTCTGAAAGTTTCAATATGGTTTTTAGAGTTTGTATCAATGGTAAAAGAATCAATTGTAATTTGCTGGGATAATGAGGAAAACTTTCATGTAACCTGAGGATCCTTGACTTGGAAGCAGTAGCAAGAAGGAAATTCAGAAAGAATCTATGTGGTTGGCAAACTCAAAGGACAGTTAGAAAGAAAGGAGTTGGAGGTTGAAGGGGATCAGCACACAGATGCAGACATGAAGAGAAAATGGTCAGAGACAGAAAGAGGAACACAGAGAATTTTTGTGAGAAAAAACAGGGGGTGGTCAATTTTTCTGCTTGGCAATAAAGACATAGAAATACATGAAGGTACATTGCAAACTGGCTAAAAAAGTCTAAAACCTGGAAAGCTCTGAGAATAACTGAGAGACTTTAAGGAGTTGGCTGAGTTCATGAAGTGGACAAACCACGAACCAGGTTATTGTTTAGTTGATAGAAAAAGAACTCAAGCAAGCTATACCATCAGTCTGTCATGATCTACAGAGAGAGGATTCGTGGAAGTGTGTCTTGCTGAGAACATTTGTAACTGTGAGACTTGGAGATGAATAGTGTTGTTGGATAGGATTTCTGACCTATCCTTGTGTACAAAGAGCAGTATGTTGTGGACCTGTCTAGTATATAGTGCCACATGCCAGTGGGAGGTTTATTTGTTTGCTTACAGTTGTTGTGTAAGAAGTTTCTTTATTAAATTGACTATTTCAAATGAAATTTCCATTTTTATTTGAATTATCACTTAATTTCTGTTACCTCTGATTTATGTAACTCACTTTAATAAGTGGAATTGTATTAATAATCTCTTGATTTAGAGGGCCTGGGGTAATTTGGTAAATTGGATTCTTAAAATGTTGCTTGCTAGTACAGAACTTAAACATTGCTGAAAAGAGCGACAGATTGTTCAAGCCTTGACATACACAAGATTAGCAAATTTCAAATTGTTAAGGCAATTTATATTGCAGAAGGAGTACTGTTGGTTGACAAATCATCCCTGATTGAGGCATTGCCATGGACAAAACAATTGGGAACTATAGACTCCTGAAGTTTCTGATTAATTTAAAATAGGTGCAATGCTTGAACATGTTCCTTTTGCTTGCAGAGAAGGGTCCCTATATATGAATGTATGTCACTCAAATAAGTATAAATAAGCCAAGACCTGAAATTGCTGGAAAAACTCAGTAAGTCTGGCAGCTTCTGCGAGAGAAAACAGAGTTAATGTTTCAGTCTTGTGACCCTTGTTCAGAACTCGTAGGGGAAAAATGGGGGAAAAATGGTATATATGCTAAAGACAGGTGGTGGGGTGGGGGAAAGGTTTTATTTTATTATAAGTGAGCCATGTTATAAGCATGATCATTATCTTACATTCGTTATTGGTGCAGCCTTTAGCATGTTCAGTATTTTTCAACAATTGCTGCCCAATTGTGGAATCATTCAACATATGCTCTACCCACCACAGAATTGAACAATGCCATGTATGAGCTTTTGTGTGAGTCCAATGCCAGGCACAGAGCAGCATGTTCCTTTGTTTGCTCATAATTGGTTCAGTAATGACTATGCTTGACCAGCTTTCATTTACAAAACTCAAAACAAAGTAACAAATCTGTTGTGAGTTCTGCTTATGTGATGTGTTTGGCATGCTTTTTGTATCTTCTGCTATTTGGACATATACAAAATAGTCAAAGTCTCTGACATTTAGTTCTTTCCCATTATTAATTCCCCTTGGTAAGCAAAGCTTACTTTATTTACTCTTTTCCTTTTTATTTTGCCTTTAAAAGTTTTTACTATTTTTATATATATCTTCCTAGTTTTCTCTTAAACCTCAATTCTTCCTTTCTTATGTGGAGGCCACAGTCAGTTCTGGTGGTCAGCTCAACAGGAGCTATTAAGGGCCACCACTATTGTGGGGAAGTGGGGTAAGTTAATTCTGGGGACTGAAGGCAGAAAACTGGGATGCGGAGGGGACGTAATTGTGAAGGCGGAAACTCATCATAGGGTGTAGGGGAGATAGCAGAGCATAGAAAATGGACTGCTACGGGAAGGGACATTACTGATGGTCACCACCACTGCAGCCTAGACATGAGACAGTGCAGTATGATGGTTGACATGACTAAACTGTCAGGCCAGAATTCAGAGGTAATTCTGAGAACTGAAGATTTAAGTCAAAGTGGGATATAGGAACATATGGAGGCTGAGTACAGATGGCCTGGCCAGGGATTGCCAGGAGGAAAGGACCATGGAGTTTTGGCAGAAGAGACCCTTTGCTTACCAGGCTGATCCTGAGATTCAATTGCGATCTGTGTTGCCTTCCATATTCATGCAAATTGTAAATGTGCAGTGGAAACAAAAATCTCCCTGTGCAATGTAAAAGCTAAATTTTTCAGTTTGCTATGTCCTGACCTGCAAGCAGGCAGAGAATTCTACAGGAAAAACCACAGAATTTCCACAGCAACATCTTTAGAAGAGAAAGGGACATCCCAGCTACATCTTAAAATATTGTTCCAGTTGAGAACCAAATGTGTACAAATAACGGCTAGACCATCAAACCAGTCATGAACTGTAAAAGTTTGATTTCATATGACTTACTTTTTGGCTAAATTTTACTTACCTCTATTTTTAATCTGTCTTTATGTACTTGGATTGAGTGTATGTGTTGTGCCTCAGGATGTGTAGTAAACATTTTAATCTTTTACTCAGGTCAGTTTCAGAACAATCAGCTTGATTTCTTACTTAGTCAGAAACTCAAGAAAAACATACTGGCTAATTCTTTATAAACAACATATAAAAAGTTAAGTACATGCATTAGATTGGCAAGTCCATCTTTCAATGCTTTGAAAAAAGATTGTTATAATCAAATGAGATGGGGAAAATCATGTAAGCCATTCCATCCTCAGCTACCATAAGAGTAGGAAGGACAGATAGAATTCGGAGGATTAAGAGATCAAGTAATAAAAATAAAACTGTAATAAAGGAAAACAAGTAACTGTTTTTAAAGGAAAAACAATCATTGTTGTAAATATTTTGCTATTAAATGCAAATGAAGAATGATGTGCGTAAGGGCATCTCCAGTTTTCATCCCTAGCTGAAGTATTGACATCTTCATTGAAGTTCAGTTGTATTAGCAGCTGCCATTGTGTGGTTCTGTTATCCATCATTCAACAGAGATTTCCAGTCAAAAATGTGGTCAGCTCATATCAGCCTGGATTATGTCTGTTGTTTTTAACAATAATCAGTAATTTTCTTAAGTTTTGCCTTTATGCAAACCTGATCAAATGCCAATAAACTGTTCATGCTTTTAAGCAGTATTTTCAATTGCTCAGATGGAATAGAGTCTTAAAGGTTATTTTGTTTATGCTGTGAAAAACATCTTGTCAAAATTATCTCAAATATGTTTCAATAAAAGCCTAAAAATAACCCAGTATGAATCTACCTGGTACATTTCTGGAATGACTGGCAGTTATCTAGCAGCCAGTCTGGAGTCACGAGCAGTCTAAAAAGTTTTCCAAATTTAAAAAGAATCTAAATCTGAAAATTGAGCTCTGTGTTTTGTTCTTTGTTAGTGTTAGAATTTGCAATTTTACTGACATTGGGTGTGGATTATATTGGTTTTGGTTTTGGCTGCAGTTGAATAGCATGCTAATGTTCATTGTCAAGGTTTACAGATTTAAGATGATCACTTGGGTGAGGTACTGGCAGAAAAATGGCATGGATAGAATCAGATTATTTTGATGTATTGTATCACTTCAGGGGGTCACCATCTCCAAGACAGCGCAAGGGAATATTAATGAGAGTAATGGAATGAGATCAGGGTTAAACAAACGCAGCAGTAGAAGTATGAGGATATGGTGTTCATGTACTAGACAAAAACAAAGGGGTATTTGTCAAGAATTAATCAAATAAAGGGCTCACTTTCCTTGATTTAGCACTACATTTAGATCCAAATTATTTAGTTTTGTAAAGTGAACACAAAAGTGCTTGCTAAGTTCCCTTTGGTGTGTTGGAAAGTTCACGTTACATTGTGATATGTACCTTTCATCATGTGATGAATAAGCAACATGATTTTTCATAGTTTTAATTAGATGTATCAGTTATATACGGAATATATTTCAGTTTGGAGTATTATTACAAAGCCAACAAATATGGGGAGGAATTTTGATTCCATCCATCAATAAATGAGGCAAAGCAGGAGTTAAAATATAAATAGTATTCTTATTACTCAATGCCCATCTATGGTAATATTAATGCTACAGCATAATAGTGTTGATGCTGGAAATCTATAATGAAAACAGAATATGTAGGAACTGCAAATCTTGAAGCATTTTTGGAGAGAAAAATGAGTTTACAATTAAGGTTGATGATCCAGTTCTGATGAAAGGCCATTGAAGCTTAAATTAACATATTTAAATAGGGCCAATATAGTACACTTTGAAGGTTGATTTAAAATTAATTGCTGTTCGCAGTGTTTCCCAGGTGTCATGAAGCTGAATGATGGAAGTGAAGCTGTGCTGCAGTTTCTATGAAGCCTTTCTCAGCAGTTCCTATAGATAAACAGAAGGGCTGCTCTACCTGGCTCGTGATGGGAGCCTTCAGCATCCCCATTCCCCCATCCTACCCCAACATTAACACTAACCTCTCCACTGAAGCATCGGTGGTCTTTCTGTTCCTCCAATGAATTCATTCTCCACCCTCCTGAAATCGCTAACCATCCCACAGCTTCTTCCTCATTTCCAGTCAGCCTCTCTCCCAGTTGCCAGGGAGTGTCCCCAAGGAGCCTTGATGTGTACACACGCTGCTGCTTTTACCTCTTGGCTGATAGCCAGGCTGTCTGATTGGCAGGCTGCCAGGCCGAAAACAGAACAAAAATATCAACAAAACACTCAGAACTCATTACACCTCCAATGTGAGAAAGCTGGTGGGGTGTATGTGCAGTTTGTCAGATATCCATGCCGCATATTTAGGTCTTTAATCCAAACCTTTCCCACCATCATGGAGGGGTTGATATTATGCCAATGTGTTTTTGTAAAGAGGCGTTGTGTGTTTTACTTGTCATTCTGTGCTATAATATTATTTCTTACGTCTTTCACCTTTTTTTTTGTTTCCTCAGGCCTGTCCCAGGGTCTCTATCTTCATTACTGCATCTCCACAACAGACAAAGGCAGCCCATGCCAGGGTCAATGCCTGGCAACCTCCCCAATTCTGCAATGCCAGTATCTTCTGCAGTGTTGATGCCTGTAAGTCTTTCTAATTCTTGTGACTTTAATATTGGGTTGTCCATCACCTGACTATTTAAATGTAAATTCAAGTAAGTCTAACATGGCACATAACCATCTTATTACAAATTTGAGTTTGCCTTGGAGATATTCTCATTTCAATGGCATCAGTTGATCCTCACATGGTGTGAGCAAATTAGCTTACTGAGAGTTGGCTTTCACTTCCTCACACAACATTTTGTCTGAATGGGTTACAATGATATCTCTCTTATGATTGGAATTCAATTTTTTTATGCATTGGTGCTTCTTCAATCTCTCTGAAAGTAGACTGAGCAAAGATTTGGTGAGACAAGATGTGATTCAAGTCCTTAATCAGTTTTATTCATATTGCTTGAACATAACAAGTCACAGATTAATTTAGTTCAGCAGGTGCAAGAAGTCTGAAATAGAAACAGAAAGTGCTATAAAAACTCAGCTGGTCTAGCAGCATCTGTGGAGGGAATAACCAAATTAATGTTTTGAGTCCAATGTGATTTTTACTTTGGAACTAATTTCTACATATCCTGTCCTGCATTTCAATCTTAATAGAGCATGATTAGTTCACCCAACAGAGTTTAAATGAGATCTGGTTATAAAATTGCCTCCTGCTCAATGAAAGGGGTTACATTAAAATTGTCTTCATTGTCTTTTATTTGTTATTGAATCTCTTAATTTGAATAATTCTATAATCTTCAAAATGTATTTCTATAGCAGATGTTGGACATGGGGAATAATCTGCAAAATTACTTAATTGTCTAAAGTGAATTAGATTTTTAGTTTTTACAGATTGGTTTTTCTTAAAACGTGTTTCCCAGGAATTCTGTGTAATTTCTTCTGAGCTCCTGTTCTAACTTTGGTAGATGATTTCTGAAATTATTTAAAATGCAGTTTAAAATTATATCCAAGCATAAGTACAAACCAGATCAACAAAATGCTTTACAATTATGAAGTTTCTATTGTTATAATACCAAGATTATTGTAGTATGGACGGGGAAAGTAGCTTTAAATTTCCGGTAACTGTTCTGTAGTCTGTGATAAATCTAATGGTATGCTTGTTAGAGATAAAGGTGCGTATATTTGGAGACAATTGCAGTAGTCTCTAACTTTACAATGAGTAGACTCTAAGTCCTGAATGTTGTTCCTGGGTGAGGAGGGCAGCATCAGGACAATTCCTGGCTCAACAAACAGGACTTGGAGACAAGGTCTCAGAAGTTCACAATTTTGTTCCAGAGTGAGGAGGTTTTAAGTTTCATGGTAGTACATGGAAACCTGGAGCAAGAGTAGGTCATTCAGTTCTTAGATCCTAATATGTCATTCAACGAGATCTAACTGCAACCTCCAGACCACATTTGTGACTACCCCAATAATTTTTTTTACCTCTTTGCTTAACAAGACTTTACCTACCTCTGCCTTACAAATATTCAAAGTCTATGCTTCTGTCAAGTTTTCAGGAAGAGAGTTCTAAAGACTCATGAGCCTCTCTGAGAAAATAACTGTGCCTCTGTTTTAAATGGGTGACTCATGACTTTTAAGCAGTGTCCCCTAGTTCTGATTTTTCCCATTGGAGGAGTCATGGAAGGCAATCCTGGAAAATGATCAGATGCTGCTGGGCATAGAGGCAAACCTGTCAAAAGACTGGCCTCGATACACTGGGAGTTAATCAAAGATATGCAAATAAAATTAAAACAAAAATTAGTCCTTGCCCTTCAGAACCCCTTATTTGTCCCATACACTACTGATGTGCTATCTATGCCAAATCACATAATACTAACAATCCCCACCCCATCCACCCCTGACTTCCCCTCCCCCCGATAAGTATCATGGTGCAACAACATTCAAGAAGCTTGAGAGCATTCAAGACAAACTGATTGACACCCCATAAACCATCTTCAATATTTAATTCTTTTATCACCTATGCAACATGGCAGCAGTTTGTACCATCTTCAACATGCACTTTAGTAACTCACCAAACCTCGTCCCACAACACCTTATATAACTGCAAGTTTGACCATTTAGGAGGATAAGTACACCAGCATCAGCAAGTTCTCCTCCAAATCACAAACTATCTAACTTGGAACTTGAAACTTGCTCTTCCTTCACTGTCACCAACTCAAAATGCTAGAACTTCTTTCCTAATCTCACTATAGTCTCCCTATAGCCCATAGATGCAGTGGATAAAAAAGAAATTCACCACCACCTTCTCTAAGTCCATTAGTAAGTTGCAATGAATGCTTGTCTAACCAGTGACATTTACATCCCAAGAATGGGTATTTAAAAAAAAACCCTGCAGCTGCTAAGGTTTCTAGGATATTCATCATAGCCAGTCTAGAAGAAGAAGTATTTGTGGAATTGGCTGTACTGTCAGTGTGAATTTAAGGATTGAGATGGTCACTCAGAAATGGTAACTCAAAGCTACTAATTGGCAAAACAGGGACAGGGAAACCCATTAGATGCTGGAAGCAACTGTTGACTGGTGACTCAAGGACTATAATTCCATGCAGAATGAGATAGGTAATAATTTACAAGAGAATGTCACTTTCTGTGTCTTAAAGTATAAGCGACTACAAAATGAAAATAGTATTTCATCAATAGTGCATTCGTACGCATTTGTTATAGGACACATTTTAAAATGTGAAATTTTGTGATGTCATTCTTTCAGCTAATTAGTGGAAGCTTGAATCTCTTTTTAAATGTTATGTCTCTAATGTGGATCACAACAAATGTGAAATGCAGAGACTATTTTTTAAAAAGGGAAAGAAAAACTGCAAATGCAAGATCCTAAATAAAAACAATGTTTTGGAAATGCATGGTAGGCCAATCATTAATTTGAAATAATAAATACAACGTTTACATTTTGGATGATTTATCTTTATCACAAATTTTTTAACTGCTTTCAAATAGTTTAATAGCCTAAAGATTGGAAGGTTGAAATATCTAGAGAAAATTTCCTGACCTTGCATGTTTAAAGGGCAGCTTTTCTCACTGAGCTGCACATCAGCAGTTCAGGTGTGAAATATCTATAGATTCTATGCCCATTTAAATAGAAATCAATGCACAGAAAATTGTGCAAAGCGCATGCTGAAATTTTTTGGCTGCTTAATGCAGATATTACTTCATTACTCCTTTCTTTTTCGCAGTACAAGATGCCTCTACTCTTAAAAATGCCATTAGCAGCAACTGCAACAGTTTAAGCATCTGATGTGAACTATTTCAGTGGTATTAAAAACTTCCTTCTAGTGGGAATTCACTGGGTAACTAGGAAAATGTTGGATTATTTCTGGCATTCAACAGTGATTTTAGCATTTTAACGTGACTGCCGGAGGCCTGGTCTCAAATTTTGTTTAAATAATTATTTTTTACCATACTTCACCTGTAGGCATTTTCTCATTATTAAGAAAGTTCCTGGCAATATTTCCCGAAATTTGGACTAATTACTGATGCATGATATTTATACATGTTGCATAGCTGTTTTAGGTTTTGAGTGGAGGAGCAGTGCTGAACATTTTGTTCTCTTGCTGGTAAATCCTTCATACAATACAATCAGGTGCTGAACTTCTTAAACACTTCAAAGGAAGCAAACTTCAAATAAGTGGAAATAGTTAAATGATATAAGAGGCCATAACTTGCCCGGAAGAGAGATGGAATTGAGTTTGATATTTTGAGTAGTTAGCTAATAAAGATTTTGTAATTAATAAGAAGCCAATCTGAGGGCCAGAGGCTCTGGTTGATGCTTTCAGAGAGTTTGCAATAGTGCGTGCAGTGAAAATCAGTGATAGAAAATTGGCAACCCAGGATGTCAGTGGAAAAGAAATCAAACAATGCATGAATGGGTTGCCAGCTTGTACTGCCTGTATTCTTTCATCAAAGATCAATCACATCCTCTGTCATGTGTACAGAACTTAGATGGTGCCAGATTCAAACCTTGGCCTATGTGCAGTTTCTTTGACTCAGCTGGAAGTGACAATAGAGACACTTTAACTGGTTTCAATACCTTTAGAGTAAGGAAGACAAAAATGGCTGGCATTCTTGACCTGATCATTGATCTATGACCCTCTACTGTACTGCAGTGCACTTGGGAAGACTTTGGGTGTGGAAAAAAAATCATAGCTTCTTTGCCAAGGCTTATTGTTAGGAATTTTAATGGGACAAAGTCTTGAAGTGTCTTTGTAAGTGAGCTCCTGTAAGAAGTCAATGGCTCAATGAAAGAATTGAAATAAAAGGAAGTGTCCATATGATAGCTATACTTAAAAGTGAGTTGTTAAGGTGTCCCATATATGTAGTGGATGAATTTTTTTTTAAATCTCTAATTATACCTTTCCCTATACTAACAAGATTATTAGAAACTGTAACTATATTAAAGCCACTTCCTCTTCTTGGCAGAACACCATTTGGATAGCAATTTTCATGGAGTCAGTAATGCTATTTGCATCACTCAAACCAGGGAATTTTTCTCTAGAATTTAATGTGGAGGCAACATTGAACTCTGGTTTTGAGCAATACTGGGTTTTCCATTTTGACTTTCCGTGCCATTGAAATGTGCAATTTTTCAACACTTGTTAGGGTATATTTTAGAGTTAATTTTATGTCCAAATGATGATAATTGCTCTAAATCAAGCACAAGTCATTATTATTTTCATAAAGCCATCTAGGTTAGATGAGCAATATGTGCAGTTCTGTCGATGTTTAGACAATGTAACAGAGAAATGAGAAACTGAAAAGAATATTAGAACATATAGCAAGAATACTGGAGTATAGTTTAAGCTAAGGCTTCATTATGCATAGAGTCATTCCACACTTAAATTAATCTGACCGTACAATTTTACAATGAACTGGAGAATTACATGTGTGAAAATATTTAAGAACTGGAGAACTATATGTGTGAAAATGTTTAACCATAGTAAGTCTGTTATCCTGCAGATTCTCCCTTTAGTAGTCCTAGGGTAGAGACAGATGTGAAAGCAGATCAGTTATTGCATCAGAATTACTGACTAAGACATTTAGTTACCATTTAAGTTCATGATGAGTGAAGTCATTCCTTCACAATCTGTTAATAACATCTCACTCTCATTAGTCTCCAAAAACAACATGCATTGGTATATTATCTTTAACATTAAAAAAATCCCATGCAGCTTCATGCAGGCATAATGAGGAAAACATATATGCTGAGTAGCTTGATCAAAGAGATGTATTTTACAGAAATTCATGAAAGAAGCGGAGGGTAGTGGAGGCTGAGAGGATTAGGGAGAGAATTCTAGTGTGCGGACCCTGGGTTTGGGTGAAGGAGAAGTTGGGAGGTGTGATGTTAGGTTTGAGGAAATTTTCAAAAATGGTGAGGCAAGAAGAAATCCAAAGTTGAGAGTGGGCAATTTAAATTTGGAGGACCAGAAACTAATATACTTAAGAGAATTCAGAGGAATGAATACAATCACTAAGAAAGTAATTCATGACTTTGTATGAAGGCTATTGCTCCGGAGGAGAGTTGAAACCTAATTGGAAAAATTCAAACAATAAGCTTCAGAAAAATGACATTGGATCTGGAAGACCATGACTTGTTCCAGAAACTTGGAATGCGAAACCTGGTTAAGAGGTTAAGGGGAGGTTGTTTAAGGAAGAGATTGATATTGTTGGTTTTGAAAGATATGGAAATAATCTTGTCAAAGGAAATCGTTTACAATGTCAGAGAGCAGAGGATCAGCCAGGGAAGTGAATGGTCATCAATTTGAAATCAGAAGCTGGGGTGAGGGGTCATCATGGATCAAAGGGGGCATAGGGAGAGATGGGGGAGAAGCTAAAGAGAGACACAGGTTGAGGGTTAAAGCAGGGTGAAATTTGGTGAGCAGTTTGATTTGGTGGGTAAAAGGAAAAGGGGAAAATAGAAGACGCAGAATTTCATAAACTCATGTTTGCTATTGGAGCTTGGAGAGGCAGGGGAGAAGTAATTAAGATGCTTTAAAGTGGAGAAATGACATAAAGATTATCTTTCTCTTGATTTTGAAGCAGTTCCCACCATCCAGCCATTCTGCAAGGACACAGCAGTTATAGCAGAAATCCTTTCAGAACCAATACTTCCAATTGCCGAAGTTCTGTGCAATAAAGCACATTCTTATCTAAGAAAGTCCATCTTCTTCATGGTGTGTATCCTCTCCCATTAAGCACTGGATAGGCTCAAAACAAATCAAAGACAAAAGGATGTTTGGTAGCAGTGAAAACAGCAAATAACATCTAACAAGTACCACATAGCGGTAGAGGTGGCAAATTCCAAAAAGTAGCAGGAGTGATCATCTGAGAAAATACGATATAGTTGCAGTAGTGTGGATGTGATGATGAGATCAGATGATGAGAGAAATCCAGAAGAAAAGAAATCATTTTAAGCAAGTGAGTTTATCACATTAAAGCATGACTGCTTCAAGGAGACACAGACAGCCAGCCAACATCTGGAGTAAGATTACTGGTGGAGAGAGACAGCAGCAGATGGGGAAACAGCAAAATGGCAAACTCTACACTCCAAAGGCAAAAGCATCATTCAGAAATTGGTAAAGAGTGCTGGGGGTAAAAGTGTGGGCTAGAAAAACAGAGAGGAAAACCAGCGCTCTTAGAAAAGAGTTCTCAGTCAGGAGGAACAGAGGCTCCATGAGGTAACGTTAGAGATATCTAAGGAAAGATGGGAAAGAAAATGTCCATTTTACCCAGGACAAAATGGGAAAATACCATCATGGCTGCAGAAGGCAGGTAAATTGTAGAACAAGAGCGGAGCCATCAGTTTGATTATTGAAAAGTGGGGAAATCCTGAAAAAGGCAGGAGAAAACCCAGTAAGCAATATGAAAATACAGTGTTGCAAGGAAACCAATTTAAAAGCTTGAAAGCTGTAACTTACTACGTAATAGAGGTAATCGTATTAAAACTTTATTGAAAAATTCAATACTATGTCGTGGAAATAAAGTTAAAAAGAATGGCAAATAAAGGAAAATCTGTAACATTGCAGTGGTACAGAGACTAGCAAGCCCCACAGTCATTCAATTTAAATCAGCATTGGTGAGTTCAAGTTTAAGGATACAAGTTTAAGGAACAGCAGATTAGAAGCAATATTGAAATTATAAGGATTTAAAAAAGCTTTAGAGTAGTAAGATTAATTAGCACATTGAGAAGAAATAGGCAAAGTTATAATGCTTCCTAGCATTTGTAATGCTAGAGAAGCACTGTAAAACACACAAAGTTAGTCTCATCGAGGTAACAGTTCTTAAGATTACCTCAAAAGTAAATGCTAAGATTGAAATTGAGCAAGTTAATACACTATTGGATTCAGTTGATGCTGTTATTACCAAACAAAACATGAGAGTACAGACACTGTTGAAGATGTTCTGAGATCTTGTAATTACGGAGCTTTGAAATCTACATTTATAAGATAAGAATTAGTGTTAGAATTATTGATCAAACCTTTTTAGATTTCTTACAGTCCAAATAAGATTTGACTTTGGAGAAAACTATTCAAGTTGTACTGTAAGCAGAAACCAAAAAGAAACCAAAAGGATGGATCTTGAGTAAAAAAGACCAATAGTCCCTTAAGAGGGCAACCGAGTCTATTAAGATTATAAGCAATGTACTCTAAAGAGGCACATGGCAAGCCTATGCAGAAAACAAACCACAGACTTGATACAAAAAGAAGTGTCAGTGCTGTGAGAGAACAATGGTTCATAGACGTAGACAATGTCCAGCCATCAGAGATGAAAGCTGCATTTGCAAAAATGTAGGTACCTTTTAGAAGATGTACAGAAGTAAGACAGTTTGAGAACAATGGAAATACTGGCGCTCACACATTAAGAGTTCTATACACTAGTACTTCCACCACTATTAGAAAAATAAGTCTGCTTTTGATGAGATACCTATGTTGGAGATGATACCTTGACATCTCTAATGGAACTAACTAATCTAAATAATCCAGAAAAAGACAGAACTTGTTTACATCATTAGATATCCTGTTGATTTCATGCAAGTGTTACTGTGCTATGAGATCAGTTAACATAGCAGAAGAAACAAAAGTTAGAGCCTACAGAGATAAGACAACATGACACTGGTGGAACAACTATAAAAACCTTGGAATGCTACAAGTTACATTATAATGCCAACGCACAGAGAGTTAAAAATGTGTGCATTGTTCGCAATTAACTAACTTTACATTTGAGCATGTATACATGTCTCGAACTCAGTTTTGTTAGAAGAGTTGGAGGAGATTGATAGCCTCAGACAATCAGACTCATGACAAAACTCAAACATAGGAAAGAAATCAAGATATTTTATGTTGGCATAAGGAAACCACTTAACATTGATGTGATAGAGGAAAACATAGTTTTAGAGGATTGGTGGCAATATTCAATTCTCTGACTTCCAAACAAAACAGTCAATCACAGTGGCAAAGAGTTTTGCATGAGCAGCGTACTTTCAATAACATGACTGTGAGTCTGAAACAGTTTACTTCACTGGTCAAACACCAACAGTGGGCCACTGAAACATTTAGCCTGATCAGCATCTCAGTGGAGCTAAGCTGTATATGACTCCATAGGAGCCAGACCATTGTCCACAAATCCAGAACACTGTCAACACTGCCTGGTCTAAGCATCCAGGATATTGAGAAAAAGAGACTACATTTACCAAATAGAAGGTGATTGCCTGATTCAGAAATCCAGGATACTACCAAAAGAATGTATTGATTTCAACAGATCATCTGGCTTCCAGGAAGGAACCTCAGGAGATTAAGAGTTAGCTAGATAATGGAATGGACCAACAACAACTTCTGCAAGGAACAACATATTCATTGAAGGATATCAGAGAGTTAAAAGTTCCTTCAATGAAAAATGATCCATGTATTAGAACTGTTCTCAAATGAAATACCTACCTTTTTCCAAGTCTGAAGGTAGTGCATGTTGGGAGAATAGCAAAACATCCAGATCGCCTATACATGTGAAGGCAGAGACTTGGGACATGATCAGGTAGTGGTAATATAGTTATGAAATGATTGTATAATGTGTTAACAAGGGGAATCAGGTTTTAGAGAGGGAGAAGATGTATACTGTAATAGTTCTGAAGGGCTTATTGTTCATTTTACCTTGGTTCCACTCATTATATTTCACAAGCAGTCTTATACATGGAGACAAAAAGTTCAGCTCTTGATTATGGATGCAGCAGATGTATCTGTTCTGGCTCCCTAAGGTTCTAGTAATTATGCTTGAGTTAATGTAAATCTACATTTTGCTGTCATGCAATAAACCTGCTTGTTGTCTAAGAGCCGTGTGTCTTCTTTGGACACTCCACCATAATATATCATCTACCACTAGTCACTGGATGGTCCTAAGACAAAGTAGACAAAGAAGGATTGGAGGCCACAAACTACCTCAAAAACACCTTATATGCTGCATACTGGTAGAAGAGGCAAATGCCATAAGGTACGAGAAGTAGTCATCTGGGAAAGTACCACAGGGAGAATACTTAGTTTGTCCAGTATTATATATTCCCATTGGTCAGTCTTTGTCAAGTTGCAGATCAACAATATGACAGCATTCGTTGTGTAACAAAAAATCTAAAACATGCACATGGCACATTATTATTCATTAACAGCAAACTTCCTGTCTTACGGAAATATGCGATGCGGTCTACCAAAGGTGCTTCCAAAGGAAGTGTTTTCTAATCATAAAAAAAACTGGTTTCCTAGAAAGGTACATATAACTGGCAGCTGGCCAGTTTCTCATGATTAATCTGTAACTGAGGATAACCAGTGATGTAATAATTCCAGTCTAATACTTAGTACAATCTGTTTATAGTAATTATATCATTACCTGAAAAATAGCTTCAAGTGTCATTTAATAGTGGAAATTTTCTGACGGGTAGATTATGACTGACAGGAAGATTTGAGATAGCAGAGATAGGTAGATTGGTAGCAATTGCATCTACCTGGCTGAAAACTGAATGTGACATTATTTTCCATCGGTTTATATCCCTATTCTTTACCTTTTGCTATCTTTGAGAATGGCTGTGACTAATTTTGCATTTCAAGTTCAAGTTATGGGTGTAAAGCTTAGTGATAATGTGCCTAGTATTCAGCCTTAAATTAGCTGCATAACCATCCAAAATGCCAGGCATTTGACCTAGCGCACGACCTGTTATTTTGGTTCGGGTATCAAAAGAGAAATCCAGAATCCATGCCTGCAACAGGCATTAGGCTCTCTGAATGTGCAAATAATGGGAACCACACTTGATTGAAACCCTGTTTGCTAATGGATCAGCTGTTTCTCAAAATGCCAGATCTACATGCATGAGGAAGTGATCACTGCAATTTTTAAATGTATTTACCTGAATGTAGAACGAATGCAGCATTGCTCCTCCTGGCTCCACACTAAAAGCGTGGACTGCTACAGCCACCACTTGCTAACCCAGCTCACCACCCCATCAATGCTTTTCTCCCTCTCTTGGTCATCTCTCCTTTCAGGTTACTAACATAGCTCTCCCAGTATCCTACCTTTCTCCCAATGGTTTACAGTTTATCCACAGTCCGAATCACCCATTCTCACACAGTTGTCCCTTTCCCTCAGAAATGTTAACCCACATCCCCTCTTTATTGATTGCTTCCTCCTTTCTGACCAGTTATCATCATTCCTGGTCAGTACCTCCATCCAAAATTACCCTTTTATCTCCCACTTGCTGACCTCCTCTCTCAAAGTTCCCCTCCTCTCTCATGATTTGCTGGTAATATTGGGCCAACTTCCTGATAAGTGGTACTGTTGAGTAGCTTTGACTTAGTAACTTCTTTTAACCTTTTTGTTTCACATCTGCTTCCAATGTACATAGTATAGCCAATATTTCCTGTCAAGGAAGTTACAGTGCCATCTTGAAGCAAGAGTTTCCTGAAGTGCAAACAGTACCCATCACAATAAAGATAGATGTTAGGATTTACATTTTGGTAAGGAAAATGAAGTCATATTTCACTTGGAAAATAAGAATCTAAAAGGGTAAAGGAGCAAGGGGATCTGGGAGTTTAAATACACAAATCACTAAAAATTGTGGAATAGTTCAATGAGGCCATAACAACAGCAGACTTACCACAAGTTATTTCCAGAGGGATACAATTGAAACATAAATAAGTTATGCTAAACTTGTATTGAACTTTGGTTAGACTACATGTGGAATACAATGTACAATATTCATACTCACACACTATAATAAGGATATAGAAGCACTAGAGAGAGTAAAACATATTTACAAGCATAATACCAGAAATTCAGGGGTATGCGTCTTGAGAGGATAGACTGGGTTTGTTTTAGAAAAGTGTTTTGGCCGAGGAATGGCCCACTCGGGGCATTCAAAACTATGAAAGCTATTTTTTATAGATACATTGTGAACAAAATCTTGTTTTTTTTTTAGACTAAGTGTGGAGGTGACTTAAAAGTGGGAGGTTTTTCTGTTCTGGGGCATATTAGGTTTTCTTGTGCAATGCAGTCTTCTCAGCTCTTTGCATATTCATGTGTGAGAAAAATACCAAATTTTATGTGCAGATGGACAGGATGATCTGGCAAACCCCCTGCAACTTGAAATTTTTAGACTCCATTTTCAGGGCGATATATTTAAAAGGCACCTGGACAGCACTATTTTCTCTGCAAATCGGTAGCAGTCCTCAACCTTTGCCCAACAATCCTGTCCATGCCTGCAAATGTCAGCGGCTCAGATAAAAGAAGCAAAATGATTCAGAGATGCCTCGACGTTCTCCTGAAGACTATCCAGGAGCATAGGAAGTGTTTTTCCTGAGGATGGCAACACGAGGCCATGCCAACTGTTGAAGCCAACCTGGACAGGGGTTAGCAACTAAGGCAGTATAAGAGAACCTGGCTCCAGTGATACAAGAGGATGAATGATGTGCTGTGATTTGCCACGATATGAGCCACTCTGTACTTGGGGCTCCATGCTTCTGAGAGTGTGAACATTGTAAACTTGCCATCACAAAGGACTGTGACACACAAGATTGGGTGTTAGGCATCTCCTTTTGATTCCTCATGAACAGTCACTTGTCTTTCACTTATTTGCTGCACCAATGTAGCACTACTTAGACCACAGTTTTGCTGCCTCTCGCACATTTAATAGGATTCACACTTAAAACCTCAAAGGAGGTACAAAACTCTACAAATCAAGCACCACCAGCTCATTGATCGTTCATCACGATTAGAATGTGCACATTGGATGTTTTTCGCCAAAGGCTTGCATAGGACAAGGGTGCAACCACAAAAGATGGTTTTAAGATTAACACCACACAAGTGTCCTTTGCAGGGAGACAGAAGGTATCTCAGACACATATAATGCTTTATAGCTGTGTATCAACTCTAAGTATTTGACAACAATAAACTCTCTTTCAACCAGAATTCCTTAACACCTATCTTCCCCAATATCACATTTGCCTTACTAGCAATGCAAGGGGATTGACAGTTCTTTGTGTATCTGTCAATGCAAACAAACTACTCACGTACTAATGCTAATGTCACTTAATACTTTTCTCCTCCTGTGAAAGAAGAACATGTACAACCATCATGAACATGCACAGATGGGGGATGCCTGACATAAGGCTCCTCACCTACTTTGAGGAGGAAGCCACTGAGCTGGCAGAAGAGCAAAGAGAAAATGCCTTGTGCTGAAGTAGAGGCTGAATGTCTACAGTCATATTGTGAGAAAACGTTCTAGCAGCTAATCCCAGTTGTACATCAAGTACCAATGCTTTAACACCTGAATAAAGCCTTTGGTAAGATTGGTGCATCGCAAAACTAACATATCTTTGTATTTTCATATGCAACCTCTGGATCCTACTCCCAAGCCTAGAGTAAGGAAAAAAAAAGCCAAAACCCCAAGGCCCATCTGTACCAGCACTTCACAGCTCATCTCTGAGGAGGAGCAGTCACAAGCCTCAGAGGCTGTGTTATCAAGGCTGTCCTCCCCACCTTCCACCAGTATAAAGACGTGCACCTACATCCATAAGCCATTCAGAGTAGGCACGGGGTCACATTGCGGTGAGCACAGCAGTGATGGAGGGAGGGGATGTGGAGGGCAGAGCCAGAGGAGGAAGAAACAGCTGAAGATTCTGACGTACAAAGGACTGTTGGAGAACGGGTCCCTTTTGAGACCAATACAGATGAAGAGCCTTTGGATTTGGCCATAAATAAGCTAATGTGGATGTGTAGGCAAGTAGGTGAATGGCTGGAAGAGGTGCCAGAGATTAGGTACAGACTGGAATAGAGTAGAGTAACTTTCCCAAGTTCTGTGTGAAGTTGTCGCTCCAGCATCCTGGTGCATGGTTGCATCAATGGACTAGATGCTGTTTGTTTTGGAGAGTCAGATCCAGAAGAACAATCAGTACCCGCTAGGTATAACAGAGGACTTTACACCATTGTTTGAACCACGGGTGCATTCATTGAATGTGTAGACAAGCAGGGGCTGAGTGAATTTGACCTCCGTCTAGGTACCCTACCCCATGAGGGGTGACGGAGATGACTGTGCATACTCAGAGAGGGCAACAGCAAGGCACCCAGGGATTGTCATCTCAGGACACTCCCAAAGGTTCCCTGCCTCACTTCTGCCAGGGACCTGAACACCTCCATCAGGTCAGGCCAAGGAGGTTGATCTGCATCTGTACAGAAGAACCCCAGCAGACTGGAGTCCTGTAGGCACTCTGTTAATCGAAGATGCCTGGTAGACATTTGAGGCAGGGTGACAAAAGAGTCAACAGGCTTCTTTAAGCTCAGCCACCTTTGCTGAGTTGGCACACAGGTGTAGCATTAGGAAAAGGAAGATTAAAAAAGCATTGAAGTCACTTCGGATACATGGGTATCAACCTACTGTACAACATTAAACTTATTACGAATATAGCATTTTTATGTCATCCTGTGGTTTCTTTCAGTGTGTTAAGGCTTGCGACAATGTATTTTTCCTCATAAGCCACCTTGAGTGGCACCCTGGATGCTCACATGTGCGTTATGTGCAGCAGTTCATAAAGCACTAAGCTTCTTATTCACTGCTGCCCTTTAGCAGGGATGTAACCACTGGAAAGCATGGACCTACGTGAGATGGTTGTGTTTTGAGAGTCAGTTAGTATCGTTTTGCTCTTCTTAGTGATAGATGACTACCTCTTGCAAACTAAGGCTTAGATCATTCTCGAGCTACCTCCACATAATTCTGTATAATTTCAAACTGATGTTCCAACCTGAAAACAGATAGGAGGTTACTGGTGCAAGGGGAACATATTATAATTAATGCCAAAAAAAACTATCTGTGTATTGTGGACAAGAGAGTCACAATTGGCTCTTAGTATTGAGCATCCACAAATGTTAATGCAAAGTAATTCACCATCAAATGTGGATACTGTCTAAGGAGACAAGAAAGGTGGTCAATGAGGGTAGAGCAGTGGATGTTGTTTACATGCGTTCTAATAAGGCTTTCGACAAGGTCCCACATGGTAGGCTCATCCAGAAGATTAAGAATCATGGGATCCATGATGACTCAGCCATGTGGATAAAGAATTGGCTTGCCCATAGAAAACAGAGGGTATTGGTGGAAGGGTGTTTTTCAGGCTGGAGGTCCATGACTAGTGGTGTTCCACAAGTATCCGTACTGAGACCTCTGCTGTTTGTGATATATATAAATGACTTGAATGAAAATGCAGATGGGTGGGTTAGTAAGTTTGCAGACGATACAAAGATCGGTGGAGTTGTGGATAGTGTAGACATTCGTCAAAAGAAACAGCGGGATATATATCAGTTACAGACATGGCGGGAAAATGGCAGATGGATTTTAATCTGGGTAAGTGTGAGGTGCTGCACTTTGGGAGATCAAATGTTAAGGAAAGGTATACAGTTTAAAGGCAGGATTCTGAACAGCGTTGACGCACAGAAGGATCTTGGGGTTCAAGTCCATAGCTTGCTGAAAGTAGCCACATAAGTAGATAGGGTGGTAAAGAAGGCGTATGGCATGCTTGCCTTTATTGGTCGGGGAATCGAGTACAAGAGTCAGGATGTCATGCTGCAGCTTTATAAGACTTTGGTTGGACCACATTTAAAGTATTGTGTTCAGTCCTGGTTGCCACATTATAGGAAGGATGTGGAGAGGGTGCAGAAGAGGTTTACTAGGATGCTACCTACATTAGGGGTTATGAGCTATAAGGAGAGGCTAGAAAAACTCGGTTGTTTTCTCTGGAGCGGCCTAACACTCTTAACCATGTCCAGGTTCTCCCTCCATTTTACCGTCTAAAGTATGTGCAATGTCAGTATCTGCACTGGTGGTTGCAAATCTCATCAAGTTACAGCATGTATTCATCCTCACTAAATTCTTTGTCTTCTAAACTTCGTGGCCAAGCTAAGATCTCATGCAGTCGAGGAAATCACTGAATTGTGATGTGGAAGGTCAGTAAGATAAAGGATACCTGTTTCCACCATCCTTAGCTTGTACATCACAGGTTTGACTGTGAGATGAAGGCAAAAAAGGATGTGAGATGCATGATTATGTAAGAGGATACTTCCATTGTAAATTGTTGTCTAATTCCTCCTTAAACAAGTTAGACAACTCCAACCAGAATGTTACGAATTAATTTGCTCAGGTGTCCTACAACACCAAAACAGTCAAATCAATATGAGCACAAGCTGGTGCAACTGCAAAACAGACCCAACTTCATTAAGAGACAAGTTACAATAACCTTTAATACTAAACATACTATCTCTAACCCTATTTGGCTCCTTAAGCTTACAAAACTTCTCGAGTCTTTTGTAGGTTTACACAGTCACTCTTTCTCTGGGTCTGCGAAGCTGCTTTCTGTTTTCCTTTCTCTCTGGATGGTCAGGTGGTCTCTGCTTCTTGCCATGATGGTCTCCTCAGAAAGCCTCCAGAAGATTCAAAAGAGATTGGTCTGCAGGTGAACCTTGCTTTTGTACCATTCTGGATGGTTTTCTAGAACTTTCTATAGTTCTGGTCAATCAGGAAGACACACTTAATAGTTTGAAAAGTTGTCAATCATTTGGATAGCTGACTACTGTTTGTTTCTTTGTGTGGCAGGACCAGGTGCTATTCTGTCTTGGCCCTCCTTTGTTTGGTGGATAAGTTGCTGGGGATATGCCTGCCCAGAATATCTGTTGCCTTTTACATCATGCTAATGTAATTAGTACCTGGGTGCTGTATTTGCTCTGTGTCTGGTGCCTAGGTCTTGTGTCTTCAGAGTTTTACTTAGCCAATATACCCATCATCCCTTGCTGTTGACCAAGTTATCAATCTGTGTTTTAGCAGCCAGGAGGTTACTACAAAATGGAGCAGACATTTGTTTGGCCATTGCCTATCAGGGACAGTTCCAGTAATGACCAGTGTTGTCTTCTCCTTGGGTCTAGAATTTGCAGGTGAGCCTATCCCCTCTGGCTAGCTCCTGCTGCCTCTGGATGCACGTCTGCAAAAAAGAGCGAAGTGTGTCACTGAATATTGTGCAATATGTTTGATGCCTTGATTGATAAGGTGGCAGAGTGTGCAATATATGGTAGCAGTAAATGCTGGCCAACCACTGACACCCGCATCCCACGAATGAATGAATACATATACAGGATGTCTCTCCTCCTTTTCACCTTGTCCATGAAGACCTCCAGTGTAGAAAAACCTGTGCACCTGATGTTTCTTGTGTTCAGTCATCCTTCACTCTCTCCCAGGCTCAGGTTCAGCTCACAAAGTCGTTGTTGCTTCCACAATACATCTGTAAGGAGATGCAGACCAAAAGGAGGGGCAGGTTTTAAGTTATATATGATTTGGGGCCCAATGCTGATGTATGCAGTCAATCAATGACAATGGTTGCATGGGGAAATCAGCAAGAGGCACAAAGATATTAAGCTGCCTCCTTTACATCAAATCGATGCCAGATAAATGTGCCTTGAAATCTCCCCGCCTGTTTTTGGGGTTATCCAATTTATCCCTCCGTGTTCTCACTTCTGTAGAAGAGGAAAACCTAGAGGTCATCAACATAAGATAGACATCAGACAATCAAATAGGAAATTCAGAAGAAACTTCTATACTCAGGCTAGTAGAAACATGGAATACCCCAACATGGGAATTGCTGAGATGAATGGAATAGAGGCATTTAAAAGGAAGCTAAATAGGTATAGATTGGAGAAGGAAGCTGAATATTAGCTAATAGTTAAATAAGGAAGGATGGGAGGAGCATAAACAACTGCATGTATTAGTTATTTCAAATAGCCTATTCTACTTAATTCTTTGTAAGTTAATGAACCTCAATAATCATAAAACAGAAATGTACTGCCCTTGATTCCATTGCTCGTAATGCACTGGCTTTTGGCAGCAAATGTCTTTCCCCTTAGTCCTCTGTATAAGATGATCCAAAAACATACATAATCAATTTGGCTGAGGTACCCACTCCCCATTAAATTAACCCAGAATCAATAATCCATCTAAATTTTAATTGTTTGAAGCCAGATGTTTCAACCTACAATGTCTTAAGTGTTTTTTGCATGGCTATACAGGCACTGTATTTAATATCGAGCAAAGTCTGCTGTTATGAAGCAGAAATCAACCCCTATGACAACTAAAACCAAAACACCCAGAAAGGCTCACCTCACCCTATAATCTGTTAAAAGAAGTGTGAAAAGTGGTATAACCTGCCTCTCACCCTCAAGCTGTGATAAGGAGGAAGTTAAATGAAATAAACTTCTTTCACTTGCTCTACAACCAACAAGTTACAGTTTATTTATCTAACTCTACAAGTGAACAGATTAACTGAACCGTTAACAAACTGAACAATTCCCCCTTAACAACCAACTATTTCTGAACAAAACTAAATTCTAATGGTATGCTGTTCCAATAAATATAAGTACCACTTATATAAACCAAAATAATAAAAAAAATTAGACTCTCGAAATTACAGCCAGGATATGCCTTCCGGAATGTTCTGTGCCTTCTCCACTGATGTTCAGTCATGAACACCTTTCTCCGTCAAATTGTTGTGTCAGGAATATTAGCTAAGAGGGCCACTGCACCTTTAGTCAGATAATGGTAACTCTGAGAGCTTAGAGAGTTCTGTAAGAGCTGGTGATTTTCTCTTTAGGGCTGTTGATTGTTATCTCTGACAGATGGCAGTTGCTCTCACCCCAATTTTCAAATACCATCTTCTTTTATACCCTTGATGACCTATCAAGTTCTTACAATAGGATTGGTCCTAGGTTGTCAAAACTGTCAGATTTAAATTTAAGACAACAAGGTGCAGGGCTGGATGAACACAGCAGGCCAAGCAGCATCATAGGAGCAGAGAGGCTGACGTTTCGGGCCTAGACCCTTCATCAGAAAAGGGGGAGGGGAAGGGGGTTTTGAAATAAATAGGGAGAGAGTGGGAGGCGGATAGAAGAGGGATAG
>NC_063333.1:95930260-95956862 GCF_021869965.1 Rhincodon typus | reverse complement strand
CTGGACTGACCTATCCCCTTCCTAACTCCCTACCTACACTCACCTTTACTGGCTCCATCCCCGCCTCTTCGACCTGTTTGTTTCCTCTCCACCTATCCTCTCTTCTATCCGCCTCCCACTCTCTCCCTATTTATTTCAAAACCCCCTTCCCCTCCCCCTTTTCTGATGAAGGGTCTAGGCCTGAAACGTCAGCCTCTCTGCTCCTATGATGCTGCTTGGCCTGCTGTGTTCATCCAGCCCCGCACCTTGTTGTCTCGGATTCTCCAGCATCTGCAGTTCCTACTATCCCAGATTTAAATTTAATTGGTTTTTAGCCTCTGAATGCCTGGTTTAAATTAATTGGCTGATTCAAACTGGTTGCCTTAATGACAAAACAAGACTGCTGCCTGGATTGTTAACCACACAGCCTTTTGATTCAAATGTTTCAATTTCAGAAACTCTGTGTGCCTGCTGCTGCTCACAGACTTATTTTTTAATCTCCAAGCCTAGAAAAAACACACCATCCTTTAAAGAGACTGTGAACTCTTCTCCCCCACCCCCATCATTTTACAAACAAATTCTAATGTCCTGCCTTCCAAACCACAAGTACTCTACCCAACTTCGCAACACTGTACTGTACCTTCCAGGCTGCCGTGCAGCTGCATACTTGTGCTGATTAGCATGAAATTGCACTTGCATTGAACTTCATTCTTTACCTGGCTCTCCAAAAACAAGAAACAGCCCTGAGGCTATAGATAGTTTGTATCCAATGAAGGAGACCTCTACCTTTGAGTTAAAGCAAGTAACTCAAAATCTTTAAATGCTCACTTTGATAAAGGATCTGATTTTAATTAGGTCCACCTGGTAGACATAGTATGAAAGCAAATTTAAAGTAACTGTTGTAAACTTTCTGTTCTGATATTATTGTATAACCAGGCATTTATTCTGAAACACTGACATTATTTGCATCTGAAGTCTTAGGATATAATTCTGAGGGACATCTGGACATAAAATAAACTGTGCGTACTTTGCCCAATGTACTTGGTTGGCCAAGTCAGTCCTTATGCTGCTCGTTATTGTAATGACCAGCAGCTGGGCCCAGGACAGAGGGTGTACATTATGATCTAATATAAAGGGCTCAGGGCTTGAGAGGGCCTTCTGTGCTTGAGTTAGGGTTGGGGCAGCTGTGATCTAGCTGGAGGCCTGGGCCAGGAACAGCACCAGTAAACATGATCCCCGTCCCTGTCCCTGGTCAGGGGACAATGAGCAATGGGAGGAAACTGCTGAGGTACAGTATTTAAAACAGCCCTGGAGTTCTACTGAGACAATGGGTCAGTTTTTTCGTGGATGCTTCCTTAATTATTCTGCTAGTCAACCAGCACTGAAAGGAAAAGCTTGAAAAGGAATTCCAAGAGATGAAGAAAAATAAATTCATAACTGGAGTGACCAGAATTCAGCTCACCGTTCAATTGAGCAACATTGTGTATGAATGTCTGAGTTGGTGTGATTCTAGGTATAAAGGCTCTACATCCCATCACTTAGCTGATTGTATCAAATAGAGTGTTCCTTCACTTGTTCATTATGGGGAGACCACAGACAGTCCTCAACCAGCCCATGCTTGCTAACCCAAAAGAAAAGACAGCTGCTATGAGGTGTGATTCTGTGATTGGGCAGCAAAGAAATTCATGCTCAGCATTGCTCAGCTCTGCGGTGGGCAGAATGTCTTTTTGGACAATTCTGCAATAGGGCACTGTTTGCTGAAACACAAGTAGCAATGCTAACAAACAATTTAAGATAATCAGCCAGCCTTGTAATGTGGCATATTTGCACTTGCTGGTGGCTACTATCATGCATATACCAAGACCTGTTCTTTGTGAACAAAAGAAACATGTGCCTTTCGCCTTTTCAGACAGGAGCTTGAGGAGGTTAGTTCACCATTGTCTTTTTCCATAACAATACCTCAGTTAATAAGAGTTGACTTACTAATGAAGTTTGTCCTGTAGCATAAATTATCATAATGGTTTGAAATTTAGTATCCTTTTGTCCTGATGAGTACAAGACGAAAAGCCTTCTACAACTTGTCTCTCTTTTCGACATTATTTGGGTCCTTCTCTACCAAGTGACCAATCATAAAGCTCTTAATCAAATGTGATGAAATCTTCTATTTGTATCCACGTTTTGTACTAAGCAAGCCAAGAGTCTATGGCTGACAACATTAATGGAACAGATAGTTCCAAAACTTGCTGCATAAAACTTCAAACATTCAATTCTGCCCAGCAATAGGAGAGGATCTTATTGCAAGGTTTTATTAGGCTACTTATAATAGTTTGGGGATCACAGAAAGGAGTTCAAGGTTTCACAGCAGGGCAGTGACTGATGATGAGTGACTGAGGGAAAAAGAGAGAGACAGACAGACAGAAGCAAACTCTGTATTGGGAGTGTTGCAGTTAGCTGTCTATTGCTGGGATGGCAGCTGAACTACAGAGATTCTACTTAAGGGAGTCAGCATGGAGTCAAGAGCAGCTGGATGATCTGTTCTATTAGAACTTAAGAACTTCTAGGAATTAGTAGACAGCTAAGTTTTACAGTTAGGACTCAGAAAGCCTGCGGAGTTGGGGAAAAGGGAAAGTTTCTGCTTTGTGTTGGGGGAAGCCATGCAGACCTTTGAATAAACCTGAGACCTTTGATTTTTCAGTGCAGCAGCTGAAAGAGTCATTATTGAAATGCTCATAAGCAGTTTTTGCTTGATGCAACTGAGCATGAAATATCTGGTAGCAGGACTGGCTCAGTGAAGCTATTTCTTGGTGAAGAACTGGAGTTATGCTAGTAAAGAAGGACTGGACAACAGTTTCTAAGTCCATGGGAGCACCAACCCAGGAAACGGGGTGATTGTCTAGAATGGGAGTACATAGTGAAGCAGTCCATGACAGAGTGCTTCTTAAGAGGGAGTTTCAAGACCAGACTGGCAAAAGTGACAAATTGTGATCTCTTGTGAGGTTTCATTTGATTTGATGATGCACTGTATTTTTAACATCTGGGGGGAATTGCTGAGTTATCCATTGGATTAGTCTTGATTGCATTTGCTGTTAGATGTGTGCTATATGATATTCCATCACAGCCTATTACCTACATGAACTATATGTTAATTGTGGATATTAGAAATAGGTTGCTCATGTGTTTTAAATTGTATTACTGTTCCAGTGATGTGTAATAATGTTTATTGTTGTTTGTTCAAAACCATGGAATTGTGTGGCTTAATTCTCTTAGTAAGCCTAATTCTCGTACTTTGTCTTCTTTAAGAAAATAGGTTTCTGTTCCTTAGCCAGTTCGTAACACGATTAGGTGTGCTGGTCCACAATTGTAACAAAAGCAATAAAGAAGAATCAGTAGCCTATTTAACACTCAATGACATCATGCCAGCACTGGCAGGGGCAAAAGTTTTCAGCAAGCTTGATGCCAAAATTGGTTATTGGAACATGATGAGATATCTTCACTGTTGACAAATTCCTGAATCTAATTTTTGGTCTTAAAATGAGTCAAGATGCATTCTATCAGAAATCAGACAGACTGTACTGGGCATGTAAGGAAGCAGTCAAAAAAATCTGATTCTATCCTGATCTAAGGTGTAGATGAGAAGGAGCTTGACTACCATCAACTTGAAGCCATATAGAGGTCCACGAAAACTTGCATCAAGTTAAACAAAGACAAAAGCATTGTGAAAGTGACAGAACACCAATTCTTTGGAATGGTGTATACACCTAATGAAGTTAAGCCAAGTTCTGAAAAAGTTGCAGCTGTCTCAGATGAAAGCTCCAAGAAACAAAAAAGAGTGAGAAGCTTCCTTGGCTTGTTCCAGTCCATGGGATCTTTCATCTCTCACATGTCAGAACTCACAAGAAATATAAGAGCTAATGAGAGTCCAAAGAAGTGCAGGTTAGGTGGATTGGCCACCTAGGGAAATACGGGGTTATGGGGATAGGATAGGAGGATGGGTCTGGGTGGGATGCTCTTCAGACGATAGGTGAAAACTCAATGGGCTGAATGGCCTCTTTCCAAACTGTTGGGATTCTAGGATGCTATAAGAGTGGGTTTTGAATACCAGACAAGTTTGTCACACTACAACAGAAATAAGCTTGTCACTCCATAAATAGATGCATCTACAAAAAGACTAAGTGCAGTCTATTAAAAAATGAAAAGCGTTTTCATCCAAAGCCCTCCCATTACCTGAAACCAGATATACTGTCACAGAAAGTGAGTTTTTGGCAGTTTTGAATAGATGTGAGAAAATCCATACATTTGTCCATGGGAGGAACTTCTCAGGAGAGAGTACCATCGCCCATAAGAAAAACCTGTGCAAAACACTAGCAAGACTACAGAAGTTACTCATAAGGCCTCAGCTTTAAGGATTCAATCTAAAATGCAAGATGAAAGAGAAATTACACTAGCAGATGCCATGTCTCAGGTATTTTGCAATGACAAACATGAGTTAAAAGATTTAGTTATAAAGATATAGAGATATAAATACAAAAGATAGATATAAGGATCTAGGTATAAAGCTAATGAATGGAACACCTCCAAAACTGAGCCAAGTTAAAGATGATATCAGCAAGATAAAAAGTTACAGAAAATCTCTCATCAAATGATCTGGGGAAGGCCTGATACTGTACAGCAAGCGCAGCCAACAATTCAACAAAAGTGTTCACTCAGATCTGGTTCTTGATAAGAAGAGGGTCAGATCCACAATCACTGTACCCAAAACAATTCAGTGAGAATTTTCCCAGAGCATACAATATATAGACATAAAGGCTGCATCAAAGTAGAAAATTGTGAGCTCAGAGCCAGATCAACTATGTGACATCTGCAACAACAATGGAATCTACATGAGGTTGCAGACTTGCTTGCTGAGCCGGTGTGGTTGTTTGCAGATGTTTCATCACCCTGCTAGGTAACATCGTCAGTGTGCCTCTGGTGAAGCATCAATGTTCAGTCCCGCTTGTTATTTACGTGCCTTGGTTTGCTGGGGTGGTTGGTATTACTTCCGGTTTTGTTCTTCAGTGGTTTGTATATTGGATCCAGTTCAATGTGTTTGTTGACGGAGTTCCAGTTGGAATGCCAGGCCTCCAGGAATTCCCTGGTATGTCTCTGTTTGGCTTATGTGATTATGGATGTGTTGTCCCAGTCAAATTCATGTCCTTCTTTGTTTGTGTGTATTGAGACCAGTGAGAATTGATCGTGTCTCTTAGTGGCTAGTTGGTGTTCATGTATCCTTATTGCCAGTTTTCTTCCAGTTTAGCCTACGTCATGTTTCTCACAGTCCTTGCATGGTACTTTGTATATTGCATTAGTTCTATTGGTTGTGGGTATGGAGTCCTTTATGTTTGTCAGCAGCTGTCGCAGGGTGATTGTTGGTTTGTGGGCTACCCTGATACCTAGGAGTCTGAGTAGTCTTGTGGTTACCAACACCCATAAATGGAGCTACATCAGAACGTTAATCAAATGAGCCACAACACATTGCAGCAACCCAGAATTGCACAAAGCAGAATAGGAGCACTTATACAGAGCTTTTAAAAGGAATGGGTACCCAAAAAACACAATCTGCCATTACCTCCGCGACAGACCACAGCAAGAAGACACAACACGGCCAGACACACTAGTCACACTACCGTACATCAGGGGCATTTCAGAGATGACCACAAGACTACTTGAATTCCCTGAATATCGAACTCTTTTCTTAAATCACGCACTTGTTTTTTTTCATTTCTTCTGAGGTTCAAGTAATTGTCAAAGGCTTGCAGAACTTTGTCTAAAGTATTTGCTGCTTCTCTTACAACTTAGCAAGCTGTAAGTAATTTGTTACAGTCCCAATCAAATACAAAATGTATTTATTTGTCCATTTTCTAATTTAGTATCTGTTTTGGAAGAATTTCTGTGCCTTAAGAATTATGTTATCCAAAGTGGCTAACATTCAATCCTATCTGTCCCATCTCTGAAATTAAACTTTCCTGGCAATACCATTTCTGCTGCCGTGTCTTCCTCCTATGATTATTTATTTTCCTTGCTTTGTAGACTTTTGATTTTGCAGTTTATTAATGCTGCTACTGTGTGCTGCTGTACTGGAAGCCTTTCTTCTGTTTGTGTGATCAAAATGGAAAATTCCTGCCTTTTATGATTGCAATGAAAGATTTTTGCTTGCTGCTAAATGACTCTCACCTTTTGTAGCTTCTGTTGATTAATCCCACTAATTGCAGCCATAATAAATGATTCCTGTTCTCTTAAACAGCTTTACTAAATGAATTCCACGCTTTTCAGTTCCATAAGACAAATACTGTTTCTTTATGGATTTCCCTAGATGATTCCCACTGTCTGGGGTGCTACTAATGCTTCACAGATTTTTTTTTCCTCTGGATGAATTCTGCTGTCTGCATTTAGAATAAATTCCTTCTGCCTTTACTGCATTTGAAAAAATTGATCTCTTACCTTTTCTGTGGCATTAATAGGGTCTCCTAACTTACTTCTTCTATTAGACTTGGCCTAGTTAGTCTTCTAATTCATCCTTTATTACTTTAATTCTGGCTTTCCGACATGCCTGGGTTTGGAGACTTGTTTTAAATTGCTTCTGTGGCCGTTGTCTTCCCTGACTATAACCATGTTGCGTGGATCCTGCTGCCTATTCCTGCTCGACCTGTGCTGTAAGTAATTTGTTTACTTCTAAGGTGTCCAAGCCTGTAATCTGCACCTTCTTTTTAAAAGATTTCCCTTGCCCACCAGGGATTTAAACTTTATTCACAGAGACTCTGGCTGAGTAGTGACTGAGGACTATTCCTACAGATCATCGGGAACTGATCTAACCTGTAACCATCTAAGATGTGACTATTGTTTCAGCTCCAAGGAATTTCTGGTTGTCATCACTGTTGTGCATCTCTTACCAAGTCTGAAAAGCTTTTTGGACATCAGCTGTAGATTCTGCCTTGCAGAATCTTTTCACAATGTTCTACTCTATAGGGCTGTCAAATATTCAATAGTATTGGCTTAAAGCTCAAGACAAGCATGGTGACAACTAGGGACATAAACTCCATAGCCAGGATCTAAAGTAAAAGCAGAACCCAAAGTTCACAGCTGAAAACAAAGACTTTAAAGGCAGGACAGAACAGTACCTTGGAAGGTACAGCTGAGGAAAATGGACTGTGAAGTTATGCCATGACCTTAGAAAACTGAGAAGAAAACAGCTGGGAAAGGAAAAGACTCTGGCGGTTGGAAAAAGACCTTAGAAGACTTTGGTTACAAGGCTGCAGAGCAGGAAGATTCTCAAATGTGGGACAAGGAACCTCAGAAGAATTTGAAGCTTATCCATGAGCTGGAGAATAAAATTTTGGAATCAGAACATTTCAATGGTAAGAAGAAAGAAGCTAAAAATCGGTCATGCATAATAGATAGTTGGGATGACAGATGCAGTAGAGATCTTGCCATGTCATCAACAATTGGAAAGATTGTAATGAGGCCAGAAGTGGGAGCCCAGGAAGTAGCAGTTTCAGTGGAGGAGCAGCAGATTCAAGTCTGCACATATTTACGTGCTGTTGGTCCGATAGCTGGCGATGTTATAGAGATTGAACAGAGAAATTTCAGGTCAACACGGACCACAAGCTTTTGGTAATATTACTGGGATCAAAAGTAGTCTCAAAAATGCCTCTACATATACACATTTTCAGACTTGGGCCAACGGGATATGGTTATGGAATAACCTTTATTCCAGGCAAGGCATAATTTACACTTTCAATAACAGTAGTGGATCGAGCAGAAAGTGATGGTCTTATTCTTGTCAAAGTAGAATCTTATTTTCTGGCTGTAACCAACACTCTGTTGATAACTGAGGGAGAACCCAAACAATTTTGTGCAGCCAAAAACCTGACAATGAGTACACACAAGTCAGACAACTTTGTCTGGGAGGGCGGTTGAAATACAGTCCAACAGACCTGAAAAATTACCATGTGTCAAAACAACACGTGACAATAGTTTAAGATTTATTGGTGTATAACCATGGAATTGTTGTGCCAGAGTGAATGTAAACAGAAACCTTACACAAATTTCACGGGAGCCATCTTGGTATCAAGAAGTGAAGAGTAATAGTAAGTGTGGATAACTGGGCATTTCAAAAGACATACAGGATTACATTGTGTCATGTCAGATTTTTGACAGACACAGCCAAGTGGCTGCAGAGCCAATCATCATTCTGGAAAGGTTTGGGAAAGGCTAGTAAGGGATTTGTTTGCTTTTAAGCAGAAGACTTATTTAGTCCAGTTCGATTACTATTGAAGATGAAACAAAAAGCAGCAGAGATGGCATATTTCCAGTCACAGCACAAATACTCTGGTAAGCGGAACACCAAGATAGAAAGTCTGGTTAAGGAACAGAAAGTCAGAAGCCATGGTCATTAGACAAACCTAACAACTGAGATTTCATATTTTCAGAACAGCTGAAGGGTCACTGGTCTTAGTAGAGTCAAGAAGTGAGGCTGACTATGGTTATCACAGGATGTGGGACACCCATATCCCTATTACATCATATGTTGTACAGAATGGTATAGCTATTCCAAACAAGTATGATATCGTCATCTTAGTTCTGAATTCAAGCAAACCAGATTGGAATATCCAGCCCAGATTCCATATCATCTCAAACTGTGAAATTTGGACTTTGAAGGAGCGGGGAGATTGTTATAATGGTGAGAATAGTGATAATGGTAATAATGATGTAAATAATGACATTAATGATTATAAAGGCTAAGTAAGTAAAAGTAACCTACTGGAATTATGTAGACAAAGTAGAAAGAAAGTTGGGAAGAGATGTGGTATTACAAAATTCATATCAATTATGATGATCTATCTGCTTACATGACTCTGACATTGGTAAAGAGTGAAGATACTAGTATAGAGTGAGCATGTGAGGAGAGAGTTCTTAGACGCTACTCTGGAGAGCTGCATTTAATAACCTATTATGCACAGATGTCAAGAAAAGAGTGTCACAATACATCAACAGTTGAGGACTTAGAAATAAGGGACAAGCAGTCTCAAATATTGTATGCGCAGAAACCCACAGCGAGGATACTTCAGACTAGTATCTCATTGTGCAGACAGCACACAATGAATAATAAAGGTTTAAAGCACAAGATAAAGCAAGTTTCATCACTAGTGATTATCACAAAATGCAGGCCTACGTGATTGTAATTGGAAGATTTAAATACAATTGTACAACATTTAAAATGCCCAGAACTGTCCCAAAGCCATGTTTTTAACCTGAAATAAAGCATGCTAACTGTACTTTCACAGAAGGCTCAGTGCTAACAGGTGACATCATTCCTTTGGTGATTCCAACAATTAGTATTCATTCTCAAATACATTGTGCAAGTGCATACTGCTATTAAAAGATGTGAAGCATTCACAGTGGATGTTTCCATTAACGTGCAGTTTCCTGCCTTAGTTTCAGGATGACTTAGAGGAGAAGTTTTTCTTTTTTATAAAAGAGTTTGTTCCCAAATTCAGAGGCTTCTGACTTAAAACTTTGTTTTACTTGCTTTATAAAAAGAGGGTGGTTAGGATAATTCCGCTTACATTTTGATCTAGGTATTTTTGAGTAATGCAGCTCATACCTCGGATAAGACATGATTGATTGATGCAAAAATTTATAATCTAATCATTTTATTAAAGGACATTCTGCACAGTGAAGCATTGTCTCAAGTATTGCTCTGTTTGATGATGACCTTGCAAACATTTCTGATCTGTTGAAACATTTACTTTTGACAGAATATTGAATGTTCGTAAACTCTTATGTTTTAAAATTGTAATTGAGATGTAATTTGTTAAAACATACAAGATGCCGAAGGAGCTTAATTGGGTAGACACTGATTGATCTTTTCCTCTGGCTGGAGAAACTGTGGGCACAGTTTCAGGATAAGGGACTGATCATTTAAGGCTAAGATGAGGACACATTTATTCACTGAAAGTTGTAAACAGTTGGAATTCTCTACTGCAGAAGGATGTGGATACTCCATTGTTGAGAATATTCTGAGATAGACAAATTTTAGGTCTTTTGGGGAAGAAAGGCTGACGGGAGCAGGCAGAAAATGGAATTAAGGCAAAAGATCAACCTTGATCGTATTAAATGTGGAGAAAATTTTGGGGTTTACATAGTCTATTTCTGCTGCTAATTCTTGTGTTATTAAAATTGTTATTTTTTTGACTTTTCTTGTACTGATTTTCCTTCCTGGTCAGTTGGGTGTTGGCTTTCAAAGGTTTTGTTTTGGAAATTGCATCCTTGCAGTGTGGAAACAGGCAAAGGAGCTGAACTGATGGTGGTACTTATACTCAATGTTAGAAGAAGTCAAATGTCTTTTCAGATCAAGTTTTATTGCATCCCAAGATCTCCATCATTCTTTTTATATGTCCACTATTTGTGTGTTGCTTGCTCATTTCAAACAGATGTTTGGCCCCTTCTGGTATGTCTTTTCTTCAAGACTGGGGTTGATTGAGCTTTGAAAGGTTCATCTTTCTCCCCCACTTTTTACCTTGCTTTCCTGACATTTCTGCTGATTGCTTCTATACTAGTTAATTACAATTCCATGGTCATTATGGATGATACTTAGTGAAAACAATAGGATCTTGCCACCAGGGAGAACTCCACATTGCTATATTTAGAGAAGCTCCATTGCATTAAGTGCCAATCAGCCACTTACTGGGGCAGCAGCAGGCTGCATCAAAAACCCCGGGGCATAAGTCTGATTGGCTAACAGCTGCCTGCCAATCGGAGACCAACGACTATGTAGATTAGTGCCATCAGGGATATGGAGGCTGCTGCTGGTACTTACACCTCCCTGAGGGCTAGGTTCACCATGAGCACAGCTGCAGGTGAATGATAGTGGGGTATTACAGAAGCATGTATGTTAGCTTAATCTCAGTATTTTCTACCATTCCATCAACTGAAATCAGGTAACACAAACAGATGATAACATAAATAAATATGTAATTGCCTTTTGTTAAAGAACGCTAAAAGTTTAGCAAATTATGCAATTCTGAAAGTAATAATCACGACTGGTTCTTCAATGATTGTCACTAATTGAGCACTTTGGGAGGAAAAGTGTAAATATTTAACTGTCTGTAAGTTACCTTGTTGTTTGACAAATAAGTACAGCTGAGAATATATCTTTCAAAATATAATTGTATGTATCTCAATCAATTGTTAACTTGTGAAATGACATCCCTTTAAAACCCTGTCTAAAATATATTTTTTCTTCTATTTCAAAGATGGATAGGCAATTATCCATGAGCTCTAATATCATGGGAATGCCAGGCCCTTCTCTAAATAATCAGTGCACTCCTCCTCAAGTCCAACAAATGCACTCAGAAGCCAAAATGGTAAGAAAAGCAAAACATTCTTTGTCTGCATGAATGTGCATGGGGGTGGAAGGGTGGGGAATTATCTGTAATTTCCATGAAGCACATGGTTTTAAGTACATTCCATCTCCCTATAAAGTTAACGTTTTACACAGTTTCTGGAATTTTAAAAAAAGTTTGAATCACAAATATATGTTGCTAGTGACTATCTATTGAACAGCTTGTTTACTATGGCCCCTGGGGCTTCTTGAATAATTTTTGTCTTTGATAGTAATGGCTAAACTTTAGTTGTGTTGTAATAGTACTGTTCAGCTCTCAGGAATGTTAATGAATCAGAAGTGTCCATAATGGATGTTATACTATTCTATGTAAGCTTGTTTAGTACGGTTGTTTAATGTCCGACTTGATAACAAAAGTAAGCTATTAGATCATATACTTATTAAATCACCCAAAGAACCTTCAGACCTTTGATTTAACTTAGACTGAGTGAATTTTTCAGATTTTGGCTTTTACACTTAACCTTTCAAAGCACTGTCCTATAGTACTTGAAAATTGTTTGTGGATTCAGTACATTTTATTTGATTTAAACTCAAAGCTGATTTCCGAGTATTGATTGATTCCTTGCTAATGCACATCCTTGTTAGTGTTAATCACAACAAGTGAAAGAATGTCACCATATCAATATATGATTCAATTATAAATCATTGGTTGGAAGACTGAGGTATTTTTATATTTTTGTGTTTTGTTACAGCTCAGTGCAGTATATACTTTCAAAAGGTGTAGTTCTTAATTACATTTGGCGATGGCATTATCCTCAGTAGCTTATTACTGTAGACCATTTTTGTTGCCTGCAGATAACAGTTAATTTATCTGAGCTCCAATATTTACAGGGACAGGGCTGGAGACTGTGTTTTTATTAAGGAGAAATTTGCAATACGGGAATTTATCACTTTTTAACCTGCCATCTGCAAACTTTCTCAGTGTGGACTTCCCCTCTGGTCAACTTGACCAGAGGGGAAGTCCACACTGAGAAAGTTTGCAGGTTGATCAGGTAAAGTTGGATGGGAGGGAGGATCAAGAGAGATTGTGGGGTAACAGGGGTCTGGCTGGGGCAGAGGGGTGGGCGTTTGGCGTGAGGGGCAAGCAATCCAGAGGGAAGAGGGACCAGATGAGATCATGGGATAGAAGTTGAAAAGCAATAGCAGTCAGATGGATCAGGCATAGTTTAAGGATCGGAGAAGCTAGGCACAACTGAAAATTTGCTTAACGGGCTGGGCAGACACTCCTGCTCCTCCCAACTCACCAGGATTCTCTGAGAAAGCACTTAGCTGCTTGAACCACTGGCCTAACTTCTGAAACCTTAGGAAATCCAACTCACTACAATTTGATTTAAATCAAGCTCCTAACTGTACTGCCAGAGCTGATTTACATATAAAAATGAGACATTCAGCTTCTCGAGAACAGGACACCAGCCTGTGAAAATACAGATAATTGCAAATACAGCAGTTGCAATTAGACAAACTAATCTTTTATTTGTAAGCTTCCACTGTGCCTCAGAGCTATTCATTTTTAAAACTTCCTCCCTTCCCCCAAAATGTTTTTGATCTCCTTATGAACATAATGGAGTAGATTTTAAGTATCAGGCAGTCAGTGCAATGGATGAGTCACCCATGTGCACGCTAAGATTTGTTTTGAAGCCTGGGCCTCATTTAGTAGAACTGCAGTGTCTAGGCATTAAATGGAAATCTTGATGCAGCTCATTCCAAATAATCAAACAGCCTGTTGGCTGTTTTGGTGGTTCTGGGGTGGTTGTGATCGCGGAAGGCTGAGGGCAGCAGACGTCCAGATTATTGTTACGTGGCTAGAAGGAGCACTCCTGCTTTTACTTTTAAAGTAACCTTTCTGAGGCCTCTGCAGCCTGCAAATTTGGCCAAAGCACTAAAGCTTTTCACTCTGTGCAATTGAGCCTGAAAATAGCAACTAGAGTCCTCTGTATGTGATGTGGGACCAGACTCGCATATTAAGAGTCTACTACCTAAAACAGCAGCCCTTTTCAGGATGACAGCAACAGCATTATCATGGTTAATGGATAATAGTGGCCTCACAGCTATCTTAATGCTGCTTCTGTAATACAAGCAGTTACCGGGACTCTACATTGCCATTGTTAGCATCAATAAGGCCTTCCTGAGGGAACAAGTTGGTAATATACCTTCTTGCTGAAAGGTAAGACTGACAGAGACCGTCATCTGCATTTAATTGGTTTCGCCACCCAGAATAGAATCTTGAATGCACCACCTGAACTCCCCAGTTGTATTAATTAAAGTTTATAGCATTAAACTTTTAGCTCAGCCATAATCAATGTGCCATAGCCGTCAGCACTTATGCCTAGGACCTTGACTCAGATGAAAATGTTAAAGAAAAATTTTATTCTATCCTTGATGAAGTTCTCACTGCCGTCCCGTAAGGAGAGAAAACTAATCTTCTAGGGAGGTTTAATGCCAGAGTTGGCTGTGTCTCCAATGTCCATTGGGAAAAATGGGATGTGAAAAGCCAGTGCAAATAGTGCCTTCCTTTTGACAAATTGTGTTTAGCAAAACCTCATTATAATAAACATATCTTCTGCCAGAAGGACATATACAAAATCACATGGAGACCCCCTTGATCATAGCACCAGAACCTCCTGGATTATCTCATTGTTTGAGTCAAGATCAATGTGATGCCTGTAATTTCAATCCATGCTGGGATCTGATGCGCACTGGACTGACCATTGGCTTTTTCAATCTGCTATGAACATCCAACTCATACAAAGATATTGTAAGAACCAACGTTCCAAGATGAACAATATCAATGTCTCGATCTTAAAGTAACCAGACCGAAGGGGTGAGTTTCAAAAAGCAGCTTGAGAACAAATCGGAAAAATCTTCACACAATCAATTTAATTTCAGAAGAGTGGTATCAAATAGTCAGCTGTACTAGATCCCTGTGACTAGATCATTGGGTTTAATCATTGTTGTCACCAGGACTGGTTTGACAAAAATTAAGCTGAAATATATGACCTTCTGGATCAAGAACAAGCAACTTTTATTGCATTGCAGAACAACCCCAAGATCGCCAGTCAGGAAAGTAGCATTCCAACAACTCAGGCCAACAGCTAAAGATAAATCTGGAAGATAAAAGTCAAGTGGTTGGAAGAGAAAACACAAGAATTCCAACAGTATACTGACCTTCATCCGAAGCAAAACATTTTTGAAGCCACCATGGTAATCTATAGACCAATGTCAAATGGACAAAAGCTCCTTTGGTCGCAGATTATGTCTCTCTTAAAGATGCCATCCATCAAAATTGGAAAGAACATTTCAAATTCATCAATAATGAATCCACAGTAGCAGCTGATGCTGTCTAGGCTATCTCAGCACCCTGCTGTAGAAGCCATTGGTAGGCCACCATCAATGGAAGAGCTGCAAAAAAAAAAATGAAATGGATGGAACACAACAAAACCTGTAACCCTGATGTATCCCAACTGAAGTCTTCAAAGAATTTGCGCCGTTGTTCACATCAAAGCTCCATACACTTGTCCTGTGAATTGGGTTGGAAAAGAGCTACTTGCAACGCACCTGATTTCAGGAATACAACAGTTATAATTGTCTTCAGTTAGTGAGAGAAATCATATTGAGGAAACTATCAGAACATTGCCCTCTTGTCTGTAGCAGGGGAACTCCTGATATGCTGTCACCTATTTCCAATGACTGCAGATATCCTCTAGAAACACAGTATAACTGTAGACCTTGCAGAGGAACCTCTCACATGCTCTTTGTTGCCCGGCAAATCCAACAAAAAAAGTAAAGAACACTAGTAGAAACTTTTCATGGCATTCATCAACCTGAGCAGATATTTCATTCTATAAATTTCAAAGCTCTTTGTACTGATCTCCAGAGTTTGGATGCTCAAGAAACTTCATCACAATCCTGCAAATTCTAAACAAGGATACAACTGCAACTGTTGTGAGGTGAAGATCTGAAACACATGCCTTCAAAATCAATGCCAGTGTCAAGCAAGTCTATATGGTAGCTGCTACACTATTTACACTCTACCTGATGTTGGCCATTCACTTCACCAAAGGCAAATGGCGTTTGATGTGAGTATTAAATACTACTTAGATAGAAAACTCCGTCACCTTTGTGCTAAGACTATACACACCACTATAGGTGTATGTGACCTACAGCACTTGGATGACTGTAGTAGAGCCATTGTCCCAGTAGAGTCATTGCCCACTCTGCACCAGATTTGTAAGCCATTCTCAATCTATTCAATTCTATATACAAGATACTCAGCCTATCCTTTAATGTTGCCAAACCAATATATCTCAACCCAAGCCTGATCAGTCAAATATCCCACTTCTCATAAGTGTTGAAAGAGAGACATTGGAATATGTTCAGCACTTCCCATACTTTGGCAAACACAACTCTCAAAAGGCCACCACCGACAAGGAGATCCAAAACAGGATTACCTGCGCCAGTTAAGCTTCCTGCAAACTACAACAATGAATATTTGACAACAAAGATCTGTAGAAGTCAACATAACTTGAAATGTACAGAGCAGCTGTCAACATGCATGCCTACCCTTCAATAAAACCTGGACTATTTATCAGTGACACATAAAGCAAGAGAAATTTCACCAACAACGTGTAAACTATTTTAGATGAAAAAATACTTACAACCTCTGCCATAATATGATTTCTCTCAATGGGAGGACTGATAAACAAATGCTAGTGTCCTTCTTGAAGTCAGCTCCACAGGAATCTAGGCAAAAAAAAATCTGCAGAATCATCTACAGTGAACTGGACACTGTTTCCGGATAGTCAAGAAGTATAGGTCCTGAAGAAGAATAGGACCTGTTCTCCTAACACTCCAGGGGAGGACAAAGAAATCACTATAAAGATACAATGAAGCTTTTCTTGAGATGTGACAGCATTGATATCAATGACTGGGAGAGCTTATTACCGATTGTTAAAAATATCCACAGGTGGAATGTAAAATTGATAAAAATCTGAAACCCAACCTCAACATGCCAACTTCCACTTCTGACAGCTGCATAACAAACAACTTTAAATTCAACCCTGACTGACTTTGGGAATATTAGACAAATGAAGGACTTCTGCATCCAGGCATTAAGTTTCTTTCCACTTACCTGCTGGATTCATTTTACCTAATTCATTGGTCTCCGATTCCTGCTTACCGCTTCTCACCCCTCCTGTTTAACTGTTCTGACCTCTGCTTTGCTCTGGATCCTTGTTTGTCACCTTGCCCTTGACCTCTGATCTCCATTCAGGTATGGACCATTATCTAACTTTTGAAACTGGCCTCTGTACCTCTGGTTCTATCTTTCCTTCCTCCAATACAACTCCCATCTCCCTCCAGCCTTTCTGACACTTAGCTCACACCGCCCCCCCACTTCTTCTTCTTTTCCCCAAGCTGTGGTCTGATGTCAAAGACTTCTTTGCTCAGTCTAGCTTGGTGTGACTGGGAAATGGGGTTGGACTTAAAATGGTGACTGCATCCTTTAGAACTGAACCCATGCTTCTAAGTTTCCCGATCACAAATTTTCTCCCCAACCATTCTGTCTTAGCCTCTGAAAGAACATCAAAGTCATTGTCTCAGGAATAAATGAGATATATCTCGCTGATACATAATGTTTTACATAAATAACATCTTGCATCTGAAATGATAGAGACACAGTCGTGGCAGCTGCCAAGTGATCCCAGGAATTTCTGGAGTAGGTCCTCTATATTGCATTGATGTCAGGGGGCAAGTCCCTGCAAAAGGTTTTGTTTCCCTTGGTCATTCAAAGTACGATGTGGGATTAGAGGCTGAAGTACCAAGTAGTTGGGGGAAATTGAAAGAAATTTTTAAGGTTTGCATGGTTCCTTATACCACAGTATTATGAACTAAAGGGAGGATCTAGGTAACTCCTCAATGTCTGGCAGACAGGAAGGCAGATACACTGAGATCCCTTCCAGTGGCTTCACAAATGATAGGGTCAACTGTAAAAGTATACTATGGATTTTGGGGCCTAGCCAACACATTTGTCTATAATCTTTGGGAGAATATTCATTCTTTTTATGAAAAAACACAAGAATTGTCCAAAACTCAATAAATAATAATACCTAAGAGATAGTAGGAACTGCAGATGCTGGAGAATCCGAGACAACAAGGTGCAGGGCTGGATGAACACAGCAGGCCAAGCAGCATCATAGGAGCAGAGAGGCTGACGTTTCGGGCCTAGACCCTTCATCAGAAAAGGGGGAGGGGAAGGGGGTTTTGAAATAAATAGGGAGAGAGTTGGAGGCGGATAGAAGAGGGATAGAGGAGAGGATAGGTGGAGAGGAAACAAACAGGTCGAAGAGGCGGGGATGGGGCCAGGAAAGGTGAGTGTAGGTAGGGAGTTAGGAAGGGGATAGGTCAGTCCAGGGAGGACGGACAGGTCAAGGGGGCGGGATGAGGTTGGTCGGTAGGAGATGGAGGTGCGGCTTGAGGTGGGAGGAGGGGATAGGTGGGAGGAAGAACAGGTTAGGGAGGCAGGGACGAGCTGGACTGGTTTTGGGATGCGGTGGGGGGAGGGGAGATTTTGAAACTTGTGAAATCCACATTGATACCATTGGGCTGCAGGGTTCCCAAGCGGAATATGAGTTGCTGTTCCTGCAACCTTCGGGTGGCATCGTTGTGGCACTGCAGGAGGCCCAGGATGGACATGTCGTCTGAGGAATGGGAGGGGGAGTTGAAATGGTTCGCGACTGGGAGGTGCAGTTGTTTGTTGCGAACCGAGCGTAGGTGTTCTGCAAAGCGGTCCCCGAGTCTCCGCTTGGTTTCCCCGATGTAGAGGAAGCCACACCGGGTACAGCGGATGCAGTATACCACATTGGCAGATGTGCAGGTGAACATCTGCTTGATGTGGAAAGTCTTCTTGGGGCCTGGGATGGGGGTGAGGGAGGAGGTATGGGGGCAGGTGTAGCACTTCCTGCGGTTGCAGGGAAAAGTGCCAGGTGTGGTGGAGCTGGAGGGGAGTGTGGAGCGGACAAGGGAGTCACGGAGAGAGTTGTCCCTCCGGAAAGCAGATAAAGGTGGGGAGGGAAAGATGTCTTTGGTGGTGGGGTCGGATTGCAGACGGCGGAAGTGTCGGAGGATGATGCGTTGGATCCGGAGGTTGGTGGGGTGGTACGTGAGGACGAGGGGGATTCTTTTTTGGTTCTTATTGCGTGGATGGGGTGTGAGGGATGAGGTGCGGGAGATGTGGGAGACACGGTTGAGGGCGTTCTCGACCACCGAGGAGGGGAAGTTACGGTCCTTGAAAAACGAGGACAACTGAGATGTACGGGAGTGGAATGCCTCATCCTGGGAGCAGATGCGGCGGAGGCGAAGGAATTGGGAATAGGGGATAGCATTTTTGCAGGAAGGTGGGTGGGAGGAGGAGTATTCTAGGTAGCTGTGGGAGTCGGTGGGCTTGAAATGAATATCGGTTTCTAGGTGGTTGCCCGATATGGAGACAGAGAGGTCCAGGAAGGGGAGAGAGGTGTTAGAGATGGTCCAGGTAAACTTAAGGTTGGGGTGGAAGGTGTTAGTGAAGTGTATGAACTGTTCGAGCTCCTCGTGGGAGCACGAGGCGGCGCCGATACAGTCATCAATGTAACGGAGGAAGAGGTGGGGTTTAGGGCCGGTGTAGGTACGGAAGAGGGATTGTTCCACGTAACCTTGTGTTTTGAATTATGAAGTAAGTATTCAAATATCAAATTAAATTTAGACTTTTTTTCTTGTCTGCTCAACATTCAACCAGTTATTTTCATTTTTAAATGATAATTTGTGTTGATCATCCTTGTAGCTATAATGGTAGACTATTCAACTATGCAAATATGCCACTATTGTGCAGTAATGCTGGTACAATACAGCAGTCTTTCTTATGCCATCACCAAAAATTCACTACAGTGTTACTGATGCCATTTTAATTTCATCTGTGCTGATTTTTCTTTTGGACCAAGTAAAATGGCAGGAAATGAGATGATATTAACGATATCTACTTGGGTTTAATTAGTGACATACCATGGAGCTCTAACATCTCATATGATGGTGCCAATGGTCAGTGTAATTGGAAACCGCAAACATATTATGTCTATGCCATAGTACTGAGAATTTAAACAAGAACGGCGTGGTGGTTCAGTGGTTAGTGCTGCTGCCTCACAGCACCAGGGACCCGGGTTCGGTTCCAGCCTCGGGAGACTGTCTGTGTGGAGTTTGCACATTCTCCACGTGTCTGCTTGGGTTTCTTCTGGGTGCTCCAGTTTCCTCCCACGGTCTAAAAATGTGAAGGATAGGTGGATTGGCCATGCTGAATTGCCCGTAGTATTCAGGGATAGATAGATAGATTAGGTGGGTTATAGGGGGTGGGTCTGGGTGGGATGCTCTGAGTGTCAGTGTGGGCTTGTTGGGCTGAAGGGCCTGTTTCCACACTGTAGGGATTCTATGGGTCCATAAGGTTTTGGAGTAGATTTGTAGCTCAGGTTGTAAGTGTTGAGGTTGGTTGGCTCGCCGAGCTGGTTTCTTGTATCGCAGACGCTTCGTTACCATGCTGGGTAACATCCTCAATGCAGCCTCCGATGAAGCGTCGGTGTGTTTTCCCGCCTGGATTTTAAACTCTGGAGCCTGTTGAGCTGGATTGCCTCACTTCCGGTTTTCCTTCGTAGTGGAATGTATATGGGATCGAGTTCAAAGTGTTTATTAATAGCATGCTTCGTGGAGTGCCAGGCTTCTAGGAATTCTCGTGCCTGTCTCTGCCTAGCTTGTCCCAGGATTTTGGTGTTGTCCCAGTCGAATTGGTGGTTCTTCTTGTCCATGTGGATTGAGATGAGTGCGTATTGGTCATGTCTTTTTGTAGCCATTTGGTGTTCATGTACCCTTGTTGTTAGTTTCCTTCCTGTTTGACCAATGTAGTGTTTCTCACAGTCTCTGCAGGGGATCTTGTAGATGACATTGCTCCTGTCCATGGCGGGGAGTGGGTCTTTAGTTCGGGTGAGCAGTTGTCATAGGGTTGACATGGGCTTGTGTGACACTCTGATGCCCAATGGTCGTAGGAGTCTTGTGGTGAGTTCCGATGTGTTCCTGATGTAGGGTAGTGTGATGAGTGTGTTGGGGCGTGTAGTATCTTCCCGATGTTGTTCTTGCAGGCATCTTCTGACTCAGTTTTTTGGATATCCATTATCCCTGAAAACCTGGAAGAGGTATTCTTCTTCCTCTTGGCGTACTCTGAGTCCATTCTTTCTGAAGAAATTTCTTTTCTACTGACTTTGAATTTTAAGCAAACCCATTTGGAGAATGGGACCCAGCTCAACTGGAACAGAAGGAAAGAATGAAGAGATGATTTTATTTTTAGATGAAAATATAGGGAGATTTTAAGGCTTCATTTCAATTAGAAAATGGTTGAGAATGACTTTGAGACCAGAATTTTACGCTCACCCTCACCCATCAGGAGAGCAATAGCAGACAGGAGTGATAGAAACATTGTGCTCCAGAGCACAAGGGCCCGCTGTCTATCTATCCATATTTGACTCCACTGCCATTTTTTTTCAGTGGGTGGAACCGCCCTGATACTGTGTTCAGCCCATGAGGCGCAACTCCTCATATTTCCTCTCCTTCATGCAAACCCACCCTCACCCCCAGCCCCAACTCAACCTTGTCCACCAATATATCTGACAAAACCTTGGAGTTCATCCAGGCTCCAACCACCAATGTCTGTTTCTCAGGGATTGGTGCAGCTCCAGTGCAGCCAACATTCATGCTGGCTGGGAGGATTTTGCCACAACCACTAAATGCAATTTCGGGAATTGCCACTAGATTTGAAAACATACTGCTCGCTGCCTTATTCACCCCCGTCCCCCACTGCATGACTTCGTATGATGTGTGGCTAGATCTAGCAGGCTGCACTAGAACACTCCCTCAAAAAGGGCCATGCATCCTTCTGGAATTATTGGATGGCCAGTAATTTGCTCTACCGTTTGTCTGCCTGTCCATGCCAAATCCTGGGAAAGAGACAAGGTGTTGTCTACCATTCATCTGAAAAGAATGCCCAACTGATTTACAGTCCATATTTGTCCTTTTGCTCCCTTTTCTTGTGGTATTTTAAGATTGGTGAGCCCATAGAGTAACATACGGCCCAGATTTTGCTGAATAACAAAGAATGGCTTTCTGTTTTTCGGACCTTTAGTGCACTTGTGAGCACAGATTACCAGTCTACCTCATGAGTTTGATTTTAGCGCTGCACATAAACCATCAGTGGCATCCTTGAAAACTGCAAGAGGCTGAGAAGCCATTCAAGCAATCACAATGTAAGAGGCACCAGAGATAGTAAAGGACAAGATAAAAAGAAACAGGAAATGTAAATAATATTGAAATCATTGTACAGGAAGCAAAATAAAGAATGTGTCATGCAAATGGGATTAAGCACAAAAAGTATGTAAAAATTATTTTTAATTTTTAAAATTTGCAATATTAGCGTTCGTAGGAAACGCATTTCTGTAAAATTTTTGTTGGAGCGTTCCTGGGAAGTTGTTTGGCAGCAATTATTATGAATTACTACGCAGTTAAATGTTAGGTAATCATGACTGAACATAGTTTAGGTTTTTCACTAATCTTCAATGCAATGATAATGGATGATTGGTCCTCATTCTTGCTATAACAATGATTTTTGTTTAGATTCTATCAATGAACACTGAAGTAGCACAGCAAGTGGAGGAGTAGGGCATTGGTGACAACAGCTTCCAGATTTCTGCTTAACGGTGCAAGACACCAGGAGTTGCTGTCAGTTTCACCCTGTGATAACAGTTTATGCTGGCTGCCTGACTGTTGTTACTATAGCAAAATCTGAGCCACAGTTCTTTTTTTCAGAATAACATAGGTGGAAGTTTGTTTCTTCAAAAATTCTGCTTTGAAAACACAAAAAGGAAATACCTGCAGAAATGTCATTTTATGTTGTTTTTCAATACATGCGCTAACGTAACCCCCTAGTCAAAATAGGTAATTAATTCTTCTCAACTTCACGCCTCCAAATCTCATTGTATCTGCTTCCATTCTAACAAACTGAGGTATAGGACTCAACCTTGTATTTTCCTCATTAAAGGTAGTGAGACTGACCTCAGCATCATTGCTACAACTTAGTGTCCTACCAATTTGCCTTTGTAAAATTTCTCAAAGCTTAATTTTTTTTTGAAAAAAGCCATTCACAAGGCAGACGTTTATTGGATTTTTAATATCGGCCAAAATTGCCCCCACACGTGCAGACATGGTCCATGATGTCAGCTGGTCTTAGCTAATTGCTGGAAGTGCCGCTGATGTCACCAGGCTGGGGATGATGGGTCTTGAAGTGAGTTGGAGGAGGAGACTGGTGCTAACGAAGCAGAGATTCCCTTCTCCAGCGGTGTCAGAGGAGAAGGACTATTGATCCTTCAACACCGCTGTGCCACCCGGCTCCCTCCAGCTGCTATGCTGCTAGGGCAGGGGCCCTCTGTAGAACCAGGAGGCTGTACTCAGGGCCCGGACTGCTGTGTTTCACCCTCACCTGCTCCTCCACTTTGCAGTTACTGTTGAAGAAGGAGTGATGGACGTGCATGAAGAACCATGATTCGAATGCTCCAGTCAGAGATCATTGTGTGTGCGTCACTTACAGAGCTGTGGCGTGCCTGCACAGTGAATTCCTGACGTGTGGATAATGCACAGTTATAGAGTTTATACACACTTCTATCATTTACAAACCATGTCGACTCTCTCATTGTGTATGTATTCTCCTTACAGCTCCTGAAGGTGGTGTTCAAATGATTCACAGCTTTTTAACACAGGGAACCTAGGATTGAGGAACAGGAGTAGACCATTTAGCCCCCTGACTCTGCTTCATCTCTGAGAATAGTGGATGTGATTGTGTCTTAACACCACTGAAATAACTCCACAGAGGCCAGTAACCTGTCACCAAGTCACCCTTTATTTACACATGGAGAGTCATAGTCATACAGCATTGACCCTTCAGTTCAACTAGTCCACGCCAACCATGTACCCAAACTAAACTAGGCCCATCAGCCTGCATTTGGCCCGTATCCCTCCAACCCCATCCTATTCATGTACTTATCCAAATGTCTTTTAAATGTTGTAACTGTACCTGCATCCACCACTTCCTCTGCAGTTCATTCCATACACTAACCACTCTCTGTGTAAAAAAAAGTTGTCTCCCATGTCCTTTTTAAATCTTTTACCTCTCACCATAAAAATAAGCCCCCTAGTTTTGAACTCCCCCACCATAGAGAAAACACCCTTGCCGATCCAGCTTCCTCAGAGCCAGGTTTCAGAGTGAACAGCACCTCTGACACTCCAGTTTATATCTGTCAGCCAGGGCTCCCTGATTGGACCAGATTAACAGCCACAATCAGGGAACTCCTATTCTATGATATCCACCTGGCTAACCTTGTTGTAATCTCTACAACCACTTCCTGATTTCCCCATAACATCTGATACCATTGTTTATCAAAAATCTATCAAACTCATTTTTGAGTAAACTTAGTCACCCACATTCGTTTCTTTCTGTGCGAGAGAATTCAACGGAGTAACAACCATCTGGTAGGAAAAGAAATTCCTTATCTCCATCTTAAAATGAAGACCTCTTATTTTTAAATAATGTCCCTTATTATTTAATTATTTAAAAATAAGAGGTAATAAAAATAATATTTTAATAAACCTGTTTGGATGTGCTACAACTCACATCTGTGGTCAATTCATCCTTCTGACCAAAGGTAAGGCACTACCATTGTGGTGCAAAACTTCACTTTTCTGCCAGTTATAAGTGAACTCTAATAGCAATTGACAGCAGAAGAATTTTGTTTGCATTATGCTGATGCAAACTGAATCTACCTCAGCCAAGTAAACAAGCTTTAAGTGCTGCAATGAGGATTACTAGCAAATTAACAACCAGGAACCTGTTTACTCCAGGCTCCCTTCATTACCAAATCCCTGTCTGCAATCAATTATACTCTTTAGGGAGTTCATCTTCCCAGCATCTGCGCATTGAGAACACATGTCTGCAAGCTAAGAATTTTGAAAATATTGAAAATAAACCTCCGTCTCATTATAGTAATCGGATTTCAGCTAGTATATACAAGTGGTGTACCCAAGTTAATTTTGCCCGCCGTGGGAATCCATGTAAGTACAATATGGAATTTCCTGACCACAGATGCCCAAGATTAACTAACTGCATAATCTGGTAATAATGTTCACTGTGCTAACTGGTGAACTTAAATGAAAGTACTAGTGAATTTGTTTTTGCTACATAAACTGTGCCTAGGAACTTTTATAACAGGTATATGTTCTGAATTAAATTAATAGTAGCAATGAGTATGATCTTTACTAAAATTAAGTATGGCACAAAACTTGTCAGGAGCAGTATTTATAAAGTCATATAAACTTATAATGTTCAATGCCCTGTGAATTCATTTCTAGTGTGGGGATCTCATACATCCCAAAATAAATAATTTTTTATTCAAATCTTCATTTTGCTAGTTGACAACAAGAGAAAATAAGAGTTTTCTTATTAACAAGTTCCAGTTATAACATGGTTTTTACTTTTACATTTGGATTAAGATGGGCTTCCACAGTAATATACTGAGTTTACCCATCTGGAGCAGAGTTTGCAATGAAGAATAAGCTAATCATGATTTGTTTTAAGTGGACAGATGGTCAGAAAAGTGATCCATCAATTATTTAAGTAGCTAATTCGCTGTGCAGCACCTTCTACAGTGATATTACCATCTTCACTGACTGATATTGTTATTTTTCATGTTTTCATAGAATGAGGGTGCTGCTGAGGAAGCCAGTATTTATTGCCTATTCCTAATTGCCCTTAAGAAGGTGCTGGTGAGCTTTCTTAATGATCTACTGCAGTTTATGGGAGCAGGTACACTCTCAATGCTGTTAGAAGGGAATTTTAGGATTTTGACCCAGCAACAGTAAAAGAATGGCAATAAAATTCCCAGTGTAGGATGTGTGTGACTTGGAGGGGAACTTGCAGGGGCCAGTATTCTCATGAGGCTGCTGCCCTTGTTATACCAGGCAGGAGAGGTTACAGATTTTTGTAGTGTGCTGCTGAAGAAAGCTTAGTGAGTTAGTTCCACATCTCTGATGATACACACTGCAACCAAATAAAAGGAAAATGTGATGTCCACAGTCCTCTCTGGTGTGCACTATTACCCCCAACAACTCCATTTTGATTTGGTCCTTGCCCTTCCTTCCTCTTCTTTTTGTTTTTTGTTCTTGTTTTACAATTTTCCTTTGTGCTGGGTATAACTTCAATCAGTAGAATTTTCCCTGATTCCCCTAACTATTTATCATGTTTGGCTATAATGAGGCCATGAGCTGAGTGGCACCAGGGAACCCAATGAGCATCAATGACCAGGTTATTCTTTTGCAAGTGCTTGATAGCACTGTTGAGGATCTCTTTCCATATTTATGCTGATGATCATGAGTAGAATGATAGAGTGGTAACTAACTCAGTTGAATTTGTCTTTTCATGACATACCTGAGCAATTTCCCACAGTGTGATGTAGTTGCCAGTGCTGTAGCTAGATCTGAGATAACAAGGTGTAGAGCTGGATGAACACAGCAGGCCAAGCAGCATCAGAGGAGTAGGAAAGCTGACGTTTCGGGCCGAGACCCTTCTTCAGACCCTTTTTCTGAAGAAGGGTCCAGGCCCGAATTGTCAGCTTTCCTGCTCCTCTGATGCTGCTTGGCCTGCTGTGTTCATCCAGCTCTACACCTTGTTATCTCAGATTCTCCAGCATCTGCAGTTCCTACTATCTCATGAAATATCAATACTGTTTTGTCTTCCTGAGGTCCATACCAGCGTCTCCCCTACAATTTACAAGTTGAGCCATACCCATCTCAAGCAACCTCCCTCAGATAAACGGAAAGCCTTTGTTTTTCCGCTGTTTAATAATATTTCTCTGACTTTGCTCCATTGCCCTCGAATATTGAGGTTTGTGAACAAAATGAATGTTTACCATCGTGTGTCCCTGTGTTCTTTACTGAACTGTACACGGCTCCAGCACAGCTCGTCACTAAAGGGTCAAAAGAAAAGACGGCAAACAGTCAGTCCCCAGGTGGCAAATAATATCTGTCCTTGATGAGTTTCTCCAACAATTTCTGTGTTTCTTTTTATTTCTGACA
>NC_063333.1:95804661-95920260 GCF_021869965.1 Rhincodon typus | reverse complement strand
TCCCAGGCCGCAAGAAGACTTTCCACATCAAGCAGATGTTCACCTGCACATCTGCCAATGTGGTATACTGTATCCACTGTTCCTGTTGTGGCCTCCTCTACGTCGGGGAAACCAAGCGGAGGCTTGGGGACCGCTTTGCGGAACAGCTACGCTCGGTTCGCACTAAACAACTGCACCTCCCAGTCGCGAACCATTTCAATTCCCCCTCCCATTCCTCAGACGACATCGCCTTCCTGGGCCTCCTGCAGTGCCACAACGATGCCACCCGAAGGTTGCAGAAACAGCACCTCATATTCCGCTTGGGAACCCTGCAGCCCAAGGGTATCAATGTGGACTTCACAAGCTTCAAAATCTCCCCTCCCCCTACCGCATCCCAAAACCAGCCTAGCTCATCCTCGCCTCCCTAACCTGTCCTTCCTCCCACCTCAAGCCCCATCCCCATCTCCTACCTACTAACCTTATCCCGCCCCCTTGACCTGTCCGTCCTCCCTGGACTGACCTATCTCCTCCCTACCTCCCCACCTACACTCACCTTTACTGGCTCCATCCCTGCCTCTTTGACCTACTGTCTCCTCCCCACCTATCTTCTCCTCTATCCATCTTCTATCCGTCTCCCCCTCTCTCCCTATTTATTTCAGAACCCCCTTCCCCTCCCCCATTTCTGAAGAAGGGTCTAGGCCCGAAACGTCAGCCTTCCTGCTCCTCTGATGCTGCTTGGCCTGCTGTGTTCATCCAGCTCTACATCTTGTTATCTCTGAATTTAGTGGAAGCTGGCTTATTACAGTTGCTTGAATATTGATGAGAAAAACAGACATTCTGTCAAAGATAATCAATCAGATCATTTCTTGCTATATATTGCACAAACACATGAATGGGCCTTGTGCTGTAACCTTCAATTCTGAAAAACTAGTTTACCTGAAATTACCCTTTAGCTGTTTCACACTGCTGTTATACAATAGCAAAAGAAGATATTCTGCCAATCACAACAATGAATACTGTGTTATTTGAGTTTCAATGCCCTTGTAATGCTAGGTTTGTATGCCATACTTCACAACAATTGGTGGATTGCATCAAAATGCATGTTCCTTCAGCTGTTTACAACAGGCAGAGTTTAGACAGTATTTAACCAGCCCATGCTTGCAAACTCACAGCATTTTGTCCAATGTTAGATGTGATTCCACAAATGGAAAGCACTTACGGAACAATCTCAATGTGCTGAGATTTTTTTCTAACAACCAAGTTAAGATTATCAGTCAAGCTTGCAATGTGACTCACTTACCTGAATGAGAAGCTACATATAATCAAATGCAGGACCCTGTCCTCTATAAATAGAAAGTAAATGTTGAGGCATTACACTATTTTTTAATAAAACAAGAGCATGGGGAACAACAGTTCCTTGGTGCCTTCCCATGGCAATGACCTGACCAATCAGATATGAATTACCATCTTTGAATTTAAACAAAAGCTTGGGGAATAACTGTTCTCAGGGTACATTCTGCGTGTCATGGTAACAACTCAACCTTTCAGAGTATACTTGCATGCTTTTCTTAAGCTGTTCCTTTGAAGTTTGTTATTATTGCACCTATCCTGACGAATGCAGAATGAAAAGCTTCAATAGTTTGGCTCTTTTTCACCAATATCTAAGATCCATAATGCTAAGTAACTATTAACGTAGAATTTTGTCAAGTACTATGTACAAACCTTCACTGAATTACAATTTGTTCAAATTATACCTTTGACCACTTATACATGGTGCATTCTGAACTGGTGTATTGGTTTCAGTGGAGGCAGACTGTTCAGATCCCTACCATGACTGTTGGACTGCCTTTGTTTTGTTTGCTGGGCCTCAGAAGCCCTTGGAGGATCATCAAAGGCTGCTTCACCAGCACCTAGAGCGGGAGCATTTAAGGCTGAGATAGATAATCGATCAATAGGGGAGTCAAGGGTTATGGGGAAAACACAGGAAATTGGATGTAAGGAATATTGGATCAGCCATAATCCAATTGAATGGCAAAGTCCATATGGGGGAGGCAATGGCCTAGTGTTATTTCCCTGCTATCAGTGTCTGCTCAGGCTCACTTGTAGATTGTGAATAAGCAAGTGCAAACCGCACTAAATGTCTAACTAAGGTCCCCAAAGTACAAGATGTGTGCATGTTCATGGCTGTATGTTCTGTCCTGGTTCACCATCCAAAGGAATGAGCTCCTTTGAAGAATTGTGCTGATTACACTTGCTGTACATGTAATGGTCCTTGAAGACAAATGAAAGCAGCATGTATTAGTTAAGGCAAAATAATAATCGTCATACTAGATCTTCTGGTACTTCAGGCATTGAAATGAAATACGTATAAGAGGAATTTGTAAATCTGTCCGCAAGCTCCTTGAATCTCTATTACAAATCAAGAGGGACACTGATGTGCCACTTAGCTGTAGGGCTTGCCCTCTGTGGCCAGACCTGCTTGTGCTCGGCCACCTCCAATCTTTTCTCTCCCCCTAATATGTTATGCTATCTTCTACTACAAGAAGTGACCAGCAGATCCAATGAGTTAATTAACATGAGGTATACATTCAATGCATGCTGTTTAATTGGTGAGGCTGTCTGGGAGACAGGTACATCACATTGCATAAGGATTGTGAAATAACTCCACAGAGGCTGGTATCCCGTCATCAAGTCATCCTTTATTTACACATGGAGAGTCCTTGACAGTGACCTGGATCTTTCAGGGCCAGCTCTGAGAGTGAACAGAACCTCTGACACTCCTGCCTATATCTGTCAGAAAGGGCTTCCTGACTGGAACAGATTTACATCCCCAATCAGGGAACTCATTCTGTGAGGCCCACATGGCTGACCACATTACAATCAATGCAGATTGGAGTGAGTGGTAACTGTAGATAACTGAAGAAATAATGAAGTACACAGAAAGTGAAGGCCAAGTGAATTCTTGTTACGTACTGCTCATGGGTGGGCAGATATCATGCATTAAGACATCATGCATTTCTCTTCAGGAGGCTGACATTTGGGGAAAAATCTATATTTACCCTGTCTACCAATAGTCAGAAGTCTTGATCAGGGATTAAAAAAATGGCACCTCTTCCACCTGACCATCTAATCAATGTGTTAGGTATTTCTGGACTATCCACTAAATTCCACATTGTTTGAACCATTTGATTGCAGGCTTACACTTTCAATGGTCTTGTAAAGCACCCAAAGTTGTGAAGAAACAATGGTAATTGATTATGATTTGATTGCTGTTAGAGTACAGCACTGTTACTCCCTGTGGAAATAATTGGCAAATGAAATGGCCAAATATGTTTTGGAAGATGATGCACGTGGAATATTTTACTTACATTTGAAATCCCAAATATAAAATACACTGGAGTGCCATCTGTTTTCTTTTATTGTTACTTTATAAAGAAAATCCATGTCATTCTCATATACTTCACAGATGCAAAATATACATTGGTAGTATAACATAATTTCAATCATGATTTTATTCATTGAGTGAACAGCTTTTCACCAACATATGATTGAGAAGAATAAATAATGTAGTTGTTGATAGGAGAGCATATATTTGGCAAAATAAGCATAAAATATCAGTCATTCTTAGCATTATTTCATTAGTAAATGAAGCTTTCTTCAATGCATATTGTATTCATTGCCAGTATTGCTTGCATGAGTGAATATTTTAGCCAATTAAATTGACAGTAACCAGAATTAAGGTCCTGCAGGTAACTGTGTAATCCTTGTCTTGTGCAACATAAATGTCCCATGTACAATGCATGCTACAATAGGTTATTGAGAACAATTATCCATCATAGGTATGGAATAAGATTGTGTTCTGTGAATGCCTTTGACTCAAACCAGCTGCTTTTTTTTATATTTTCAGTGACCCTTTTAGCTTTGGTTCCTGATGAAACAAAGTTCAATTGAAATATGTTTTTCGCCCTCTGAGACCAAACCTTAAAAAGAAAATGGACCTATTTAGAAATTCACTTCTTAAAAATATTGGAAAAGAAGTAGTTTTCACAGACCTTATAAAAGGTATTGGTGGGGACTTTTTATTAGAAACCTGAGTAATTTGGAGTTGCTAAAAAGCAAAATTGGAATAATTCTTTCAAGCCTTCAGGCTATAGTTTCTGGCTAAAGTGTCCAATTTCTTTGTAGCTTACACTGAAGAATATTAACATTGAAATTAAATTAAGAAATACTGAGAAATGTATTTCATGTATTAGTCTTAGAGCAATCGTGCTGATTTTAGCAAACAATCTGAAATACTTAAAACAAATCAGTCAAATCTTCCGTGACGATAGTGGAGGGTTTCCAGGTGAATTTTCATCAGTTGGTGCCCCACAACAGATTTTCAGGATCTATTACAAAACAACATGCATTTATAAAGGTCCCATAATGGAATAAACTGTCCCAAGGCATTTTCATAGGAGCATTATCAAACAAAATGACATTGTGTGGCACAAAAAAATACTAGGGCAGCTGGTCAAATTTTTGATCATAGATGTAGGTTTTAAAGGGCACCTTGAAGGATAAAAATGAATTAGATGGCAGAGAGTTTTAGGGAGGTAATATCAAAATTTAGAATTTACACAGAGATGAAACATGGCCAGTTATGGTGGCGTAATTACAATTGGGATGCAAAGGAAGATAGAATTATAATAACACAGATATTGTGGTGACTAGGAAGTAAAAGTAGGGTGTGGTTGGTGAAATCGATAACTGCAGAGGTTTATTGTGAATAGAGGAAATAAGGCTGGACATTTGGGACTTTTGCAAGTGCAAATTTAAGATAATTGGGAGACAGTTTCTTTTTCCCCATTGGCAGACACAGAACGTAGAGTTGGGATGTGGAAGGGAGATATGAGTGAAATGTAATGTATGGAAGTGATTAGTTATTACCTTATCCAGGATTGATACAATGGCCATTATGAATTCATGTAAAATAGCAAGGACAAGGCTGGCCATGATTAAAGAATGGGGAGTTGGCATGGAGGGAAAGATTAGATGGAGTGATTAAGGTAGGATTGGAGGGCAGTAATCTCAGGAGAGAGAGAGGAACAGAATATCATAAATTGAGACAGAGTCTGAAATCGTGGAGGATGAGCAGTCAACTGGTACAGAAACTGAAATAGATCAGGTAACATAGCTTGACAACAAAATGGGTATGGGAGTAAAGAATAAGGATTTTAACTAGGAGGTGTGGGGGCTGTAACAGTTGAGATGACCAATAGAGGAGAAAATGCTGAAACAATGAGGAAATAGCTCAAGGTGAGGCTTGGTAAGAAGTCACCCAACCACTCTGAGTCTGCATGAGGCGAGTATTAAAAGTTATAACCAGGAAGAGAGGCTTCATTTATTAGAAAGGCATCATCATCCCTCAGTCTGGCTTCAATTATGGTTTTAAATGTTGGTATGGACTTTGTTCACAAGTGAATGGATATTCTGAAAGGAAATGTGAAGAAGGGTGGTAATCAGTGATCAGCACCAGGATCAGTAAATTGGATACAGGGGCGATTATGAACATTAGCCTCCAGTGGATGCATTCAATGGAAAGCTCGATGAAAAACCAGGATAGGTAATTTGAGGTTGCTGTTTATAAGAAAGTAGTGACGAGTGCCTTGACAAACTTTTCAGAAGGCTTCAACAGAAAGACAGAGGGAAGTTACAAGCTCATCAAAGACAGTGTTGAACTTAGCTCAGAGGGAGGAAAGGCTAGGGTAAAGATTTGAGTGAGACAAAGTGTGCAAGAAGGAAGAGATGACAGGAGGCTTGATGACAGAAGCAAGGGCCTGAGAAGAGACAAGGAAAAAGGACATAGAATTGTTTGTTGGAAGTGGTGGAGGTAAAAGGAGGGTGGGTGAATGTAAATAGAAGTGGAAATCTTTCATTCCTACAGTTTTTTTCTGTTCTTTAGGCAATTTGTATCTCTACTGCCATTGTCCTTTAATCCCATGGATTTTCATTTTACTAATAAGTTTATTAGGTGATCCAAATCAAATGCCTTTTGCAAATCTATATAAACAACATCAGTCACATTATCCTCAATTTACTGCACCAAAGAGCTCAATCAGATTAGTCAAACATAATTGTCTTTAACAAATGTGCTGACTGTCGTGGTTGGTTGGCTGGGTAACATCATCAGTGCAGCCTCCGCTGAAGCACCGTTGTGTTTTCCCACCTGTTATTTGAACTCGACCCCAAATATACCCCACTGCGAAGGAAAACTGGAAGTGAGGTAATCCAGCTCAACAGACTCCGGAGTTTAAAAACCAGGCGGGAAAACACAACGGCACTTCAGCGGAGGCTGCACTGAGGATATTACCCAGCAGGGTAATGAAATGTCTGCAGAACAACAACGAACTAGCTCGGCAAGCCAACCAACCACAAAATCCACAACCCGAGCTACAAATCTACTCCAAAACCTTAGTGCTGACTGTCATTTATTAGACTATTTTTCCAAATTCCAGATAATTTTGCCCTAGATTATTCTTTCTAAAAGATTTGCTACCTCCAGTGTAAGGTTGCCTGGCCTATAGTTGCCAGGTTCATTCATCCCTGACCCCTTTTTTTCAAAGAATATTGTCACATTTACAACTCTTCAGTCATCTGGTACCACATCCATATCTAAGAAGCATGAGAAAAGTGATACCAGAACTGGGTCATTTTTACTTTTAATTGTCTCAGTAACATAGGAAGTATCCTATCTAACCTGTGAGACCTTTCTAGTTTGAAGGCTGCCAACCTTTTAATTTATATTCCAATTCTATTTCAATTTTTATCATATTGAGCATCTCTACTACTTGGTGCCACTGTAGCATAACCCTCATCTCTAGTGAGACAAATGTGAAGGACTCATTTCTCCATGTTGAACAATATTTGGAAGAAGCGCTGAGGGTGGTAAGGGCATAGAATGCGCCCAGGTTGAGGCAATAACCACCAAGAATGGCTTATGAGCCCATTATTGACTGAGCTGTTCGAATCCTGAAGGACATATCTGCTACATTCGATCTGTGGCAGATGGTGAGGGAAGAACCTACTTGATTTCCTCCTCACTAATCTCCTGTTGCACATGCATCTGTCCATGACAGCACTGTGATATCTTCATTGACTCTTCATTGAGTTCTGTGCTACTATTGAATGCTAGTTGGGATAGATTTTAAACAGCTCTAAATGGTTATTTTGAGTGAGTTGTACAGTATGCCCAACCAAGCTGAAAATCTCTCAGGAGACAGTCCTTTGATAGATAAATGTCAGCAATAATGCTGTAGTGGAGAACTTGAACAGAACATACAGGAAGCTAAACAACAAATAAAGCAGAAAGTAGAAGAAGACCAGTCACCAAAGGGGTCAAAAAGATGTTGGAGAGTCTGAACAGTTGCTAGAACAGGTTATGAAGGAGGAAATATACTGGACTGATAGGAGGCTAAAAAAAAATAGAATCTGAAGGATCCAAGGTATAAAACTAGAAACTTGAAATGAGCTGGAAGTTCATACAGGACAAAACAATAAATGCCAAGTGGATTTGAACCACTCAACAGCTGAAAAAATGAGATCAGTTTGTGGCCAATCTTGAATAAAACCTGGCTGTATTGCATCAATATAAGCAAATTCTGAAAAAGTAACTGTAGTCCAGGAAAGAAAACTTGACAACACCTCCAGACCATCATGAGATTTGGACCTATCAATGAATTACCTATGAATTATGGAGGCTCATAGACTCACTTGTTATTGTAAATAATGAAACTTTCTTCTGGAAAAAAAGGGGTTTGTTGAATGCTTACTTTGCTTTAAAGAAAGAGCTTGCCTTTGAGGACACCATGTGTTATGTATATACAATGTTTGTGACAGTTAATCTGCTGGATTTGCCAGCAGCACACGTAGAAATCAGTTGGTTATTGTAATGCCAGCTTCATAACTTGAAATGTGTTTTACTGTGTTAAATAAACTAACCCAAGGAATGAATCAATCTCTGAAGCAATAGATTATTAGACCATTGTCATTAACATGGGCCTCTTGGCTCCCATGAAAACATAATGCTCCTCTTTCTGCTTGGCTCTGTGACTAAGGCTTTGGTATGATTTCTGTGAACCATGATGCCCTCCTCCATTCTGCTGATCCACTTCTATTTATTCAATTTCTCACTGTAACAGAAACCACTAGCCGCCTTTTAATTTAGTGCAGCTTCCCTTTCAAGAGGGACATATCAGAGATGGAAGGTTAACTGGAATATATGCTAACCTCGCATACTTTTGAGTCTCCGTTTTTGTGCATGCAACTAGTAAGCAGCCTGGTCTTACTGGTTGAATGGAGAAATAATTGAAATGAGCAGCCAACATGAAGTCTGCTGATTGATTCTCCATACTTTCTCTTTGTCCTCCTTATGTCCTTAAATGTAAATCTCCTCTGAACTTTCTGTACTTGACTTGAGTATCTGCAGTATTAAGAACCGAGAATGTTGCTAGTCTTCTTTTATTGTCCAATGTTTGTATTTATTGTCATCCAGCCAACACTCTCCTTGAATGTTCTTCCATTCCACCTGTGGCCAATTTTTATCCTTCAATCAATTTCTCTTAAAAAAAAAAAAAATCATCTCATCAGTTATCACTTTGCAGGAATGTTCTCTGCACAGTTTGTCTGCCATGTCCTACATTACAACAGGACTACACTTGAGAAGCACTTAACTTATATTAAAATTTGTTAATATTTCTGTAGTTGTAAAAGGAACATAAAATAATTTTGGCACGCAGGTGAGCCAATGGTGCAGTACTCGCCTTGTTAGTAAAGATGGGGAAAAAAATCATGCATTCTGCTCTTTATTCTCCTTTTCTCTGAAAGTAAAAATCCTGAACCTTTGCTAGTTTATCTGACACCCATTAACTTTTGACTGGACTCAGTAGGATTACTCTTATAAGTGCTTATGAGCCTGAGTGTACTAAGATGGAGTACAAATTGTACTCACCTGGCAGCATCAGCCCTGAACCAAAGGTTCCAATTTAACTTAAGGTGTCAGAAACCCCTCATATTGAGACATGGTCCATTGTGGAATGTTTGGAAAAAGTGTATCTCTGTAGAGGATCTGTCCTTTTGGGATAGATGCCTTACCAATTATTTTTGATTCAGCAACCAAAGTTCAGAAAAGAACAACCAATAGGCTTGTAAGACTGCTGAGAGCCCCAGATTTGCAGATGTAGAACTGCAGCAGAAAGCATATTAGGACTGAGACTCTCTATGACAAAGAGCACTACAGTGGCACCTCTGTGAAGCCACCTTAGGCAGTGAAGGACAATTGATCGATGTGTGACTGAGAATGAACATCTAGAAAGAAAGAAGGAGCTTGCATTTATATAGTGCTTTTCTTGACCTCAGATATCCCAAAGAATCTGATCTGAAAGTTGGTACTCTCAGCGTATGCTACCTCATTCTTACTAGATGACTGCTGTGCTTTTCCTCACTTCCTCATCACCCATGATAAAGGTTTTCTTAAAAGGAAAAAAATGTAGAAGGTAGCATTCAATCCTTGAGGCGCAGCAGTTAAGGATGGAGAAAAATAGACTAACCGTGTTCTACAAAATATGGAATGGACTGTTGGGAATTGACAGAAAGAAGTGCCTGGTGCCCTCAGGTAATGACAAAACATGAGGTGACCATCCACACAAGCTACAAGTGCCATATGTTTACAAGACAGTGGGTCAACAATCTTTCTTCCAAGGACAATTCCACAATGGAACATTCTGCCATAGTCACAGCTCCATCACTTAATCTTCCAAGACCATCTTTAGAAACTGAAGATATAATGAAACATCTTGCCTATTTCTACTCTGTGAATTCCCTCCATAGTTTTAAAGGTCACTCGCAAACTTATGTTATTTAGAAAAAGAGTCACAGCCTGTTTAGAATTTCTTGACCAGAAAAATTCTTGCACCATCCCTGTAAATATTTTCTGCACCTTCTATAATGTCTCCATATCCTTTAGTGTGAAATTCTTCATTTTAAGGGGAAAGGTCAAATGTTTTGAGACTGGCATTAATACAGTTTATAATGGTGATTTGTTAGCAGTGGTAAAAACATTTAAGGACTTAAGTGAAAGTTAACATTTACTATTGTGTTAAGGCACAATGCCTCATTCACTAGTCACCTGTCAAACTGTGTCTTCGCTGTACCCTCCTTTTTGTGTGATTCCCAGTTTTAATCCTACACCTTAAACTGCTAATTTGTCTTTGACCCCAACTGTATACTGCCGTCTTGCCTTTAGACAGTTAGTTGCTCGAGCAATACTCTCATCTCATCTCCCGAACTGTAGCTGTATTCTGCATATAAAGGACACACTGGTTGTTTGACCATTGCTTAATCTGAAATTTCCTGTCAAAGGAACTTAAGACCATCCCAGATGATTGATGCAGCCACATCTTTTGAATACATTCATCAGTTTTCACTCGTACAATGATGAAACTCATCTTTAACTTACCACTACTTTCAACTTTTCCACTGTATCTAAATTATCAGATCATTTATTCATCAGCCAGTACATGGTGACAAAAGATTTCCTCCAGTTAAATGTTTGGAGGGCCAAACAAACTTGTGTTGGATTCCAGCAGAAAACTCTGTTCCGTAGCTACTAACATCTTGTCTCTTCTTGGCAATGTTCTGAGGCTGAACCAGACTGTCAACAACCTTGATATCATATTTGGCCCTGATATGACCTTCTGACCACTTAGAAATACCATCAAAAGATCATGTAATACTTGTCTGTGTCTTATCGGCCATTCACACTTCTGCCTCAGCTTATCTGCTGCTGAAACTCTCATTCATGCCTTCTCTACCTTCAAACTTGATGATCCAAGAGACACCTGTCTGCTCTCCACACTCTGCTCTGCCCTCCATAAACTTGATGTTGTCCAAAACTCTGCTGTCCATGCCATTTGGACCAAATCATGTTCACCTGTCACCCTTGGCTATTCTACTTTGGTTTTCTTTGTTTTAAAATCCCATATTGCCCTTGTCCCTCTCTATTTCTGTAATCTCCTCCAGCACCTCCACTTTCTGAGTAACCTGTGGCCATCTAATTCTAGTCTCTTGAGTATCTCCAATTTCAGTTGTTCCAAAGTTGGTGGTCACCCCTTAGCTTACTTAGCCTCTAAGCTCTGGATTCCCTTCAATAAATTTCTTCATCTATAGACCTCTCTTTCCTCCTTCAAGACATCTTTATACCATGTCTTTAACCAAGATTGATCCAATATCTCTTCTGTAGCTTGGTGTCAAATTTTGCTTCATAACATTCCCATGAAGCACCCTGGAATATTTTATCTATGTTAAAGGCTCAAGATTAAAAAAAATAGTTGTTTGTAGACACGTTGCTAATATTAAAAATGATCACTTAATGGAATATATACTGAATGAGTTAATCCTTGAAGATTCTAAGGAGTTGCTATTTAAAGCTTGGTTCAGTGGTAACATGAATCATCAATCAGAAAATCCTGGTTTCTGCCATGTAAGGCAATGGTTCTGAACCTCCACCCAAGCTGATGATGCCACATAGCCTTTGGATAGATAAATGGTTAGTCTTACACAAAGTCCTGATGGGAATGGATGTAACTATTGCTATCATGGAATAACCTACGCCTTGTTATTGCAAGATAAGTACCCTAACACTGATAGATAGGTCCTTCAACTCAACATAGATTTAGTGGGGATAATGTCAAGAGGGCTTTAGTCTGTATCTAATTCCATGCTGTACCTATCCTGGGAGTGTTTGATGGTGACAGTGTCAACAGAACTCTACCTTTAGTTTAAAAGTGTAGAAAGAGAATTGGCATTAGTGAACTACACCAGGCACAAACCACCAGTGGTTGATATCCAGATAATACAACAGTTGAAAGCCCCATTGCAGGATTTGAGTCGATCCAATATGAGGAGGTTCTGCACAACTGGAGGTCTAATCCTATGTTTGTTACTTTAGGCCAACGTACAGTCTGTCTGCTCATTGGAATTTAGAGTTGATGTGCAAGTAAAGGGATTTTTTCTGATAGCTTGGCCAGTACCACCAAAAATAATGTAACTGGTCAATCACCACATTACTATTAGCGGGATCTTTGCAAATTAACAAACGGCTAGCATGTTGAATTATGTAAGAGAGACATCATTTCAGTATAGCTCATAGTATTTGAAGCACTTTGGGATGTTTTATAAGATGTGGTGAAGCACCATATAAATGCAAATTCTACAGTAAATATTTGCCAGCATCATGCGGTAGATTAATTTAAATTGTTCGAAACCTCTTAAACCTTAATGAGACAAAGGAATGAATTTGATTAAACTATTTGTTCTGAGTCACTCTTGGCACTGTGTAAGTGTCACTGACTGATAGCAGCCCAGAAAGATCAAGTTTCAAAAAAATGAGTTAAACGGAGGAGATGACAATGTTAACAGTATGTGAAGCACTGATGACTGTCTTATCTGATTACTGTGATGATGTACAGTTGTTAAGCTTGTAGTGACGGAATCTGGCCACAGAATTTGATTCTGAAGCGCCTGTGTTTTCTAAGCATGCTGTGCTGTTTTGGATGCAAAATTACACCTAAGCCACATGTACATATTTTCAGTTCAACTTGTGTGAATGCAATGTTGTTCAGTGTGTTTGTATGGGTGTTAGGAGCATGCTCCAGAAATATGCTGAGTAGACATATTATGTTATGTAAATTTCACTTTCAGTCCCATTTTCAACTTCAATGCTCCAACTAACTCCTTCTCATGAACACATGCAGCTGATTATACATTCAGCAGAATGACCCTCCCCAGCAATGCAATTTAAAAGGATCAGCTTAGTGCTCATTGATATTTCAATCTTGCTGTGTTTGTAGAAGGGCAATTAGTTTTTCACTACTGTCGGTGATATCAGTAGGGAGTGGAGTTGCACATGATGAAGGCCTTGGGTTCTGACAGGATTCTGTTCAAGTATCTGGCCCCCAGTTATGGGTGCTGAAGTTACCATCCCCATTGTCCTGTAGTGTGTCAGATTGATTAAACGGAGGCAACACATAGGAGGCAAAGTTATTTAAAAAGCAGAGAGGGGAGGAGGAAAAGGCATCTCAGCAACTGGTCCATAACCATCCAGAATGTTTGGGAAAATTTCCCTTACCCTGGCAATGAACAGTTTAAACAGCAGCTCTATTTTACAAAGGAGCTGTTCACTGAAATTTGCCTCATGTTTGCAGGCAGCTTCAGGACAGAGTGGGGATAGTGCAACCAGTCGCTTGGAAGATTACTATTGCTATGAGCTTCTTCAAGTTAGGATCCTTCCCAGGTTGAACAGGCAATATCTCGTTTTCCATCCATTGCTGTACAATGGAGGTATCTATTGTTATGAATGCTGAAAGGGGAGTATAGAGTGGTCAGTGTGGCATGCACAAAGCTTTGCCAGGATAGCACACTTTCACATGGCGCTCAGTGCCATTGACTACATACATTTCAATTTGTAGGTGCAGCATTTTAGTAAGCGGTGCATTGAAACCAAAAAGGAATCCACTCCCTTTACGCACGTTTGGTGTACAATCAATATATCATTAAGTGCTCAGTACATCATGTGTCTTATCCTGGCAGCCATCATGATGCCTTTATTCTGTGTCTTTCTCCGGGACTGTATCTATTTAAGCCATCCTATCAACCGAGAGGGTGGCTGCTGGGGAACACGGGCTTCTGCTGGCTACTTGGTTCATGATTTTAGTTGCACAAGCACATATAGTCAGCATGGTGCTTAAGCAACAATTTTTGTGCTTAAGTTGCTATGGAGGAGCGCATCACTCTTCTCCAGAACAAGAGTCATTATTCATCATTGTTTGTTACTTCTTAACAAAAACATCATTCTGATGATAAACCCTATGCCACCAGGTCAATAGTGAACAGTTGAGGAAAAGGAAGAGAAGCAATCCTAAAGAGGAATAGGAAAAATAAAGGAGGTAACCAACACATTCATGGTGTAGTCAGGCTGTCCATGATCAATGGCAAACCTGTGAACAGAGATCCAATTCCCCATTCAACAACAATACCACACCTTACTTTCATTCTATTGCAATACAGAGACTGCTTGACCATAATGCTGAACCTTGAAGGCCATTATCAGTCGTGTTGTGTCATTGAGGGAGGTGATGGCCTAGTGGTATTATCGCTGGATTGTTAATCCAGAGACCCAGATAATGTTCTGGGGACCTGGATTTGAATCTCACCGTGGGAAATGGTGAAATTTGACTTCAATAAATACCTGGAATTAAGAATCTAATAATGACCATGAAACCATTGTCGATAGTTGGAAAACCCCATCTGCTTCACTAAGGTCCTTCAGAGAAGGAAACTGCCATCCTTACCTGGCCTGGCCTACATATGACTCGAGACACACGGTAATGACTCTTATCTGCCCTCTGGGCGATTAGGATAGGCAAGAAATTTTGGCCTAGCCAGTGACACCCTTACCCTGTGAATGAATAAAAAAAATTCTAGTACTTTTCTTGGGTCAAAGTCATTTCTGCAGCCACTTCCAGCATGTGCTCCATGTAGAATACACCTCACTTTTAAGAGGTGTAGATTTATTTTAACTACCATTGAAGCTCATGCTGATCTCTCAGATTTTGTACCACCTATTCGGGCGTGCAGCCACTCATATTAGTGGTGGCCTGCATACTGTGGTCATTGCAATGAGCAAGCAGCACAAAGTTGGCATGCTTATTGTATTGCAGTGAACCAGAACTGGTCAGTCACGCATCATGATCCCTATACTATTTTCAGGCTTTTATCCAAATTTGCACCCTCTGTCTCTCTTTCTCGATCTCTGCTGTCAACTCTTTTACTTCTGTAATAATGCCCAACTTAATCTTTTACTGTGTTGTTACATTCAGTTTCACTCCAACTCCTTGAAATAATTATGTCTGGACAAGGTGAAATCCACTTTTGGAAATTGATAACCCATCTCCTAGTAATAAAACTGTACCTCTCTAGTTATGTTGTGAATTGGAATTTGAACTGAATTTTGATTTGTAAACATTAACACAGAAGGGCAGGTGTTTGTGCAATTTAAATTCAGTAGACCTTTAACCTTTTTGCATTGTTAGCTGCAACATCTTGAAAATGGAAATAAGGCAGATTATTTGCTGGAATTAATGTGTATTACCTGAAAAATGATTGTCTTACAGCTTATAAGGCATTATTGAGTCAACAGCATTGTAAATCTAAAGCAACAAGCTAACTAGAGTAGGACAACCAGGAATTCGAGGATATGGTCTCCTAAATCTCTTTCCTGCCTACTTCATTGTCTTCTGCACCATCAAGTGCAAAAACCTTGTGCATTGCTGTGTCCAGAAGTTTAAATCCATCAATGTTGCTGCCTCTGCTGTTCCCTCAGTTGCATTGTCTCATCAGGCCAAAACCCTCTCTGGCTTACACCAACGCCTACTCTTGATTGCCATTGCCACAACACTGCAACTTTAGCTCGATTTGCCTAATTTACAAATTTCCTACCATCTCAAAAAGATTTTGAAAGTTTAATAATCTCCCAAAGCCATTATTATCCTTTGCGATTGTGAAATGATACATTTTTCAGCCATGTCCTTTACATTTTCTCTGCAGTCACCATTCTCCTTCAAGACCTCTCCTTCACTGATCAGCTCAGTTAAATTCCCCAGCTTGATTCCATTGTAACTAAACAGATGATAGCCAAAGCATCTGCAGCAATAGTTTCTTCCTGCCAATTTACCATTACCTCTAGAATTCCCCAAGCTTTATTCCTTGGACCCATTCACTTCTTACTCGTCATGCTGTTCTTTGGCAACATCACAAATGCCACAGGAGCCAAATTCTAATATTTGTTTAAAATTTAAGACATTTATTGAAAGAAATTTAAACCTCCAATCGCTAACAATAAATAGTGTGTTTGAGGAAACAATATCCAGTTCTAAAAAAATATAACTATGAATAAATGTAAATGTTCACTGTTTCAGTTTGTAAGACCAACTATGGCCCAAATTTTTGACACCATGGAGAGCATATCTGATATTATGAAAATGCTGGAAGAACTCAGGAATTTCAAGTCCTGCTCTCGAACCAGGCAATCTTATTTTCATGGGGGCAGGATTGGACACTGTTTGTAGTTCACAAAAGTGTGCTTCCTGGAGAAAGCTGGCCATTTAAATGACCAGCTGCCTCTGGTGAGTCCCTGGAGTATGGAATGGTGACATTAGACCAAGTAAGAGCAGACTTGTTTTTGTGCATTTGTTTGAGATGGCCAGGGCACCCATTTGTGGAAGTAAGGTATCCTTTTACATGTGGTCCTGGAATAACTTTTTGGGGAGAACAAAAATTGCTGGGAATCACAGGGGGTCAGGCAGCATCCATGGGGAGAAAGCAAGCTAATGTTTTGAGTCTAGATGACTCTTCATCAGAGCTGGAGTGATGTGCAGAGGGGGCAGCATTTATGCAATAGTTGGGGGATGGGTTGGAGTGCTGGGGGAGAAAGAGTGCTGATAGAGCAGATTAAGTGATTGGAATGTGAGAATGGCAGAACAATGGTGTGTGTACCTGCCAGAAGGAAAGAACAGACAGTGCCACTGGTGTTGGAGGAGGGAGAGAGAGGACGTGGTGACAGAAAATGTGTCAAGCAAAGCTAAAAGAAAGGAAAGGAATGCGTTCACAATCTGAAGGTGATGAACTAAATATTGAGCCTGGAAAGTTGTAAAGTGCCTAGTTTGAAGATGAGATGTTGCTCCTCCAGTTTTCGCTGTGAATTGCTGGAGCATTGTAGCATGCCGAGGACAGATAAGTGGGTACGTGAGCAGAATGCTGTGTTAAAATGATCAGTCATAAGAAGGTCTGGGCATGCTTGTACACAGACCCAGAGGTGTTCTGCAAAGCGGTCACCCAGTCTGTGTTTCGTTTCTCTGACCCGCTGTGATCTCCAGCATTTTTTGTTTTCAGTACAGATTCCAGCATCTGCAGTAATTTGCTCCTACCTTTTCAGGAGGTAAGCAGACCTTTGGTGAAAGGTAAAGCACCCTTTGGGATAGTGAAAAGTAGGTGTTCTTGTGAGTAGTAAGTACATAAGCTCATCTTTTTTGGATTGATTTTGAGATGTGTGCAACATTATCTGGGCCTGCTCTTGTAGCCAGAGTATCTTTAGCCACAGTATCCTGCTCAATAGTAATATTTAGAATATTTGATAGTAGGGGCTTCAGCAATGGTAATGCCACTAAACATCAAAGGCAATGGTTTGGCACTTATTGCAGGTGCTCATTGTCTGGTACTTGTAATTGAATGTTACTTGTTATTTATCAGCTTAAACCTGGATATTACCCCACTCTTGCTATGTATGGATGTTGGCTGCTTCGATATCTGGGGAGTGTGGTGCTGAACACTTTGTTTCACTGAGGGGAAAAAGCAATTGATCCAAATATTAATTGTGACCAGTTATATTATGAAAAAATAGTCTGATTAACTGTAATAGCATGTGCCAGGCATATCTGTTTATGCTGGGCAAAGTTAAAACTGCAGATTTATTTTGCTAAGATTAGAAACAAACACCCAGTGAGATAGCCTCATCCCTTAGTGAGGTCTGTTTTGATCGCTAATCTTACACAGAGTCAGAATACCAAAACACACATTTAATTTCCGTCATTTTGCCATTTCCTATCAAGTTTTCCCTCTGGCATCATTAGCAGCTTAACACTGCCCTGTGGATCTTTTAGAAATAACTTTATGATGTTGGAAAGAAGAATTATGAATTAGATTTGAAAAAGATCATTGGTACTTGTCCCAGGAGTTTAGTTGTTAGGGAACACTGAAACAGATGAAAAGAATGACAGTTGTTATCATAAACCTGCATCTGTAACACAGAAGGAAAGAAATACCTTGCATAATATCATTTCTCACCCTCAGGAATTCATAAACAATAAATTACTTCTGAAGAGCTGTCACTGTTAAGTCGGCAAATGCAGCAACCAGTTTTCACAGGACAAGGTCACATAAACAATAAATGCAATGAATGACCAGTTAATCTGCTTTTTGTATTGTTGGATGAGGGATCATTGCTGACTTGGCTGCCAGGAGAACTCCCTGCCCACTTTTCAATAGTATTCCTTCTACTGAAGACTCCGTCACCTCCAACCAATCTCATAATCTCAAACAATCTTGATGGGCAAAGGAGGAGTCTTGCTCGAGATCCCAATGTGTCAACAATATCTCAGTGAAGTTTTAGTTATTGGTCAATGTAACTTGTACCTGTTACGTACCTGTATAATTTATATCCTGTTAAGAAGAATACATCTTTTCATTAAGACCTACCAGACCCTTAGATCCAGAATGGAAAAGAGGAATTAGTAACAGCATTCTATCCAACCATTAGCTGGTAGTAGTTGGTTCCACAGAACATACAAGATGGTAATCAGCAGTGGGCATCATTCTTTAAATACCATACAGTAAGAGTAAAAATCCACTGGACTTGAGAGAAAAGAAAGTTCAGAAGACAAGTGAGTTTACCACTTTAAATATTTTACTGTCTTACTCCATCAATCAGCAACTGCAAGCATGTGAGCAAGCATGCAGTTAGCAGAAAGAACAACAACACAGAAATAGCACTCTAGGCTAAAGCTTTCACTTTAGACCTGGTAAGGAGCAGGAAAAGTGACAAAATGGCAAGGTAAAACATAAAGAAGACAGAGGATGACAGAAGAAGAAGATATTTAGAAGATTTTTAACACTGATTGCAACCATTGAGCTTACTGGAAAGTTGCAGGAATGTAGAGGCATTATGTTTCAGGCAGGAAAGTAGAGTGAATACTCATTCTACTCACAAAAATACCTTCATCTTGGCTGCTGGAAATGGGAAAACCTTCACTATAATTTGGCTGGAAAACGGGCAAGCAAATGCCCAGTAAGCAGTACAGTTCAGCATGGTTTAATAAAGAATTTAAAGCTTTAAAATAATTAAAATTATGAAGCATTGCTATAATACAAGTTCTAAAGCTTTTTGTTCTATTGCGCAGTTAAATAACTTATAAAGCAAAACGCAACAGCATTGCTATTTGTGGAATTGAAAGTCTTCTATAAAAAGAAATTTAAATAATGTTTATTTACTGCTGGATTTAAAGCCAGAAATATAACAGCATTTACATACAGTAGAATTTGCAGGACAGCTGTGAGGTAAGAAGAATAAACAAATATATTAAGAGGATATGAGAAGATAAGTAATACTACCTCAAAGATTGAAAACCAAAGATAGCCCAAATGGAACACACGATTGAACATCTTGGATAAAACAGTTTTTAAGTTCCAGAATTCCTTCAAACTTAAACAAAATAACAAGCTGGATGAGTAAATACATTATTGTATTCTAAAGGACCTACAGTTGATGACATTCTTATTTGCTTAAATATAAAGGAAGGAACAGATGCTCTTGAAGATATTCTTCAACCTTCTAATGATTATTAATGGGATAGCACGGTGGCTGAGTGGTTAGCACTGCTGTCTCATAGCACCAGGGACCGAGGTTCAATTTTAGCCTCAGGTGACTATCTGTATGGATTTTGTATGTTCTCCACATGTCTGCTTGGGTCTCCTCCGGGTGCTCCAGTTTCCTCCCATAGTCCAAAGATGTGCTAGTCAGGTGGATTGGCTGTGCTAAATTACCCATAGTGTTCAGGGATGTGTAGGTTAGGTGTGCTAGCCATGTGAAATGCAGGGTTTCAGGGGTAGGGCGATGGGTCTGGGTAGGATGCTCTTCGGAGGGTTGGTGTGGACTTGTTGGGCCGAATGGCCTGTTTCTGCACTGTAGGGACTCTATGCATTCTATGGACTTCAATCTGAGAGCAAATACAATTCTTAAAACAGCAAAATTTAGCAGAAATGTTTAACATTCAGGGAAATCCATGGGTATTTCTATAGATTAAAAAAGGCTGTGACTACGGAGTTTTGAAAACAGGATTCATAAAGTTTAGAATTATTGATAAATCTTTGTCAGATATATTACAGTTCAAAGAAGGTTTGGCGTTGGAGAAAACTATTCAAATTTTTCTGTAAGTAGAAAGCAAGATGATTTGCAGATAAATTTTGATAGCAGAAGGACAATATTATTACAAAAGAGCAACAAAATTAATTCACTTTATAAGGTATAAACACTCTAAAGACATACATGACGACAAGCCAACACATACAGTGGGCCTGTTCCTGTGCTGTACTGTTATGTTCCATGATCTAGTGGACCAAGCAACAGGCACAAAGTCTGTGCCATCACTGTGGAACAAAAAGCCTCACAGGCACAAGTGTTCAGATGTGACAAAAGGGTGTTACATCTGTAGAACTGTATGTCTTTTTCAAAGCATATGCAGCAGTAGGTTCCTACTATCTCTGCAGCAGTAGGTTCCTACTATCTCTGCAGCAGTAGGATACAGTTTCAGAACAGCAAAACACCAAATGCTTACACATGCAAAGATGTTAATGCAATAGCACAATCATACTTAGAAAAGATACCTGAGGCATTTCAAGGAAAAATTGTGAATCAACCAGCTAGAGTTTTACAGAACCTGTTTATGTCAATGGATATCTCATTAACTTTAAGCTTGATACATGGTGAGCATCACTGTCTTATCTGATCAAATGCCATGGATGAAGAAATAGATGCAATAATATACAGAAATGAAATTGCATGTTCCAGATGATATACCTTTCTGTAACAAAAACATGAGAGAGTTGAGAATGTAAATGTGATTCACAATCAACGCTTCTCCCTTTTAAGCCTGCATGAATGTCTTGACCTCAACATTCTTGAGGTATCAGAATAGGATCGATTAACTCTAAGTGTGCAATTGGTACAGGAACAAACTACTGTTGACTAAGTGGTCAAGGGGCAACCGGCAGAAGATTTCATTGGTTTGACTGGATTCATGGCAGAAGCCAAAAAGAAAGATTATCTGTTTTGGCATAAAGGAAATATTTAACATGGCCAAGAAGAACCAATAGCCAACAAACCAAAAGAATCCCAAGCAAATTTAACGAGAAGAGAAAAGTGACCAAGTATGTGCTACCATTTGCTGGTATTTCGCTGAAGGAAGGCCAAGCAAAAAATCCAGCAAATTGGTCAAGAATACATTTTTTTGAGCGCTGACAGCATTTCAAAATCATAGATGACTCACTAGCATATGACTGAAGGCTAACTAATCCAGTTTCCCTTTGGGACAATATCTTAGCAAGGATTACCAAGGACATTTAGGATTGCCAGGTGTATAGCCAGGACCCATTCAATGGTGTGGTGGCCAGAGATCTCAAAACTCATTGAAAATTCTGCAGTTATACAGCATTGTCATTTCCAGACAATCCTCCTACCATTATTTAAGACATGTCGGAAGACTAAAATTGGCAAAGTTCTCCAGAAGAAGCAAATACTGAAAGTAAAAATGAACAGTACTTCCCATTTGAGTAATGTAGTTCATGCTATATCACCTCTAACCAAACGGATGTTAAGACCCAATATAGAAAGGAAGATTGGTAACAGCATACTACTCCAACCATTAGCTGATATTCGTTGCTTTCACAACACCAACAATTGACAACTACCAAAATGTAAGCACCCCCCTAAAACATCAGAATAACCTCATATGAAAGGCAATAAATACCTCAGTGTTACACCTAAATGACATTCTGGATTATGTGCTCTTGTTCTCAAATAGGGCTTGTAACTACTAAATCAAAAGCAAGAATGCTACCAACTGCATTAAGCTGACTCTAATTAGAAATTTCCTGATATCACACTTTCTGTTGCTAAGACTCCTTTATTGCAGCACAATCTCATAAAATCACTGACAAAAGTTTCATACTGTGGCTTTAAACTGATTGGCAAAATTGTAGCCATTCGTTGTACATTCAGCTCGTTTATAGCATGTAGTTTTTATAGGATTTTATATAAATAAATTTCATAATGAAAATCTTTTTTGTTTTTTTTTAAATCAAGCTAAATATTCAGAAAATGCATACAGATATTTTTATTAGTTTATCCAAAACAATTGCCAAGACAGTATGGGATTTTATTTACTTGGTCCGCGTGAACCACAGACTGGAATAATCATTCTAGATGCCAGTGCTGTGTTGCTAGAAGTCATCAGAAATACGATCTCCAGGCACAATAGAGAAAGGAATTTGCAGCAGGCAAGCCAGCTTTGGAGTAAGTGTCAGAAATTCTTCCTCTGGCTGATCTCAAAGAAAGCATGGGTACTTCCCCTATCATTATATCTCCATTACATAGTTAAAAAGCTTTTGAAGATGTCAAACATAAAATACCATGGAAGGCAGTGGATCAGTTTACGGAAAATACAATGAAGGACAATAGATGAAGAGGATTTTGAAGGAGGTGGAAGTGGACACTGTTCAAGAAGGAATGTTATGCTGCCACCAGCAGGTGGTTCAGGAGACTGGTGTAATATGAAACCATAAATGACACTGAAGAGCAAAAGGGATTTGCAAGAGGAGTAGGTCCAAAAGGCAAGTAGGGAACTGTTAAGGAACAGAAGGAAAATATTGTTTGGAGCAAGTAGGAGCCACAAGAGGGTGCACAAATAGGATGCCCAGGTTGAAGCAGCAATACTGATGGAAACTGGGTGGTTGAAGAAGATGGACTTGGGAAGAGTGGATAAGTAACAGCAAATAAAGGTAAGGAACAAAATAGTTAGGCATAGTTAGTGAAATCAATGGTGAGATTTTAACTAGCTCAAAACTCTTATCTGCTCATGGAGAGTTGAAATCAAGACCTTTTCTTAATATAACTCTTTCATGGGATGTGTGCATCATTGGCTATCCCAGCATTTATTGCCCATCCCTAATTTTTCTGAAGAAGGTACCGGTGATCTACCTTCTTGAATCACAACAATCCTTGAGGTATAGGGACACTCACAGTTAGGAAGGGAGTTCCAGCATTTGCACCTGCATGCATTGGAAACTATGTATTTTAGTATAATTAATTAATACACAGTGCCTGTTCTTTGCAGACAGAAAGAACAAGTTCACGGATTGCACCTGTTTCAACTGAACAAAAGAAGCAACAGACATTCTCTGGTTCATTCCTTAGGGCAATGACTTGACCAGCCAGAATTAATCTGCCTGGTTTAAATCTAAACAAAATGTGGAGAAGTTAATGTCAGTCATAATCTAGCCAGTGCATCCTCCATGGCAATGTCCCTAACAATCAGAGTCCACTTGCTAAACAATTAGCATGTTCTTCTAATGCAGTGTAAGTATATTGTTCCCCTTTACATAGATCTTCTTGTGGGTGTCCTGATGAATACAAAACAAAAAGCTTCAACAAAATGTGTTCATTTTCACCAAAGCTTTGTTCACTGATTATAAGGGTGTACAGTGATGTTATACATATGACAAGTTAGACTCATTAAAAGAAAGGTTGATTATCATGCTGGGACAGTGTGGCTACGAGCAGTTTTATTTTGGAAAACCTCTTGTACTTATCATAAAAAAAGGCAGAAAAAGACTTTGTAGAGAAAAGGTCAGTCACCAACACTAAACAAATACTCATTTCTGTTTATTTTTGGACAGTTGGCAAATATTTTTCAAATGCTAAAGTTTAAACTTCACAATAGAGCATTTGGAAGAGAAATTGAAACACTGGAGACTTCAGGAGAATTACAGATTGATTGACAGGTATAATGTTACAACAAACAACCCTTTGTTTTATTTCAGACCTGGGTGTCACCAAGGTAGGATATTGCCCTATCAAAATTGGTTTCAGGCAGTAGTATAAATTGCCCTATTTCATGTAACTACACTTTAGCCAGTGACCTTTCAAATCTCAACCCAAGGGTGTAATAATGTTGTGTCTGTACTACTGTTGGATCTGATGATGGATAATTGATTACTTGAGACCGCAGGAAGAATCAACTGTGGTAACAGCTCTCATTGGCAGTACACAGATAAATAGTTCACGAGGTAGTTAGGATTTTAGTGCATATTTAATGATTCTTCGTAGTAAAACCTCATGTTAGCATGCTGCATCCAAAATAATTCTCATAGATTGCTCCACTGTTAAGAACAGTTTTGGAGATCACAACCTTCCGAGGTTTTAAAAGTAATTCAACAGAAAAGCAATTCTGTGATATGGTGGAGAAGCAATAAATTGAAAATGTGTTCATAAAAACATGGTTCTGATAATTATTTAGGTGAAGCAACGGGGTGGAGCTGGTTATTGTAGTGCAATATATTAGGACAAGTCCACCGCAGGGACTTGGATTTGAGTGCAATTCAAACCATGCATGATGAGTTCATGAGTCCTGATAGAATTTAAAGTAAATATGAATTCACAGCAACGTTCCAGTCACGATAATGATGGATTCCTGAAAAAGACCTCCTGGGGTTCAGCCTACTGATTATCCATATTTGTTTTTAAAACCCTGCTGATGCCTGGCTGTATCTCTAGATTTACCAAGCTAACTTAAAAAAAAATCATTTATGTAATTCCCCTCATAACCTCAGGATGTCTCAAAGTGTTTCACAGCCAATTAAGTCCTTTTGAACCATAGTTATTGTTGTAATATAACGCAGTATGGCAGCCAACTTGCACACTGCAGGATCCTGGAAAGAACATTGAAATAAATGACCATTTTATGTGTTGATTGGAGGGGTAAATGTTGACCAGGACACTCTAAAAATTACTCTGCATATCTTTAAATAGTGAATAACATTCTAAAGTTTCACTGAAGAGAGCCACTGAAGATCAGTTTAATATCTCATCCGAAAGACAGTGCAAAATCGGAAATTGCTGGAAGAGCTGAGCAGGACTGAGAGCATCTGTGGAGAGAAAGCAGAGTTGACGTTTCGGGCTCAGAACGGTTCCTCATCTTTGGAACCGTTCTGAATTTTTACAGAAATTTCTGATTTTATTTCTGATTTCCAGTATTCTCAAATCTGATTTTTTTTGCTTAGTTTGAAAAACAGTACAACTCTCCTTTAGTGCCAATAGAGTGCCAGCCCAGGTTATCTGTTGAAATTTCAGGAGTAGGATCTGAACCCACAAATTTCTGACATAATAGTTAGAATGCTATCTTATATTTAATCATAATTTCCATCATAATATAATATCCATCAATAATATCAATTTGCCATTTCTTAGCATATCTACATAACAAGTGGAAATTGTCCTGATGATTATTAATCTCCTTTCTGATCATTATACACTCAAAGAGTTTTGTGTTATCAGAAAATTTTAGTGCTAAAGAGATTCTGTTCCATTCTATTCACATATATAAATATAAAGAGTCTCAGAACCAGTCCCTTGGAACCCCACTTTGGTCCATTGTCTCCATATAAGCATTTCCTTTTGCCTTCTATCTTCTCCCTGCAAATCAGTTTTTAATCCACCTAGACAGTTTTTCAATTATTTCAAGAGTTCAATAATTAGGGGCACTATTTAGAGATTACCAGTTGCTCTTTTAGAACAGAGAAGTTTTTTTTTTCCACAGAGGTTTGTGTGACTTTGGCCTCTCTGTCTCCAGAAGGCAATGGAGGTGGAGTCATTGAAAACTTTTAAGGCAGAGGTAGATAAATTGTTGGGTCAGGGAAACAAGTGTTATCGGAGATGAGAGAGATGTAAAATTCAAAACACTAACAGATCTGCCATGACCTTGTGAATGTTGGAGCAGGCTTGAGGGGCTGAATGGCCTATTGCTTCTAATTCATATGTTCATACTCGAATAGTTTCATTTGCTAGTTCACTTACTTCCCTAAGTCATTCTCATAATATTGTTTAGTACAGCCTTACAGCCTAAGACTGGTTACTGCTTCCTCTGAATGCTTATTTATAGCATTCTGTAGATGCCCTTGAGCAGTTTCCCATGATGGATCTGCAGCTAATGGTTCTGTAATTTATAGGTTTGTGTCTCATTAATTTTTGAAGATTGGAATTGCATTTACTATCTTCCTTTCCTGGGCATTCTCCAGGAGCAGAGGAACGCTTTTATAAAATTTCTAACTGAACATTGCTCATTTTCTCCTTGTTGAGAGTGGTAAGATCTATCCCATCTGTTCCAGATAACAGCTATAAACTATTCGAGCTTTGATCCTAAACTTTATGGCATTATCTATGTCTCTCAATTAGTTGACTGCCTTACAGTTCATTCCCTTCTTTTCATTATACATGAGGCACACTCTAGACTGAAGTTTATTCTTCATAGGCCTTCATATTATCAGGATTATAACTTTGGTGACTAATGTAATTTTGCTTTCTGGACAAATAATGGCGTGTTATGTGAGAAACTTTAGCATTTTAAGTCTAAGTCAACAAACTCTTGTGACATCACTCATTAATCATTAAGAGTGAAAATACCAGGTAGTTTCTAAGTAGTTTTCGCTTTTTATAACAATACAATGAAAAGGATACTTGAAATCAGCAGTGTGATTTTTGATAGCATGTATCAATTTTACCAGTGTGCGTTTGCATACAATAATGCATTACTACGTTAGTAGTACGACTGCATTAGTACATCTTCGAGAAAATAACGTATATACACATATAAATTAGTAGCAATAGGATTTGAGCACTCGTTCCATCAAAATTGATCAAATCTAACTTCTTGCTGCAATTTTTATAATGCTGGTAAGGGTCATTCTTCCATACACTTCCTTGGTACTTGTTTTGGTAAGAATGTAAATATTCTGTTATTTCAAAGATGAATGAGGTCTATGTGTGTATAGTAACTTGTACACACTGGGATGTAGTCAGTAAATTCTTACAGATGTGCATAAAATGTAGTTTATTTCATTTCATTTTTCTGAATCAGAATGGTAGAGCTCGCTCATTAATCTGGCAAAAAATGAAGCTTTTGTAAGCAAGTTTTTCCACAACATCTGTCTGAATAGAGGCATTGTCAGAGGGTGAGGTCACTGGAGAAGGAAGGTGAGGTAACTGCACACAGCTGAATCTACAGAGTGCAGGCCGGGACTTATTAATACAACTAGCTAGTGTTTCTTTAACGGTGCAAGACAGTCTCACCACTGACATCCACAGAAAATATAATTCAGGTAGAACAACCTCAACATTAAACTGTGTATTAAATTTGCAAACTAAACATTAGTTCAATGTGATGTATAGTTGAAACATTTAAAAATAATTCTCGTATGAGTAATGTCATTGTACTGTTTAATTAATTAAAGCCATCATGAAAACATTATCACATAATGAAAATTGAAATCTGGTACACCATTGCTGACTAATTGGTGTTGCATTCCTCATTACCCCCAGAAGTTTTCTGAGTTCCCTCCCAAATTGATGGTGCAGGAGATTTTAGATGTAAGACAATGTCAAAGATAACATTTCAGTGAACCTATATATACTGAATCTAACAGTGCAGGTGCCAATTATTTTAAGGTTTTTTTTAACTTAAAACAAGAAACTAGAAAGTGGGAAACAGCATTTTCATAATAACTTGGTAGTATATGACTAATTTTTATATTTCAGTTGGATTGTCACGTGTGCTGCTGCTATAGTTAGTCTTTTGTTTGTGAGATTTGCATAATTTGCAGAACGTGTTGAATTCATAAGATCTGCATTGAGTCAACGCTGTTTTTCATGCTGCAAGTGTTACAATGCAGTGCTTTATGAAAGCTATTGTTTGGAAATCCCCAAACATATTACTTTTATCTACACTGAGACTGCAATATCTCTTTGTGTCTATTATGTAATTGCTTAAAAACCCAGGAATCTAACAAGCTTGTGCAGCATACATGTTGTGTTGTGTGGCAGAAACTTTTGTTAATGGTCTTTTGGTCTTAATTGTACACAATGGAATGTGTTTGGATTAGTAATCCTATGTTTGCTTAGCAATTCTACTATATCCAGCAGTTATGATGTTGCTGGTTATATGACATTAGAAATTTCTGCTTACACATTACAAACAGCCTGCTTTCAATAGTACTTGACTAAAATATTTTTCAAAAACTGTAGCATCCAGTTTTAGTGTATATTCTATGGAAATATAATTATTTTTTCCCAGGCCAGGTCAACTTTCTGATTAATTTGAATCTATTACTACTATTTTTATTTTGAAACAGGTCTACAGGTTGATTTTTTTCTGAAGTTATTCTGTCAATTTGTACTGAGTTCATGATCAGTAAAATTAGAATCAGAAGGTCCAGCTGGGACACTTATCCTGTTTTCGTATAAAGTTACTTTGAAAAAGATCCACTTGGATGTAAGGTGACCCAAATTTAATCTAACACATGAGTCCTTCAAAGCAGCACACACATGGTTTCCAGTCCCCAGCCTACTTGGTTATTTTGAAAGAAAGGGGAAAAAAAATGCAATAATTTAAAATAGTGGTCACATTGCTGTTTAAATCTGCTGGAGAGAAACTGAATTTCTTTGCATCTTTTTGGCATCACAAAGTGCACTTTGAGCTCCAAAACGGTACATATGGGACCATGTGAATAGTTCTGGTGAGAGTCTCATGGATGCTGTATTTGTGAGGGGGTAGCGTATGCAGAGTGATGTCCATTGAAAGTATGCAGAGCTGGCATATCATGACAACATTGTGTGCAACATTGATTTGACTCTAATAATGTCATTTTGAAACAGTGTTTCCAGACTCAATATCCACCTGATGTCCAATGTCATTATCATCACTAAATCCCTCATCATCCACATCCTAGGGCTTACCATTGTTATGATCCAAATTACTGGACAGGTCAGATCCAAGAGTGAAGTCTCACTATCAAGTTTTATGTTTATGTTTTATTTTTGCTGTTTGTAAAGCATGATGATCAGTCACTGAACATATTCATAAGATGCTGTCAATGTACCTCAATGTTTATTGCATACAAATAAAAAAACACAATATTTTACAGCACATGAACTGGTTGAAATGGTTTTCTTTCCAATATCAGAAATAAAGATTCAACCTTTTTACCCTCAACAGCAATCGTACAGATACTCTAAACCTCAGTGAAAGATCTGTCCCTATTTTAAACTACTTTGTTCGGTTGGAATGGCTGTAACTGGTTTCTGGAGCTTTCTTCTTACTGACTTGTAAGCACCTTTGGGGCAAACACAAGAGTTTTCCATACCCTCAGCTGTTCTCTGCTTTTGGAGTATTCTTCAAAGGCTCTTGAATTTTTATTCCCAGCCCTGACTTTTTGGAGACTGCTAAACCACCAGAGAAAAGATAATAATTTTATGAATCATGGAGCTGTGGCCACTCCCCTGGGGCTGTGCCTCAGCAAACCTAAGAATCTGTTGGAAGACATATTGTTGAATTGCTGTAACATTGTATAAACTGCTGTGTGCACTGTAATCTACAACCACAATGGTAGCACTCTGAGCTTGCATGGCAAATGGTTCACTATGAGCTTCCAATTCAGATGTAGGTGACTGTTACTTGTGTCACAAAGTAAAATGTAGCATTGGTATTAGATGCTGCATCCTGGTTTGGTCCACCAATACGCCACATTGTAAAGGATGGACTCCAAGCTCTGTGCCAAATTGATGTTGATCACCTCCCTGTTCCTTAACATTGTGTGCTTTCTGGCAGGCTTTATGGTACATACCCATCAACAGTGTTTGTGTATAATTTGCCTTCTGCTGAACAGGCACTTATGTATCCTTGCCCTCTGCATTGGCTACCAGCTATTAGGGGCCAAGGTCTCATAATTTTTGCATCCAATCTCTATGCTGTCCTATGAATTAAGTGCAGTGTCAATATCTGAACTGTGGCTGAAAATGTGGCATCTAGTAATTATACGTCTTCATCTTCAGTGTCCCCTGGCTTTTCCTCCACTGCCTAGATAGGTTGCACATCTAGAGCAGCTGTAAGAAGAAAGGTACATGAATAAGGTTGTTGTGGATAAGTTGTGTTTTCTTAAGCCATTGGCAGCTTTTAAACCATAGAAGATTGGAGGATGTTTGGGAGCTGGGATGTGAGAAGGAGGAGTAAGTGTGCCAGTATCATCATCTTCAATGTTTTCAGCCTTACTGTCTGACCAGAGTCTCCACAAATATGTTGTAATAATAGTGAACACTAATTTCTCCATCAAGACATGAATATATGTCTGTTCCCCACTGTTTGGCTCTTGCACTGCCTTTGCTCAAGTGCCACTTTGCCCTGTGAGAGAGAGAGAGAGAGAGAGAGGAAGGGATGTTGGTCAGTGAATGCCATGTAATCTTTTTGTGTGATGTAACTGACATGGTTGAATAATTGACAGCATGTGCAACCTGCACGATGAGGGCGTAAAGCTTCACTATTTTCCAAATCACTCACTTTCTGTGTAACTGTCAGAACCAGCTGTACCTTTAGTGCACCACAGCTTGAAGAAGTGAAGATTGTCTTTGAATAATGCAAGCTCTGTGTCAAGTGATATTAACTCCCTGTTGATAAGTCCAACCAATCAACAGTGCAGTTAATGTTGGGAATTGATGCGGAAATTATTGAAATGAGCAGGAAGCATGAAGTTGGCTTGCTGCATGCATGGCAATCAGTGGACAAGTTAATCATGCAGCTTTAGGTCCATTTTCAGGGATATCAAATTTACATCCCCATTTCATCAAGGTAACAGGTCATTTATTTAAAACAATTCTGGAACTTTTATTTGTTAATTAAAGTTAACAGAGATGCTGAGCAGAGATGAGCTCACTGTGATAATCTTTAAATTAGAAAGATTATACTAGAAAAATCAATAGGTGAGACAGGGTCTATAAGTTACAAGTATGAACAGACCATAGTTTCAGTTCACTTGGGCTTGAATTGAAGGAGCACTTCTCTAACGTCACTCATGATATTCATAATTAGATTTTAGCATCACGGGAACATTTTATATTACATTAAAATTTGACTTCATATTTAATAATTGCAGGCATGCACATGTGTTGCATGAAAGATTCAAATTGTGCAATATCTCAACATTTTGAAATTTCAATTTTGTAGTGTTATTTGTCAAGCTGTACAATTAGTATTGTAAAGGAGTTGAGACTTCCTGATCGGGGTAAGACTAGGATTTGTTTACCCATTACTAATAAATGAGTTGTCTGCTAGACCACCACAGAAGACAAATATACTGTTTTGGGATTGAAATCAGATAAAGGCAGCCTTGGGAAGGAGTTTTTGTACAACAATTCATTCGTACCAATATTACTTATTTTTGCTGAGTAGCTTTTTTGTTCAAACAATCTGCCAGATAAATGAATGCCTTTGATGTTTGGAGTGCAGGAAATGGCAGTCATTGTCTTACTTAGTGGAGTAGATATTCATCAGCCCCTGATTCTGGCTGCGGAAGTGATATGGCTGTATCATGCACAGTGATGTATGACTGAACTCACAGTATCGTGGGTAATGTACCCACTCAGACTTTAAGATCTGGACATTTTTCTTACCTTCTGGCTTACTTTTATTTCTGCTGTTTTTTTTTTAAATTCTGGTTTTGTAACCAAGATGGCACTGGAGATTGGTGACTTTGTACACTTTTTACGGTACTCGTGTATTCCTATACTTGAGTACATGTGACAATAAAATCTAATTCTAAAAATCTAAAATTCAGAATATTCCAATATCAAGGCACTTGGATGAATAGACACCCAGACTTGGGTAATATATATCAATATATAACAAAACAACATACGACCTTTTGCCTGCCATAATTATGCTAGACCTTTGAAAGAGCTGTTCAATTATTCCCTTTTCCTAAGACCCTATCAATTTCTTCTGTTCAAGCATTCATCCAATTTCCTTTCCAATGAGACTAATGAATGTCCTTCTGCCACCCGTTCAGGCAGTCCTCTTCATATTACACTAATTTGCTATGTTTAAAAAAAAGTCTTGATATCGCCACAAGTTAGTTTGCTAAACACATTTGGGACAGTTAACTCAGTTAGTTGGACAGCTGGGTTGCAAGGCGGAGCAACACCAATAGCGTGGGTTCAATTCCCACACTGGCTGAGGTTACCATGAAGGTCCCTCCTTCTCAACCTTGTTCCTCATCTGAGGCATCGTGATCCTCAGGTTAAGCCATCATCAGTCATTCCTGCCTAATCAGGCAGCAGCCCTATTCTGCTCTGGGGCTATAGTGACTTTATTTTTATTTTCTCTGCTCCAAGGGGAGATTGAAGCTGGCAGAGGTGGCGATAGGTGTTGAGTGTTGTCGGGATTGGTGGGTGTCAGGGATGTGGTTCAGGCAGATGAAAAAAACAGCAAGTGACGGTGATGCAGAGTCAGGAGCTTGAGGCTTGGGAGAGAAGCAGACAAGTGCACAAATGGAGCTGAAGAATAGTGTGTAGGAGAAAGGAGAACTTGGGAATGGTGGAAATGAATTAGATTTTTGATGCGAGTGAGGGAAAAACTGTGGACTTGGAGTTGGTGGGATCTGGACTTAGATAGCATGGAGAAAAAGAGAACGGAGAAGAGAAAAGCAGCCAAGAAAGAAATGAATGATACTTTGCCCTGGGTGAATAATGAAAGGTTATTTCCGGTGATTATCAAGCAGGGAACAACAGTGTGTAGATTGATGAATATTACAAGAAGAACCAAGAAAAAAAAAGTTTTAACACTGAGAGCTATGAGACCATGGAGTGCTGCATCTCAAATTTCTTAGGAACTAAAGATTAGATCATCATTTAAAGAGTAGGAGCCATAGATAGATAGTATTCCCTGTGTCTATTCTATGGGCACAGGCAATTATCAAGTGCAGGAACAATGCCTTATTCACTCATTCTATCCCAGATCAACAAGTAAGGATCAGGGTTACGTACAAACATTTGAACAAGGAGCAGTAGTATGCCATTCTGTCCCTCAGGCTTGCTCTGCCGCTCAATAAGATCATGGTTGATCTGATTGAAACCTTGTAGTGCAGTGGTAGTACCCCTACTTTTGAGCCTGGAGGCCCGGGTTCATGTCCCACCTGTTCCAGAGATGTGTAATAACATCTCTAAGCAGGTTAAGTAGAAAATAGTTTGCTTTTAAATCTGCATTCTCACCTACCCTTGATAACACTTGCTTAAAGCAAATCTACCTATCTCTGTTTTAAAAATATTCAAGACTCTGCTTCCATCACACTTTTGGGAAGAGAATTTCAACAACATTCAATTGACTGAGATGAAATATTTTCTGTTTTCTGATTTATTTAAAACGAGGACCACTGATTTTTAAGAAGCGACCCCTTGTTCCAGATCCTCCCATATGCGGAAGCATTCTTTCTGCATCAAACCCAACAAGACCTCTCAGCATCTTGTGTGTTTCCAGCAAGTGGCCTCTCACTTTTCTGAACTCTCGCAGATAGAAGTGTTGCCTGTTACACCTTCCCGCATAAGCCAACCCTCCCATTTCCGATATTAGTCTAGTAAACTTTGGAAATGCCTCCAATATATCAACTTCTTCCTTAAATAATGTGAAGAGTACTTCAGCTGTAGTTTCATCAGTGCCCTGTGTAACTGAATCATAACCTTGCTACATTTGTATTCAGTTCCTGTCATAATAAATGATAACATTCTGTTAGTTTTCCTAGCTACTTGCTGTACCCGTTTACTAACCTGTTGTGAATTGTACACACGGACATCCAGATTCCTCTGCATCTTAGAGCGTAACAATTCTTCACCTTTGAGATAATATTCATATTTCCCAATACTATACTCCATTGCCACATCTTTGCCCACTCACCAAACCTATCTACATTTTTTTCTAGCATCCCTCTGTCCTCTTCATAGCTATTTTTCCAACCATATTTCTGTTGTCAGCAAATTTGCCAACTGTACATTCCACCCTTTCATCTAAGTAATTTATATAAACAGTTGAAATCCCAGCACCAAACTTTATAACATGCCACTTATTACACAGTGCAAATCTGAAACAGGCCTATCCAGCTTCTCCCTATAACTCAAAGCCTCCATTCCCAGCAGCATACTGGTAAATCTTCTGAACCCTCTCCAGCTTAATAATATCCTTCCTATAGCAGGGAAAATAGAACTAGACACAGTACTCCAGAAGAGGCTCCACCAATGTCTTCTACAACCTCAACATAATGTCCCATCTCCTGTACTCAAAGATCTGAGCAATGAAGTCAAGCCTATCTACATGTGATGCAAACTTCAAAGAATTAAGTGTCTGAACCCCTAGGTCTCTCTGTTCTACAACACTGCCCAAAGCCCCACTTTTAACTGTATAAGTCTTGTCTTTTTTTTTACCAAAATGCAATACCTCGCCTTTATCCAAAATAAACTCCATTTACCACTCTTCAGCCCATTGACCCAATTGATCAAGATCTCTTTATAATCTTAGATAGCCAATAGGACCATCCAGATTAGGGGATTTTTGAAAACTTAAAACAAATACGCAACTATCTTAGTAGTCAGTTCTTTTAAGACCCTACAAAGTCCGTGAGGACCCAGCTCTTGTCAGCCTGCAACTCCAACAAATTACTCAATATGACTTTTTTGGTGAATGTGATTTTGCTGCGTTTTCCCCACCCTTCTATTTCCTAATTTTGTTGCTGCTTCCATCCTCAACTGTGAAAGCTATGGGCTCAGCTTGCCTCCAAGATTATCTGGGAATCTTCAGAAATTGATGATTATTCATCCAGAATGATTACCTCAGAGAAAACTTGTTCTTGTTTCACATCAACAGTTTGCACTAATGTTTGGTTCAAGTGTACTTTCTTTGTGTCCTCTATGGGTGGTCTAACCTGACAGATGTCAGGACAAAGCCACAAGCAATGTTCCAACATCTCCAAAGTCTCAATGCCCTTTGCAAACTCTGAATAAATGTCATGTGGTCAGATGTCATGTAGTCAACCCTCCATGAATATCTCCCAACTAGAGATGACAACTTTAATTTAATTGGAGATGGAACAACTGATTTGGCTGGGAACTCCTAGTTTTAGCAAGCATATTAGAGAACTCGGAATGAATTAAAACCACCTTTTTATTAATTCTTTGTTTGGAACAATGCATAATAGGGTAACACTTAAGATAGGTTGTATTGGAACTGCTCATTGAAAGGCATCTGGGGTTTTGGAAACTGTACTCCTTTCCTGACGCTACAATGTTGGCCTCATACACTTGCCAAAATACCAATGTGAACAAATGTGTAGATAGTTTTTCTGTGAATACATCTGGATAAGCAACTGAATAAATAGTCTACGTAAACAATTTGGAAGTACAAACCTGCTCTTATCCTTAGTTTCCCTGTCCAAAGCCAGGTCCAGCTCACAACACCACCATCTCCACCACAATTAGGGCGAGGTGACCCATGCTGTTGGCACCAAACTGTGCCACACCAACCATACAGTTGACTGAGTCAATCAGCCCCCCCAAGGAGTACAAATTTCCATGGTAACCTACACCTTTCTTTAGGAGAGAGATGCAGTAGGTTTTGCTGAAGTTTGACACAAGCAGCTCAGTGACATAGGACTCTGCATTATATGGGCTGTTCCCTGGGACATACACCAAGACAAGTGTCGACGGCGCCAGGAGGACTGTCAATCCAGTGAACAATGCTCTTTGGTCTGCCCAAACCATATTGGTCTTCCAGTGCAAAGAATTAAGCTTGACCGAGTCGTTCAGACTGGCACATTGCAAGGTCCAGGACAATGTGCCGAGGGGTGCATCTGCCGCCAAGTGGGGAAGGTCCACAATCTACGGTCTTTCTGCCAAAATATAGTGGGGTCCTGTTAAGTTTGAGATACTCTGTTGCCTTAGTGGGAATTTAAATAGTTTCTTTTTGTGATTAGAAAATGCTTTTTTTTTGTTGGAACTGGATTGAAGCACTAATGAGGAGTATCCAAATTCCACCATGTATTTTCCGCAAAGTCTGGACTGACCTGTTTTGGACCAACTGTTTTGACATTGTTGGTCAGGAATCTGCTGTTACTAAATATTGAAAGGATGTACAAGTTGATATTCAACCAGTTTGGCCATGTCATGAGCATACCTTCCTTGGTCAAGTCCTGGATTGGGACTTAACCTGTAACCTCTGGCTTGGAGGTGGGGATGCTGCCCACTGTGCCACAAGACTTGTTATATTAATCTGTTATTTATCCTCTAAATAGTAGCTCCTGTTGACTTACCACTAAATAAATTGCACCTGTTGTAAACAAGTACATTATTAAGCAATTCATTGCTGTATTGAACTGCATTGTATGTTGTGTATACTTGAGCAATCAAGGATGCATTGAATATCTTCCTGAAAAGTCTGCGGCAATTTTGGGACAACAATTAAAAGACAACTCTTATGCTGTGGAGAATGTAAGTGCTTTTACAGACATATTCTAGACTTGCTTGGCCACAAGTGATTAGTGACATGAAGAAAAAGGGACAAATTTATCAAGTAAATGTAAATTATTATCCACAAAGAGACAAAAGGACAGCTCTCCATATGTAAGTGGTATGACTTAAATAGCTTTATATTCAGGGAATTTAGCAAAGGGTGCTTACTTTTCCACATGTATTTCCCATGGCATCATCTAGTGGTCAGATGTGTTATTACCTGTTGTTTATAGCTAGTTGACTAATGCACAGAAATCAATCCTGCTTTCCTGCAGAAATCAATCAGGAAAATAAATATAATTACTCTGTCCATAATATTGCATGACCCAAAGTGAAGTATTCTTTCTTTTAGTAATGGATACAACCCCTAACTCAGGATTTGTGGCTGAACAGCATAGTTTGTTTTTGCTATTAAAAATACAACAAATTTCAATTGTAAGTGTATTATGTTAGAATATATACAGGCATTGGAATGAAAAGAAACTAACTGCATTAGTTTCATAATTAACAGTGGAGAACAACAGTAACATAATTATATAACAGCGCTGTTAATCTTCGTTATCTGTTAAGACAGAAATAAATAAAGATGAATAAAATCACACGAAAAATTAGCTGACAGGAGAGCTTATCATTTGATGAATGTCTGCTTTCATAATACTGTTGAAAGCATTCTGGTGATGTAATTAATGTCAAGTGTGTAAATCAAACTGAATATAGAATTAAGAAGCCTAAAGTCATTTTATTATTTTCTGTATTAAAATACTAATTTAAATTGATTAAGATTTAATTCATTTTTCAGTTTGAATTCCTGTCTTCAATTAAGTTGCTACAAGTTTTGCATCCTTCTTCCTGACAACAATTGAAATTCTGTAGATGACTGGAAAATTACTGTTGAAGTATTGTACTGAAGGTACTATTTTGCAAAGCAGATTTATGCCTGAAAATATTATACAAGAAAACTTGAATTCCTTAAGCAGGATCTTCATTCTCTTCAGTGTGCTTACATATATAGGCTTAAAAAAGGCATCTCGGAAGAAGTTAAGGGCAATGGTTTCATCACACGTTCAGCTAACATATTCAACTGCTACTACGATAAAGATAAACTTGATATGTATTGCATCTGTTTATGAACACGAAGTAAGGAATACGTTAAAACTGCTATCAGTTTTGAATATGTAGAATAGGGCTGGTCAACAATTTGAAAATCCTTTGGAGAAAATGCCAGGCCCATTACATTCTTGATTTCGGAAGTTTGCTGCAGCTCAACAAGTTGCTGCCAATTGCAAAGGGTGGCCCAGAATTCAATTTCGGAGAAGGGTGGACTGCCTACAGAGAAAGAACACACTCTGGCAGCTAGCCCAGAATGTTTTAGATCTGGCCCAAAGCTCGAGTTTAAACTGGTCTCGGGCCTGTGTGTTAGGATGTGCACTGTTCACACAGCACCAACTGTCACCCAGTCAAGGGGCGCAGGCTAATTTTCACCTAATTAAATTTTGTGCCATGAACCAAAAGGCACTTGCCTTATTTTTAGCATGATGTCTTAAAACGAGATGCAACATATTTTGAGAAAACATGCACATTTCCATTGTGTAATGATAAAAAGAAAGACTTTAATTAGGTAGTGACTGAAGTGGGTGGAGGAGGAGGAACATAAAATCCAGTGGGTGGCCTTCCTGCTGTCTCTTTCTGAAATGTTATGGCAGTGGTGGACAGGATTCACAGTTTACCCTCAGACCTATTGAAGCCTTTATGTGGTCAATGAATGGTTGTTTAACTGCTTCATTCATACTGTTTCTTTGGTGGAGTGAGGTCTGCACCATCCAGAAAGCCCAGTAGGAGTAAATATGCCAGCTAGTGTTGGGCAAGGGGACCATCCTTTATGGGTCCCCTGGACCTGTTGGATTGATGCACAAATGACGAATGTCCAAATTTTACTGTATTTTCTGCAAAGTCTGGAATGAACTGTTTTGGATCTCCCCCTTCATTCTGCCTTTAAATCTGAGCCATAGTCAGTCCACACCCCTCTCAACCCCCACCTCTCACCGCTCGCTGAGATCCCCTGTCCTGGACTTAGCTGGGCTCTTTGGCATGAAGAGACTGCCTGTGATCCAAGCAGCTGCTACCGCTCCTTATGCAGTTAGCCAGTAACTCTCTACGGCATGACGTCTTGCTGATCTGGGGCACAAATCTCCCCTCAAAACAATTATTTCTACCGCCAACATTAAACTACTGCTAAGCAGCTGACAGGTCCATTTGTGGGCACCTGCAAAAACTTCACTTGCGTGGTATTGTTGTGGGGAGGTGGATTTGTCTATAGTGCCCCATAAACTCCAACCCAGTGCCTTTCAGAGCTACAACACTTCTGAAATCACTGAACTACCAATAAGGTACCTTTGAAGTGTAGTCACTGTTGAAATACAGTAAACCCAGCAGTCAATTTGTACAGAAAGCTCTCACAAGCAACAAGCAGATAGATAATCCTTAATAAATTTTAATAATGATGCTTGAGGGGGAAATATTTGTCAAGATGTTGAAGAGAACATTCTAGCTCCTCTTCCTGATGTGGTGGTGGAATTCTTTATGGCCCCACACAAGAGTAAAGATGGGTTACAAAACCAGAAATTGCTGGAAAAACTCAGCAGGTCTGGCAGCATGTTAAGAGAGAAAGCAGACTTCACATTTTGGGTCCAGGGACTCCCTCAAAATTGCACTGAACTGCTAACCTAGATTTGTGTGTTAAGTTCTGTTTCTGACCTCCGACTCAGAAGCAAGAGTGTGACTCACTGAGTTATGCATATATGTTACGAGGCTTGATTCTGGTATCCTAGGAGTGGCTTAATCTATAAATTTAAAAACAACAGCCCATACAAACATCAGCTGCGGGTGGGCACTGTATCACTGACCTGAGAGTTTGAGACTCAGCAAGGTGAGGATTTTAATGTACTCTTCGTAGCCTTAGAGCTAAGATTATTTACAAACTCATTACATCTGCTCATCTGCTCTTTCAGAGACATTTCCTAGTGGATTAGAATGGGGAAGAAAGAAGAGCAGAAATCCAGTATGCATTATTTGGATAGTTGTTCTCATGCATGTCATTAGTAATTATTCTGCAGTGATAGAGGTAACAGTGAAGGTTGCTAAAATGCCTGGAAAATTGTTTATATTCTATAAAAAGAGCAGAAAAAGACTGAGAAGTGGATAATAGTTTGCATTCTGTGTAAAATGATTTCTTGGCAGTAAGTAACAGCAAGGATGCTTTCCAAACTTGGAAAGTAACAGTAATTTCCACAGAAAAAATGGCTCGTATGGCTCAAATGGCTCAAAAGGCTGGAATTGTGAATTGATTTCGAATCCTTTTGCACATTGAATATTTATGTTCTGTCTAAATCAGTACAAGGGTGGTGCATGAATGAAACCTACTTAAGCCTCAACATATATTGAGTGAGGTGAGTATGCATTCATAAGCAAGGTTCTCCTCTTTCAGAGATAAATTTCAATAACATAAGAATATAAGAAATAGGAGCTGGGTAGGCCATTTGGCTCTTCAGCCTGGTCTACCATTCAATAAAATTATGGCTGATTTTCTACCTTGACTTCACCTCCCAGTACTAATTACATATTCCTTAATTTGCTCAGTACACAAAAATCTATCAATCGCAGCCTTGAATTTGTCTAATAATTGAGTACTGACAGCCTTCTGGGGTGCAGAATCCCAGAGATTCACAACCCCTAGAGTGCAGAATTTCTGCCCATCTCAGTCCTAAAGACTTTTACTGAGACTGTGACCCAATGTTCTACATTCTACAACCTATAGAAGCTTTTTCTCATTGTTTACTCTGTCAAACTCCTTAAAAAAATTTTGTATGTTTCAATTAAATCACCTTTCATCCACCTTATCTCCTCAAGAAATAGGATGTTTTGATTCAAAATCTTATCCTGGGATAACTGCAACCTCCCAGGAATCAGTGAAGTCAAGTTTGGGAGGAAAGAAATCAGAGGGGATCATATTTAGATCATTGTATACATGCACTGTTCAATGGCCAACTTCAGATACCGTATAATCCAATCAGGCAAGGGTTACATACATATTCTATTTAGCAGGAAAGGTTGAAGAGATGAAAGAAATTAAGAAGATTGTAGTAGAGAAATTAGTGGGATTAAAAGTTGATAAATCCCCAGAACCTGATAATCTATAAGCCCCGAGTGTTGAAGGAGGTGCCTGCAGGGATAGTTGATGCACTGGTGATTCTCTCCCAAATTCTATAGTTTTTGGAATGATTCCCAAGAATTGAAAGGTAATGACCCCACTATTTGAGAAGGAAGCGAGAGAGAAAACAGGCAAATACAGACTGATAACTTTACAGTGTGAGTAGGAAAAATGCTGGAATCTATTACAAAGGGAGAGATAAGCAGACACTTGAATGTTAATGATGTGATTGGACATAGTCAGCATGGATTTCTGAATGGGAAATCGTGTTTGACAAATGCCTTGGTGTTGTTTGAAGTGTGTTGGTAACAAAATTGATAAAGTAGAGTTGATGGATGTGGTATACTTAGATTTTCAGAAAGCTTTTGATAAAATCCCCCACAGGAGACTGGCTAAAAACTAAAGCACGTGGGATAGGAGGTAATGTACTGGCATGGATTAATAGTTAGCTAACAGACAGAAAACAGCAGGAACAACAGTAGGAGATTCTTACAATGGCAGGCCGAGACTAGTAGAGTACCAAAAAGATCAGTGTTTGGGCACCACAGTTCACCATAAATGTCAATGTTTTGGAGATGGGGACCAACTATAATATCTCCAAATTTGCAGATGAGAGGCAGATGTAAAGTGATTTCAGGAGGATTTGGACAGGTTTTGTGAATAGATAAGAACGTGGCATGTGGAACATAATGTCGAAAAATGTGAGATTATCCACTTTGGGTGGGAGAAACAGATGTGCAGAGTATTTCTTAAATGATAAGAGGTTGGGAATATAGATGTACAAAGGGACCCAGATGTCTTTGTTGATAACTCACTCAAGGCTAATATGCCAGCTATTAGGGAGACTAATGAAATGTTAGCCTTTATTGCAAGGGGATTTGCTTCCAGGATGAGTGAAGTCTTGCTTCAAATATGTAGGAGATTGGTTAGACTGCACCTGGAGTACTTTATGCAGGTTTGCTCTCCTTATCTCAGAAAAGACACTATTGCATACAGGAAGTACAATAATGGTTCACCAGACTTGTTCCTGGGATGACAGGCGTGTCCCATGAAGAGAGATTGTGAAAAATGGGACAGTTTTCTCTAGACTTTCGAAGAATGAGAGATGATCTCATTGAAAACTACGCAATACTTAAAGGGATAATCAGTGTTGATGCAAGTAAGATGTTTTCCCTGGTTGAGGAGTCAGGACGAGAAGACACAATTTAAAATAAGGGGGTGCCACTTTGGTCCGAGATCAGGAGAACTTTTTTTATATATGGAGAGTTGTGAATCTTTGGAATTCTCTATCACAGAGAGCTGTGAAGGCTGAGTCTTTGAGTATATTTAAGGTAGGGATTGATAGATTTCTGATTACTAATGGAATTCAGGGTAATGGGTATAGAAGGGGTAAAAGGCATTTAAGTGCTTGATCGTATGAAATGGTAGGACAGGCTCAATGGGGCAGAATGGCCCATTTCTGATTCCATGTTCCTATGTATGTGGTACAGTAAGAGGAAAGGGGAATAGTAAGGGAAAAAATAATGTGCTGGCATAGATTAATGATTTGCTTTCCTTTCCATCCATTTGGTTTAGCTTCTAATTATGTTGTGATCTTTTTTACAAATATTCAAACCAAGTTGAATAGTGCTTCCTTCATCTACAGTTCATTTACAATGCTGCCTCTAGTTGTCAAGTAAGCTGGGTACTACTGAATTCACATTTCATGAGACAATGAATTTTGAAAGCAGCTGCAAATTTAATGGAACAGAGGTTTTTTATTGGGATGATTTGATTTCAGAGTTCAACAGCTTCTTGTCAACAGTACAAGTCTTCAGAAAATGATGGAAGTAGTAATTACTGGGTGTTTACACTGGTTAAAGACACAAATGAATTAGGTAGGTTCAGGCAAATAACAGTCCTCTCTTAATTGTCTCAAGATGGCAAGGAAGATTTTCTGCAGAATAAGCATGTTTCTCAATTCAGTGATTACCATATAAATGAATGATGGAGCTGTAGGATGGAGAATTATATCCATTTTGGTCTGTTTATCTCAACAGTGTTTCATTCAGAGCTTTCAAATGCAAAGAAACACACAAAAATGCTGAATGTAATAATCCACAATGACAGTATATGGAAACACTAGGCCTGAACCTATTTGTCAGAATCTGAGATTAAATTTGAAAATTTCAACTTGATTAATTGTGGTACAAGCATTTTTTAAAATTTTACAATGAGTTTGCTTCTCAACTCAGAAGACAATAAAATTACTATCCCTGTACAGAAAATTCAAGTCTGAATTTTTAAAAATCTCTGTTCAACCATTGACATTTTTCCCTCCTCGTCTGAAGGGATTGAGCCCTGCTAGGATGTGCTTTCACAGGATGCCCTGTTGTTTCTCCTTATTCAAATGGCCAATCTTTGCCTGAACCCGAAGAGAGCATCACAACTTCACTGGGAAGGACATCATAGTTGAATCCAAACTGATCCAAGATGAACTTCCACTTACATCACTGTACCATTACTTGACTTTGCCTCAGCTCATCTCTTGTTGAAATCCTCTTGCCTGCCTTTATTACTTCTCGACTTGATTATTCCAAAGCACTCCTGTTGGTCTCCCTTTTTTAAGCTTGAAGTCATTCAAAATTCTTTTGCCCAGATCTTAAATTGCACCAAGTCCTGTGCAACCATCAACCCTAAGCTCACTGACAAGCATTATCTGCTGGTTAAGCAATGGTTTGTTATAAAATTCTTGTCCTTGCTTCTAATCCCTCCATAACTTCAACCCTCTCTATCTGTGTAATCTCTAACAGCATCACAATCTTTCAGCACATCTATTTTGCTTTTATTCTGGCCTTCTGACCATCCCCAATTTTAATTGCTATACTTGGGTATCCATATTTTGAGCTGCCAAAGCCCTAAGTTCTGGAATTCCCTTCCTCTCTAACTCTCTTTCAACTCTAAAATGCTCCTTAAAACCTGGTTCTATCTGCTGCAATATTTCTTCAGATACCACTAATACTATTTTATTTTATAATGCTCCTATAAAGCATTGATATGAATTATTATGTTCAAGGGTGCAATATGTGTTGTAAGTGTTGTTCTTGCTATCCACAAACATGCACTTTCCAACAAAAAGTGACTCTATGATTGGAATTGGAAATGTCAGATAGCATTGAAGGGCTGTTTAAATTGATTTCTGGTTGGTGGCCTTTTTCAGCAGGTAATATCACGAGCAAGCAGCAAGAAGCAAATTGCCAAAAATTAACAAGCTTAATTGATAATGAAAGTGAAGAGCATTATTTTAGAACATCAGTTTGTTTTGTTATTGCTCTGATTATAAAGTAAAACTGGCCTTGCTAGCGACACCTTGGATCCTTGAATGAAGAAATGAAAATATTGAACTGATGGAAAGCATTGAAATACAGTGACATTAAGATGAGTTAAATCGCAGGGAATCAGCTCACAAATTCATGCTAAATGGAGCTTAGAAAAAGCCGAGGGGACCTCCACGTAACCCAAATTGCCTTGCAAACATGTTCTATGTCAAAAAAATCCCAAATGCAAACACAGTAAAGCAATCAATATGTTTTTATTTCAAATTTGTTCACAGTTTACAATGGCTTGACCTTGTACAGTAAAAAGGATTGGAAAATGAGGGGCATTTAATCCACAAAAACTCAGTAATTTTATTACTCTTGACATGCTGTTTTCAGACAACATGCTGTCAATGCAGTCAAATGTGTTTTCTATGTTCTCGTGCTGTAGCAAAATCCTGGAGCATCTCTACAGCCTTTGCAGCTTCAACAAAGGAAACAGGCAAGTGAGACTTGCCAGACTCTTCAGAATCATCCGCCCCCTTGCTTAAGAATGTTTTGCAACCACGATTGAGTCATCTGTCAGCTCAATTGTGCAGGACATTATCTTGCCTAACCTGGTTTAATTTTCCACGATAGTCTCTGCTGGGCTATTCATGCCAGTGATCAAAAAGGGATTTGTCTTTGGGTTAGTAAGAACTGCCGATGCTGGAGTCAGAGATAACACAGTGTGGAGCTAGAGGAATACAGCAGGCCAGGCAGCATCAGAGGAGCAGGAAAACTGATGTTTCAGGTCGGGTCCTGACCCAAAACGTCAGCTTTCCTGCTCCTCTGATGCTGCCTGGCCTGCTGTGTTCCTCCAGCTCCACAGTGTTTTGTCTTTGGGTTGACTGGTTCACCCTGCTCCTGCTTGTGCTCAGCATCTTGTGCAGAGGTAAGCCGGGCGAACCCAGTGTGGCAGATGCAGCTCGAAAATGTGGCTTTCATCACCACCTTCCATGCCTCCTTTATCATGAAAATGGTCTCTAAAGTGATTGGGAAGTTCTTCTTATCAAAGAGATAGCAGATGATCTCTCAGCTGCTATTAGTAAAGGATTTTCAGATTCCTAATCACCCCTTAATCCATTGGCAGGATCTTAGCTATGGTATTGGGAGACATGAGCATCAACTTAACGCTCAAAGCCAGCAATGTGCAGGTGCACAGGGATACTCTCTGTAATGCTGAAACCTTCCATTACATCTGTTGGTGCATTTTGTCCACTTTCCACTTTCCTCATTCGCCCCTCAAAAATTCTGGAGCTCATCCTGACAGTTTTGTTAACCTTATACTGAATGTGTAGTGCATTGACTTTTGCAAAGCAACATGACCAATTGAACTTTCCTGTCACAAGAAACCGCAGCTAATGTGTTCCTTTCTTCACTTTTAACTATTGAGCGCTCTTTTTCTTTAAACATTGAATGCAATTAGTGAAAGATACTAAAACTGTCTGCTTCATCTGCAAAAAAAAATGTTTTCATGCATACTCATTCAGCACATTGATGTGACTGTTTGTTTTGTAACCAGTCATTTGTCATTGAGACCATAAATCCCACACTTTCATCACTTACCACCCTGAAGATTTGCCTTGAATTGGTCCAGCCATCCCTCCCAGCAGGTGAACCCCTTGTAGCCCAGCTTCTCTGACAGGATGATTACCCTTTCTTGTGGGATTTGACAGGAAGTGGGAATGTTCTGTGCTGAAGCTGCCTTGAATCATGTCAACAGAGATCCTTTGATTTTGGAATAGGCGACCATTCTCACCCTGTTCCTTGCTGGAGAGGATACCTGCTTATCAAACTATTTGCAGCTGTTCACCTTGTTCTTCAGAATGGTTGATAAACTCGATGGTGAAATCTTTCATTGTTAGTGATGTCTACCTTTTACTTTGTGCCACAGTATTCCACTTACTTTATCAACTTCACTTTCTCTCTGACTGACTATACTTCTCTTTAATTTTCTCACAAGCTTAGCCATACTTGCAAAGTTTGTCCATCCTTTCATAGGGAGATCTTGATGTTAAATTATGTCATGCCCAGAGCTCCATCACGTCGCTCTTTAGCATGGCCCAATATAGTTGCAGTTGTTTGATGGGATCATTTGATAATCTCTTACAGGCTTGGCTAATCCAAAATTATCAGTTTGGAATGAGAAACTGCATGTTAATAAACTGGGATTATGCAATAACAAGGGTGACAATAAGAGATGATCCATGCAAAGAGGCCTCTCGCTGCTCAATAGTGAGAACCTTGTCTTGTCAAATACTTGGAAAATTGTTCTTTTTGATCTTGATGTTAAGAAAATCCCAATTGGATGTCTCACTTGATTTTCCATAATTTCTTGCAATGTCCTATATTGTTTGGGACTGGGGAAGATTTTGCCCCAGAAAGACTCAATGTTCTGCTCTCTGTGTGTTCACAGCTGTGCAATTGACATGGCTGCAAGAGGTGTGAGTTAAATTGAGGCTTTTACTTGTGTCCTGTTACTCTGTTACTGGTTTGGATATTCAACGACCAACCCTTTTTATGACATAATTAACCGAGCATTGGGGAAAGACCTATAATTGCATTATCAGCCGCATAATAGCCCACATCGTGGTTTGGCTTTTGTCCAGTTTATTAATTTTAGATCTTAATGTTTTGTAACCTGGAGCCAGAAGCCAGGAATTTTAGAACTCCCTAGCTTTTGGAGCTTAGTAACCATTATATAAACATAAAAATATTTTATTTCATAACAAGTATAATCAGTAAGTTACGTGGATAAATAAAAGAGGTTGTTGTTTCTAAATTAGGAAATGGCCAGACTGCTATCACTTAACTCCCCAGTTAATTTGGTGAATGGTGCAATTAACAATAGGAAGCATAGGAACAGGAATAGACCAGGTAATTCCTCAAGCCTATTCAATGAGATAATTGTAACACTTCTGTTTACGATTGGGGATTAAGACCCCCATCAAAACATTTTTAGAACTTTAGAGAATAGTTTGGAATCACCATTCTCAACTGCACAGTGTGGTGGGCCTGTATTTGCATAATTGAGCCTCCATGCAGCTGAGTTACAAGTCTCAGTTCTTCCATGTGGGGATCCCAAGTAAAGGCCTCAAAGGAGCAGAAAATAACCAAATGGGAGTTAGCATTTGCCTGTCTAATAAACCTTCAGGCAGTTGGCTCTAATATCACATGACTAAAGGCCTGGATAGTCACCCTTCTCAATACAGATGGTACATTACACAAGCATACCTCAAAGACAAGTGAAAGAAATTACTTGTTGTGTCCTGCAATGTACAAAGCTGCTTTTGTTGAACTAGAAATGCTCCACTGTACTGAAAATGTTTCAGCATACAACTGTTGATTCACCCCAGTGCTACTTTTTGTACAATTGGAAATTTCCTCTTTGGAAAATAAGCTACTTCTTCCAATTTTTTTTGCTGGTTCCCATCTTCTTTTCCAGATCAACAAAATCAGATCTATTCTTTTTCTTTGATTTGTTTTGGGTTTACAAACATTGCGTAAGTGAAAGGATACAGAACAGGGAGTATGAATGGTAGAATTAAAAACTTCAGTGGAGGTTGCATAAAAATCCGGATAGTATTGCCTGTAACCAGGAGCATGAAGTTTTTGAGCAGTTTGAAAGTCAGACAGAAATAGTTTGAATATTTACGAGCCTTGCTGTATTATTTAGTGCACTGCAGGCGCTTCTTTCTATAAATCCTACCAACGCACCGCCACAAATGAGTGTCAGTGCACCTGCCTGACAGAGTGAAATTAATAACATTTACAGTCTCTGGTAAACCAAATTATAGCCTCAGGGGAGTTAAGTATCACCTCACCCAAAGAAGCAAAGCAGCAAAAGATCTGATAAGAGTAATTAATGCATTGAATTTGAAAGTTAATGCTTATAATTAGCCTCAGGGTGGAGTGTAGTAGAAGCATGGCAGATGGCATGTCCATACTCAAGAGATTGTTTCAGTGAAAGTCTCAACCAGGGAAAAGCAACTAGCCTGATTTATTGTGGCAATTTTAGGACCAGTTACATAAGCCTATTTAATATTTATATTTTACTTTGGAGTAAAAAAGTCACTAACTAGTTTTTGCAATATATTTAGACAATATGTAAAAATATTTTCCTTGATAGTAGAAAGCTACCAATAAACCTTTTGCGTTAGTATTTTTAATTCATTTCATTTTTTTAGATTAGCTTATTTTTTCAAAGCTTTTTTTTCGATAGTAAGATTGCATTCTCAAATAAATAACTACAACTGTAATCTAAGGCACTCCTTGTTCATTTCAGTTACATGGCTGATAATGCAGTATTCTTACTGAAATTTTCAGGGCACGATGTAATTTTATGTTCATTATTATACCTAAATATTCATACTGTAACTTTGAATATAACTGCAAATACTTTTTCTTTCATCTGGATATTTCTAAGTTATGGACAGATCCTTATTAAATTTGGGAAAGAGGCCCCCAAGTAGAATATAGTAAGGTGCCAAAGGAGTTTAAATTAGAGCAAACAGTAAATCCTTATGAAGGTAACTTGCAGTTTGTAGTTTTAAGATGGGCAGATTTTTAAACTTATTTTACTATAACTGTAATACACAGTTTACGTCACTGTTCATTTTCTTCTTATTCCCATCAAACATTCTGCTAGATGCCTACAACTATAAGGGTTTAGCCAGGCATCCAGAATTAGCAATGCCATTTATCAAATGATGACTATAGAAAATGAATATATAAGAAACACTTACCTTAGAAATGGAGGCGTCTCATTAATAATATAATGATTCTTTGTGCAATATTGAAGAAGTTTGCATTAGTTCACCCATCATGAAGATACTGGATTTTGTCCACAAAACACACAGTATCCAGTACATAAATATTGCACAGATATGTCCCAGGAGTTTGTGATGAAAGTCAAGTGAGAGGGAAGTGGTAAGAAGTCACATTTAAAAATTTCACACAGGGAGTGACAAATGATTGGAATGCACAGCCTCATCGTGATTGAAGTCAGTAACATCAGTTAAATTAATTGAAGAAACAAGATAAATTTAAATTATATGCACTGATATAAGTTCAGATCCTGTTAATTCTTAAGTTGGTAATGTTCAAAATGCAGGATTTGTGTCATACTGTTTCTTTTACAATTATAATCTAAAATAGGATTAAAGATTATATAGTGTGTACACGTGCATATGTGTCTTTATGATAAATGCTATTTGGCAGCTATAATGTGGTAGAATGGAGCAGGACAAGGGGTACAATCTAGATCTGATTGCCATAGCAGGAAGGGGACTGTGTTGAGAAATGAGGAGAGGTACTAAATCCCAACGCAAAGTTGGAAATTTAAAACTGCTGGCATACCTAGACCGAACACTGAACTGGAATTCACATACACTTCAGACTAAACCAGGGGGCTACATATGGGTGGTGGTGATCCCAAGGAGTCAAGTAGAGGCAGTGCTCCAAAGCTACATTGGTTGGCCTGAAAATGTTTGGTGCGGTGATTCATGATCTCCTATAGTAATTCTTGATTTTGAACATTTTCTTTTAATGTAATAAAAGCATTTGCTAACATTTGTCTATTTGAGTATCAAATCTACTCTTGTGTCCTTAAAGCTAAAATATAAAAGGAAGCTTTGCATATTGTTATTTATAATGGACATGTTTTCAGAGTTGTTTTTGATTATTTTTAATTACTGTTTTAGTAAAATTATAAATGTTCATTAAATAGAATTATGTTCCATCAAGCACATTCCAAAAGCTTAGTCATTCAAATATGTTGGATTCAAATTATTTTAAAATTTTTTTTCTCCATTGCAACAGAGATTTGATGGACTAAATAGCCCATTTCTGTGCTGTAACATTCTATTAAATTATAACAATTATGGATTAGTTAACAACATGCTGGTAGAGTCAACAATCAGCGCTGTAAAAATGCCATTAAAAAACAATTTGTTGCAGACAATAAGTAATAAATATGGGAAAATGTATTTTGGCGTTATAATTCTGTATGTATGTATTGATAGATACTGTCTATCTCCCTTTCTCAGCCTCCATCGGAATCACAACCACAACCTCTGTCAACATTTTTTCTTTTAACCTATCCTTCTGACATTATTGCCAAGATCAGGAGAGTTTTATGGTGAAAAATGAAGGAATGAGCCTGCATTCCTTCGGTGCATGACACAGGAGCTTGTACTTGGTTATGCTCACTATTCTTACGTAGATCATGTTACAATTTTGAATTGTTTTATGGGATCTTTCCCTGGAATCAATGTCACTGGCTACTCGAATAAACAAACTTCTTTTCTCATGTGCAATAGAGTTGCCTTTATTTGACCAATATCAAGGTAAATCTATCCAGACCTGAGTGAGAAGGAGACCCTTCGTCACTTATAAAAACCATAATCATCCTATCATTGCAACGTGCTAGAAACCATCCCATGTAAGATTGCAGCTGAGGCTAAAAAACACTCAGTTCATTTCTTAAACAATGAAGGAGTCAATACATGAACATTAGCTGAAAGTTTCTAATGAGATTATGATATCTGATGCAGAGGTGGCATTGAGTAATGTTACGACAGTAGACGTAAATAATCTTTTATAGATGCTTGGAAACTCATCTCAGTCGGATATCAAGCCATAGTAGCGAACTATATGGTTTAACCTGAGGCAAAGACAAGGAAAAGGGATAGAATTAGTGAACAGGGATCAGAAAACATGGCTTCAGTGATCCCAAGAGTTATAGCTGGAAGACGCTGTTCATCTAATGCTGGATGTTGAACAGATTTGATGATTTAACTCTTTTGTGGAAATCCACCACTGTGGAAACATTGGTCCCTTATGTTTTCTACTTCCAAAAAGATTACTATCTACATGCACTTCTGCCCAAGATGTAATAATAAATGTGGCGACATGGACAATATCTTATTGGGCACTAATCCAGAGCTGTGATTTCAAATTCCATCATGGCAGCTTGAGAATTTGACTATGTATTTGTGACATTATTGAAGTATTGAAGTATATTCCAGTTAGCTTTTCAAATCCTTTAGGGATGGGAACATGCCAGCTAACTGGGATGCACCTGCATCTGACACCAGTTCCCCCACCAATGCAGTTGCCCAATTATCAATTCCAAACATTTTGGAAGTTATCTCTGATATATCTCAATTCAGGGACAATACAGTTACTTATCCACTTTTAGCAATTTCTTAACAGTATATGGAGTAAACTGATTCAGTTGAAAACTGACTTCTATAATAATGGAGACCTCAGGAGGAGGCTGAGGTGGGTCATTCGCTCAGCGTTTCTAACTCGTGATAATGACAAAGGCTTCAGCCTTCTATTTTGTGCCTGTGCAGGACTCTGCCATTTTTGAAGATATGTAACTGGGTGTGACAGGACTGTAGAGCTTTAATCTGTTCCATTGGTTGTGGGATCTTTTAGTTCTGTCCACAATATGCTGCTTCTACTATTTAATATGTTATGAAGTTGCGTGTTGCAACATTACCAGGTTGGCACCTCAGCTTTCTTTATACCTGTTATTGCTCCTAGCATGCTGTTGCACACTCCTCATCAAATCAAGGTTGGTCCCTGGCTTCTTGGTAATGGTACAGTGGGTCAATAGGTTATGCATTGTGGAGAAAACAGTTCTGCTGCAGCTGATGATGGCCCACACAATCTCATGGATACCCAGCTTTGAGCTGCTAGATCTTATCTGAATCAATTCCATGTGGTTTGCCACACAATATCATGAAGGACCTCGTCAGTGTGAAGATAGAACTTCATCACCACGAGGACTATGCAGTGGTCACACTGACCTATGTTGTCCTACCAGACACAACTGTGGTTTGCACTTTGATTTTCAGACCTCCCTTTTCCTCTTTGAGGATTCTATTGCTGATCTCTTCCACTGTAAATTCCTTGTGCATTTGGACATTTTATTCTGAGTGTGGGCCCCCACTCACAATTCTGGTTTGGCAATTCCAGATCCAGGACACCTTTGATTCCTAATAGCCTGTATGCTCATTATTATTATTATAATTATTATTGTGATAGATACACACTGCCCTTTCTCAGTCTTCCAAGCTAATTTAGCTGGCAATTTTCTTGAGGCCTTCCAAGCTGACTCTGCTTGTGTGTCTGAGAAAATGTACAGATAAATGCTACGTAAATGTGTAGCTGTTTGCACCCAATCCCCATGGCAGCATTACACCTAGGATGTCCCAGAGACAGATTTAAATGAATTATCTATTACCTTGAAAGCAACCCTTTGTTTGTGTGACTCACATGAATACTTTATATCTGTAATGGAGATAATGGCCCTCTTAGTGGACTTACTGGTTTCATCAAGAAATCTAATGTTCACGAGTTGCTTTTACATTCTTTGATATGGAAACTTAAATGAATTTTTTCTGGAAGAGTCCCAAATTGGAAAGTAGTTAATGTAACACTAATATTCAAAAAAAGAAGGGTGAGAAACTATGAGCTGAGAGTCTAACATCTACCACAGGGAAATTAGTAGAATATATAATTAAGGAAAGTATAGCAGGATGCTTCCAAATCATAATGTTACCAGGCAAAGTCCACATGGTTTTGTGAAAGGCAAGATGTGCATAACTAATTTATTTGAGCGTTTTAAGGAAGTACCAAGGTGGAAATAGAATAACCTGTAGAAGTGGTATATTTGGACTTCCAAAAGACATTTCACATTGCACAACCTCAAAGGTTGCTACATAAAATAAGAGTTCTTGGTGTAAAGGATAACAAATAAACATGGAATAAAGAATTGGTTAGATAACAGAAAGCGGAGAAAAGGAGAAATGGGTTATTCCATAGGTTGGAAAGCAGCTAGAAGTGGAGTGCTACAGATCTTAGTGCTAAGGCCTGTAAATTTATATCAATGACTTGGATGAAGGTACCAGATGTATGGTAACTGAGTTTGCTGGTGAAACCAAAAAGATATGAAAGTAAATTGCCAAGAGAAGGTTCAAAGCCTAGAAAAAATGATATAAACAGGTTAAATGAGTGGAATGAATTTGACAGATTGAATTTTTTTTACAGTCATTCATGGGATGTGGGTGTTGCTGGCTAGGCCAGCATTTATTGCATGTCCCTAACTACCAGAGGGCAGTTAAGAATCAAACACATTACAGTGGAACTGGAGTCACACGTAGACCAGATAAAGCAACGCAAAGATGTCCTTCCCTAAAGGACATTAGCAAATCAGATGTGTTTTTACAATAATTGGCAGCAGTTACCTATTAGGTTAACCTTTTATTCCAAACTTTTATTGAATTCAAATTTCACCATCTATCATGTGGGATTTGAACTCATCTCCCTGGAACATTAGTCTGGGGCTCTGGATTACTTGTCCAGTGGCGTTATCACCTACTAAAATGTGCACTTGTCCTCTTTTGCAGGAAGAATAGAAAAGCAGTATATTAAATGGAGGGAGTTTGCATGCATTGATGATACAGAGGGAATGCTGGCTAGCCAGCGACACCCATATCCCATGAATGAATAAATTAAGAAAAATTTGATTAGGATATAATTGGAATGTTGGTGTTTATTGTAAGGAGAATGGAATATTAAAGCACAGAGGTTTTACTGCAGCTATACAGAGCCTTTCAAGGTAACCTTCCAGATACGCACCAATGCCGAGCAGAAACTGATAGCCAAGTTCTGTACTCAAGAAGACGTCCTCAACCATGATCTTGGGCTCATGTCGCGCTACATGTAACCTCACCATACTGTTCTTTGTTTGTAAAATCTTCCTTACTGTTCTGGTTTAACACCATCTCCTTGATAACTTGTAATGATCTCGCGACTCTTTGTCAGTTTGTACAGTTTTGGACTACTTGGTACTTTGGTTAGACCCTCATCATGTGACTCTTACATGTATCATGTTATTCCAGCCATTTGGTTTGTTTTTAGCACCATCTTATTTTTGATTTTTTGTAATTATCTCTCTGCCTCAATTAATTGGAGCATAGGTCATCCCTTCACTTACTATTCAGCTATTGACACTTTACTCACACCATTTGACACTTTTGATCACCTGCAGATTTGTTATTCAGCTTGTAAACACTGCACTCACACCAATTGTACTATCTTTTGACATTCTTAATTACCTGAAATTATCTTACAATGATCTCTCCACCTACAAATTTTGTGCCTGTGCGCTTCTCTCCACTTCACCCGATGAAGGAGCAGCACTGCAAGACCTTGTGATTTCAAATAAACCTGTTGGACTATTACCTGGTGTCATGTGACTTCTGACTTCGTCCACCCCAGTCCAACATCAACACTTCCACACAAAGGAAGATGGTTGTGGCTGTTGGAGGTCAGCCACCTCAACTGCAGGACTCTAGAGGAGTTCCTCAGGGGACAGTTCTATGCCAAACCATCTTGAGCTGCTTCATCAATGACCTTCCCTCATCATAAGTTCAGAAATATTAGTTGATGATTGCATGATGTTCATCACCATTCCTGACTCAGATACTGAGGTAGTCCATATCCAAATGCAGCAAGACCTGGACAATATTCAAGCTTGGGCTGACAAATGGCAAATGATATTCTCACTACACAAGTACCAGGCAATGATCATCTCCAAATAAAGAGAATATAAGTATCACCCTTGACATTTAATGTCAAAACCATCACTGAATTCCTCCACCATCAACATCTTAGTGGTTACTATTGAATAGAAACTGAACTGGACTAACCATATAAATGCTGTGGTTACAAGAGCATGTCAGAGACTAGGAATCCTGCAGCAAGTAACCCACCTCCTGACTCCTGAAAATCTGTCCACAACTTACAAGACACAAGACCGCATTGTGACTGAATACTTCCCATTTACCTGGATGTGTGCAGCTCCAACAACATTCAAGAAGCTTGACAAAGCAGCCCACTTGATCGGCACCACATCCACAAACATTCACTCCCTCCACCACTCAAACGCTAGCAGCAGTGTGTACCATCCATATGGTGCACAGCAAAAATTCACTAAGGCTCCTTAGATAGTATCCTCCAAACTCATGATCACCAGCATCTAGAAGGACTGCACATCCATGGAAACACCACCAGCTGGAAGATCCCCTCTAAGCTATTCACCAATCTGATTTGGAAATATATTGCTGTTCCTTCAGTGCCATTGGGTCAAAATCCAGGAACTCCCTCCCTACAGCATTATGGGTGTACCTAAACCAAGTGGAATGCAGCAGTTCAAGAAGGCAGCTCACCATCACTTTCTCAAGGGCAACTAGGGATGGGTAATAAATTCTGGGCTAGCCAGCAATGCCCACATCCCATCATTGAGTAAACAAAAGATAGAATCGTGGGCACAGTTCAAGAATAAGAGGTCTGCCCTTCAGAAGGTGATGATGAAGGTGATTTTCTCAGAAGGTCATTAGTATATGAAGTTCTCTCGCCCTGAAAAACAATTAAGACTGATTCATGAATTTGTTCAAGGCAGGGTTAGATAGACTTTTGATAGACAAGGCAGTCAAGAGTTATGATTGAGGCACATAGGGAAGTAGAGTTAAGGCCACTATCAGATGCCAGGATCCTGTTGAAAGACAAAGCTGGCTCAAAGGCTAAATACCGTACTCCTGTTCCTAGATACTATATGAATCCTTTGTCCTTTATATGCTCCTGTGAATAATTAAAACCTTCCTGGTTTATGCTGTAACTGCTAATACCTTTCCAAGATGTCTTGAGACAAACTGGCTCCTCCAGATAAATCCAAAGTAGCCATTATAATTCTATATATGTATCCTTTAACTACCTTCCTACTAACATAACAAAAATTCCTTTTAAGCTGTAATTACCCAAGCTCCATTGAGTTGCAGTTACTGCAAGGCTGTTTACCAGTTTTCCAAACCAGATGCTTTGACTATATTACATTTTTAAAAATTTAATCACAACCTAAAAGTTTTACTCCTAAAGTGAACCATGAAATAAATCAGACATTTTCATAGTGAAACAAAATTCTGAAGGGGCTTGACACTGCTGGTAACTCTAGAACACATGCAGGATAAAAGGCTGATCATTTAGGACCAAGAAAAGAAAATATTTCACATTTCAAAGGGTGGTAAATCTTCGGAGTTTTCTTCTTTTAGAGGATTGTAAATGCTCCATTGCTGAAAATATCTAAGACTGAGATAGACAGAATTTTGGCCTCTCAGGGAATCAAAGATTCACGGGAAGTGAGCAGGAACGTGGAGTTGAGATAAAAGATCAGCCATGGTCATATTGAATGGCAAAGCCAGTTTGAGAGTCGGTATTGTTTACTCCTTCTCCTATTTCTTATTTTGTTCTTACCACAGGTTAAGTCTGGCCCAATGCTCTTAAGGACTCTGCCAGATCAGTCGGTATCAGTGCTTCTGAGCAAATCTTTGTAATCAAGATCAAGGTCTCCCACCCAGAGCACATTCTGTAGCCCTATACAACCTGTGGTTTCTGCAGCCTGCATAAATAGCGTGCAGTGACCAGTTGACAGGGGGAAAATCTCATGAAATGATCCATCACAGCAATGGCACTTTTTTCTCAAAATTAGAGACAAAGTAAAAAGTCAGTGTGGGTAACAGCAATATGTCATTGACACATGAACAGACTTTTTGTCGAACATGTGCTTAAGTTATGGAGGCAGACCAGGAGAGTCCCTGAGGAAATTCACCCCCAATCATCTCATATGCTTTCAGCTTTGAAGAGCTAAAACATTGAGGAAACCTCAGTGTGTTAGGATTTATTTTTAGGTCATAATTTCATTCAAAAGTCAAAGCTGATCTTTGAATATAAATAACTAGCTATGTCATTGTTTTCTGGTCACACCTGATAAAGGTGCTAAGTGCATGCAGTTTTACCCAACCCAGTCCATACATTATTTGGCTGTGGTCTTCGCAGTTTTCATGTAAGTCATCTGAGCACAGCAGCAGACAGACTGGAACTAGCAGGGCTTGGCCTGTAACTGGAGGATGTAGCCTCTGCTGATAAACAAGTTGTATGATTCAATTAATAAACAGCTTTGACTGGAGCCAGCTGGCACACTATCAGAATGTGCAATAAATTATCACCCACTGCTGTAGCCTCGCAAGTGAAAAAAATGAAGTGTCTACTCCTTTTTCTGGAGACGTTCCAACTAACCAGCCATGAGACAGTCTTATTTGCCATTTTGATAATGTATTATTAAGTTTCTAGACTGTAGTGATCATATAGTTCCAAGCCATTCTGTAGGGAAAGTCTGCTTGGCTGCTGAAGCGTGTTCTATCCTGATTGTGTCAGTAAATTCTACATATTGACATGTTACTTGTTGAGCAGTTTTATTAAAGCCTGACCTGATAACATAAGGGCTGTAGTTATTGCTTACTGTTACCATGAATTTATATGCTCATGCCAGTTTGTGTCTTGGGGACTATTGTTGAAATGAATATATATTCCCTGAGTGTAAACCTATCATTTTTTCCTGACATTAATATCAATACTAACCTAAATATGCATGTTCAGATATCCATAAAAGCTAAATTTATGTGCAGCTAAAATTTTAACTCGTTAAGTTCTTGTCCAAAAACTACACATGGCATTTATACAGTGCTTTTAATATTGTACAATTTTTAAGAGACATTGAACTGAAGACAGAGTTCTTAGGGAGGCATGACAAAGAATGTGATCAAAGAGCTGAGTTTCAAGAGGACCTTAGAGGAAGATAGAGAAGCAGATGGATTTAGGGAGGGAATTCCAGAGTGTGCAATTGAAGCTGCAGGAGGTTATCAGGGTGGAAGAGATTAGAGTTAGTGGCAGGGAGGCTATGAAGGGTCAAAGCTTTAAGACATGTTGATCAATGCTGGTAGGAATGGTGGGCGTTTGGGACTAGGTGCAGGATGCATTATGAGTAACTGGATTTTGAGTAAGCTATATTTTATAGAAGATAGGATACCAGCCAAGAAATCATTTTAAAGTCATATTTAGAGGTGAATAAGACATGGAGCAGGATTTTAAGTGAAGGAGGACTGGCGTAGGAGAGACAGAGACAGTTTATATAATGGAGGTGAAAGATAATTATAATGGTGAGGATATAGGGTTGGAAATCCAACATAGAATTGAAAATAATACCTCAATATTTTTGAGGGAGGGAGGCAGTTGTATCAGTTGATGGTTCTGAAGGGGTTATTGTTTTATTGGCTCCACCCATGCTACTGATGTCTTATGTCATGTATGGATGGAGAGTAGGAGTTCTATCCTAGCTTTTGGAGAAAGCAGATGTATCTATACCAGCTCTCTAAGGTTCTAGTACTTATACCTGACCAAATATAGTTATACTTACTGCTATCATAAAATAATCCCTCTTTTATCTAACAACAATGCCTCTGCTGTAGATACTGTGCTGTGGTGTATACTGTACCACTAATCACCAGATAAACCCAAGACAAAGCAAGGACAAGGGAGGATTGGTGCCAGTGAACAATCTCTTGTTACCACATACCGATAGAAGTGGCAAATATTGCAAAGTAACAGGAGTGATTGTCTGGGGAAATACTATAGTAGTCATGGAAGACTACAAAATTTGTGATAGGGATTGAAGCCATTGGCTTTAGTTTATCAATTTTTAACTGAAGAAAATTGTATCTTATTCAAGACTAGATGTTGGAAAAGTAATCTGATAGCAGAGAGGCAGTGGAGGGGTTCAAAGAGGTGACAGAAAGAAACAAGTTGCATCTGTATTCATGGGATAAATCCATGACTGAAAATGATGTCACCAAAAGGTAGCATGTACCTTTTAAGAGGTAGCTCCAAGAATTGTTGGAAGATTCCAAAGTAGACTGTTCAAAGGATGAAAAAGAAGGTGGTGACACTATGACTATATTCAGATAGATTTGAGTCCATTGAGATTTGAATTAGGCAGGGGTTGTCCTACTAAACCTAAGAATGAAGGAGGGACATTGGAGGATGAAATACTCAAAGGAGTTGGAAGTTAGAGAAGTTGAGGAGGATGAGGAGTTGGTCACAGTCACAGTTTGTTACTGGTTTATAGTTCCAGTATTGTGATAGTGGTAGAAACTTCCTTGGAGAATTTCAACAAACAATTATAACAGAGGTGACACATTCAAAGACTTTGCAGAGGAAAAGGAGATTTGAGATGAGGTGATTTATAAGGGCAGGTAGATTAAGTGTGGGTTGTTTGAGGAAGGAGCAATGATAGTGTTTATGAAAGTGAAGGGGATGATCTCTTGAAGAGGGAACTGCTTAGATCATTAGGCTAGGAAGGGGGGCTGTGTGGCCAGCAGTTTGGAAAATAGGGATCAAGGGAAGAAATGTTGGAACAAAACCAAATTTGCTGGAAAAGCTCAGCAGGTCTGGCAGCATCTATGAAGGCAAAAACAGAGTTAATGTTTCGGGTCCGGTGACTCTTCCTCAGAACTGATGGTGGCTGGGAAAATATCAGTTTATATGTGGAAAATAGGGAGGTGGGTGGGGTAGGGAGTAAACAGTAAGGTGGAGCCCAAAGAGAGAGAAGGACAGTTGGACAGACCAAGGAATTGCTATCGATCAAGCTGGGAGGGTGAATAGTTGTTAATGGGGACTGTTAGTGACTATCAACAAAGTGGCGAGCAATTCTCCTGATGTGTTTTGGAAGTCCTCTCCATAGCTCCAGCAACAATGGGCATAAAATGTAGTTCTAGACTGTACATCAATCTGTGTTTACTGCAATGAAACAGTTGGTTGCTGTTAGGAGAGGGTATTGTTAAAAGTACCATTCACTAAAATGTTATATAGCGTCTTATTAGAAAGGTAGTTTGTAATCAAACTGTTCAGCATGTTATGACCAATGTTCCCTGTAATTTTACTTTCTGTGCATGGTCCATTTGCTGCATTGACTTCTAAAACTTGGATGAATGTGTCAGGTGCCACTTGGTGTGAACGGAACCTGAGAGGAATCTTAGACTGGCTGCACAGCTTGGAGGGAACGGTGCCAGTGGGCATTTTATTTGGCTGTGAGCTGTTTGATAAGTCTCTGGGTTGCTGCTTATAACTCTGGCTTTAACTCCTTTACTATAGGGGCACCTTGCTAAACCAGCATTGCAGCTTAAGAGACCATCCAGGCTACCACAAAGGCTCTTTAGCACTTTATGAAAATTCCCCTCTTGTGATTATTTCTGCTTTCTGAATTTTTGAGAATATTTATTACACACTCAATTCTGTCCTAATTCTTTTTAGTTACCCCAAACCAAGAGGTCATGAGAACCCCCAGTAGAGCCTTTAAATATATGAATTAGCTGCCTTCCAACCATTGATCTACAGCCCAGGTGTGAGGATCCCACATATGTTGTTGCTGTGAAATTGGTCTAATCACTGCTTGAGGGCTAAAGCACAGACCTCCATAGAAATCATAAACTATTAATCTCATAATAAAACATCTACTGAAAATTAGTGATAATAATACAATTGAAACTCATATTAACTTCCAAAGCAGCATACTTCAGTCATAAACAAGGGCTTTAAACCTAAGCAGAGCCACTTATACAGGTGTGAGGGTTTCTCATTTAGGATCTTTGGGCAAGTTTATTTTAGAAATTAGCAATTAGAAACAGTATATTGTTGGTCAAAAGGCTTGTCTTATTAGCACTGAACGTGTTTAGAATTAGTGGTGTGGGGAGAGCAGGGCTTGTTTCATGTGCCACTGACACCAGTAATCAAGGAATAAGGAGCTGTCCTGTTGGAATGGGGTCTATTTAAATTGGGTTGGACCAGTGCCCTGGCAATTGGCACAATTTGGTCATGCATAGGATTTTAACCTAACAGGATGGGGATGGGCTCAGCATTTCAGAATTTGGGAAATTTAGAAATCCAAAAAGAAAATTTGAGGAAATAGAACTGTGTGTCAGTATAAGCAAAGACAAACAAAGTGGACAGGGAACAGTAATAATGTATCAGTGAATAAAGTTCATGCAAAGAATAAGATGCAAATACAGAATGAAATTCAAGACTGTTTATCTTGGTGCATCAAGGTAACCACAAAAAGATAAGTGAATTTGGCACAAACAGGGATAAATGACTTTGTTTTAATCACCATTAAGTAGGTAAGGTTAAAGATAACCAGGGTTTCAATAGAAATATTTCAGGATATGCAACATTTTGAAAAAACAGACCACAAAGGATATGGGTTAGCCATTATAGTAAAAGGATTACACAGTGAGAGCGGATCTTGGCTCAGAATGGTCAGAAAAGCAGTAGTTCATAGATCACCGAACTGTACTTAGCTGCTGGACAGAATATGAAACACAAAATTATTGGAGCTTGTAACAAAACCAATTTTAAACTGTGTATGACATTAAACTTTGTATAAACTGGGCAAGTCAAATTTGCAAAGATGGAATAGAAAAACAGTTTATATAATGCTTTTAGAAGTTTCCTGGAACCAATGAGAGAGAGTTCTTTTAGACATTGTATTGTGCAATTAGGCAGGCTTAATGAGCAATCTCCTCATAAAAGATCTACTAGAAACTAGTGATAATAACACATTGAATTCCACGTTAACTTTGAAAGCGACATATTAGAATCACAAACAAAGATCTTAGACTGAACAATCCAATTATGCAGGTGAGAGGAGAGCTGGCTCAGTTTGATTGCTCATGGTCAAAAGAAAAAAGTATGGTGAAAAATAAATATTAATAAATATTCAACAAAGCTCAAAATGGTCAACAAAAAAATTAGAAAATAAGAACTCATCAAAAAAGATTGATCCATGGTTTACTGAATGGGCTAAGAATTAGATTAAAGGAAGAGGCCTATTATGTTGCAAAGAATAGTAATAGAAATGCAAAGATTGGGGGTTTTTGGAAACCAGCAAAGAATCACCAAAAAATTCATAAACAGAGGGGGAAAAAAAGGATAAGAGAGTCAACTAGTCAAGAAGAGAGGGAAAAGAAATGTAAGAGTAGCTATATGTATATAAAATGGAGAGTAGCTAAAGTAAACATTGAATCATTAGAGACAGGCATTTTATGGTGAATGAGAGAATGGCAGAAGCATTGAACAATATTTAGTGTGTATCTTCACAGTTAAAATCACAAGTTATGCACCAGAAGTAGAAGGTAACCTAAAGGTTAATAAGAATGACGAAATTAAGTTAAAACCCTGTCCTTATAGTCCATACCTAGAGCTTGAAAAGAGACATCTGCAGTGATTTGCAGGCAGATTTTAAACACCATCTTCCATGACTTTTGGTGGCATGAGAATTTAATCAGCAGGAGAATGGTGAATGGGGACGCTGCTGCCTTATAATCTATGCCCTAATTATGTCTAAGGTGGGAATGTTCGTGGATGCCTTGTGCTCCTTTTCCAATTGAGATCCATAACCAGGCACTTAATGCCCACCTAAAGTCTTTGTTCCCCAACTGTTGATATGCAACTGGTGGTGAATGGAAGCACACTACACAGACAACCTAAAAAATGAACCCTGTCAGGGTGGGTTCCTGGGAGGAGGGTGATCTTTTTCTCAAAAGCACTTAGTGCCTGATTGAGGGATCTGGCATTGTCTCGGGAATGGAAGTAGGGGAGAGGAGGTGTGGGTGGAGAAGGGGTGCTGAGAACTACACCTCGTCTCTTCCACTGATGCCTCTGTCCCCTTCCTCCCTAACCCCACCCCGCAATGCCATTCCCGCCATCAATTCATCAGTGCTAAGGATCCATTGACAAAGTGGACCTCAGGTTTATGCATGTTTAGACCTTGCTGAAAGTAGTCTACGCAGGGCTATCATTGTCTCTTCAGTAGGTGGGTGAGACCCACATTGCATATATTAAATAGTGCTCAATGCCACAACAATCAGTGATGGAACATCAGCAATTTACAACATCTATTAAAGCTTTAAACAAAGAATAATATTTGCTGATGATACAATGCTAAGTGGAAATACAAGCTGTGAGGAGAAGTCAGACATATAGGTAGGTTAAAAGAGTGTGCAGCAAGCAGTATAATATGGAGAAATGTGGGGTTATTTATTATGATTATAAGAAAAACAGAATTTTTTTTCTAAAAGACATGAAACATGTAAATGTTGATGTTCTGAGGGACATCGTTGCACACAAAGAAGGAACACTAAAAGTTGGGTACAATAAGCAATCAGGAAGGTAAATGGAATATTGGCCTGTATTAGAAGAGAATTTGAATACAAGAATAAGAAGGACTTAATGGAATTGTGCAGGACTTTAGTGAAACCATACCTGGATTGTTATATCCATATGTACAGTTTGTGTTTCTATATTTAAGTAAGGATATACTTACCTTGGAGGCAGTATAACAAAGGTTTATTAAATTGGTCTCTGGGATGGAAGGGATGTCCTACGAAGAGAGGATGCAAATTATCTAGATGTTAGAAAAATGAGAGATTTTCTCATTTGAACTTACCAGAAGGGACTTAACAGTGTAGACACTGGAAAGTCATTTCTCTGGTTGAGAAATCTAGAACACAGGCATAATCTAAAGATAAGGGATTAATCACTTAGGATGTGGATAATGGAGGTATGGTTAGTAAGTTTGCAGATGACATCAAGACTGGTAGTGTAATGGACAGTGGAAGAGGTTATCTCAGAGTACAATGGGACCTTGATCAGTTGGGCCAGTGAGCTGAGGAGTGGTAGGTGGAGTTTAATTTAAGTAAATGTGAGAGGTGTTGCATTTTGGAAAGGCAAATCAGGGCAAGACTTACACAGTTAATGGTAAGACCCTGGGAAGTGTTGCTGAACAAAGAGACCTCGTGATGCAGGTGCATAGTTCCTTGTAACTGGAATCACAGGTAGACAGGCATGTGGCACACTTCATTGGTCAGTGCATTGAGTATAGGAGTTTGGATGTCATGTTGCAGCTGTACAGGACATTGGTGAGGCCACTTTTAGAATACTGCATTCAATTCTCCTCTCCCTGCTATAGGAAAGATGTTGTTCTACTTGAAAGGGTTCAGACAAGATTCACAAGGATGCTGCTGGCTTTGGAGATTTTGAGCTAGAGGGAGAGGCTGAGTCAGCTGGGGCTTTTTCCCCAGGAGCGTCGGAGGCTGAAGGGTGACCTTATACAGGTTTATAATATCATGAGGGGCATGGGTAGGACGAATAGCCAAGGTCTTTTTCCCAGGGTAGTGGAGTCCAAAAATAGACGGTGTAGGTTTAAGGTGAGAGGGGAAAGATTTAAAAGGGACCTGAGGGGCAACATTTTCACACAGAGGGTGGTGCTTGTATGGAATGAACTGCCAAAGGAGGCAGGTACAATTACAAAATTTAAAAGGCATCTGGATGGCTTAATGAATAGGAAAGGTTTAAAGGCTTATCAGCCAAATGCTGGTAAATGGGACCAGATCAGTTTAGGGTATCTGGTCGATGTGGACGGGTTGGACCAAAGGGTCTGTTTCCATGCTGTATTACCTTATGACTCTATGGCCGAAATGAAGAAATATTTCTTCATACAAATGGTTATGAACATTTGGTATGCTCCATCTTTGAAAACAGACAGATTTTGATGTTTCAGGAAGTAAAGGGATTTGGGAAACTGGCACAAAAGCAGAGTTGAAGCCATATTCCAGGACATTGCTGCAGGAATTCTTCAGGGCAGTGTCCTCGGTCCAACCATCATCGGCTGCTTCATTTCTGACCTATTGTCCATCATAAGTTCTGAAGTGGAGATGTTTGCTGATGATTGCTCAATATTCACAAACAGGGACTCCTTAGGTGCTGAAGCAGTCCATGTTCGAATGAGCATGAGATGGATAATATCCGGGTTTCAGCTGATAAGTGGCAAGTGATGTTCACACCATACGAGTTCCAGTCAAATATACCTCCAGCAGGAGAGGCTTTAACCACTGCTCCTTGACATTCCAATGGCATTATCATCTCAGAATCACCCACTATCAACATCCTGGGCGGAGGGTTACCTTTGACCTGAAACTGAATTGGATTAGCCATGTAAGTACAGTAGCTATAAGAGCAGCCCAGGGAATGGGAATTCTGCAGCAAGTAATTCACTTCCTGACTCACCAAAGTCCACCTACTCCAAGGCACAAATCAGGAGTGGAATCCTGCCCGCTTGCCTGGATAAGTGCAGTTTTAACAATACTTAAGAGGTTCAACATCATCCATGATAAGTGGTTCACTTGATAAATACCACATCCACAAACGTTTACTCATTCCACCATGACGCTCCATTATACTAGATTGTACCATCTATAAGATGTGCTTCAGAAATTCACCAGGGCTCCTTAGGCAACACCTTCTAAACCCAGAATCACTGCCATCTAGCAGGTCAAGGACAACAGGTACATGGGAACACCACCATCTGCAGGCTCCCTTCTTAGCCATTCACTATCTTGACTTAGAATTATATCGATGTTCTTTCAGTGTCACAGGGTCAAAATGCTAGAACATGCTCCCGAATGGTGTTGTGGGTCTGCCTACACTAAATGGCATGTGGCAGCTCACCAGTACCATCTCAAGATCAACTAGGGATAGGCAATAAATGTTGGCCCAGCCACAATGTTCACTTACCACAAATGAATTTTTAAAAAGTCTTCAAGTTCATCCTCTGAAATGAGTCCTGAGTTTTCACCATTCCACAAATTCACCTTCTATACCTAGAAGGTGCTGATCTCCCACACCTGAAATCTTTGAGCCCTCTTGTGGTTCAAGGCCACTATCCTTTCTTGCTCAAGACTATCCTAGCTCCCCTCCCTAGTTCTCCAAAATCCATCCACCTGGCCTCCAATTCTCCAGTTCGCACTGAGATGTTCCTGTGGTGATCAATGGTTTGATTGATCTGTGTTTGATTATGATAGTCACTTCTCTGATCAATGTAATTGGGGCTGGATTCCTTAAGCTTGTGGGTGAAGTTAGAACATCAAGTAAACTTAGAAGCTTCTTGAGAAGATCTGAATTTTAGACCATGTGTGTATAGAACATCATGTAGGTTCTGAGATTTTTTAAAGTAATGTAAATAAATCTGTTGATGATATAGAACTAGAATGATCTTTGCATTGTTCTGAGATAAATTGAACTTCTAAGATATATATCAAATCAGTGAATACATAAAATGTTTAATCCCACGATCAGAATCTTTGTGAAACCAAGTGGAAAACCAAGATCCAGCTAAACCACCCAAGCAAAACCCACAGCTCTGATTCATCCAGAGATTTCTTATCCAGCAACATCCTTGTATAACAGCTTCTGAAGTGCATCTTACCTGGTTTCAAATCAAGCCTCTTCATTAGGCTGACCTCAGGATAGGGCACTTGACTTCTGAGTTTCCTATGTAACACTGACCCCTCTGATTTCTCACTTCCCCCCCCCCCCATCAAAAGAAAAGAAAACTCCTGGAGGGCTGAATATAAGATCACCCACTGCTCCCACTGGGTGTTAGCGATTGAATGTGTGTGCACTTTCCTTTGAAGAATGCCATGTCATGGAAAAAGACAGAATGCTGCTTCCTAAACAATGCAATGTTATCAGTTTCAGGATTGACAACTCTTTTAAACAAATTTCAAAGGGATTGACGATGTGATATTTGACCATGTGGCATTCTGCCATGGCTACTTCCTCTCTGTTACTTCCCGGTCCATCCTGCTTATTGAGTAGATAGACTAACTCCATTGGACATAATTTCTGAATGAGGAATCTGAGTGTGTGGTAATGGTACATAAGCACTTCAGAACACTGGTCAATTAATGTAGTGGGAAGGCAAAGGATACTTCTATCTGATCTATTCTCAGCTTGACTTGAGCTGTGGGGGAAGAGTGAAAAATTGTTAGGTTAGCACCAACAGCTACACTTGAAGCTCTGTTGCCATGACTGTGTCAGCAGTTTGTTATGCCTACACATGGCAGCTATTGTTCAGTTCACTCTTGCTACTGAGTCATAAGGTTCCAGGTTCGTGTCCCACACCAAGCTTGAGCATAATAAAAGATCAAGGCAGTTACTTCAGTGTAGTACTGAGGGATCAGCACTGTTGGGTGACTGTCTTTCAGATGAAATGTCCCAGCTATCTTCTCAATGGAATGGAAGAGGTCCCATGTCACTGTTTTGAAGAAGATAAGGAAGCCAGTTCCAGTGTCCTTGAGCAACATTATAAATAACAAATTATCTGGTCATTATCATGTTGTTGTTTGTGGAATTTTATTGTACAGAAATTGTCTGCTACATTACCCTACATTACAAAAGTGTCTGCACTCCTGAAAGTACGTCATTGGCTATAAAGTGCCTTGAGACATCTGGTAGCTGTGAAAAGAGAGACATAAATGCAAGTATTTTCTAGTATGTCCCTACCCTCTTTGCATAATAACTAAATATACCAATAATGCAAACATCAAGTTCTAGCTCCTCATCAGTAAAGCTTATTGATGTTTGGAGACGTCATGCAATCAGTTACTGCTTATGGAAACACTGGTACTTGCTCAATCCACATCTGACTGTGGAGATCAACTCTTCACAGAATGAGGGAAAACAAAATCACAATATAAAGTGTATAGTATTGCCAAACAATTCTAACCAATTATGATTCCCTCCTAAAATTGTTGTTGCCTCAAAGGAAATAGAAAGGTAAGTATATGTATTTTCTCTTATGTTGTTTTGGATAGTTTATGAAAAAAAAACATTTTCTGGTAACTTCCAGACAATGGAAAGTAATGTGTTAGAGTTTATTCAAAGGATCACCCAACTCATTTTTTTCATAAGAGTCAGAAGACAACACCAATTTGTGTTCAGTTTTCTGGACTGATACTCCTTAAACTAATATTTGCAAGAGACAGAGAAGTACCTGGAAACATTTACCCTTGCTCGAATTGTGTGCCTCACAGAAAATGGTGCAAACACAGGAAAGAAAATTACTGTGGAAAATCTAAAATTTCTCCTGAATCAATCATGTTTCTGATCCAAGATATAATCAGATTACCTTCAACATACCAAAAATCATTTTTTTAAACCTCAAATTATCCAAATATTGAAAGATATTCTCTCAGGCTTTGTATCCTGACACATTTCTCAAGCTTTCAAAAGATCTACTTCATCTGTAACCAGAGCTAGTGTATCCTGTACAGCCCTGAAGGTGAAGAGAACACATGTTCTGAAAGCTTAACTCACTGTGTTAGAAACTTTATTTATGCCTTACTGACAATATTTTCTGTGGTATATTTTAATCTAATTTGGCACTCACAAGGGTAAAGACTGATAAAGTATGTTGTGATAGCATGATGCAAGATGTATTTAAACGCTTAATGTTTTGTAGCAGTACATATACTTCAAAAGTAAACAATGCAAATTACTACCTACCCATGTGCAATTCTGGCACACACACCCATGTGTACTGCAACAATTGAGAAACATATTTAATTCTGGCCTCATAAGCATCATTCAATTTTTCTGTTGTGCCTGCTTCTAATCTGGGTTATTCAAGGTTGAAGTTTTGACATTCAGAGCACTTTTATGAAATGTAGTTAGGTCCTCTGGGTATATGGAGATTAGTCTTCTGTTTGAACCTATCTCATTGTGACTGCAGACCTTCATACAGAGATTACATGTGTATCAAGTCACCCAGTTATTGATTAAACCCAATCCCAGGGGTCAGTGGAGGTGAAGGACTTGCAGTAAGACTCGTGTCTGTTAAATGTGTTAGACAGCAGTATAACCACTTTGCAATATTTTCAAACAAAGAGGAACAATCACTTTCTGTAAAATGAAATTGTACTGATTTACATTTTATTCAGGATTTATTTAGTGGGTGCTTTGCATTCACATTTATAAAGTAAGTTCAGTGCGAAGTTCCTTCTATTTCCGCATCATGCATTATATTCTGTTCATCATTTCCATTCTTTGCCTGTTGAGATGAAACTCTGAGTAAATTCTGAACAGTTCTAAAGCATGTTTATATGTCATTTTTTAACCTCCTTACGATAGATTTTAATTTAGATTGTAGAAAAGTGAAAAGCAATGATCCAACATACAATTTAATTTTCCCCCATGTTCTTTTTGTTAGCTGATGCAAAGTCATTGCACATTTTTGGGATAATTACTGGTAATTGGAAATTATAAATAATTTCAATAAAACAAATTGTAATTTTTTTGATGGATTGGCTGCGCTAAATTGCCCATAGTGTTCAGGGATGTGTAAATTAGGTGGGTTATGGGGGAATGGGTCTAAGTGGTATGTTCCAAGTGTGGGTGTGGACTTGTTGGGCTGAAGGGCCTGTTTCCACACTGTAGGGATTCTATGATTGTGATCTCCTTTACCACACGAAAGGCACTTGGCCAGTCTCCTTATTTTAGCTATGTTTTGAAGGAAATAATATAAAAATGACAAAAAGCATCAATTTGCAAATTATAATTGTCAATTCAAACACAATAAAAGAATGTTAAACTGGATGCTTAATATTTAGAGTTGGTGATTGGGAGCTGTGTTTATAAATCTTTTGACTTAATGGTTAAACAGTCTATGACTTAAATAAACTGATCTGGAATAAAAAATTTGATTGGATAACATCATGGAGCTTCATGATTTAAATAGTGTTATCAAGGTAAATTTACAATTTTCACCATCTAGTGTCACGCATTGGGAATTCATACTCCTGGTTAGTGGGTCCTGCTTGATTTCTCATCTATTAATTTCATCCTGCAGAAAATCTCTAGGAATATGTTGTTTTCTTTCCTAAGCCCAATAATGCAGTCCCAATATCCTTGGAACTAAATGTGAACATTTAAATACAATATAGGATAAGGAACATGTAGCATTACCCTTTAAGTGGAAGGCTGGTGCTGGTGTAAAATTGTTTGCAGGCACACCTTCAAATCAATTGTTTTACAGCTGATACAGTTATCCTTTAGAAAATAGAACCAGGTAAGAAATGCACATGCACTGGCATTTATGCTTGACTTCCAAGATTAGGTACTAGACAAAATGACAGATATAAGAATTTTTACATTGATTTATACAAATGGTTTCTTCAAATTTTATTTATTGGAGAAAATTTTTTTTAATCATTATTTCATATGATTTCACCTTTTTTTAGAAAGAACGTTGTATTTGGAGCAAGTGGGAAGTGATTATGTACTTTGGTATTCCTGTATGAAGGGTTTAATTGTGCTTGGTCAGGTATGTGTTCACCTGGGCTTGACTGTACTGATTCTAGATTGACATAATAGAACAAAGCACAAAAGAACAAAAGAGAAGTACAGCACAGGAACAGGCCCTTTGGCCCTCCAATCCTGTGCCCATCATCACTCCCTAACTAAGCTAAAAAACAAACCTTCTGCCCTTATGCAGTCTGTATCTTCTATTCCCTCCTTGTTCATGTAACCATCAAGATGTCTCTTAAATGTCACCAACATGCCTGCTTTCACCATCTCTTCTAGCAGTGCCTCCAGAGTCCTACCACTCTCTGCGTTAAAAACTTCCCTCGCACATCTCCGTTAAACTTTCCCCCTCTCACCTTGAACCTGTCCCCCCCTTGTAATTGACGCTTCAATATTTGGAAAAAGCCTCTCACTATCCACCCTAGCTATGCCTCTCATAATTTTGTAGACGTCTGTCAGGTCTCCTCTCAGCCACTATCTTTCCAGTGAAATCAATCCTAGTCTTTTTAACCGTTCCTCATAGTCAATGCCCTCGAGACCAGGCAACATCCTGGTGAACCTTCTCCGTACTCTCTCCAAAGCTTTCACGACCTTCAGGTAGTATGGCAACCAAAACTGCACGCAATACTCCAAATGCAGCCTAACAAGGGTTTTATATAGCTGCAACATGGTTTGCCAACTCTTGTACTCCACGCCCTGGGCGATGAAGGCAAGCATGTCATATGCCTTCTTAATCACCTTGGCCACCTGTGTTGCCACTTTTAGGGAACTGTGAATCTGTATGCACAGATCCATCTGTATGTTAATGTTCCTAAGGGTTCTGCCATTTACAATACAATTCAAAACTAACTTTGATCCTCCAAAATGCATCACCTTGCATTTGTCTGGATTAAACGCCATCTGCCATTTCTGTGCCCAAGTGTCCAATCTATTGTCGGCACTATCAGCAACTCCACGAATCTGCTGTCACCTGCAAACTTACTAATCAGACCACCCAGATCATTTATATATATGACAAACAACACAGAACCAAAGACTGATGAATGTTACACTTCTGTTAACAATGTTGGTTGAGCAAACTTTCAGCTTTAATGAGAAATGAAACTGACCAAGAACATGTTGTTCAGTCTCAGCATGAAGGATCAAGTATTTCTGCAGAAATTAATGAGGCACCAGAGCCTGATCAGTGATAGCTTGGATGATACTGATCCAGGTCAGTTAGCATCATGCTAGTACTATGAGCCAGGGCATCTGGTTGACTTTTACGCTGTGGTCTGATGAATGGAATGCTTGCAAAATCATGTTAATATTTTGAAATGTCTTAACAGAAGAGCAACTGCGTGCTAGACTTCTCGATATGTTCTATAAATTTATTGTTTGATAAAGTGACTGACTGGGTTGCAGCATTCCACTTCAAAATGCACTGAAAAGTCCTGTGCCATATTCTTACCCTGGAACTAAATGCTGAACGTTTAATTACAGTACCTGTACCTGTACCTTCAGTGACTCTGCGATTACGTTTTTTAGAGGTAACTGTCATGTAACATTAAAACAGCAGCAGGAATATACCAAGAACACCCAATTACGAAAAAGAGGTTGCACTGAATTTTCAGTCTCCCTGCACAGCAGAAATACAAAGGTAGTGACCTGAAAATGAAGTGCAAAAACTTACTACACATTGCTGATATTACTGGTATATTGCTGGGTGTCTCTGAGTAGGCACCCAGCCAACTAATCGGAAATATTTAAAATGGTATGCTATGATCTCGATATACAAGCCTTGTTATATTTTAGACTGCATTCTATTATTTTCCCTTTCACTGATGTTAAACTAATAGACTCATAGATTCCTAACTGAGTTGTTTCATCCAGATGCCACCTTTGCCTTCTTTCAGTCCTATACAGTCTGATCAGTACCTAATCAGTCCCCAGGATGATAGCTAATGCTACACAATTTTCCATTGTTGCTTCTGGCTCATCGTTTGAGCTAGGTGTTTAAGTGTTAAGTGTTAATACTTTATTCAGTACACTGCAATGCTGATTTCAAAATCCTGTAGGATATAGTGTATACTTAAGTACTTGGATTAAACATTAATAGTTATGTTATCATCTCTAGTGAATACTTGTAAAACAATTATATAAACTACTTTATCATATTGAATTTTCCTGCTACTTTTATAACTATAACTGCTCTCATTGCCTTTAATTTTTGAGCCTGAATTCATATCTAGGATTTTCTTTGCATTTATCTCGTGATAGCAGATTTCTGTATCCCTCCTATTATTTTTCTCTTCTAAGTTCAATCACACCTCATCAGGATGGGTGAAGCGTCCCGACCTGAAACATTGACTTTCCTGCTCCTCCGATGCTGCCTGACCTGTTGGGTTCCTCCATCTCCACACTGTATTGAAATAAAAAATATGAAATATGGCTACTTACTATTAATAAAATACTAGAGACAGCAACTAATTTCAGCATGCATTTTTGTTGCAAATTTGAAATGCCTGGGTAACCTAATTTAGTTTTATTTATGCAGCTTCACAATTAGTCTTGATGCAGTACTCACATTGTTAGTAAGTGTAGTGAATTTCTGGTTGAATTGCCTGAAATATATGCCATGTCATTTGTTCCTCACAGCTGGAGCACTTTTCCCAAAAGACCTAATTCCAGCTATGTATTCAAGTTGTTTTCCCAGGGGAGAGGGATGGAAACAAAGTAATGTTCTTTGTTTCAATTTGACATCACTTTCTGTTCAGTCTTACTATTACCTCTTCAGTAGAGCTATGTTCTGTTAGATTCAGGGAAGGTTCTATTAGGTTGGAAAACAGTGAATGTATCACCTTTACTCAAAAAGAGAGATAGACAGGAAGCAGGAAGCAAAAGGCCAGTTAGTTTAACATAAATCGGAGGAAAGATGTTAGATGCTATTATAAAGACTGTATTGGAATGCACTTGGAAAAAGACATGATTATCGGACAGAGTCAACGTGGTTGTGTGAAAGGGGAAACAATTTTAACCAACTTATTGGAGTTCTTTGAAGAGGTAATATGTTGTTGATAAACTGGAACTGGTGGATATACTGTATGTAGGTTTCTAGCAGACATTTTAAAAAGTTATTGAATAAGTTAAAGCTCTTGGTGCAGTGAGGAGGGGTGGTCGGTGAATGGGAACACTTGGTATGGATATTAGATTGGCTACTAGGAAATACAGAGTAAACATAAGTTTTCAATTTCTGCTTAGAAAGATCTAATGAATGATATGCCATAGGGCTCAGTGCTGGAGCCTCAACCTTTTATAATTTATATAAATGACCTAGATTGAAGCTATGGTCGATAATTTTGCTGATGACCCAAAGATGTAAAAGTAAACGGCAAAGAGGGCATTAGGCTATGAAGGGAAATAGATAGGTTAAGTGATCGGGCAAAGATCTGGTAAATGGAGTATAGTGTGAGAAATTGTCAAGGAAGAATATAAAAAATCTAAATGGTGAGAAATTGCAGAGATTTCAGATTCAAAGGGATTTGGTTGTTTGAGAGCATGAATTGCAAAATGTTAATATGCAATGCTTCAAGCAATTAGGAAAGCTCATAAAATATTATCATTTATTGCAAAAGGAATTAACTACAAGAATAGGGATGCTCGGAATCATTTATACAATGCATTGGTGAGACCATATCTGGAGTGCTGTGTATTGTATCAGTCTCCTTATTTAAGGATGTAAATGTATTGAAAGCAATCAGAGAAAGTTTACTAGACTAATACCTGGATGAGCCTGTTGTCTTATGAGGTCATGTTGAACAGACTAGGCTAGTATCTGCTGGTGTTTAGAAGAGTAAGAAGTGACTTGATTTAAATATACTAAATCTTTAGGGTTCTTGACAGGATGAAGATGGAAAGGACATTTCCTCTTGTTGGAGAATATGGAACTAGGGATCACAATTCACAAATAAGGGATTGTCCTTTTAAGACAGAGATGAGGATAATTGTTTTTTCTCACAGAGGATCTTCAGCCTTTGGAACTCTCTTCCTCAGTAAGCAGTGAAAAGCAGTCTTTGAATATTTTTAAGGCAGGGTGGATGGATTTGTGATAAATGAGTGGGTGAAATGTGATTAGGGGTAGGCAGGAATGGTCTTACTGAATGATTGACAAGGCTCCTGGTCCCAAATGTCCTACTCGAGCTCCTAATTCAAATGTCTGTCTATAAACAACGTCAGACCTCTGCCAGTGATTGTTTGAATAATATACTGGTAACCAAAATGCACCAAACAGCAGGAAAATTAGTTGATTGTTCTCCAAGAGAATAATGCTTGCCATCAGACCCCAAATGGTAAAAGATGCAAGTTCTTTTCCTTCATCACCACAAAACAATATGAACACATTTTGATAGTTTTTTTTTACATTTTAATGCTTTAAAGAAGGTAATATGAATATGTCTGAAAGGTTGTATTTTTGGTTTGTTCAGAGAACAAAATTATTGGTGTAGTGACTTCATAAAGAAAATGGTTTGGCTCAGGAACTTTAAAAGTAAAAGGAAATTGAAAGGGGACTTTAAAAAAGCACAGATGCCAGCCAATGAAATGCAAGGCATTAATCTTGTAATAAAATATGATTATACACTTTTTAATACCAGCTTGAATTCTATCATTCAGTTTGACATCTGGCGTTTTTGGATACTAGGGAGAGAATGTGTATAACATCTTCAAAATGGCAAATTTGAAAAGCAATGAGGTTTTAATTAGCATTCCTTGTTTTGTTTCCTTTGCAGAGGCTCAAAGCAGCTCTCAGTCAGCAGCCTACGGCTTTGTCAAATGGAAATATGAACATGATGGGTCAAGTAATGGAGATGATGACATCCAGGCAGGAGCAGGCACCACAGCCACACCATCACATGCACTCACATCAGCATCAGCCACCTCCTCATCATCCTTTCACACATCAACATCATCCTCACCATCACCAGCAAAACCACCCCCATTCTCATCCACACCTACACACAAACCCACCACAACACCAGACCCCTCCGCTTCAACCTCTAACCACCGGAACACAAAGTCAGGTAAATCATCTAAGGATATGTATAGACTGTATTACAGTTTTGTGGCTGGAAAATGATACAGAAAGAAACAAACAATGATTATACTGTCTATTTTCTATTATTAATGTCAATAAAATAGGAATATAAATCATCTCCACTACTGAAAGACAAGTACAAGGTGTATTTTGTATTACAATTTATCAACACCTTCACACATGGAGATATGCCTAAATAAAAACATAGGGAATGTGTTTTTCCATTTCATTTCTGTAGCACCACCATCATGAAGGTTTACTCTAGTTGGTATTTCTTGTAAAATTTGGGTGCATGCTTTCTAAAGATAACTTTTGGGGTAAATCCACACCTTGGCCCAGACTAAGCGGGAAGAAAAATAATCAAATCAGCCATAATGGCAGACAAGGCTCATGGGCCAGAATATTCTACTCCAGCTCCTAATTCACATGTCTGTCTGTAAATATTGTCAGACCTCTGCTAGCTGTTACTTAAATAGTGTACTTGTAACCAAAATGAACCAAACAGCAGGATCACAAAAATGGAAAAAAATGCAAGTGATTTTTTTCTTTCATCACAACAATATGAACATATTTGGATGGTTTCTTTCTACATTTTAATGCTGTAGAAGGCAACATGAATATATTTGAAAGGTTGCATTTCTGTACTCAGAGAACACAATTATTGGTTCAGTGACTTTAAAAAGAAACTGGTTTGGCTCAGAATCTTTAAAAGCAAAAGAAAATTGATTAGGGACTTTTTAAAACAAAAGCACAAATGCCAGCCAATGAAATGCAAAACATTAATCTTATAATGAAGGATGATTACTTGCCTTTAGTACCAGCATCACTTCTGTCATTTACTTTGTCATTTGAAGTTTTGGATACTAGGGAGAGGATGTATATAATGGAGCACTAGAAATTGACCTCCAGGCAACACTGGCCCGACTGGACAAGTTAATTTTAGACTGTTTGCCTCACCAACAAAAGTCCCCAGGTGTGTTTGTTTTACAAGGTGGGTTGATGGAACAAGCAACAGTGGGTGGGAGAGATGATCCCCAGGACTGTAGAATCAGGAGGAGTACTCCTGTTTATCAGAGCTCCACAGAAAGCAATGAAAGTTCTTTGCTTGAGCTGGTGGCTGCTGCAGCTATGGAGATTCCTGAACAGAACGAGCCTGTCACCTGCCCAGCTGACCACCGGTGATGAACTTTGCATTGGGCTTCTCCATCTGGTGTAAAGCCCTTTATTAATATTTTCCAGAGCATGTCGACCTGGGACATGGAACCAAGCACAGCCATTCAACCCCTTGAGTCTGCTCAACCATCCAGTTAGAACGTAGCTGATTTGTACCTGAACTCCAACTATCCACTTGGGTTCTATGAGCCGCCTTAAAAAAAAAACTTTCAATATTGTTAGGAAATTTTTATTTAAATGCATTTTACCAACTTTTTGAGGGAGAGTTTTCCAGATTCCTTTCGTGTGTAAAGCAGTGCTTTCTTGCATCATCCTTGAATGAGATCACTCTAACGTTAAGGCTATGCCCCATTTTTTGAACTCCTCCACTAGAGGAGATAATTTCTCTCTCATCTACCAAATCAAATCCTTTAATGACTTCAATTAGATCTTCCTGATCAACTTGTATACTCAAGGGAAGTACAAGGCTTATCTGTGCAAGTAGTCCTCGTAATTTACCTTTACAGCCATAGCTCCACCGCTTACCTGATAGCCTTACATCAATTTTAGACCCATGAGACATATTGCAAAGCATTATGCTTTTTATCCTTCATGAAACTACTATATAAAATATTCACCAATGAGTGTTTTGTGTCCTGGCACTGACAAAGACAGATGCAGATAAAGTTCTTTATTGGGAACTGTTCCTCACATTGCAGCATTTTAAGATTTAAGGACAGATTTGTTGAAACAAAGCAAATGATTGTGAATTGGAAATAGAGCAAAAATTTATCTGTCTAATTGTCTGATTTAGATTTTTATTTAGTATCATCTTAATCACTTTATCCTTTGTATAACCAAGCACTGAGAAGGTTAATTGTCTAAGTATTGATAGATATTCCTGTTTTAGAAATATATTTCCCTGCTAAATAATTTTGATATTTTAACATTCCCAGTAAAAATCATTACAACTATTTTCCACCCATCAATTTTATGAAATACAAATTAACAGTGGTAATGGCAGAAAACCAGCCAGTCACAACCTAATTACTGTTGTTTTTATCAAGCATCTAAATTAACATATAACCAGTAGATTTGGTGAAAATGTATTTTGTCCAGGTATGGAGTGAGCAAAAAAGAATTAAAAATGGATTAATGATTTTTCAAGTCTGCATATCAACCATTCCTTCTGACACAGCTTGAGTCCAGTTGCAAGCTTGCTACTCTTAATATGGAAAGAGTTGATATGTACCAAGATTGAATCTAGGTTTGAAGGAAATAAAATGATTCATACATTTCTCACCTTTCACTACTCATGCTTATTAGTTTCAATGGATGGAAAAGAGTTGACATTCTATGTCTGCAAACCTTCTTCTACACTCCTTAGACAAACACAGACATTGGGCATGATTTTTGTTGGAGTTATACTAACTCTCTGGCATAGCTCCAGCAGACAGGGTAGGAAATGAGTCTGGGAGTAGCTCCACTGGATCTCCACCAAATGAAGTTCTTCCAGCAGATGTGATGGGCATGGAGAAAGCATCCACCCTAATATGAAGAGATATATTCAAACCAGATGCAAATTACATGCACTGTTGCTTTGATAATAGGGGAGAATATTCAAAAGTTAAAGGGGTGTCTTTTCAAAAAAAAACATTGGTTTCTGATGTCTTCCTCTGCCATCCATGCTGAGATGCCGCTGTCTGGGAAGGAGTGGAAGGGGATGTTGCAGTGTGGGCAGTGTATACTAACAGTATGCTGAAATTATTGCAGATTTTAAAGTGGGAAACAATTGGGCTCAGAGTGTTTAAATGTTTCCTGTGAGTAGGAGGATGTGTGGAAGAGGCACAGAATGTGCCTACCGTCTCTTGAAAAGATGCCTGTACATGAACACGGCCAGCTTTGGGACGTAGGCACACATTGCTGGAATTTTTCCAGCACTGCAGAGGCAGGATTTTGGGTACACAGAAATTTGGAAAAAGGAGCCCTGGGGCCAGCTCGCCAGTATATTCCCAACACTGTACAGCAAGGGCGATTTCTCTAGCAGCAGCAGAAAGTTGATCCAGGTATTTAATATAAAATTGGCCCTTATTTCAACAGTGCAGTGACACTTTCCATACATAACATGGATTCCATGCAATATCTGGAACTCATCATTTAAGTGGAGGCAAAATCACAGCAAGAAGAGATTGTTCTCCGAATCTGACAGGCATTCAAGTCAACAAAGGAGCCAAATGACAATGTTAATGGCAAAGCTAAAATAAATTTTAAAAATTAATTAGGTAAATTAAAAGGAAGAATGACAGATATAAATGTAGGGAGAAACCTGAAGGAATTCATTGGACTGAACACAGAGCATGTGAATGTAAATGTACAGAATATGACGAGGATGATCAATTGTAAAAACTATAACTGGACATACTAACTTACTGTAATATTTTTTGTTAGTAGTGAAATACTAAGAAGGTAGAGAAGGTAAACAAAGCAAAATCTGAGGATGAGCTCAGGATAATTAGTGTAATAAATGATTCCTTTCCCAGGAAGAGGTAATGAGCACCATGCTGTTCCTCAGTAGCAACAGTCCAAGTAGAACTAACTTCAGCATAAATCAGCTGGAAGTCCAAGACAGACTGAAAAGAGTTCAAAACAAATGATCCTCCATAAATAGGTTCTTTCTCTAGTGATAATGAGGTAGCTAAGGGAGCAACTACGTGAAACATTGGTGGTAATTTTTGAGGGAACCAATCATTACTGTGTAGGCTGGCAATGTCCGTTTAAATAGAACATGCACAACCATGTTGCCAATGCAGTCACCCTCCTACCATCCCTAATTGGATGATTAACATGCACACAGTGGGCCAGATCTTCAACTTCACGGTGAGTAGTAGAAGTCAGAAAAATTGCCACCTTCAAATGCCTGCCTCAGAGTAATACCAACACTGATATTACAGTTGTCAATGCCAGCGGTGGGTGATTGGGTGTCAGTTGCAGTTGGCCCAGCTGACCCTGGAGGAGGTTTTGACACCACACAGAGAGCTGCCAAGTGTGGAGGTGGGCTGCTTAAAAGGCCTACCTTAGGGCTATGGGACCTCATCCAAACTGTAATAAACAAGAGGCCCCACAGCCTCACCCTTCACATGCCCCTGTCTACACACACACGCGCACATACACACACACACTCCCTATGCCCTCATACCAAGAAATGCCCCCATCTCTCACCCACCCCAACCATGACCCATGACATGCCATATGCTAAGGTCTGGCGTTTCACCAACTATGCACTGTATTGAAGAGGTGAATGCTATTGTGACAGTTGAATGTGTAAACAATAGCTTTTAAGAAAAAGGAAAACATTCATAACTTTCCATTATGTTAAAACAGACTTCATTCATTATGGGGCAATGAAAGTGTCAGTCATCCAGACCCTTTAATGTTCCAATGTCTAAAACTTCAAGACATTTGAAAACACTTAACCTTGTGTAAACAAACATTGTGAAATTGAAATTGTGAAATCAGACGACGAGGCAGCAAATCAAGCAAACAAGGGCTCAGTTGTTTCAGCACACTAATGGTTGTCCAGACTCTCTGCCAACCATCATCATGTATTCTTGTTTTGGGAGGGGGTGGTGTGGCATGATGCAATGAAAAGGTTGCCAGGAAGTGTTTATCTTGGTATCTTGGTTTATCAGGGCTTGAGGGGCCATGGGGAGGTTTAGGGGGGCATGTGTTGGCATAATAGCATGGTGAGGACCTTTTACTTTCAAAAGTTTCCCTCTTGCAGACAACATTTTACAAAACCTCTGAGGTGCCATGAATCAGAACACTTTGAAAAGCTAGTGCAACTCCAAGAAAATTGTAGAGCAGTAGGTTATGCTTATCTCCACAATAGAACAGGCCAGGTCACTTATACTGGGTGTGTGTTTACAACCTAAGTGCTTCTGCATCCTTAAAAAGCCCTCCTGAAATTAAGCAAACTCTGGAATGTTGTAAGGAAACCAAGAATTGTGTCCCAGAAACCATTTTGAAAGGGGTCCCCAGTCAAAGCAACTCAACAAAAATCCATTTCAGCAAAAATTTAACTAGATACATCAATCGGCCACCTCCCATAATATCATACTGGAGGGCACACTGCCAACATAAATTAAGTTCTGCAATATTTTCCACATACGGTGGAGAATGGCTTTTTCACAGATGGGGCCTTTTCTGTTCTGTTGTACATTGTAGAAAAAGGATTAAGATCAGAATGAAATTCTTAGATGAGATTGCAATCACAGTCATGGAATTCCTGTCTCATGTAGAGCAGCTGATAGGTCTGGTTAGTTGGAATTTATTCAACTTATGCTTTGTGTTTTAGATTTGATGTTTGATGTTTGCTTGCAGGTCTCACCTGGAACACAGCAGATGCAGTCTCCACAGTCAGGGCACCCAACTCCAACTAGTGGAGGCCGCAGAAGAAGGGTTGTAGATGAAGATCCTGATGAAAGGCGGAGGAAGTTTCTGGAAAGAAATCGCGCAGCAGCAACACGGTGCAGACAGAAGAGAAAAGTGTGGGTGTTGTCATTGGAAAAGAAAGCAGAGGAGCTCACACAAACCAATATGCAACTTCAGGTATAACACTTTCTTAAAAATCACAGTAGCAGAGTCTTCTTGAAAAATGCTTTTTATATTGTTTGAATTGCAACGTTTAATGTGATTTTCTAATCCTACCTTTGACAGGTATAGGATTATTTGTTATTGGTTCCAAAGCCACCTGACCACCATTCTAGAAATATTCATTGAGAACACAGCATAACATGGCACCTTTTTTCTTTATTGTACAAACATTTTGTGTTAGGTCTCCTGTTTCTTCTTCACTCTCTAAATGAATTAATAAACTGCACACAAGTGTTAAAGTTTACTGTGCAATATTACAAACAATCCTATTTATGCGAAATTGCTGTACCTCACTTCTTAATGAAAATGTCACCTCATTCCAAATGATAAATAAACATTTTTGTGAAAGTAATGAACGTAAGGTCAAAACACATTTAATAAACACAAATAATAAGTCACAATTTTGGCTCGAGATGGTGAAGGTATCATTTATTACTTACTTACTTTTAGCAAACTTGAGTTAACATTGAAAACTTATTCTCTTTCTGACAAAGTCACAAGTCACTTTTAGGAGAAGAAGCAATGTATGTTGGTTTATGTCTGACTTATAATGTCGTTTCATGTATTAACTAAATGTATTTATGTAAATGTGTATTCAGACTTGAATGGTGTCTTACCACTTCAAAGAAGTTTACAACAGGCTTTTTATTACACAGCTGCTTGATCTTGAAATTCAGGGGTTCAGAAAAATGAGAACATTTGGGTTTAGTTTTGTCAGCATATGTGTGGTAGGTTCTGTTGATTGACTGCAGCAGCAGAATTGTGTAATCAGCAAATGAACAGCTCAATGAAAGGTCTAAACACTGGTTCAATCATATGTTGACCTGAATTATATGAGGTCATTTTTATCACCCAAAATGGACAAATTTGAGCCAGATAGGAGTTAAAAAGTTATAATTCTGATTCAAAACCCCTCCCTCCACCTTCACAATAATAACAAAGGCTGGAAAGCTCCAATTTGCTGTCAGTAGACATGTCGTTCATTAAAATCTTTTTTAAAAAATTTTTAAAAATATTTTTAAACCTTGCTAACTGAATCACCCTTTGAAAACCTGATAGTTGAGAGAAGAAAGAGTTGAATTTATTAGGCAAGTGTTTAACAATAGTACTTTTGGGCCAGAAGGAGCAGGAGGGTTTCTACCAGCTTAACCAGCTACCCAGTAAAGCCCACATTATCTGTTTCTGCCATTCCACCTCCCAATCACCATCTCACCCTATCTCCGTCCCTATCCAAGCTCTGCTGCTTCTTTCTGCTGCAGGTTTTTTTGGCTGAAAGATAGCCAGACAATTAGTCTGGCTGTCAGATTGGAAGAAGTTTAAACGTGAGCAGGTAAAGCTGAAGGATGTTCCATGCTCCTGGGTTTCCTGTCAAAAACTCCTTTCTAGTCCCCATGCATGCTCCTTGTAAATATTAGGGTCATAAAGTCATGAAGGCCAGTTTTAACTGGCAAGGACACTATGGTGTTAGCTCTAAAATAGCTGTGCTGCACTTGTCACCTTGTTTCTATTGTGATGCTTGCTGCTACTAGATTGCCCAGGATCATCTTCTGGAGGACATGGCTGAATCGGGTGAGCGCCTCATTATTACACCTAACTTGATGCCTCATGATGTGCATCTAAAACAAATTTGAATCACAATTGAAGGTAATGTGGGCTGTTCGTATTCTGACCTGTTATAGCAGGTATAAAGCTGAAATGGTAGAAAAGTTTGAAAAAGTTAAGTACAAAATTACACCCACTGGTATCCTAGGGTATCCCCTTCATGCTAAGTCTCTCATCCCTAGAACTGCCTGTGTGCCTCTGCACTTTTGCTGTCTAATTGTGCCAGTCAGAAGCTGGAGTTCACCAATAAGACATTGTTTGAGGCCTGTAACTCATTATGGGCATTGATATGAGGCCAGATTCTCAGACTAGTTCAGGATTCCAAAAATCTCTCCCAACAATATTATGCAAGACTCCTCCTTTTGCATTTATCTAGTATTTTTTCCCACCCACCAGATGTCTCAAAATGTTTTACAGCCAATTATGTGTCCTTGACGTGTAGTCATATTGTAATGCAGGAAGTGTTGCAGCCAGTATGTACACAGCAAACTCCCAAAGCAATGTGATAATGACCAAATAACCTATTCTTGTGATGTTGATTAAGGGATACATATTGGCCAGAACACTGGAGATAACTCCACTGCCCTTCTTCAGACTAGTGCCATGGTATCTTTTACACCTACCAAAGCAGGAAAATGGGGTCTGTAACATCTTATCCAAAAGACAGCACCTGCACACTGCTGGATTGGAGTGCTGGCTTTGATGATTATATTCAAGTCCTGGATTGGGTATGAACACAGAACACTGTAATTCAGAGACTAAAATGCTACCCCCTGAGTGGCAGTTTATATAATTATTGGAAACCATCACTGTACAAGTGCTTCCACCTGCATTCAATGGTTTTGTAAGTAGCAATGACTAAAGGATTGAAATTTTCTGTTGATTTTGGTTATTGTGGTTCAGAAAAATAACTTTTTGATATATTTTAGCATCTCCTTGTTCTGCAATCAAGCTGCAATCAAAGTTTCACCTAGCCAAGGCATCAAAAATATTAGTTTCCTTCTAGTTTTCTTGAGCGAAGTGCTTGTAGATGTCCAGTTGTTGTGAAAAAACACTATAAAATGCAAATGTTTCTTTTATTTTAATTTTTATTTCTGGGGAGAGGGGTTTTTCATTTAAAGCAGTTTCAAGCATTTTTGGCCTGGGTGTCTTGACCTGTGGGTTTGTGACTGCCAAAATCTATTGTGCACAACATTTTAGCAGAACAGGGATAATGCCCTGATATTGACAGGAAAATAATATCATAGGAGGCACTGTTTTGCTTTCAGGAAATCTGGAAGAATAGGTTTCCCCCATGTATTTACGAATGTAACAACAGAATCTGATTGAAAATTTCCACATTGATAAATTGACAAATAGTTGATTTTTGATAAAATTGATGTAGGTTGGGTTTAATTTTGAGACTTTTGGCATTTTTCGTTCTATGCAAGTGAAACCCACTTGATTTTGGGGGGGTGCTGGTGTTAAAATTACCACCAATAATGCAACAGTTTCAGATGGAACTGAACACAAGGTTTTGGAGTGAAAAGCTTCAAATTATTCACATTTGTCAAATGTATTCACAGAATGAGGTCTCTCTCTTGAAGAATGAGGTGACACAGCTGAAGCAACTGTTGTTGACGCATAAAGACTGTCCAATCACAACAATGCAAGAGGAGACACAAAGCTACCTGAGTAAGTAAAACTCAACTCATCCAAAAAAAATTGAAGAGAATTTTCAGCTTATGACTGGCACTTAATTTCAGAGTGGCTGATGTACCAATTTTCCATTAAAATTGGTGAGTGTTATGATAATCTGCAACATTAGACCATGCCCCTGTGGTAAATTGAAAATTATCCCCAGTGGTTTTAAATGGTGTGTCTTTGAGTGTTTCAATAATCGAATTATTAAGTACTTATAAATAACATGACTGTATATTTTATGCCACATTGGAGTTTCAAGTCACAGTAGAGGTCTGAGTCACATTGCTGAGTTTATCTAGCATTTTCTGTTTTTATTTTAACATCAGTGGGATGTGTTCCTTGCCAACTATTCAGGTGATGGAGTGGTAAACCTCTGCACCCCACTCCTATCTGAACAATCCCTGCTTCACTCTACTAGTGGTTAAAAGGTATCACACAGCATGGTACTTTTTCTAGCAGGCAACAAACTCGTATCCCTCCTTAAAATAGCCAGTAAACCTGACAAGATCAGAATGGAACTATAAAACATCAATACACCCAGCACTTCATAAAGTTCAGGATGTCTGCCATACAGGTATCCCCTCAGCCCAGCCAAACTCCAGGAATTATCCTCAAATTATCCCAATCCCCAAATATTGTGTAATTCCCAATATCTGTTAACAACAGCCCTTAACTGCCAATGTATTCTTGTGTCTGTACCTTATGGCAAACAACAATAACTTCACAAAACATAAGCATATATTCTGTTTTTTCTTAAAGAAGACAAAAATTCATTCACAATGGAAAAATACACAATATGATGTACATAAAGATGTGGTTCCAAGGGAACATGGTGTTTGTTGAATTTGGGATCCTAGTAAATATACTATTCTGTGAATTTGGGAGGTGAATGTAGAAATTTCATCTTTTGTATCTGTTATCAAGACTAATACCACTTTATATAAAAATGTAGCAGGGCAAAATTCTTTAGGCTCCAAAAACATGTTGAAACATGATGCACATTTATCCATTGCTTCTGATTATGGCAATATACAAACCTCATGCTGCCCAGTCATTTAAATGATTCCTTCCCCTCCTCCTTCCTTATCTTCTTTCTCCACCTTCTCCTTCCTTCCTTCCTTCCTTTCCCACCTTACTCTGCTCATGGTAACCCCACTTATGTGTTTTTCTCCTTTCAGACATCTAAGTACTTCAATCTTGCTAGGACATTAGCGTGAGAGGAAGAGGCACAGAAAGACACTAATTTAAAAAAACTGTCATTCACTGTCACCCTGAATTACCAACTTAAAATTCACATTGGTGTCACAGCTTTCTGATAGCATAAAGGGAATGTACCATCTGCAGTTTAGCCACCACAGTGAACCAGACGACGGCTAGTGGGCAATAAGAACATTTAGAGATAGGATCTGCCAATGGCATCCACTGGCAGGACAGTGGTTAGTGCTCATGAACCTGGAAAAGTCAAGCACTGACTCGGCAAAGGGCTTTGTCTGGTGCTCGGAGTCTGTCCGTCCTCTCCAGAATGAAAGTAGAGTGTGCTCCTTGAGAACCTTTGTTGAACTATCCATGGTGGGGCCAATCTCCGGTGCAGCACAAGCAGAAGGCATCCAGTGTCTGTGTGTTTCATTGGAAGTTCAATCTGCTTTCGTGCCAACTCAACTTGCAGTCATTCAGGTTCACGTTGCAACACCTACTATAGATACCAAAGTTCAAATGTCTTGTGGGGGTGTCACAGCAATCTAAAATCCAGTCCACCAACTCATTACTGTTACGTACTGAGAGACTGCTCCAGGCAGTGGCACTTGTACTGTGCAGCATGAACAGTTCTCTCTAAGGATGACAGCATTCATCCTCTCACCACTCTCACTTTGCCAGTGCCCTTGCTGTTGCCTATCCTCCTGCCATTTCTTCCAGCTTTCCACCAGCTATGTTGCAGCCACAGAATTAGCACTGTGTACAATAAACAAAGACACATGGAAGACAGACAATAAATAAATAAATGGAAGAGCTAGTTAAACTTTTGAATGAAATCTAGGATTAGTTGCTTTCTCAGTTTGGAATGTCTCTTTTGTGGTGGTTTCTTCTGTCTTGTTGTCAAGTGGACACTGTAATGTTCAACGGGAAAGGGAAAGTAAGGCGTGGGATTGTCAGTGAATGAGGTACTGCTGACAGAGAAGTCATTTGTGGACAGCCCAGTCAGAAAGGGAATATTCAGGTTTCTTCCTCCCTTTGCCCCGACTTCTCTTGTTCAACATGTCACTGTCTGTCCAATGAAAAAAGATCAAGCTGTAATGATGGTAAGGTTGTGCAGCTTGCAGAAGATAACAACAAATCTTGAATCCCCCGCTGACAAGTACTGCAGAGCTCCTCTGGAGGATTCCAGGTGGAGGAAGAAATTTAAATCAACCCACTGGATTGTTCAATCACATTTTATATGAGAGCGTGGTTTTCATGATTGACAGGTAGCCCTTATTGCCCAATAGCCACCCTCTAGTTGTTGTTATGGCTGAAGTGGCAGATGATAAGGAAACCTGTTGAAGAATGAAGGCATCCTGAGTTCTGCCAGAATGCTGAGCATTGACCTGTATATGCTAAATCTGACACCAGATGACTAAAGGAGTGGAATCTCTTCCAGTAGCAGTACATCTCAAAATTAACATGTGGTGTCTGCAAAATGACATGTTTGCAGTCAGTGGCACCTTACACCATGGGGAGCCTGCAATAAAATTGTGCATTCCATCTGTTTCTCTCTAGGCAGAGAGAACGAAATGCATTCAGTTCTCTTTGTGTACAGGACCTTTGTGACTTCTCTTATGTAACAGTAAATGGCAAAGTCGGAGATATTGTAATTATCTCCTCTTCCTGCCTAAAAGGAGCCCAATGCTTTAAAGTAATGATAATGGCATCCCTTGTCCTATCCTAAAGCTACAGTGGCAGACCTTCGATTACCTCCTTAGTTAATCTCTGAGGCATTGTTTCTTGCTAAAGTTGAGGTAGGAGTTCGAAGAATGGCTTCATGAGGATCTTTGAATGAATGGGCCTCCTGGTGAGATCTCTGTTTCCCTATTCCTCCTTCGTCTTTGAGAATGTTCTCCTCAATGTCACTTATGCCTATGTCATACTGCAGGCCTAGGGAGGATGCAAACTCCTGCACCATTGTCTGGAAGCAAGTGGTCTAAACAGAATTCTTGAAATCAGTCCCTAATACTTTAGAACCTGCCACTTCACCACTGGTGGACTTTATCAACTTTAAATAGTGTTACAAACACCACAGACTTCTACAAACCCAGTGATAGCCAATGGAGATCAGTCAGCAGCCAACCTGAAGGTAGATCATTTCAGATAGAGCTGATGAGGATCCTTCCTGATGCAGAATGCATATTTAGCTGTCTGTAAAATAAGAAAGGGCATGACTGGAGTGTTCAGCTCCACAATAGCAGAGCTGACATCAACTCAGCTGGCTCATTACTTCCTTGCTTATGAAGGACACAAGATGCTTTCTGGTGTTGCTCGGAGGAGGAGAGGCCGGTCTAGGCCCGAAACGTCAGCCTTCCTGCTCCTCTGATGCTGCTTGGCCTGCTGTGTTCATCCAGCTCTACACCTAGTTATCTCAGAGGCCAATAACTGTCCATTTAACGGCATCAAGCAGCTACTGCTGCTAATAACCAAGTGGTGCACAGTGGTACTCCAAGAGCCGATCATGACAAGGAAACCCCGGTGATGTTACTTGCAGGATCTTATTGGGGGAGGTTTCTGTGCAAAGGTACTTGATGCCGGATCAAACGATCTTGCTGTGGGAAATGGAAGTGTCCACGAAAGTACCCCTTCCTTTCTGCCAATTTTCTTTCACAACTCCCTCACTTGCACCCTCTGCCCTGTGATGGCTTTTCTAGCAGCACCCACCTTCAGCTGGATCCTTTCCCAATCTGAACCTCAGGTGAAGCTTAGTACCAGAAGCAGACACCTACTGTGCTGAGTACACAAGGCTTGCTGGCTCTACATTGATTGGTGCTCTCAACAAGCAGGACATTTGCCTAAGGGTCCTTGATTGTAGGGAAAATCTACCACTGGCCTATTAAGTGCCTGAGTGGCAAATAATGCAGTGAGATTTATCAAAAAGATGCATTACAGGGATCACTCAGGCACTCCAGCCAGTGTCTAAGACCACTGTCACCTCTGCAAGATTCTCAACTTTATTTCTAAATGAAAATGGCACCCATAGCGATAAAAATAAGGGAGCTATCCAAACAAATGTTTGCAGCCACAATGCACAATAAGTTGAAGAGCCTTTGAAAAAACATAATTGGTTAGAGTTTTTAGTTCAATCTTTTGGGTGACGAATCATATCAGAAATGTTAACCTACTTCCCTTTTAACCTTTGATCAGCATGCTCTATATTTACAGTGTTTCATTTCAGCTTTCCAGTACATATCTGGCATTTCTTCCCATTCTGTCAGTACACTTGAAGTAATGGCTGTTTTAAATTCAGTAGGAAATGTTATTCAGCTTAGCGAGGCATTTTGCAAAAGGAAAGTAATTTTAAAAGAATATACAGGTGGAATATAGTTCAGCAAATTCTATTTTGTGCCATACACTCTTCAAGCTGACCAGTCTGAAGCATGTTGTTTGAAAAAAAGAAGTGTTTTGAAAATCCTTTCAAACCATGTCTTGACCAACATTAATTCTGAGTGTTATTTTTTTCCCAGGTCCTGAGAACAGTCAGCCGGGAAGTCCCATCCCTGCTTGCTCTCAACAGCAAGTCATCCAGCACAATTCAATTAGCACTTCGACTGCTGTCAATGAGGTTGTAGGGAGCTCCACTCTCACCCAGCTCACCAATCAGAGAACAGACCTGAACCCCATCCTCTAAATACTGTCTTTCATCAGGAATGTGCTGGCAGAGAAAATAAAATCTTTCACTCCATTCAGGACTTTTGGAACATCAACGTAACCTTGGAATTAGATATAATTTTGAAAAAAAAAAGACAAATTGCTTTTCATTTTAATAGTTATCAAAATGCTCTTTTTTTTACTTTAGTTATGAAAAAGGGAAATATGCAATTAACGTGCTAATAGCTTGGGAATGCTTTGATGCTTTTCTCATAACTTGCTGGTACCAATTTGAAGGTTCTGCTAAAAAAAAATGTTTTGAACTTCTTGAATTTTATTACAATATATTTGTATATAGTCTTCATCTATTATCACCGGCAAGATTTAGCAATTTAACATGATTTGCAAATTAGCAAGTACATTGAGGCACCAAACAGTATGGCCACCACTAAAGGGAAGCCTCCAAAGTATACTATGGACATATCCCATAATGCAGCCTCTATTTCTTAAAATTGTTTATTTGCACTGAAAATCAAACTTTATGAATTGAGATTAAAGATGAGTTAATATGATCAGCACAACATATTGAAATTTCCATTATTTCAATATTGAGAAACAAGATATCATCTGAACTCCCTTCTCAATATGAGCCATTATGATGACTAAATTATAAGTTGTAATTTTCATGGTCTATGTCATATCTTAGTCTATTTTACAGACATAATTCCTCCATTTATATGAGTTCTTGTTTATCTAGCATCATCTTTTAAGATTCACAGTAAGAATGATCTAGTAAGCATCTCCATATGGTGTTTAGTTACATCTTGTTGACATTAGCCTCATAGATCAGACTTGAAGGCTACAACTATAGTGATTACACAATCACTAGTTTGTCTGAGCAAAATCTGCTGCTTAAATATTTCTGATATGTATTTTGGTAAGAGAATAGGGAAAGGAAGTCCCAGTTATGTCATGAATCTGCTTTTCTATCAAACTGAAAAACTATGTACAAAGCCAACTAGTTACAATTCTTCTTAAACCATCCCTATTTATTTGAAGCAACACGAAACAATTCAAAATAGTTATAATGTCTTGAAAAGTGTTAATGCTTTTTGAGACTAAAGCCTGGTAACTGGGAATTTTAAAGTAATTTGTACATGTTGGTATTTAGTTATTACTCAAAAAACATAGTGAGAGCAGAGGTATTTCAACAATTTGAATAGTTCAGTGAATAGATGATGAAATGCACCTTTAATTCAATCTTTATTTATTAATGAAAGCCACAGCTCACTAATGTTAAATTCGCCTTGACTGCCTCAATAATAATAAGCTCTATCACATGAAAGCTGGACCCACCTTCTATTGCCTAACCTGCAGCAACAATGTGAGTGATTTAAAGTCCATTTTAGAAATTCTTTGGAAATGGACCAGTTATGGCACAACATTGAATGAACGGTAATTGATTCCGCAGTCATGCACTCATGCCAAGGAACCACACTTGCAGGCAGTGCGGTTCAGAAAATCGTGGGTCTACAGCCCTGACTGTGGAACCTTACTTGCACTTAATGTAAGTGCCACTTCTTATTGGGAGGGGACAATCATGGCAATCATTTTTTAATCCAGAGCGGGCAGGCACGTAGGAGGGGTTTGTTGTATTGGCCAAAAGTATTTACAACTCCACCAAGGACATCTTGTATCCCATGCCTCATTTAAATTAAGTCATCCACTTTTTGCTGAGCTCAGCAGGCACCTCATCTCCCACCAAAACTGGCAGAGTGACAGAGGTACAGGAGGGAACAGAAAATGAAGTGGGACTGTTCCATTTAAACTCCTCTGCTGCTCTATGCCATAAAACAGAGCAAGTTAAATTTCCCCATGCAATTCGTCCCATCCTCCCTCTGTAACATTTGATGAGTGTACTGTGTCTCTGGAGGATGGACATCAGCCCTTTAGCCTTTTTCAGTCCTTTAGCCTATTTCTATTGACCTTCTTACTTTGTTTAAAAAAAAGCCATCTCCATATTTGGTGAAAATTATCACAATGCCAACTAGTGAAAGATCAAGTCTGGCAAGTTAAAATCTAGGCACCAATTTGTATTTGTTACTTTTCAGCTATCTTACAGCAAATACTCAAGTATAAGTAGTGTGTTTTCATAAGATTAGAGTAAAATGTCAATTTCTTGGCATTTGAATTAACATTGCAAACCAGGAGACTCATATGAGCCCACAATGCAAATATCCACCCATTCCCTACAGGGAAGAAAAGAACTTCACACATGCACTGAACTCGTAATTTAATACCCATCTGTCACATGGAGTGAATTAGGCTAAACCCAATTGCAAACCCTTTGAGACTGGATTCCATTAAATGATCCTGATCCAAACATAACGCAACCTCTTAGGGAAGGGGTGAGGTTTTGCTACAAACTTAGTTCTAACGTAATATATTACTGAGAAATTTTAAAGCTCTGAAGCACTGGAAAGTAACTTACCCAAAACACTATGTGCTATAATCTTTCTCTAAGGCCTATTCTTATTTTTAAAAAGCTAATGCTTTTAAAGAATTTTGCAGATGATCACACTGGAAATTGATCCTTCCAATCTGAGATTAAATTCACCCTTAACAGTTTAGAATTAGATTTCTTCTCTGTGAAGAAGAGGCATTTGAAAAGATCAGAGGCATTATCACACTGAAGTGAGTGATACACTGGACATATGACAAAAGAACCACCTATTTTAATAATTCACTATCCAAAGGAGAAAAGAAAATCATATTTTCATTTTTGAATTATTGACTTTGTTTTCAAACTTACTAAAGTATAACTTCTAAATGAAAATACTGTGATTAGCAAGCAGGAAACAGAGACAGGACAAGATGCTAATGATTAACTGTTGGCAGTTGGCAACATTACTAGAGGCAAATGGGGACATCAACACCATCTTTGAAATGCCATACACAAGTTACGGATCTTTCATAGTGGAGCAAAGCCCAAAATATTTAACCCCAGATTGTTTAAGACGTTGTTTTAAAAGGGTGAATCAAATGTCAAAAACGCTTATAATCGAGTTACATATCACTTGTGACCCTAGAGGTTGAGTTTGGTCTTTTGCTTTACATGTGTATGTCTGAACCATTTAACACAAGGCTGCTTTGCACCCTAAGCAGATTACTATTTCAGTAAAATGCTTGGAATGGGAAAAGGTAATCTGTCCTGTCAAGTCCTTTCCTCCCACAGACCATGAACAATTCACTTTGACAGGACTGTGTGCGGCTCCATTAAATGATCTAAGAAAATACTATATGAAATTTCTGTCAGCTACAGCTCTCTTAAAACTAAATAACGGCCAGAAATTGGCCTGGGCCTTATTTCAACTAACACATCCCTGAACTGTGAGGCCTGAAGATCAATAGGATTTAGTCCTTGGGCCTCATCAGTGTTCTCATATAAACTGTTAACTCTGGTTGTGATTTCATTGGCAGTTTTCCGAGAGAAAAGTATTAATACTTCATCAGCAGCAACCTTTAGATAATTTCCCAATGCCTGCATCTTTCGTTGCTAATTAATTCCTTATTGGGGTTTTTCAACAGGTGTTAGATCCACTTTGCAATTTTAAATTACTCAATCTCTGTTCTTAGGTATTTGATCTCTGTGTCTATAAAAGTAGTCCCACAAATTTGTGATTGCATACCAATGTCTACCCAAATATATCTAGGCCCACAGGGAATGGAAGAAAGAGTGTTAGTGTGATGAAATTAATTTGGATTTTTGGTGCATGCATCAATGAAAATCAGCACAACTTTAATGGATAGATATCTATCAGGAGTTATAACTTGTCTTCTGAAGTTGTATAAAAAAGTCTTTCCATTTTTGCAGACAATCTCAGGCTAAGCTACTTTAGAAGACTATGCCCATCTCTATCCTGCATAACACAAAGCCATTAAGAATATTTTGCAGTTGATGTGATCTATGTCCCTCTGAAAAATGACAGCCTCAAATAGATTCAAGGTTACAGAATAGGCTATTACTAAAAGCTATTGTTGTTCCTGTGAAAGCAATGGCAAACACAACTATACAAAAGAAAAGGAACTAAGTATTTTATATTGAAAACATTTACCAGGTACTGGCCATCCCCTTTAATATAATCAGCAAAGTCAATCTGTGGATAAATGAATAGCCTATAATGTTACAATAATATAATCAACTAGAATTTCAGAAGACATCTTCAAAGTTAGAATCAACTAGTATTAAATTTAAGAGTGGTTTTAAATGTAACTTTTGCCATTGAATTAATTTTACTATCAGCAACATCTTGTCCTCATTAAATATCAAAGCTGCATTAATTGGATTTTACCCCAAGTATGATTGATTCTTTGCATCGCATTACCTTCATAAACGAATCATTATTCATGTGGCATATTGGACTATAACAAAGTTTGTTTACTTCCTTGTACAAATACTGCCCGAAGGGGTTGTGTCCAGGTTTCAAACAAAAATCTGTCAACTTAAACAGAATTCAAAGAGAAACAATTTATTTATGTCTGCACAGCTTTTTACTGAGTTAAATTTTCCCCTGACCTTTTTTCTTGCTGTTACTTTTAGTAATTAAGCATGTTTAACTATTTTATTGTTATCTTCTTCAGTCCAGATTATCTGTGATCCATCATTCTAAGTGCCACATGTGACAATTGTTCTTCTGAATTTGTAACTGATTTTAATCTATTGGAAGAGAAGACATGCATTATTGATGTTTAATATTATTGGACAAAATGGTTTGATAATAAGCTAAGACAATGAGCATACTGTGCTCAACTTAACATGAATTGTATTTGTGCACTTTTTTTTGTTTCGTATATAATAATGAATGATGGACCTGTAACTTAAATCTCACCCTTCAAGGATCTACAACTGATACACTGGGATTCAACCTACCTGTTTTTGGTTGCACTAATGTACCCAAACTAAATTGCACAGTATTCAGCAAACTGAGACCACCTCATTGCACATCTACATTACGGAACAATTGTTTACACTGCTTCACATCTAAATTCCTATTGTAATAATCTTTTGCAGTGCATTATTGTAACTGCACAAATTAACCCTGAACACATTCCTCTATTTGTAAAACATAGTTTATAGGGTCACAATTATAAAATAATTGTTTCCCTTCAATCGTGGGTATAATTCGAAAATGAAAAGATGGAACAGGGGTCAGAGGGAATTTGTGCATTTTTGTTGTAGACAAATGCTTTGTTTGAAGGCTACATTTCTGAAAGTGAGTACAACCACAGACCATGATAAACTCAAAAAGTATGGACAAAACTATATTGGATTTTAATGAAACAGAGACAGGATCAAGAACAAATTTTAATTCGTCCAATGCAAGAATTGCTTTAGTTATGAACATGATTTCATAACAATTTAGTGCAGCAAGGAACAAATCAATTTCTTAGTTACTTAGTTTCTGTATAATTTCATTTTAAACCACAAAACCACGTTCTACTTTGTAGCACAGATGTTAGCTAATACAAAACATTTTCTGTAATATCATATTTCACCTATTTCAGAACAAAATCTGAAAATGTGGTGTTCATCAGATAATATTCAGTCATAATGTTATCATCACATTGCAAATACAGATTGCTCCTCATCTGCAGGTGTGTCTAGATATTCATAAAACACCAATACTAGTTGGGAGTCTTAGCATCTTCAATACTTTTTGATAAGCCATCAGTTTATGCAAAACAAAATATGGAATATAAATTGTGAACTCTCATTCACTATTAGGGACCAAATAAAAATTAGTCAAGGTAGTCACAGTTTATGATGATATTGTTATAAGGTGCTATCTGAATGTGTATAGTAGTTAACATTCCACAGAAATTTGATTTAAGATTTTGAGCTTTAAGTTTTTTTTAAACTGTGATTTGTTGAGAAAACTATTATTTGACCCTCTTGCTAACTTTATCAAGCAAGATTATCCATTTTCTTTTAAAATAATTTTTGACTAACGTCTAACACCAGCCATAAAATGGATCAGTTTTGGTCCAAGAGATGTTTTGCTCTAAGTGCAATGATAAAAATCCACATCCCATGTTTTGGAATTCATCAAGTTTTTGTATTCTTAAGTAAGAATTGTCTAATAGATTCCCACGTTGTAGAAAGCATTTAATTGAAAGCACTATGAGCACAATTATGTTAGATATAGACGTTTAGAAATAGAAAAGATGTTCTCTTTTTGTGTTGAACAATCGTAATCAGCTTTCCATAATGTTTTCTTGGAATGGTTATTACTAGAAAGCTTGACGAAAATGTATCAGTGTGGAGAAGTGATATATTTTCTTTGCTTATGGAAGATTAGAAGCATTATTAGAGGCATGCGGGCACTTTAGGGAACATAGAGGTTTCACGACACAAGCTCTGTTTTGGAGACACTTTCCTGAATCATACCTACAAGTTCCTCAATCCTGCCATAAAGGTAGTTAAACAATTGCCACCATTGTTTTTTTAAAAAATGCAGATATTTGGTTGTAAGTAGTAAGAGAACAGTGCAATTTTAAAATTTTCTTGTTAGTTTAAGTGGCGTTTCACCTTTATCCAAAAGCACTGTGGGAGGTGGACCACCCCACTCTAGTAGCTCAGCTAGTTGGAATCAATGATGTGTAATAGCATTGTGCTTCGAAAAAGAAATGCATCAAAACCTATTTTTTCTGAAGTCACATCACTGCACCTGAATACACTTTAAAAATCACAGAATTAAATTGGACCATGTGTTTGGAGTCAAACTTGTGAAGTAATAGCTTAATCTCTGAGCACATCAGCTAATCATGGAGACAGTATACCTTTTAACCCATCTGGGATACATTTCAAATACATAAATGTGGATCCACATGCTATTGAAGCTGCTTCCACTTTTTCAGAATGTCCCATACTGTTTGTTCAACAATTCAGTTCAACTGCTTCAAACTATTCAAACAATATTGTGACAAAATACATTCTGTCTATGCCAGCAATTTGCATTCTGTCTCTTTAAGCTTTGGTACTCATTGGTATCACAGTGTGGACAACATTCATCTTGTTTCCTTCTGAAGATGTTTGTTAACCACTTTCCTTGGTACAAGGAATAAATATTTGGTACATACTTGTAAATACTTGTTTTACAGCACTTATTTTTTTGTTATTGTATTTTGAGCTTATGCTTCATGAGCATATTCATCATTGCAAGTAATGACGATTAAATCTGTTGATCGAGATTAAAATTTTACATTTGAATATTGCTGAATAAAGAGACATGTCGCTGAAGCTGCTCATATTGCATGAATCAAGACAGCTGAATGAATGCCAAGTTTCAAACAATCGCAACAAAGTACACTACAGTAGAAAAGGGTGCGAATTTGACAAGTGAGGTGTGATTGGCCAAGGCTTTGCCTTGCAGAGAGCGATGATAAACAATAGGCACTCCAGCTCCCAGATAATACAAATAAGGCTCAAGGCTTGAATATATTTCTCTTGTTTGCACTTATCAGCTACGATATATGAATTTATGTTGCTTCTAGCAAGCAAAAATGAGCCACAAATTAAATCAGTTGTTAATGTAGCTCTTAGTATGCTCAGAATTGTTCAGCCAGTGTATCTGAATTGCAAAATCACAGCTAACAGTTAATGTTTTGTTTTGGGTTTTGGAAAAATGAGCTGGTTAACTATATTTTGAACTCTGTCTATTATGAACAACCAAAGATGGCCATGCAAGTGTTTTTTTCCACCAATAGAATGCTGTAATTTTTCCCGAAAGACTTTTTGCCTACCTCACAATTGAGCAACAGTATATATGAATTTAAGTACCAATGTAATGCTAGGTACTTAGGTCATATGCCCCATTGATTGGCTGAGCAAATGAAACAGTGTGTTCCTCTGAATGCCCATGTTAAACAAAGTACTGAATATACATGACTAATCTGTACTTGCAATCCCTAAAGCAAAATGTTTCTTGTTAGATGTGATTCCATGATTGGGCAGCATTTGCAGAATAATTCTGAATATTACTGTTAGAAGTGTACAAGATTGAAAGCTTCAGCAACCTGTCCGTCTTTTCAGCAATATTCAAGTTCTGTACTACCAAGTGACAATTTTACATTTCTTTCTCATCCGGTTAGTAAAGATGTGCATTTGTAAAAATGTTAAATATCACTGCAATATAATTAATAAAGCACTCCGGCAATGCGGATAGTACAATGAACAGTTATTTCAGAATGTTTATTTGCACCTAATAGCTGTTGCAATTACTAGGACATCCATTGTGTCCTTGTTTAATCTTCAATCACACCTTCATTTCACACCCCCAAACCCCAAGCGTTGTAAAGCCCTTCCTTTTCTCTCTAGCTCAGAATCTCATCAAATCAATGGGTTCTTGTAGTTCATAGGACAATTCAATCACGGTAAAGTTAACTGATTTTTTGTTAGTATTCCATTATTAGGTTCAAACTGGAAGCCTTGTAGTGGACCTATTTATGCACCCTCCTGATCGTTGGTTAATTTATAATTTTACACATCAAAGCATCACAGACATTGTCACAACAATTTTGGTAAATTAAGTGGTGGCTGAATATGTAAACTATAAACATTGAAACACATAAAATAGTTGCAAGAGTAGACATTTGGTCCTTTGAGTCTGTACCACTATTCAATATGATCATGGCTGATCATGCAATCTCAGTATCCCATTCCCGCTTTCTCTCCATATCCCTTGATCCCTTTAGGCACAAGGGCCACGTCAGTTCCCTCTTGAATATATCTAATGAACTGGTCGCAACAGCTTCCTGTGGGACAGAATTCCACAGGTTCACAACTCTGAGTGAAGAAATTCTTCCTCATCTCAGTCCTGGATGGCTTACCCCTTATTCTTAGACTATGATCCCTAGTTCTGGACGTCCCCAACATCGGGAACATTCTTCTCACATCTAGCTTGTCCAGTCTCCTCAGGATTTTATATGATTCAAGAGACACCCCATCCGTTCTTCTAAATTCCAGCAAATACAAGCCCAGTCGATCCAGTCCTTCCTCATATGTCAGTCAAAGGGGAGAATTAAAACCTCTGCCTTATCCTGTTCAATCTTCACATCACTTAGACACTCTATCAAGGAACAAGCTAGCAATCTGCCAGACAAATATGACTTATTCAGATGTCTACAAGTTAAGTAATTTCTTGACTGAGATTTATATGTGTTTAAATGGTCTGCATAATGTAAATGCTCCCTGTGATGCAATACTGTTAATTATTTAACAATGTTTCATTTTTTGTACATTAGCAATGCTTCAATACAAAATATCATTAAATCACATCTTCCTTGAATGGATACAAATAATCATGCATTTCAGACTTGTCTTCAATATTTAAAAGCACAGTTTTCTTGAAATGGTGTCAATTTTGATTAACTTAAAATGTTTTCGAAGAAAATGCATAATTGGGTGGTGACATCCGTATGAAACAGCATGGACAAAGGGACTTTTTGCAAGAGGTGTTTTAAATCTATAAATGAAAACCTGGGGAAAACCCATGAGAGGCAATGATCCATGAAACAGCAAGGTCACAAAATGAGTAGAAGAATAATTAAGTAATTATGGATAAATATCTTCATAAAAGAGATGGATGAATAACCAGCTGGACATCAAATTGATTATTATTATAGCAGGCTGAAATTATCAAGTATTCCATGAGATATGGCAAGGTAGATTATTTGATCACGCATTTCAGCCATTGGTAGAAATCCTGAACAGAAATTGGAAGAATATGGGTGGAATATAGGATCATGAGTTGTATTCAAACTTCCAATTGCTTAGACCCACTTTAAAAATTATTAATTAGAGAGACCAATCAGAGAATCTAACGTACATCTGGGATTGAATTCAATTGTGGAAGGGAGATTTCCATGGTTCTGCAGTGGAAATGTGGATTGGATTAAGTTTGCTTGTTTTCCTTGTGGTTTTAAGGAGTACGCTTCCCAAAAATCAGAGCCTAACAGTTCAGGAAAGTTGTATATGCTTTTTCAGATCCTTAAATTCTGAAGATTTACTCTCAATGAGATTTATAATTAATGTTGAGGCATCTTTCTGTGACATTGGATAAACCCTAGAATGTCAAAGAGAAAACAAGAAGAAGCAGCTTCACTCACATTATTCCTTTAACATAGCAAAAATGCCCCATGACTTCACAGGAACATTACCAGAAAGGATTTGGTAACTAACAACGCATGGAGAATTATAAAAGGTGACCGAAATATTGTTCAAAGAGGCAAGCTATAAGAAAGCACAAAAGAGGTAGATTAGACACAGAATGCAAAAAATTTCTGTCAATTTAAGTAGATGTCCATATATTTCTAGTAACAATTAACCATTTCACTTCCACTATAAGTGATCACCCCTTAAACTAGAATTGAATGGATCATAATGTCATACTGCGCAGATAAGGCCATTCATGCCATTGAGTCAGCACCAGTGTATCTACACTAATTGCACTTTCTAACATTTTTCTCATGGCTTTGAATACTTTTTAAAGGTTGTGAGGTTTCTCACCCATCCCTCTAGCTGAAAATAACCTTTTCTCAAATCCCCTCTAAACCCTTCACCTTAAAATTATGCAGAGATCTCAGGAAGATGTGTTACTTGAGGATATTGCAAAGCTAGTGAGAGGTAAGGACATGCAAGGATTTGAAAACAAGGCTGACAACTGTAAAATTGAGATATTGCTGGACCAGGATCAGACGAAATCATGGAGCGTAGTGGTGAACAGTGACTGAGTTGGAATATGATTAGCTGGTTCAACTTTATGGAAGCTGGCAGTCAAACAGGAAAGCAATGGAATAGTCATAACTAGAAGTAGCAATAAGGGACATGAAGATTTTAAGCTGAAAAAAGCTGAAATAGGTATGGAGCTATCTCACTCACCCTAGCACAGTGTTAGCACTCTGCTGTGGGTATGGTCTGAGGTACCGTGGTTTATTTGCAATTGCTTATTTTCTGCTTGATAATTAAATCTGCTATTTATTATGAAATCTTTATGGAGGCTAGCTTAACTTTGCTAAAAACAGCTGGTTTACAATTAGAACCAGAGGCAACAAAATTCAAACAAGTATTGTTGACAATGGAGTAAATCATACAAATGCTAGCACAGTTTTAAGAAGAGTATTATAAACATGCCTCAAATACGATAATAAAAACCATAGAGCAATGAAAACTTCAGAAAGTAACAATCATCGAATATTGCAACTATGTTTAATTTGTAAGTTAGCACTTAATTGACATGAACTGTTAAAATACTTATAAGGATGAGAAATATCTACTATCCATGGGAAGCTAATTCGGTAAACTGACACCAGGAAAAGACAAAAATTGAATTGCCTTAAGCAAGTATTGAAGTTAGATCTGGTTCCATGATTAATAACAGATGAACTAACATGAGACTATTTGTAAGGTAATCAGGTACAGAGATTGTGATAATGCTTGATGTTTGAACCCAGTTACAATAACTGCTTTGCCAACCCTCCCTACCATTCCCACCAACGCATCCCCTCCAAATAAGGAGCATTTGCAATTGTCTCAATTTGAATTTCATGTTCTATTGTATTAGGGGAGTACCTCTTTCAAACTTAGAGGAGTTCCTTGCAAATATGAGGGAGTCTCCCAGTCTTTGTCACTTTAGTGGGAGCCCGAGAGTACTTAGATCTATTTTATTTGCATTAAGTACGTTGTGTCATTTATGCACAATTAAAATTAAAGAGTCTAGAGAAATTGGATAGGGAGAAGATGAACTCATGCAGTGACACGAACCAGTTGCTGAGGTCCGAGAACTCCTAAAACTAGTATCACAACGGCCATAATGATAACCACTCTAAAAGTGAGAAATGAATATGAGCAGTGGTGAATGGGTGATTGACATCCCTGAAAGTAAAACCTGATTCAACAATCTTCTTTATAACTGGATGTGAGTTTTGTACCAATGTGAAATGGTTATGGCCATAAGTCAATGATATGATCTTATTGGGAGAAATCTGCATAACATCACAGAGAACAATTCAAAGAGAGTTCTTCAGATTAAAGATGACTTTTGTTGTCATGAGAATCAAATGTCTTACTTAAAAATCTCTCCATGACCGCACGTTACCCTATCTCAGAAGATTTACCAGCTGTATGCACTTCCAATTCTGATCTCTTGTGCTTCTTCAACTCCACTCACTCCCTCATTTGTAATTACAGATGGAATCTTTAAAGGGTCTGAGCATTGTGTACTGTCACAGAATTGCATGAGAGGTCTGGTAAGGCCTATCTTGATGTCACGAGCACCTCAGGTGATATCTGTTGCGTTTGACCCACGATGCGATGCGTTTCTCACTAGGCAGTGGCAAGTTGTCAATAAGGGAGATTATTGTTTGCTTAATTCCCTTCCAATTGGCCCAACTCACCTCATTAATATTCACCAAATCCGTCAAACAAGCTCGACATTAAGAAATGTCAACATGGAAGACAAAGCAGGTAGCTGGCGACTTCAGCTTGCCATTTACTCTGAAGGAACCACACCCCCACCCCCACCCCCAACCCCCGGCCACGTGTTAGCCACGTGGCACCAATGTCTTCGGGTACACTCCATAAGCACCAGTCACACATATCCTACAATCACAAACGTTGGCATTTGATATATGTCAGTCTCTAAGAACACTCACAACATACATTATGTCCACGGTACAGGGCATGTCTGCTCCTTAACGTTGCACCTTGGGCTGTACCTGCAGCTATCACTGTAATACTGTAGCAAGAAACACTGTGCACTCAGGGACACACACCCAGCTTATAGACTGGACCAGGATCCATGTCCAGGTTCTCACTAGCTGTGATGGAGTTCATTCACTCCGAGCCTAGCTGGATGCTCACATTATCCTTGCCTTTATGCACAATGACCCCCAGCAGCAGATATCAGGCTTGGATTACTGCTGCCTTGCCTTGCTGTTCAGTGCAGACACAAAGGAACAAAACTTGTCATGTTTGTCAGTATTGTGGGCTCCATTTCTTTTGCAGGGACTGTGTGCAGCATTGTCTTCCAAGAGTGGAAGCCAATCTACTCATACACCAATTTGGCACTTGCAGATCTTCCCAGCATCTGTGCCACCTTACAGGGCACGTTGATTGTCCTTTGTCAACTCAAGGGAGATAGCCTTAGCTTGGGGGTCCTAAAGCAGTGAGTCAGCCTCTGATACCAGCCCAAGGGCTTTCACATGGTCAGTCAGCTGCTTGATGTAACCAGAGTCAAGATGGTCTCCACAAAAGAGGTGGGGAGCCGAATATTAGACACTCCACCACTCTCTTGACTGTTTCTACCCCAGTGTGGCCTGATTTTCTTGTGGATTGAGAGAAAGAGAGGAATAGGTATTCAAGGGGCTTAATGTGGGTGGCTCAGCTGTTACATTTGAAGTAGGTAGGGAGGCATCCCGAGCAAATGTGTAGTAGCATTTGGGGCATGCTGGCAAGGCTAGGATGGATCAAAGTGATTGAAAAAAGATGTTGCAGGCAATAAAGTGATCGAGTATGAGCCTTGTTGGGAGGTGGGTGCAGTTGCAGCCATATGGTGAGTGTGAGATATCGAAGAAAGGATGGTGGCATTTATGTTGGTAGAGTAGAGAAGGAAATTGAACTTCTTCCTTTAGACTGCATGATCTTCTGTCATCGCTTCCCACTGCTGGTCCTGGGGGCAAGAGGGAGTCCTGTGCCAACACCACCTCAACCAGCAGAACCTCCAGATTCCTGCCCACACAGCAGGGCATCAATACCCATCCCACTCCATCTGCCATGCCTGGGCAAATGTCAGGAACCATGCAGGGTAGCTCTGATTGACAGTACTTGTCCAGGTACACAATAGTCTTCTCAAGATGGGTTGGTCAGAAGGGATGCCAGTTAATTCTGAAATATCCAGCAGTGGCAAAATTTTTCTGGGAATAGCACACAGTAAGATGGAACTGGAATCAGAGGAGAGACCCACCTTCGGGGCTTGAAGGGTTGTTGGTGACGTGAGTTCCGTAAGATCCGGCAAGAAAGGTCTCTCAGTCTCACAGAGGAACAAGCGTGAAAATCTCAAAGCAGCTGACACTTAGCCAAAAATTTTAGCCCCATGATTTCAGCTGCCCAGTCACTAAACCCTGAAATTTCCTCTCGCCAAGCCTTCCCTCATCATTTAAGGGTCATGTAAAACCGGCTCATTGACCAAGATTTTGGTGACCTGTCCCAATATCTTCTTAAGTGACCCTCTGTAAAAAGACATGTGATAATGCACCTGAGAAGTTCCTCGGGGCATTTTACTACATTAATTGCGCCATAGAAATACAAGTTGTTGTTGTAATGATTTTACTGGGGCTTTTTTTTAACATTATTTATAATCGGGGTTGTTGCTTGTTTGAGACATATGTATTATTGAGAATTTGATGAGAAAGGTTATATCTTGATCTGCCTTTCTTTTCATAGGGCAGTTATAAAAAAGCTACCTTTAGCAAAGTTAGGATTAATACCTGGTGAAACAGTCTTTGAATCACAAAGGTTTTCCAAAATGCCTGAAGATGCTGAAGTACTATAAAGTAGTAAATAATAATTATTTTTGAATAAAGTCTGCACTTTAAAATGCTCCAAATTTAATCATTGTAAAGTCTATTTGTGAGGACTATTTAAAAGATGATTTCCCATACAAATGTTTGACTTTGATACAACTCGATTGTTCAAAAAAAAGGAAAGGAGAATGAATGGAATTAATGTTAAACTACAGAAATAAGTGGAATTGTGTCAGATGAGATGCCCAATCCATCTCCAATAAACCCACATCTGGGGGTAATGGAGATGAGTCAAGCAGTGGGTAATCGCTTCACTCCCAGAAGGAACTTGTTAATTTAAATACCTTACAAAGTCAGGTTTGTCAGGCATCAGAAAATACAAAACTCAAGGAATTTGGGCAAAGCTTCAGGGAGAAAGTAAGTACCTTTACAATGCCGGTTATGTACCAGCAGAAACAGGAGTATTTACCCCGAAAGTTTCCCCAAGCTGGCTTTTTCCTCTTGATATGAAGGGATTGGTCATGTTGTGGTACTGTCGCTAGATTAGTAATCGAGCAGCGAAAGCTAATTTGCTGGGGACGTGGGTTCAAATCCTTTTGCAGCTGGAGGAATTTACATTCAGTTAATTTTAAAAAACTCTGAAATTGAAAGCTAATTTCAGGAATGTTAAACACGAAGCTATAATTGATTGCCATAAAAAAACCCATCTGGTTCAATAATATCCTTTCAGGGAAGGAAAATCTACTGATTTTTTTTGTGATCTACATATGACTTCAGACCCACAGCTATATTTATTCAGGCTGAGCAATGAAAATCTGGCTATACCTTGCTATAAATCCCATGAACAAATGAAAACCCTGCACTTTAAAACACTGTTCTGTACAAAGACCTTCTGATAATGGATTACACGTGGCCACCTCCTGTAGGACCTTGACTCAAAAATGATTTCATGAGCTCCCTGTAAGCTTCCCACCAGGGGCTGCAAACTGGTTTGATAAGCTATACCTCCCAACCTGGGTAGGGATATTGTTAAAATAAAATCCATTCTAAAACTCCATGCATCATGCAGAAAAGTCAATCGATATCCCTAATAGATGGTGGAAAGGATTTTACAAAATAATGCCAGCTCTACCACGCCAGATAGTTTCTGGTCATCTATTTTATCAGCATTACACACTTTTTTCCTATATTTATTTTATTTATGGTGTTTAGTGCATTTGCAAGAAAATTAAAATATTGTTGGTGTTGAAGTGTTTCTGATATGCTATGTTAAGAATGACAAATTTCTGGCCAGGATTCCAGAGTCATGATTCATTCTGAGAGATGTTCATAAACTGCTCAAGATTCATTCTTCCAATTTATGATGTCATGAGAGACATTTAATTGAACAGAGCGTTTTAACTCCATGCTGACTGTCTGCCATTCTGTTCATACCCTGAGGTGTTTTCTGGAAACTGTACGGTGATAACTATGGAATAACATTGAACACAGATTATCCGTTCAATGCCTCAGTCTGGATTTCTATGGAAACAATTTAAAAATTGGCACTTATGAAAATAGCATTGATGTGAATTTCCTTTCTTGTATAGAGTAAATTTCATCTGCACCACACCACGATAAAGCAAATGTAATGTTCATTTCTGACTGGGTTATTCATGATTGTTTTATTTGTATATTAAATGATAAATCAGTATCCTGCATATTTTTGGAAATTATAGGGATTTAAATAGTTTAATTGTGAGTACAAAGAATCTTTAAAAGGTGACACTGCATTTCACTGGAAGTAAAGTGTACAATACTTCAAACTGTTACTGTTAGGATTTTTAAAAAGTTCATTCTGGGGTGTGGACATTGATCATAGAATCACTCAGTGTGGGGGTAGTCATTCAGCCCATACTGACCTTCTGAAGCGCATCCCACTCAATCCCTGTAACCCTACAATTCCACTGGCTAATCCACCTAGCCTGCACATCTTTGGACTGTGGGAGGAAAGTGGAGCACCCAGAGGAAATCCCCACAGACACAGCGAGACTGTGCAAACTCCACATAGACAGTTGTCCAAGGGTGGAATTGAACATAGGTCACTGGCACTATGAGGCAGCAGTGCTAACCACTGAGCCACCATACCACCCACAGTGCAATGCTAATAGCAAGGCCAATGTTTATTTCTTGTGCCTAATTACTCTTGAGAAGTTTGTGGTGAGCTGTCTTCTTGAACTGCCACAGTCCTTACAGTGTAGGTACAACCACAATGCTTTAGTGAGTTAATTCCAAGGTTTTGATTAAGTGAAGATAAGGAAGCTGATGAAACTTAGAGGGAAGAATGCAGTTGTTAGTATTCTGTCTTTGTTCTTCCAGGAGCTGAATGCTTCATTTGTCTCTTAAACATAAACGTAACAATCATGCATCAAGATTGGATGAAACAAAAATGTGTTTTTTGTTATTTGAAGCGAAGACTTAACAGTATATATTGTATTTTGGGTGTTATCTGGGTGGCGAAGAATACATGTCTAACACCTACCATCTGCCACTGTAGTACTGAGTGTACACCATGGGACAAATGTTGAGGTGGTAGTGATTGACAGCAGTTAAGATACCTCTTCATTAAGGTACATACACTTCATCTCATAACACTAGAGATCACAGTAGAGTTGTTGTTGAAGGTGGCTTGATGACTGTTGGAGTTGTCCATGGGTGAAGTGAATGGTTATTTGAGGCAGCAGTTTCCACAGTCAGAATCGGAGCCTTCGTACTCATGGCAACCAGTTAAGATAATGAAGACACTCATGGAAATCTTAGTGGGAAAGAGAAAACTTGTTATTCAGCAGAGTGTAGAAGGGAACGTCTGATCCCACCATAATCAAAGGTTTTTTAAATAATTGCATAATACATTATATACAGGTACACTGAAATTATAAGTGCAGTTAACTCACAAACAAATGTTAAAAATGTAGTTGAATTCCTTTAGACAAATGGCTGTAAGTACTAGAGAGAAGCCCCATCCCATCAGCGAGGGGATTGAAGGACAAATAATGTAAACACCAAGGACCACATGCCATGTAACAAGGAGTATAACAGAACCTTGTGAAAGGACACCAGAAAACAGATCGCATTGGAAGGGAATATTTGCAAAACATTACTGCATTATTATGAACTCGGGAAAATAAACAATCGCAGCTTCACAAGGTACCAAACAGCATCTGCTCAGTATGATGCAGCAGGCAAATGTCTGGCGAGGGGTATAACGGTCAGAGGGGAGGTGCAAAGCACTGATGTCAATGTTGCATGCAATCATTGTCGAGCGAATTGTATAAATATCCTGTAATTTATTGGGAGAGAGGGAGTGTCTTGGAGTCTGTCTCCAGTGACTTCTTTCAAGCTGCAAGGTAAGGAGCTCCAAATAAAGATTGATTGGTACTGTTGAACACGAGACTCAGACTCCTCTTTAAAATCTTTCTCCAACAATGAGTTACAGCAGTACACCTTATTGATAGTGCACACTGCTGCTACTTGTGTATTGGCAGTGAAGGGAGTGAATCTTTAAGCTGATGGATGGTTTGTCAATCAAGTGGGCAGATTTGTCCTGGAAGTTATTGAGCTTCTTGAGTTCTGTTGGAATTACATTCATTTAGGTATTGGGGGGTTCTCCAGCACACTTCTGGCTTTGCCTTGTTGATGGTAGAAACAACTTTAAGGAGTAGTAAGATGAGTCAGTTTGTACAGAATTCCCAGTCTTTGAGACGGTGAAAGATCAGAGACCTGAAACTTTTGCTCTTCTCTCAGATTCTGCCTGATTTACTGAGCATTTCTGGCATCTTTTTTTGTCAGAGTACTTTCATGCTGCGTCCTATTTAATTTCTGGTCAATGGTGATCCCTGGTATACTAATAGCTGGGAATTGAATGTAAGTGGGAAGTGGTTAGACTCTTTCTTGTTAGAGATGGTCAGTGGCTGACAGTTGTTCAAATCTGGCTGCTCGCAAGTAAAGACTAATCTAGTATCTATAGAGTTCCAAATGGAGCTGTACACTGCCCAATCTTCAGTGGACATCTCTACTTCTGTCCATATGATGGAGGGAAAATATTTAGTGAAGCAGTTGAAAATGGTTGGCCTAGAGACTACCTCAAGGAACCCCTGAAGCAATGTCCTGGAGCTGAGATGATTGATGTCCAACAATGACAGTCACCTTCTTTTGCACCAAGTATGACTCTAATGAGTGGATAGGTTTCTCATTGCTTTCCATTGATTTTCGTTGTGTCCATGCTCCTTGATGCTGCACTCGGTAAGGTGCTTTCTTCATATAGTCATACAGTTATAGAGTCATAGAGTCATACAGCACAGAAACAGATCCTTCAGTCCAATCAATCCAGGCTGACTATCTTCCCAAGTTAAACTAGTCCCAACTGCCTGCATTTGGCCCACATCACTCCAAACCCTTCCTAATTCATGAATGTATCCAAATGCCTTATAAATGTTGTAACTGTATCATCCACCACTTCCTCTGGTAGGTAATTCCACACATGAACCACTCTGTGTAAAAAAGTTGCCCCACATATCCTTTTTAAATCTTTCTCCTCGTACCTTAAAATTGTGCCCTCTAGTTTTGAACTCCCCCACCCTAGGAACAAGACTCTTGTCATTCACCTTATCTATGGCCCTCCTGATTTTATAAACATAAGGGTTATATCTGAAACGTTGACTGCTCCTTCTCTCCAGATGCTGCCTGGCTTGCTGTGTTCTTCCAGCCTCCTGTTTGTCTACCTCTTTCATTTCACCTCTTGAGTCCAACCCTTTTTCCATGTTCAGACCAGTACTGTATTGACAAGCTAAGTAGCCCTTGTAGAACATAAGTTGAGCGTCAGTGAGGAGGTTAATACCGCATAAGTGCTGCTTGTTAGTACTGTTAATAATCCTTTCCAGCATTGTGCTGATGATTGAGAGTAAACTGATGTGGTCATAATTGGCCAAGGTGGATTTGTCCTGCCTTTTGTCGATAGAGGACAAGTAGACAATTTTCTACATTGCCAGGTAGATGCCAGTGTTGGAACATCTTAGCTAGTTCTGGATCAAAAGTCTTTAGAACTACAGCTGGGATAGTTTCAGGAGTCCATCGCCTTTGCTGTATCCAATGTCTTCTGCCAATCCTTGGTATCGTGTGGCGGAAATAAAATTTGCTGAGGATTTGCATCTGCGGTGCTAGGGACGTCTAGAGGAGACTTGATGATATGCTTTTCCCTTACTACCTCTGAGGAGTCTGTATTACCGGTGACACAGAACAGCCTGAGATGATGATGGAACAGTCAGCAATGTTGGCTATAAGATATGATTGGGTGAGTTTGGCTGCATCAGATAATCGGTGAGACGGTTGTCCCAGTTCCATCAAGGGACCTCAGCTAATAGATACAGCAGGCGTGTCAATGTGCCTTTGTTGTGTCTGTTGCCTAGGTGGTCTATCTGGTTTTATTCTTATTAGATTTTTCATCATCATTTGATGCTGAGTGGCTTGCTGGTTCTTTTTAGAGGACAGTTAAGAGCTAATATGAAGTTCGGCATTGACCAAATGATTTTCCCAGAAGCTGCTTTTCCAATCTCAGTTTAGCCAAAGCTGAAAAGCCACTTATATTGTGACAATCACCAAATTGTTGTCATGATGGTCATGGATTATAAGTAGTTACATCAACTCTTAAAACTTCTCAGTTCAACCGCAATCTTCAGATGATTGGAGGAAAGTTGCTTCTAATAATTTTGATGTAGATTTGGATTATTAGAAAGACAGAAGCTGTTTTGACAACATAAAATATTATGAGTGCTAGAATTTAGAGTCTCCCATCAGCATCTTTTAAGTATCCCAATTTTTACATGCTCTAAGCAATTGTTGTTTTTAGAGATACTTTTTGCATTATGATAAAACAGCTTTATAAATGTTTATGCAAAGAATTACAAACTTGGCATACATACATGCCTGATGTGTCATGAGGCATTCCCATGTGCCAACATTTTTTTCCTGAGTTGGAAGATCTGCTGTCATCTCCTAAATAAATTTACACTAAGTATTTTACAAAAGCTTACAAAGCTGCTATTTAGACAGTTTTAAAATCCAGTCTAGACAACTCAACAAAAAGAATATTGTCCTCCTCTCCCACACAAGTTTTTTCTTTCTTTATTCATTGCCATCATGTTCAGTTGTAGCAACTTGTCTTCTATCAGTCAGGAGTCTGCTGAGTGGGTAATAGAGGCACCATCCTAACATCATCAGAGGTGCCATACAAATGCAAACATTTATTTTATTGTGATTTGTGGTGTGATTGCTTCTCATATTAATGTTTATCCTGCTATGAAGAAAGGAACAAAGAGTTGTGGTGCAATCCGGTCAGTTGTCAGAGGTATATGTGAATATGTGTTATTATTAGAGTTTCTATTATAACCTTCTGAGCATTGCACTGACATGATCTGAGTAAAATTAACAATAATTGCTCTTGGGATTTGAATGTATGAGATGCCATAGCTTGACTGCAGTTGCATATTTGCCACAGGTTCAGTATTTTCTCCTTCCAAGCTCCTGCATTCTCTTGTGGTGAGACTTCTGTGAGGAGTCTTGTGGTTGACTGAGATGAGAGTCGGGTAGGACTGGTCTATCTGCAGTTGGTATTTCAACTGCTCTAATTTCAGGTCACATGGAGTGTTGGGGTAGATTTTCAATTCATCAGTCGGGTACATAACGGGCATTACAATTGGCCATAAGGGAAACCAGCTGAGTTTCACTTCCATTGAAATGATTACAAATTAAATTAGGTGGCTTCTATAATAGGCTGTGGTGGAAGTGATCAGAAATACCAGATTGATATCAGACAGCAAGTCGAAAATTTACCACCCTCTCCAGTTTCTTTAAATACTGAAACACATGATACTGTATAATAATAATGCGCAATCAGTGGAGGAGATAGTTGAGGTTCTGTGTCATCTCATTCCTGTTCTAAGTTCAGTGGCTGTGTCATTGTCTAATTATATGTATCCTTTCTTTACATACAGTAAACTGCCAGCACATGGTGGCTAAAAGGATTCTTCTTTGTTCCAATTCATCACCTATAAAAGACGTTTTCCCATGTCAGACATGTGAAGAGGATAAGAGGACGGTGGGGGCTGGTTGGGAGGGAAGAGGCAACATTAGAAATGCAAATAAGATTTTTATCTCCTTGTAGCTATAATGACAGTGACTCCAGATATCACCTCTCCTTATATTTAAGTCTATGTTTAACAATAACAATCCTGTCTTTCCTTTGTTCTCATCCCTAATTCCCATTTAGGGAATGGGATTCGACTTAAAGGCTTCACAGATCAATGATGTTGCTGCAGTTGTAATTGTCGAAAATATTGCTTGGCAAATCTAAATTGAAAAACTGAATTGGTTTTAATGAACATTTCTATGTAGCTATATGGTAACACTGCTAAAATGTTGTTTCTACTTAGAAGTTTGCAAAAAGATTTGCAAAAGATACAACTCCTGCTCATGAAAACATTGAATAAAGTATGGTGACAGAATTATCAGACATATTCTAGAAAAATAGTTTTCTTGTGCAAGCACTTGATATTCAGCCAGTGACCCCCAGAGGCTGTCTGCAGCAATACTCATAGTAATCATTGCAACTCATTTGATGACACATGCAGCACATATACCAAGTTTAAATCATGTAGATAGAGGTTTGCTCAGTTACACATTTCAGCAGAAAGAACAGAAGGGAGCAAACTATAGATAGACTTTGTAACTCCTTACATGATACACTGCGTCTGTATGAATTAACATGGTGAATGGTAAAACTTATTCATGTCCTGAACTAAGCAATTGTAATTAATGTTTTTAAAAAGACCTTGGATTGAATACCCAGGTCCCAGTTATTGCTGCCTGGTATCAGTTTACCCCAAGTAAGAAAAAGAAAATGCTGGAAATATATAGTAGATGCATGAGCATCTGGAAAAAACAGATTGACTGATAGATTTTTAACAGATTCTATGGTATCTATCCAAATATTCAACCATCCTTTTTTACTTTCAGGCATTGATAGAAAATTGGTGCATTTCCAGCATTCTGTTTTCATTTCAGGTTTCCAGTTTATTTTATTTTAGCCATAAAAGGTCAGATTGTGATTTTGACACTCCTTTTCCTGATAGAATAACACAGTGAAACAGTACAATGAAAGGATTATTTGGGCACAAATCCATTGCAAAACGCCACACAATCTTTGAATACTGTTTCTAATCACTAACCAGAATTCTAATGAGTATTTAAGAGGTGGAATTTCTGCCTCAAACCAAGTTTGGACATTTCTGCCTAGTTGCTGAAGCAAAATTTGTCAGTAGAACAGTTAGTTGAATGCCCTGGATTTTCCATTGTCAGATCATTTGTATAATTATTCATATCTGTTTTGACCTTGTGCATGGAGCTGCTTAATGCAGGACGCAACACACCTATCCTGCTGATCAAATTTAAAAGGATGTGGATATTTAAGATTAATGGCTGTGTAGGAGAGCAATGATTGGTTCAAGTTTACAAAATACCAAAAACTATTTAATTATCTGTAACCTGTTCCAAAGTTTGATGTGGAGGAAGAAAAATTTTAAGGCAAAATAGAGTGGAAAGAAATCTATTATGGAGTTATCAAGCAGAAGCTGTGGGCAAGTAACACAGCCATAGTGTGTCATTTAATACTTTGTGAGGACTGGCAAAATGGATGTGTAGTTACACAAAGTGAATATAAAGAAGATTACTTTGTTTGCTACGCCCATACACACTTTCCAAGGCAACAGCAATGTAGCATACCTAGAAGGTGACAGCCTACTCCAGATTGTGGACCAGATTGGAATAAGTTAGGGCTCCAACCTTTGGGTTCAGGGCCATGATTTGAGACCTGTATTGCCAATTTTGATATAAAATTGATGCACCCACCTCACTGCTCTAACTGTAACATGGCCAAGCACTGAACTGCTCTCTGTAGCGATGCTGATCTCCTCTGTGCACCACAAGGACTTTCTGGTGAAAACACAGGCTTCCTACAAGAGTGGAAATGCCCAGAATGTTCCATACAGCCTTGGAATTGGCAGTTGTGCAGGAAGACATTTAATGATCTTACACTGTTGCTCAGGGAGAGTAAATCTATCTGCACTCCACATCTCACATCCACCATACCAACCAACTCTCATATGCTCTGTGCACAATCTCATACCCAGAAGCACATGCTGAAACAGAAGAATCTAAAAAATCATCCCTAATATCCACATTGCATCCAATCTACATACATTATCCTACCATGCCAATTACATACTCCCCTACACACCTCTACAAAACTACAGCTATTCAGCTAGGTCAGTTGGCATACTGACACATGACACGGTGAAACCCCACAAGACTGGTGAAAGGACCGGCATGTCTGTATCTCCTCCACACCCTTGAGGAGATGGTCCACCGATCCATCGGCATCGGAGCCACAGGCACCCAGATGAGTCATCAGCCACAAGTGGGCTGCAACCAAGCCAGAGAAATAGGGTAGGTCATGTGCACACTCCTGTGGGCTATGATCACAGACAAGGGATTCAGAATGGATTCAGATAAGGGCTGCTTTGGGATGAACAAGAGACGAAAGTTGGATAATATACACTCTGTAAGATGCTTAGTGCATTGGTAGGCCAATCACTGGCTAGGAGCAGGGAAAATCCAGATCCATCATGACTAAGGGCATAACACTGAGTATAGAACTGAACTTTTCCATCTTGGAAGCGATGGACATCTCCAAGGCCATTCTAATGGACTGACCCATGTGGGTGCTGCTCTCCACTTCCAGTAGAATACAGACAAGGCTCTCCTGACCTATCAGTGCTGCAGTGGGAGCTCACGCTGATGCCATGAGATCCCTGGTATCTGGGACATGTGTTTAGACCACTGCTACCCAGCCACACTCAGATGCCATTGTGGATGTAGATATGAGTGGCCTAAATGGCCACACAGGCTCTAAAAGCAGATTAGCAGAGATTGGTAACACCGTGGAACATGACCCTTCTGTTCCCTCTCAGGATCAGATCCAGATCACTTATGTTCCCATCATTATGATTGTGTCATTGCATGTGTAGTTGATGCTAAGCTAGCCCTGCCCCAGACTGCTGTCCATCATGACAATGGCTCCAATCTTAAACTGGGCTCTCAAACCCCAGACGTTCTCCAGGTTACCATCAGTGTCACCATCAGTGAGAGCCAGCAGCCTTTCATCAGCTATGCTGCAACAATTGGAGTAGAACAGTGTAGGAGTACTAGGCTAGGTAAGGAAATTTATGAGGTAGGTGCTAAAAGTATGATTAGTTCAGGAATAACAAAGAATGGAGCTGGAGGAACACAGCAGGCCAGTCAACATCAGAGGAATAGGAAAGCTGACATTTAGGGTCAGGACTCTTCTTCAGAAAACCTCTGGTGCTGTGTTCCTCCAGCTCCACAACGTGTTATCTCTGACTCCAGCATCTGCAGTTCTTGCTATCTCAATGATAGTTTAGGGTCTGTTTTGTATTATTAATGTACTGATTGATAACGTTGTTGTGTGAAGTGTTTTGCCTTTATTGAGTGATGTTGACAAAGGAAATTTCATGATAAGTAGTCTGAAATGAATATACTGTGAGGGATAAGTGAACCCAACTTAGGGCTGGGCAAGTTACTATTAACTAAAGCAGTGTCACCAAGTAACATTCTCATTCCATCCATAGTGGATGCGCTGTTGGTAAAAAAAAAATGCCAAAGTAACAATTGAATTTATGAAAGGGAAGGATACAAAAAACTGGTAACTATGAGCTACTTAGTTTAATACCTGCTATGAGAAAAATGTTAGTCTATTATAAAAGATATAATAGCAGAGCATTTAGAAATAATAATAAAATAGTTTAGAAATTATAATATAATCAAGCTGAGTCAGCATGGATTCACATAGGGAAACCATAGCTGACAAATTTATTAGAATTCTCTGAGCAGGTAACAAGTAGGACAGATAAAGAGGGAGCAGCAGATGTAATACATTTGGATTTCAGAGCACTTTTGATAAGGTACCACACATTGGGCTATTTAATAAGATAAAAACTTGTGGTGTTGGAGGTAGTACATTTACATGGATGGAGTATCGGCTAACTTATAGAAGAGGGTGGTGAATTTTCGGGATGGCAACCTGTAACTAGTGGAGCTCCACAGGAATCAGTGCTGGGGGCACAATTATTTACAATATACATTCATGATGTGGATGAGGAAAGTGAACAGTTGTAAAAAAATTCTATTTCAAGTACAACCAAGTTTGCAGATGACAGGAAAATAAGTGAGAAGACAAGTGGTGAGGAGAAGTGGTGACAAAGAGACTTCAGAGGGATGAAGACAGGTTAAGTGTGTGGGCAAAATCTTAGCAGATCGAATATAATGTCGGAAAATGTGATGTTATGCATTTTGGCAGGACGAATGGAGGAGCTGAGTATTATTTAAATAGGGAAGCACTGCAGATAGCCACAGAACAGAGGAATTTGGAAGCCCTCATGTATACATCACAAAAAGCTAACATCCAAGTTCAACAGGTAATAGGGAATGCAAACTGAATACCCTGAGATACCGCTGTGGAGACATCCTGGGAGTTGAAGCGACTGACCTCCAATGACTACAACCACCTTTGTTAGTGCCTGGTATTACTCCTACCAGAGAAAGATTTCTCTCTGATTCCAGAGATAGTAGGAACTGCAGATGCTGGAGAATCTGAGATAACAAGGTATAGAGCTGGATGAACACAGCAGGCCAAGCAGCATCAGAGGAGCAGGAAGGCTGACGAAGAAGGGTCTAGGCCCGAAACGTCCCTGCTGTGTTCATCAGCTCTACACCTTATTATCTATAGCATTAGCGAGGCAGCTTTATATGTTATGAGAATGAAAAAACAAATAAATCAAAGCAGAGAAGTATGAATTAATTATTAGGCTGGATTAATATAATGAAGTTACTGAACAGTCATAGCAATATGTTAATAATTATGCTTCTTGTTACTTAAGTATGGATTCCTCCGAGGCGAAAGTGTTTGAGTGTGAATGGGGACAGTTACATTCTTAGTCTA
>NC_063333.1:95778599-95799661 GCF_021869965.1 Rhincodon typus | reverse complement strand
ATCAGAAGGGTCTAGGCCCGAAACGTCAGCCTTTCTGCTCCTATGATGCTGCTTAGCCTGCTGTGTTCATCCAGCTCTGCACCTTGTTGTCTCAAATAAACATTGGAGTTTGACTCTTTGAAAGCTGCTAGTCAAGCTGATTGGTGGGCAGCTCTTGTAGCCCCTATGGTGTCAGGACTCACTGGCAAGCACTACTGGGGAAGCTAAGCCCACTGGAGGTCACGGTGACAATAGACAATAAAGTCTTGGGCTTTTAGAGCACAGAGGGACTGGAATGCCTTGCGAGAGTCAGAGGGCAGTGGGGGACCTGATCTTGAAGGCCAAGTAGGGACAAAAGTTGTAACATCTTGAGGAAAGAGTGTCCTCAATGCACTTTGGGCAGCCCCTGAATCATGTGCCTTTGCATTCTGGCCCATCAGCTACTGCCCACTTTGTTATGGCAGTGAAATCAGGTTGAGGCTCTTAATTGCCAATTAATTGGACGGTTAAGGACCTCATTTGGCCTAAGAGTCAGCAGCTTGATGGGTGACTTAACCACACACCCTATAATATGGAAAACAATTGGGAAGGAACTGGACTGGGCACCTAATATATTTTACATGCTACCTACCCATACCAAAGACAGACCTTGTGTTTGTACAGGTGTGGGGCATAAATTTCAGTGCCAGGGGTGTGTCTGAAGGAAGCTGATGAAAAGCCAGAAAATTAAAGGAGAAAGATGCTCAAACTGCATCTTTCAATTTGACACAGTACTTCATCCTGGATCCCTTGTCTAAGTCTACTCATGTATACTCTAACATTAATCAGTATTACCTCCCTAGTTTGAAGGTAGTCTCTTGACTTGCAATCTCTGCCTTTGAGGGACAACTTGCATTAGGGGGTTGAAGTCAGAGGTAACATTTACCCTTATGTAGAAAAACATTGTGTGTGTGTGTGTGTGTGTGTGTCTTTTCTTAGAAGCAACCCATGGCATTATTCAGCTGTTGGGCAGCTGGTAGCTGTAGTCTGTTATTCAAGCTTTCTGATTTTTATAGCAGCAGTATTTTTGACAAGAAATATAACATGCCCGTGTATGACTCATTGTTTGGAGATAAATATATACGTGTTGTATTTAAGTGGGCTTGTAATTCAACTCTTTGATCTCATAAATGCCACGGATGGCAAGTCCCAAGGTTGCCAGCTGTGGATATTGATTTTTTAAAAATTAAATACAACAAAGATAATGACGCTGGTAGTAAGTCAAAAATGAAACGTACAGCGGTAATGTATGAAATATGGGGTAGAGTAAATAAACTTTTATTAAGAACCTTAGGACATCCAATCCAATGTAATTAAAGGGAAAGCTGTCCTGCATGTTGAATGGAAATTCATTAAATCTAAAGTGAATCTCAACATTAAGATCCCATGAAAATCAGTTTCAAAAAATTATGATAAACATTAATTTCTTCTTTTGTTCAGTTCAGATGTCAATTTTCATTTTTTTTTAAAGCTTTGAGTGCTGTTGACATCGTATTGGTACTGTTTGGAAAGTATTAGTAAGCCTTACTGAAGAAGCTGAACAGGCATCAGCAAAGCAACAGTCATAACACCAGGAATGATTCAGTATTATCCATATATGTTCATTTAATTCCAACACCCTGACAGAAACAGTTAACCCTTCGAAATCAGTATTTATGTTAGTATCGTATGCACTTTTTAACAAATAAAACTATTCTTGAAACCAGTTGTAATTGATAAAAAAAGTTTGTTGTTACTAGATTTTGAATCGGTGCAACTTTAATATTTTTAGAATCACATTTATTTTCTGTCAGCAGTTAGGGCGGAGCAAGGAAATAGAGGTGAGATGAGTTGGGCCCTCTCCCTGATACATAAATACTGAGTGGGAAGATTTCACAGTGCGGCCTTTCAGGACACTGCCTGCTTAGTGGAGGTACACAGTCAATAGAAATAATTTACATGTCAAATGGGGGCAATTTCTTGTGTTTAATTGCATTCTTGGCATCAGAAGAAGGGCCCACTGCCACTGGCAGAAGTTGGCAGCTTTACGGAGGCAGCATTGCTGCAGCACCCAGGAGACCTTTAGAGTTTGGTGCTCCTTTCTCCTGAAATATTGCTCAGGGGCTTTCCCCTCCAATTGGAGAATCCTGCAGTCCTCTCCCATCTTTAATTATTATTTTGAAGTCTCCAATTTGCTCACTCTTGCATCCTCTGAGCTGCCTCGGCAATGCCTCCTTGTCTTTGAAGGCAGACTCTGAGATTACCCCTGTGTCGGGTTCACTCCTGGAACTGCTCAGGATTTGGTCTAATGTCAGGACTTCGAAGGCATCTAAAAAGTTTAGTCCCTTATGTCTTTGGGAGCTAGTATCTGCGACTAAGTCATTTTTCATGATTATGTCCTGATTAAAGGAAATCTTCTCCAATTTGTCAACACTGAAATTATTCAGTGTGTCCAATAGGATACCCCCAACATCTTCAGTAAAGTATAGAATCATACATTCAGAAAAAGACCTTTTGGTTCTTCATGGTTGCTCTATTACCCTGAAAGAACTATCCAGTTAATCCCAATTACCAGCACTGCAAAATTTTCCTTTCCTGTCTGTAAATTCTCTTTTGAAAGCAAACTATTGAATACATTTCCAGCATCCTTTCAAACATTGACTTTCAGATCATTACAGTCTGAAGTGATTGAGAAACACATCGAAATTTATTGTATACTTAAATTATTAGAAAGTTCAGTTTTGCATAAAACAAAAGATGCAAATAAGTAACAGTGATTTTCAAAGGTGCGCACTTCGGATGTAGGTGTTGTTGCCCATTGTTGTCCCAAATCTGATACATTGGAGCAACTTACTGGAAACATTAGAGGGCAGTTAAGAGTTCGCCATGCTGGTGTGAGACGGCAGTCACATAAAGATTGACCAACAGAGTTTCTTTCCCCAAAGGAACATCTAGGTTTTTGTAACCATCTGACAGCTCATAGCCGCTTCTATTTGCTTACCAGTTTTTATATTTACATGCTTTTTTTTTTGCATTGAATTCAAATTCTCAAACTGCTGTGCTTTGTTTTTAAACCAGGTCCATATTAGTAGTCCAGTAATATAAACCCGACACTAACACACTCTCATCACAACCCTTCATATTTAATATTTCTTGGAGGACTTAAGTGCTGAAGGACTGCAGGAAAATTGATTTTTTAAAAAAAAATTTTTTGATATATCAGGAAAGGCTTATTTAAAAGAATTTCTTTTGCTTCCTACATGGTATTCACTTCATGAGTCCACTGCTTGTAGTCTATTTGAATTGATTTATGGCCTCCAAACTCATCGAAGGAAAGTTTTTGTCTTGAAGAATGAGTCTTCAATGTTAGGCCATGTTTCCATGTTCTGAGAGCAGCTCAGGACAATCTAGCAGGTAACTAACCTCAGAATACTACAACCAGCCACAAAAAAAATGAGCTGACGAGCTTGACCAGGCCCTGAACATTTCAGTCGGTGAATAAGGGCTTAGGATTACTGCCTTTACAAGGTGAACCACTGAAAGCACAGTGCAAGGCCCATATTGAATAGTCAAAATGATTGGTAAAGCAAATGATGCAATTGATACCCCAGATCATCAGAAAAAAGGATTGGCTATGTTCCATCAATACATTGAAGCTATATCACCATCAGGAAACCAGTATAGATGTGTCAGGTGATAAAGAAGGGGAAAATGAAAGAAACAGTGAGGATGAGGTAGAAGGGGGCCTAGACAATTTTTATATTGGACTACCTACTATCTGGTTAGTAAACAAAAATGTTAATAAGATTTGACACCTTTCGTAGCTTCACAGCTTTCTTATTTAAAGACCAAAGAACAAAACAAGGTTACTCACTGAATTTAAAGGCATCGATAAGGAAAAACTAATATATACAACCTTAGTGAACATGATGTGGATATGCGAGAATCCTTTCTTATAAAACAATATTCTTATCACGTAAATCCAAAGAAACTGGCCCGGAAAACTGAAAATTGAAACCCAATATATGTTGGAAAGCTGTCTAACTGAACCCAATCATTGCAGATGGAGTTCCCCAGTAATGTTAGCCCCCTTCTACCTCATCCTCACTGTTTCTTTCATTTTCCCCTTCTTTATCACCTGACACATCTATACTGGTTTCCTGATGGTGATATAGCTTCAATGTATTGATGGGACATAGCCAATCCTTTTTTCTGATGATCTGGGGTATCAATTGCATCATTTGCTTTACCAATCATTTTGACTATTTAACTGGATTCTGCATAGTCTACTGAAAGGTCAGTACAGTATCAAAGTCAGAGACCTACCCAATCGCTTGCCTTGGAAACTTTATTGATGGAGTTAGCAGGTTTCTTACCAAAGTAGATTTGTTTTAGATATACTGCAAAGATGCTTTAATATGTAGAACTAAACATATACCAGCCTTTGTCACATTAGGTGGTCTTTTCCAATGCTAAGTGATGCCAGCTGGGTTAAAAAATGTTCCAGCACCTCCCCAAAGACTGATGAACTAAGTAATAGCCAGTGTTCATAATTGTATAATTTATGTTGACGTTATGCTGGTATAGAGTGAAATATGACAGCATCACTTGCAACAACAAGAGGCTTTGTTTGGGAATTTACAATCAGCTGATTTAGTGATAAACCATGCCAAAAGTGAATTTGCAAAGTTGCGAGTAACTTGCCTCAGGGAAATAGTAGGATAAAGGCAAAATTGTGGCCAAGAACAATTAAAGTACAAGAATTAATGGATTTCCTTGATGCTGAGCTTAATGAAAAGTAATAGGAATTTTTGGGGAAGCGTGTTTTCTTTTGCAGGTTTGTACCAAATTTCAGCAATATGGCCTGTCCACTGACAAATTTGCTTCAAAGTAAATGCAAGGTGATATGGTCAAGCATCTTTGGAAAAGATTAGAGTTGGCTTGATCAATTAAGCAGTGCTGACTGCCCTGCATTTCACTAAGTCCTTCAAGGTATCAATTGATAATAATGATTTGGGTGCGGTTCTGTTACAAGAACACAGATCGGACATTGAGAACCCAATAGCATACTTTTCTAAAAAGCAACTTCAGCATAAAAAGAATACTCAATGCTGGAAAGAGAAACCCTGGGATTGCTACAGGCTCTTAAACAGTTTGAAGGATGTTCATTGTGGCCACGGAGAACAGTTGGTATACACTGATCATAACTCGTTAGCCTTTGTCGAAAAATACAAAAATAAAAATGCCAGATTGTTTTAATGGTGTTTGCCATTACAGCCTCATCTTTTCGTGAGTGTTTTCCCTGTAATGTGAACAATGTAATCAGCAATGTTTTGTCAAGAATATAAACTTGTTTGATTTGTGTAACTGCTAACAATGTATCAGAGATCACTATATAAATTGAATGAATTAGCTTTTATTGTCATGTACTCATTTGCATGAGTAAGTGAAAAGTTTACAAGCTGCCACTTATGGTGTCATCTTAGGTACAAATGTACCTAGGCACAGAATTTTAGTACAAAGCAGAAAAATAAATAAAGCAAGTTAAGAAATTACACATCACAGTCCTACTTACTGAAAGGTAGAAAAACAAAGAATTACAGCTAATAGTTTAACATCACAGTCTGTAAATGCTTGGCCATGTTGGGCTCGCACTCCTTAAGGGCTTGATGTCATACTCACTTTTGCCTCAGGGTTGCCTGTTCCCGCTCTCACCACCTCGGAGCTGCCTGTTCCTGCTCTCACCGCTTCGGGGCTGCCTGCTCCCTTTCTCACCGCTGCTTGGGATGTCTGCTATTGACAGTGGGGACCACTCTTGCCATGGACTCGCACCTCACATAAGGAAAGTAAACTAGACTAAGCAAACAAGTTGTGAAAGAACAGGAAAATATGAAAGAAATAAAGATAAAAGCATACAGAGCAGACAAGTTGCATGCGAGCAGGAGCCTGCTGCACTGTGCTGCTACTCTGCTGCCATCTTGTACAGGTTTGACGAACAAATAAGACTGAGTGTTTGAATGTGCCTTCATCTTTTTTTGGTTTTGTCTACAACGTAAAACGAAACATTAAAAAATGTTATTATATTTTTCCAAGAATTATATTACAAAGACACTTCATAGTTAGTGCTTCTCGGACGAGTTAACTTTTGAAGTATTATGGAAAAAAAGATTTATTTCAAGCTCTTAAAGATGCCTTGACTAGTTTCTTAGAAAGAGGCCACAATGAACACAAGTTCCTGGAAACCGCAGGCAGAATCTTATATAGGCCTGAAAGGGTGGGCTATGGCAAGATTAGAGGCAGACTTGCACTAGAGGTCCAACAAGGCCTCACTTGACATAGGGCACAACTTGCTGTATCTTTTGTGCATCTGCCAAGTGACATGGTGAATTACTCACAATGCAACAATGACTTGGCAATTAAGAGGGATTACAGCTTGTTAAATGCCTTATTAACTCCAGAACTCACCTCATTAATATTCAGGTTCCTATCTTACCCAAGGTGCCAATCAGGCTCGACATTGAGAATTATGGACAAGGAAGTCACAGCGTGTACCCGGTGAATTCAACTCGTCACTTGCTCCATGTTGGGCACTAGGCACCAGTGTTTCAATGGCACCTGCCACTCTCACCCCATGTTTACATCCACAGAGTTCTGAAAAAGAATCACTGGACTCGAAACATTAGGTCTGCTTTTTCCCCACAGACCTGCTGAGTTTCTGCAGCTATTTCTGATCTTGTTCCACATCCACAAACATTGGGATTTGATGTGTACTCTAAGAACTCTTGTGACACATCTCCATTCACTAACATGACACTTCTAGTTTCCAAAGCTGTACCTTGTATGACACCAGCAATGATTACACTATTGTAACACTGCAGCAAGGTTACTGTGTGCTCAGGGATACACATTCAGCTCATTGCCCGCACAAGGCTGTATATCCAGCCTGTTCACCTCCTATCATAGCACCCATAGTCACCCTGGATGCTCACAGCATTCCTGCCTTGCCTGGTCTTTCCTTTTTGCACTTTGCCCATCAGCCAGAAATCCTAGCTTCACAGTGCTGGTGTCTTGCCCCGATTTCTCGTGCAAGTACAAAGCCAGGAAGCTTGTCATAGTTAACAAGGTGTAGAGCTGGATGAACACAGCAGGCCAAGCAGCATCATAGGAGCAGGAAGGCTGACATTTCGGGCCTAGACCCTTCATCATCCAGCTCTACACCTTGTTATCTCAGATTCTCCAGCATCTGCAGTTCCTACTATCTCTGATACAGCTTGTCATAGTTGTCAGCATTGCTCAGTCAAGTCGAGGGTGACAGGTTTGTGACTGGTGTGGCACAGTAAGACAAGAACAGTCTTTGATACCATTGCAAGGGCTTGGACATGGTGAAACTGCTATTTGGGCTGGTCAGTGTCAGGATGCTCTCCACACAAGGGGTTAGGAACTAAATGTCATGCAGGCCACCATCCAGCTTCACTCTTTTTGTCCTGTTGTAGACTGTTTGCCTCCTGGAGTGAGAGACAGGCAGGTATTTAAGAGAGATGAAAGTAGGTAACACAGCTGTTACTTTGGCTGCAGGTGGAGAGGTGCCTGAAGAAAGGGAGTAGGCAGTGCAGAGGGCATGTGGGGTAAGTGATGTCAGGGGTTGGGATGGGTGATAGTCAGTCAGTGGGGGAAAATGTTACAGGTAATAGTGAGAGCGGTGGTGTATGAGCCTTGGTGGTAGGTGGATGCAGTAGCAGAGATAGTGAATGTAAGGTATCTGAGAGAGGATATGACACTTACTCCAGTAAACTGAAGAAGGATATTGACTCTCCTAGATGGCTGAGACTGGAGCCTGGTGGCAACTTCTGACCAGGCTGGCATGTTCTGGTATCATAGCCTTGGCTACCAGTCCTGGAGGATGAGGACCTCTCACCTCTGCACCATTCTGTTCGGCTGGACCTCCAGGTCCCTGCCTGCAAAGTAAAGTGCCAAATTTCCTTTCTCCACCATGTCCAGGGCAAATGTCAGGAACTATGCACAGCAGCTCTGATAGTACATTGCATATGTCTGTGTGTGTGTGATTTTGTGTGCATGTGAGCATGTGTGTATGTGTGTTTTTGTGTGTGTGTGTGTGTGTATTTTTGTGTGTGTTTTTGTGTGCATGTGAGCATGTGTGTGTGTGAACGTGTGTGTGTGTATTTTTGTGTGTGTGTGAGCATGTGTGTAGTATGTGGGTGTGTGTGAGTCTGCATGCATGTGTGTGTGTCTGTGTCCGTGTGTGTGTGTGTGTGTATGTGTTTGCGCCTGAGTGTGCATCTGCATCTGTGTGTCTCCTCCTGTCCCACACTGTTAGAGGTATCACAGTTATTGAGTACATGCAGAGTAGTTTGAGTGAAGCAATAAATTTCACTTCTGTATGGTGGACCTAGCTGTTCCTCTACTGTTTCAGGCAAACCACTGAACACCCTTGCGTGGGAGAATTACTGTAAATCTTAACTGTTTTTACAAAGACCTGTGGCAATGTATTTCATATCTTGAGATGCAGCAGATCCAAAATATAATAAAATATATAATGTTTGTTACTTTTTCTGTTGGAATGTAATGCAGAAAATTCCCACAAGGATTTTCTAAATTAATGTTTCTACCAACTTTTAACACAATGGAAATTTTATACTTTTTAATTTGGGTGCTTCCGCCTGTGAGGTCAGTTTGATTTCATCTCATTTTCTACTACACATTTGTCCTCTTTACATATTCTTCCTGTATATTCACTGTCGACAATATGAGTCATATGTTGCAAAACTCCACAAGCAAATTTGTTAAACTCATTCTTTTGAGAACCCACTGCGGGAATTAGCAAATCGAGTCTAATCTCTGTTAGGGTTGAATGTGCACATTTTAATTATAATAACTGCTGTTAGAGCAACTCTCATCCAGGTGTTTCTTTTGGCAAGCTACACTGGCACCTAGTGTCAGCCTCTACAATTTGCTGTGTATTTCCAAGCAATCAATTTCATTGGAAAACCTGCAGTCATGCATTAATTTATGCTAAGTTGCACTTTTATTTTACATTTTATATTGTCATCAGCAGAACCATGACTCATAGGTCAGTTTCATTTATACATTTCAATTATATTTGAATTGTATCATTTTCACTTGACACTAGCTGCAGGCTCTACCACTACCAGAGACACTCAGACAACTGACCCCATTATGAATCTGATGGGTGTTCAGTCTTTGATTTCTTTTGATACGCTAATGGTCGCTGGCAGACATTTCTCCTGTCCAGACAAGCTGTTAATTGGTAATGGGGATGCTTTGATAGAAACCCCAGTTTAGCCATGAATTTGTCACAATGAAGTGCATCCATACTAATTGATTGGCAGCATGATGGTTCTCCTATTGCTGTTTTAGTTCAGAAGCTGGGAGACTGGTGTCTGGGAGCCAGCACCTCGTGTTTAGACTGACAATTCCTGTAATGTGTCAGAAATCTCATGAACCCACTTTATCCATGAATTAATTTTGAACGGTCCAGGCTGGTTAGGGGCACTGAGTGATGATACAACTGATATCAAGTGTTGAGGGAGTGCTTGATTTTGCTACTGCTTTATTGTTAGGATTGCACATTCTATGGTCACTGACAGTAGAATCTTTTCACTAACAGCTTCTTAGTTTACATTTCTTCAAATGTTATGGAAACATGAGCTAAACTCTTTGATCTGCTTTAAGCCTAACTCTTTGCTGAAATACGAACTGGCCATCAAAGATGGAGAATAACATGTTGCGATTTCTGGAATGTAGTGGCTGACAGAACGAGAGATTTCTTGCAGCCTGATTGCATTCATAGCCCACAGCACATAACACAGAAAGCTGCAAGGATCATCAATTGGCCACAGTGATTAAAACATGTCAGTAAATCAGAAGTCTTCACAGAGTAGAGGAAGAAAAGAGCGCTCAGAAAGTTCACCAGTGGGAACAGCATGAGGAAACGGGGTGTGGTCATTGCTATTAAAGGATTCCACTAATGAGAGCTAGACCCAGCCAATATCACAGAGCATTACAAATAGAGCATAGCTCTTTGTAAGTACCAAGCACTCAAGGGCACTGAGGATTAACAGGATATTTTTTCAACGATCGATTTATTGTCACACGTACCGGAGTACAGTGAAAAGCTTTGTTTATGTGCAGCACAGGCAAATCATAGTAAGCAAGGGTGTACAGATCCAAGGTTGTAGAAAAGCCTTAGACAGAGGCATACAGGTTACATTGCACAGGCCGTGCACTAGGCGAGATCAACGTTAGCAAGATCAGCGTTATTTGAGGCTAGACAGCCCGTTCATCAGCCTAATAACGACCGGGAAGAAGCTGTTACTGAACCTGCTTGAGCGTGTGTTCAGGCTTCTGTATCTTCTGCCTGACAGAAGAGGTTATAGGAGGTCTTTACAGGGGTGGGATGGGTCTCTGATAATGTTGGCAGCCTTTCCATGGCAACAAGCCATGGAAGTATAGTCCATGGATGGAAGGTTGGCTTCCATGATAGTCTGGGCTGTGCACACCACCTTCTGTAGTTTCTTATGGTCCTGGGCAGATCAGTTGCCATACCAGACCGTTATGCACCCAAACAGTATGCTTTCAATGGTACATCTGTAGAAGACGGTGAGGGACCTTTTGGACATACCAAATTTCCTGAACTGCCTGAGGAAGAACAGGCATTGTTGTGCCTTCTTGACTGTCACATCTACGTGGGAAGTCCAGGACAGGTTGTCGGTTATCATTACTCTGAGGAACTTGATGCTCTTCACCCTCTCAACCTCAGCTCCATTGATGTAGTTGGGGGCATGTTCTGCTCCTTTCTTTCTGAAGTCAATGATCAGTTCTTTAGTTTTGCCGACGTTGAAAGAGAGCTTGTTTTCATTGCACCATGTCACCAAGCTCTCCATCTCCCATCTGTATTTTGACTCATCATTGTTAGATATCTGTCCCACTGCGGTTGTATTGTCAGCAAACTTGTAGATGGTGTTCATTTGGAATTTGGCAACACAGTGGTGGTCTTATAGTTTTGACATCAGTCTGGAGGTGATGATGGTGTTGAAGGTGGACCTGTAGTCAATGAGCAGGAATATGACGTAGATGTCTTCGTTGTCCAGATGGTCCAGGGATGAGTGCAGGGCTAGGGATATGGCATCTGCTGTGGACCTATTACATCAGTAGGCAAATTGTAGGGGATTGAGACAGGCTGGGAGACTGGAGTTGATGTGGGCCATGACCAGCCTTTCGAAGCACTTCATGATTATTAAAGTCAGACCTATTGGGTGGTAGTCATTAAGGCACACTGCATGTGTTTTCCTGGGTACAGGGATGATGGTGGCCTTCTTGAAGCAGGTGGCGACTTCGGCTTGTAGGATGGAGGGGTTGAAGATGTCGGTGTAAACCTCGGCCAGTTGGTCCCCACAGGATCTGAGTGCTCGGCCAGGAACACTATCTGGGCCCGTCGCTTTCCTTGGGTTGACTCGCAGGAAGACCGATCTGATGTCTGCAGCAGAGACGGAGGGAAGAAGTGTGTCTGGGACTGTCGAGGCAGGTGTCACCGTGCAGCTGGCATTCTGCTCACACCGAGCACAGAAAGCATTGAGCGAGTCAGGGAAGGATGTGTCTTTGTCCACTATCTTGCTCTGCTTCATTTTGTGTCCTGTAATATTGTTTAGACCTCGCCATAGATGGCGAGAGCCTGTCTGGGCCTCTAACTTGGTCTGGTACTGCTTCTTGTCATCCCTAATGGCTTTGTGGAGGTCATATCTGGATTTCTTGTATTGGGCTGATTAATCCAACTTGAATGCTACACGTCTGGTCTTCAGTAGGGAGTGGATTTCCTGGTTCATCTAAGTTTTATGGTTACTGTGGCAGGGGAGGGGAGCATATAGCAGACCCACAACAGGCTTTCAAATTAACTGATTTCACTGACACAGGGGTATCATGGTTGCTGCAAGAAAACCATTTTAAATGGATAGAGGGTAGATGTATCTATTCTTTCAGGTGCAATACCATGTTGAAGTAAAAAAATAATTCTCAGGTCATACTCCATTCAACACTGGAGCACAGAAGGTGTTAGCATTAGAATGAGAAAACAGAAGCATACTACACTTTGCCCCAATAGAAGAAAGAACACGGATACATTGTATGTCAAACCTAATCATTACACTTCTTTCTTAAGTGGAGATGCTTGCCTGGCTTTGCACATTCCTTTTTTCAGTAAGCACAAGAGACACTTAAGTTGACCCAGTGTATCAAGAATCACTGTGACAGAAACTCCGGCCCGAAGGTCTAGCGAAACACAATGCAGATCCTACATTTGCCACAAAAGGAAAGCTACAAACTGTTGGAGGGTTTCTTGCTGGAGGCCCCAAAGATGTAAGTGATCAGCTATGAGAGGGAAGGGCATTCTAGACCTAAGTTTGCTCTTTCAGGACAGAGAAGGAACATAAGACTCATGCCATACATTTAGTGGAAATAAATATCTTACCCTTGCAGTAATCTTGGATATGAATGCCACTGTTTGTGAAATCTTTGCTAAAACTTTTGAGCAAAGTCATCCCTGTTTTCAAAGAAGGTTACAAAGATATAAAGTGGTCTCAGAAAAAGATTTTATGCCTTTGAAACTACCCATAAAGTGGTCTTTCAACAACTGCAAGCAGCTAATGGAAAACCATCTTTAGGAAAGAATATGTTTAAGTTCAAATTCGATCATACCAATAGTCAACATGCAGAAATTGTTTATGTGCAAAAATGGTAGCCATAGTCTGTAATTGAGTCTGATCAACAAACTATGGAAACATTCAAAAGATTTTTCAGTAAAGTGGTAGCAGTCCTAATTGTTAGGGATGTGGATACTTGGAGAAGCTTTTAGATCAGCATCAAAAGGAGCTCGATCAGATCAAAGTTAAAAAAAAGAGTTGGAACATTCCACCTAGAAAGAGGCTAATAACCTAAAAGCCAAGCTATTAGCAATCGTACAACACTATCAAGTGAGTGTTCTCATCCAATTGATACAACAAAGTGATAGCTTGATGGAGAATAAGCTTACTTTCATGGAAACATTCAGAGCTCCAGCATTATTGTTAACCATCAGCTAAGGAAAACCTGTTCCAATCAATGCACCAGAATAACAATAACAATAATTCTTGTCTGTAGAGCAGATTCACACGAAAGCAAGTGTGGCACTAATACAAATATCTATAGAAAGTGCATTTCCAACTGTCACGAGGGGATGTTCTCCTCCCCTTATGACTGGCTTGCTCTTTGTTCTTCTTTTCATTCCCCCCATTTATCGCTGCCACCACAGATTACAACACAGAGACAGAATATCAGTTTGTCATCTTTCTCTTCCAACAGTTGTAATAGTTCAAATGCTGGAGGGTGGTCTTTTCAATCACTTTTTCCATGATTGGTTCTGAGGTTGCTCAGAGAGAAGATGAGTTGCAGTGTGAAACAATCATCTCAGTGATCACCTTCTAGGACAATAGCAAGGGAGTCCATACATTCTGTGCATATGTGTAAGTGTTACGTCATAGTGATGTTAGTTCACATGGAAATGGAAGCTGAGTTCATGCGGTTCCAGAAAATGTCCTCTCTCACTATCCCATGTTACAGTTATATCCAATAAAGGCTGTTACTGTTTAGTCACCTAAGTCTAGACTTGATCTTACTACATTTAGTGTTCTGTTCTTCTGTTGTCTTTCAATTCCAAGCACAATGGGACAATGCACAACATAATCTTGTGGGTAACAGACTAGCAGAATGAACCTCTGATATGGTGAAATCTTGTTGCCTTTTTATACTCATTTTGGAAGATTAACTGTAAGAACATTTTGACTAGCTGTGCTTCATAATTTCGTAAATATTGCTTAGTTCTTTCAGATGTTGATTTTTATTTTCACTTCCTTTTCCTACTGCAATTATAATTATTCATCTCCCTTTTCAGAACATATTTTCTGAGATACACAACAGCACCTTTTGGATACCAAGACCATTCATTAGAAATTTGCTTTAACCTCAGAGATGGAGGGTGAAGAGTATTTAGGCCAAGAACAGAGACAAATATATTGGCATCAGAGGAGAGCACAACAGACTTCAACCAACTCAAGAAGCTGGAGGCATAATTTCCTGGATGTATCTTTGGAGTTATATCTTGATCATTTCATCCTCTACAAGAGGGTAGTCAGAGAATGTTGCCTTCTGCAAAAGTGGGAACTCTCCAAACCTCTTCTGTAACAGCCATGGCTTCCCCTTTGTGGGAAAATTTAAAACTGCCCTTAACATTTATCACTTTTGTAAATGGCATATAACACATTGGAGAGTATGCATTGCACACTGATGAATAGAATTGTTTACCAGGGCAAATGAGTTTATGAGATTCCTTAAGTATCTAAATCATCAATAGAGGAGTGTCCTTCATTTATTCAGAATAGCTGGTTTCCTAACAATCAGGACTTCACTAATGGAATCCAAGTGGATAGAGAGACTCCATTCAACAATGCTGTTATGACAGGAGTCTGATTTTCTACCCCATTGTCTCCAACAGATGGAAAATCAGACCCTGTAAATCTGTGACATCCTGATTGGTGCTCAACCCTCCAAATAAACTCTTCAATGAAAAATGGTGGACAAGCAAGAGTAATGGTTCCTTCCCCTTCAATTTGCAGTTTTTCCTCCTTCACTTTCTTTGTTTCATGCCATGCAAGTCTAATTGTGAATGTAGTATATTTCACCATGCCAAATTAATATGCAAGAATGAAACAAGTTGTAGCCAAGGCACCTTTGTAAAAATGGAAATGGAGATCTTTAAAAAGATATTTGCCTTGAGATATCGTTGTTGTACAAATTTATTTTGTACGTTTGAGATGCACTTACACAGAACTTTTGATATTTCAACTATAGGGAAGGAGAAAGCCCAAAGCTGTTTTGAATATTCTTGGAAGACAGTCTCTCATTCTAAACCAACTGAGCAATTGACATCTCAAAGCACTTTAGGTCAGCGAAGTACTTTTAAAATGTAGTTACTGCTATAGCATACAAAACACAGTAGACAATATGGGCACAGCCATCTCCTGGCAATGTGACAATGACCAGATTATGTTTTTGTGATGTTAATGAATGAATAAATATTGGCCAGGACAGCACAGTAAAGACCATGCTCTTCTTTGAAATAGTACCATCCTTTACTTTGACCAAAGTAGGAAGATGGGCTTCTGAAAGATGGCACTTCCAAAGGTGGAACAGTCCCTCAGTGCAGTGATAAAGTGTCAGCTTTAATTTTTATGCTTGAGTCAGACTCAAACCTAGAGTCTTATAACTCTCTGGTAAGAGTCTACCAGCTGACAGTAAACTTGTACTTTCTGGTTATATTGCGAAGGCTGCCATTGATCTATCTGAGGAAATATATTATCATAACAAGCATTTGGCCTTCCATAAAATTTGGGGAAGGCAATGCCCTAGTTGTATTATTGCTGGACTATTAAACCAGAAACTTAATGAATGTTCTGGAGACCCATGTTCAAATCCCACTATGGCAGATGGTGGAATTTGAATTCAATAAGAAAATCTGGAATTAGAATCTACTGATAACCATGAAATCATTGTTGCTTGTCAGAAAAACCCATCTGCTTCACTGATGTCCTCCAGGGAAGGAAATCTGCCATCCTCACTTGTTCTGGCCTATATGTGACTCACAGCAATGTGGTTGACTCTCAGTTGTTCTCTGAAATGGCCTAGCAAGCCATTCAGTTGTACCACTCACTACAAAGTCCCAAAGAAATGAAACCAGATGGATCACGTTGAACTAGGCACCAGAAAAGACAATGGCAGAAACAGCCCTGTCTACCCTGCAAAGTCTTCGTCACTAACATCTGGGGGATAGTGCCAAAATTGGGTGATTGTCTCACAGACTAGTTAAGCAACAGTCTGACACAGTCATACTCATGGAATCATACCTTACAGACAATGTCCCAGACACAACCATCACCATCCCTGGATATGTCCTGTCCCACTGGCAGGACAGACCCAGTAGAGGTGGCAGCTCAGTGGTATACTGTCAGGAGGGAGTGGTTTTGGGAGTTTGAACATTGACTCTGGACCCCATGAAGTCTCGTGGCTTCAGGTTAAATATGGGCAAGGAAACCGCCTGCCGATTACAATATACTGTCCTCCCTCAGCTGATGAATTGGTGCTCCTCCATGTTGAACAACGCTTGGAGGAGGCACTGAGGATGGCAAGGACAGCAAATGTAACTCAAGGAAGCCCCACCAAGAGTGGCTCAGCTGCAGTCCTACTGATCGAGGTAGTTCGGTCCTAAAGGACATAACTGTTGATTGCGTCAGCGGCTGGTGGTGTGGGAACCAACAAGAGGGAAAAACATATCTGACTTCATCCTTACCAATCTGCTGGCTGCAGATGCATCTGTCCATGACAGTATCAGTAAAAGTGACCACTTCACAGTTCTTGTGGAAACAATAACTCCATCACCGTGCTAAATGGGACAGACTTCAAACAGATCTAGCGGGCCATCAACAATAGCAGAATTGTACTCCAGCACAATCTGCAACAGCAAGTTTCAGCATATTTCCCCATTCAACTATTACCATCAAACGAGCCAATCAGCCCTGGTTCAATGAAGAGTCCAGAAGGACATGCCAGGAGCAGCACCAGGCATATCTAAAAATGAGAAGTCAATCTGGTGAAGGTACCAAACTGTACCACTTTTTTTTCTTTGTTCATTCACGGGATGAGGGCGTCGCTGGCCAGGAAGCATTTTTTGCCCATCCCTAATTGCCCAGAGGGCAGTGAAGAGTCAACCATATTGCTGTCGGTCTGGAGTCACATGTAGGCCAGATCAGGTAAGGATGGCAGTTTCCTTCCCTAAAGGATATTAATGAACCAGATGGGTTTTTCCTGACAATTAGCAATGGATTTATGGTCATCATTAGACTCTCTTAATTCCAGATATTTATTGAATTCAAATTCCACCATCTGGGATTCAAACCTGGGTCCCTGAACATTTTCTGGGTCTCTGGATTAACAGCCCAGTGATAATACCACTAGGCCATCGCCTTCCCTTGTATGTCAAACAGCATAAGCATACAGGATCTCACAACCAACAGATCAGATCTAAACTCTGCAGGCTTGCCACATTCAGTTGTGAATTTTGTGGACAATAAAACAACTCACTGGAGGAGGAGGCTCCACAAATATCCCCATCCTCGATGATTGAACAGCCCAGCACTTCAGTGTAAAAGATAAGGCTGAAGTATTTGCAGCAATCTTCAGTTAGAACTGCTGAGTGGATGATCCATCTCAGCCTCCCACTGTGGTTCCCAGCATCACGGACGTCAGTCTTTAGCCAAATTGATTCATTCCATGTGACATTAATTAACAATTTGAGGCTATAGGCCCTGACAACATTCCGGCAATAGTACTGAAGATTTGTGCTCCTCCAGCCAAACTCTTCCAGCACAGTTACAACACTGGCAACTACCTAACAATGTGGGAAATTGCTCAGATATGATCTGTACATGGAATCTAACCTGACCATCGACTGTCCCAACAGTCTACTGTCAATCATCAGTAAAGTGATGGAAGGTGTCATCAACATCTATCAAACAGTACCTACTCCCCATTAACCTGTTCAGTGATGCCCAGCTTGGTTTCTGCCAGGTTCAATCAGCTCCTGACCTCATCAGCAGTGGTTCAAGAAGGCAGCTCACCACCACCTTCTCAAGGGCAACTAGGGATCGGTAATAATGTTGGCCAGCCAGTAATGCCCCTGCCCCATGAGTGAATAAAACAAAATTGTTGAATGATGAGGCATATCATTAAACAATGACAAATACTGTTGTTGACTGCTTCTTTTCTATGCTGTTTCTCAATCCATCAATTTCATCTTTGTCTCTCTGTCTCACAATAACAAATGTTAACAATACAACTTCTATCTCTCAGATATTGGCAATTAAAATGTTTACATTCTCGAATGATCAACAAAACAGCCAGATGAACAACAACTTTCGGTTGGCTTCAAAATCTACCTTGCACCCTTTGTTTTGAATGCAGTCATCCCATTTTTCTCTTGCAGCTTAATATGCATGCTGAACGTTGTAGAATACAAATGCTACAGCATACATTTATTCTTTTCTTACCAGATTTCTCATGTGTGTACACGTGCATAATAAATGCTATCCGAGCATACTTTTTGATATTTCTCCTTATTGCTTTTGCTGAAATGATTTTGAAAAACAGCTAAGAAAATCTGCTAGATACGATAGAAAAATATTCCAAGGGCTTAGCTGACTGTATTGATATATTGTTGGCTTCGAGCCATCGTGTGAAATTCAATGCGGTGCACAAGCATGAACTGTCCTGTCAACATTTAGCCAGCAGAATAATAGCTCTAGATTAGCAAGATGAATTTCAAACCTAGCCTTTGGAAAAGGCAATGATTTCAAATATAGATTTAAATGAAGCCATCTACCACAAAAACATTAGATAAATTTGCCCTTTGTATTGTGAAATGTTAAATACAGCACAGTATTTGCTTGAGAACCATGCCGGAAATTGCAAGCACTATGAATAAAGTAATGATTTTTTTCCTCTCAGAAAGACTTTTGATTTAATGAGTGATATTTGGGTGGGCAAGATAGCCGTCAACACCCTGCAAATCTAGATTACATGAAACTTCCTTGACACTCTCTCAGTCTACTGCTGTAAATTTGCTGGAAAGACAGCAGAAACAAGTTCTCACGATAAATTATAGAAGTGGAACAACTCTAAGAACGTCTTGGGTCTAACTGTGACATTGAATGCAAGATGTAACTTCCAAATTACCATTGAAATTCTTAACAGTTTTCCTCCTAATGGTTACAAAGATTATCACTATATGGATACTTTAATACTGGATTGTACCCTGGTGATGGTGACAAAGGACTTCTGAATGCTCTACATTTAATACTGTAATATGTAATTGTTTATTAGTCAGGAGGTAATTGACCATCCTTGCTCGCAAAGGGAAACTATAACTTAACGTCAGCCATGCGGACAGGACCTCTCACTAAAGCAGTACTGCTATTCAAGAGCAATGTATAATTGTAAAGAGGAACAATTGGTCTATGTTGGTGCACAAAAGACACCACAACACAACTGGTATTTCCACACTAATTCCAACTCCAGTGAGCCATCTTAACAGTATTCACAGAGCTCAGGTGTTTGCTGGATGCATTTTACTTTTCATATGTCCGAGTATATTGTATGCTCTCCTCTGAGTTTTGTAATGAAATAGCAAATATGAATAAGAAACAATTTTCAAACCATAGAGTCATAGATTCATACAGTGTGGAAACAGACCTTTTGGCCTAACCAGACCATGCCGACCATAATCCCAAACTAAACTATTCTCACCCTCCATCGCTTAGTCCATATCCCTCCAACTCTTTCTTATTCATGTACTCATCTAAATGTCTTTTAAACACTGTAACTGTACCTGCATCTACCACTTCCTTTGGAAGCTCATTCCACACATCACCCACGCTATGTAAAAAATTTGTCCCTCATGTCTTTTTTAAATCTCTCTCCTCTCACCTTAAAAAAGTGCCAATAGTCTTGAATAACAACAGGTTGATATAATACTAAGTGCAGCCTGCATGAACAGAGCTCAGCCAGTGCCAATTTTGGTTTGTAGACCAATGCCACCATTATGAGGTTTAATTCCTTTTGGGTGTTATTTTATCACATTGATTAGTGTCCTTGCATTAAATTCCAATCACTGCTACCTTTAACATGACTGCTAACTATTTAAATAAGCACAGAGGATATGAAAACTTGCAATCACAGCAAAGATTCAAGGGAAGTCCTTTTTTTAAAAGGGACAATGTTTGCAGTGGAGTAAAGGGTTAATGATAGCTTCACTCTAAGATTAGCTACTGAGTGTGTGCATAAAGAGCTATAGAGAGTCGTATCAGATCATTTGAACCAGGACCCAAACCTGTAGGGTTTTAGAGATTTCATCTTAAATTTACCTATGTTCAACAGAGCATGTTCATCTTCATTCCCCTGAGTGTACGCATGATCTTACTACACAGTGGCAACGGTGAGCACATCCACAGAAGTGGAGGCAAGTGACAAGGAGCTCCTGAAGTGAAGACTAGCAGCAGTACAGTGTTACCCTGAAGAACAAGGCCAGGCTGTGTTCTGACCATTGTCATTGGGGAAATCCTGAACAGCAGGCCAGGGGCGGGTGGTGAGAAGAATTCACGGCTCACCTAGGTGTGACAGCACGGTGTGGAAAACTTCACCCAATACTGACAAAATGTGAGAGCAGCAGTAAACATGGCTAGCTGCAAAAATTCAGCCTTCCACCGTGCATAATAAATTGCCACAGATCAGATGCCTTCAAAGAAATTGGAAAAGAAAGAGCCCTTTGAAGATCAGAATAGCAGAAGGTGTGAGAGAAACAAGGTGCAGTCAAGTCCATTAAAGGACCTTAACTGTGTGAATTCTGCCCAGACAGTATTGCGGGGGATCATGAGCACAAAGCAAAAGACCATTTCAGAGCTGGATTAGTAGCATAGAAAATTATAAATAGACATCAGTACATTGTAATTGCCTAGGATTGACAGGATGCTGAGAAGAAGAATGAATTCCTCTTAGGGGAGTATAAGAGGCCCACTTCAGGCTTTTAGCTCTCCTGATAATGCAGGCAGGCACACATGTTGAATTCTGGTATGCAGATCTTATGGGTAATAGCAAGAAATTTAATTTTAAATTTGATGTTCGGCTGATGTAGATCTGCTTTCAGATGTAGATCCATAGTTGAGGCCAAAACATTCTCCAACGGCTTCCATTAAGCATGGGAGCTCAGAGGGTATTATTAATATTCTCTGCCACATGGGTCAGAGAATTAACAAACCACTCATTATTAATATTGTCTAAGCAGTGACCCTGGACCATCTAATCTTGGATTCAGAGACAGTAAGAACTGTTGATGCTGGAGTCAGAGGTAACACAGTGTGGAGCTGGAGGAACACAGTGTGGAGCTGGAGGAA
>NC_063333.1:95765883-95773599 GCF_021869965.1 Rhincodon typus | reverse complement strand
CCTCCAGCTCCATACTGTGTTATATGTATATTAGTATACCTAGATGAATATCAGTAAATCGAAATCTTTCGTTCCCCATTGTAGGAGCCTGATTGCTTATTTATGTGGTTGTATGTATATGTTATTCAGTATATTTTCATTACCTCAAATTTTGCAGCACTAAGTGACTGTCTAGTTGGTATAATAGTTTCAATAGCCCTGAGGCTTCCTGTGCATTGAAGCCATTTTCTAATTTGATTACTGGTAGCTGCACTTGGTAGGGAAGCTCGATTTGTGCAGCTCTTGGACTGGAAGCATATCGTGTGCCAATGATATTGCTTGCAATGTTTTCCTATTTTTCCTGATCTGCCTCTGCAACACGAGTGCTACAGCAGCAGTGAATAGAGATTCTTTGCAGTGGTGAAAACTGAGAAAAAAAGTATTTGCATTGGCTGGCAATTTAAAAGAAGGGTCCCTGCAGCCTCTTCACATTCTACATGTTCTGACAGCACTTTGAATTATGGCGCTGTAAAGTACCTACCCAATCTGTTAGTTTAATTACTGTATGGCTTGATTTGATCATTTATTTTTAGGCTATGGCAATTTTTTTTTCGCTAGTAAATATGCAGTTTTTGCTACTGCGTTCGCTGATCCCTGTCACTCAGTTGTTGCCAGCTGAAGCATTTTTCCAGCGGCATAGATCAATTTCCTGACTTTGAGTTTCAAATATGTGGCATCTTCATGTGTAATAAAACGTTATGAGCACAAGGTGGCAGAGTTCTATTTACATATTCATCAAATTTTACCTGGAAATTCTTAAAGCTGCAAATGATCTTTTTGTCCTCCTCTTGTTACTTGAAATATATTCAGGTGGGGCATCATGAGATTCAATATGGTTGAAATAAACAGCCCGTGTCAATCTTTTCAATTGTCCTAAACTGAGAAAGAACTGTCTGTGCATTGACACTAGTGGGGACTGGAATTGCTAATTTGTGTGGAGACATTTTTGATGGCATTTTAAGGCAAAATATTTTGTAAATGAGGTGTGTTGGAAGTGCAGGCAAATAATACAATGAATGGATACATCAAAACACTTTTGATCAAGTTACCTCATCATGTACTGAAAGCAAAAATTGCTGGAAATCACAGCGGGACAGGCAGCATCTGTGGAGAGAGAGCAAGCTAACGTTTCGAGTGCGAATGACTCTTCATTAGAGCTCATGTGAAGCGTGGAGGGGGCAGCATTTATGCAATAGTTTGAGGGTGGAGTGCTAGGGCAGAAATTGTGCTGATAGTGCAGATTAAGCGATCAGTGTGTGAGAATGGCAGAACAATGATGTGTCCAATTACCAAACTGGAAAGAACAGACAGTCCTACTGGAATGGCGGGGAGGGGAGAGAGGACACAGTGACAGAGAATTCAACAAGTAAAGCCAAAAGGCAGGGTAAAAATGGGACCGAGTTCACAATCTGAAAGTGCTGAACTCAGTATTAAATCTGGAAGTAAAGTGCCTTGAAAGATGAAATGTTGTTCCTCCAGTTTGCATTGTGTTTTGCTGGAGACAGAGGGTGGTGGTTGAAGGCTGTTTGTGTACTGGAGGCTGGTGTCCAGTTGCATACAACAGGGCTCAGTGCTGGGTCCCTTATTCTTTGTGATATACATAAACAATGTTGAAGAAATGTGTGTGTGTGTGTGTGTGTGTGTCTGTGTGTGTGTGTGTGTGTGTGTGTGTCTGTGTGTGTGTGTGTGTGTCTGTGTGTGTGTCTGTGTGTGTCTGTGTGTGTGTTCGGGAGTGGGTGTTTGAATGGTGGTGATTAGTCTGTGAGTGAGGGCCAGGTCGTTGACAATGAGGAAGAATGTCTTAGATTAGAGGAGAATATAGGTAGATTTTCAGATGGACAGATCAGTGGTAATGGAGTCTAACCCTGGCAAGTGTGAGGTGATGCACTTTGCAAGGTCTAACAAGATGAGGGAGTACTCAATGAATGGCAGGACTCTAGGAAGGTCAGAGGAACAAAGGGATCTTGGGGTGCTTGTCCACAGATCCCTGAAGACAGTCGGAGACGTTAAAAGATAAGTTAAGAAGATAAAGGGGACACTTGTCTTTATAAGTTGTGGCATAGATTATAAGAGCAGGGAGCTTGTGTTGGCACTATACGAGTTTTGGTTAGGTCACAGCTAGAGTATTGTGTGCAGTTCTGGTCACCACACTAAGGGAAGGCTGTGATGTGCCAGAGAGTCTGCAATGGAGATTTACTAGGATCTTGCCTGGGATGGAGCAGTTTAGCTATGAAGAGAGGCTGGATAAGCTCAGGTTGTTTTTTTTTGAGCAGAGAAGGCTGAGAGGGGACCTGATTGAGGTACAATCACAAGGGGAAGGGACAGGATGGATAGGAAGCAGCTATTAACCCTTAGCTGACGGGTGAATAACAAAAGGGCATAATTTTAAGGTGAAGGGCCAGAGCTTTAAAGAGGGTCAAAGAAAAGAGCATATTCACCCAGAGGGTGCTAGGAACCTGGAATGAATTCTGGGAGTGGAGTTAAGGCAGTAAAACTCAGAACATTTACTTGGATGAGAACTTGAAATCTCATAACATTCAACGTTATGGGCCAAGTCCTGGAAGGTGGGACTAGAGTAAATTTAGAGTGGTTTTTGTTAGTACGCACTTGATGGGCCGATGGGTACTCATTTTGACTTCCACGTTCGGAATTCTCAGTGTTTAGTTTGCTTGCGGCTGGTATTAGGGATGTAAGTGCATATGCATGTAAGTGAGGAGGCAACATACACAGTTGATAGGGCCATTAATGAGCAATAATCCCTTAAACGTTAACTCAGTGTTGCCTAGCGAAAATCTCTCCTCAATGCCCAGAGCCTCCTTAACAGCTGCAGTGAGTTATTCCCAGTGTTAAGATAGAACTTACTGCATTTTATGTGTGATTTTCCCACATTTCTCACCATAGCCCATGTTGTTCAAGCCCCTATATGATTCCACCCTAAGAGTGTAATATCCAGTGGCAGGGATCTGGCTAATAAAGAAAGATGGAAGAGCCTGGCTAGAAGATGTTTGAGAGGGGATCTTAAAGAAGTTCTCAAGATTCTTAGGTATATGGAGAAAGCAAATCCAATATATCACCTTGAAGTCAATTGCAATATTTAATGGTAAAATCACCATCATCTTCCTAGACCATAGGCTGCTCTTTCATTAGAGGGAGACAACTGGGGGTGGTTTAATCTGAGGGTCGCTACGCATCAGGCGAGGGGAGAAGTTGAGAAGGAGAGTCCTACACGGTAACCACAGCCAGTGCAGGAATTGAACCCATGCTGTTGGTGTCACTCTGCATCACAAACCAGCCATCCAGCCAACTGAGCTGGGCAAAAGGAAAGATATTCAAACTAAAATCAGTGGATTTGAAACTGATATACGAACCTGCCATGAATCAGGTGACTGTTCCCTTATCCGGCAACTTCAGAATGATGGGCAAATAGGGTTCAGGTCAGTTGTAAGACAGCACTTACATCAAGATGCCTTCTACAGATTTACAGCCCCGGGAGGTCAGCATGCAGTTCAAATAAGTGTGGAGTTTCACCGTAGTCACGATTAATCCCATCAGCTGAAAGGTGGTTTTTCCAGCAGGGGTCACTGCATTGCAATCAGACACATTAACACAAATTGAAGTTCGTCTAATTTAAGATTGTTTACCTTCATTTCTATTGGCATTCTTACTGAGTATAGCTAACACCTCACAGACTGAGGAACAGCAGATCCTGTTGGTCTATTTAGTTTCATCCCGCGTTAGAAAATACATTTACCAACTAAGTTATTCTACAGGTTTGTAACTATCTTTTAACAAGCCGGATTTTTACACTAGAAAGTTACTCATTAGTGAATTGTAAAATGAACTAAAGGGAAACATGTGATAATTAAAACTGAAGTCTGCAATCCAGCTGCATCCTATTTGTAAGAAACAACATTTAATTTTCTTTACAAAAAAATTCTTTCATAAATGTAAACTAGTCTTTACTTCTAGATGGATGAAAAATCAGGCTGTTGAACATTAATTCAATAACCTTGTGAAACACAAAACTGAAGACAAACTTGACAAGATGAAAATCTACAAAAGGTTATATAAGCAAAGCAAGAAGACTGTAATTAGAAGGTTAAGAAATAATTGAAACCAAAACCAGATTATTTTAAAATTAAAACCAGTCTTGTGACCTATCTAATATAGAATTAGGAATATGTTGCTGCACCTTAATGGTCTTTTGGATGTGCTTTGCCTCTAAGTGCTGTGTTTCCCCAACAGTAAAAATGACCATTAGAAATATCTGCCAGATGTACCTTACCCGAAATCAGCTCGGTGTCATTTTTGTCAAGTTTCATAGAGGGTTTCTCTCTCTGAGGCCTAGTGACGGTCAAGATGCTCCAACTCAAGCACTCTTCTGTTATTTCTCATTTTCTTTTATTTTTTGCCCCTTTTTTCCCCGTTATGGCGGGTCCCGGCCTGGTCTCTTAGTGACTCATGGCGGGTCCCAGCCTGGTCTCTCAGCGGCTTGTGGCAGCTCTCAGCCTGGTGTCTTGGTGGCTTGTGGCAGCTCTCAGCCTGGTGTCTTGGTGGCTCGATGTGGGTCCCGGCCTGGTCCCTTGGTGTCTCTTTGTCTGGTGTCTTGGCGGTATGTTGGCTGGTCTCTTGGCAGCTCATGACGTGCAAGTGATCCTGCTCAGGCATGTTCCCAAGGCACTGGGGGAGATCAGAGAGGCAGCAGTTCCAGCAGTAGTGACGGTATTTGCAGTGGTGGCATCGAGAACAGACAGCCAAAGTCTCCCCGGAGAACGAGATAAGCGGAAGGCTCATCAAAGACTGTTGAATTCTAACTTATTCATTTATTTTCCTAGTTTAAACTACGAAAGACTTTAATGTAAACTATTACCTATTTCTTTACTTTTCTACTATTCTATGAAGTAATGCTTAACTTTTTAACTCCCATTTCTCTTACTATTTTGTGCCTAAGTTTTTTTTGTACCTGGGTACCTAAGACGGTGCCATGTGTGGCAACATTATACACTTTTCACTGTACTTCTGTACTTGAGTACACATGACAATAAAATCTAAAATCTAAAAATCTAATTGTGTTTTTTCTTGCAATTGTCCCAAAATCACCTCATTAATTATGTACGACACTGTTTTTGAGTCCCATTCACCTGATGATACCCAATTCTCTCTCTTGCTGTATATCAAAGTACTCACCATTGCCAGGATATGCCCAGATTCCTGATGTAGCTGCCACCTTTGAGCCCCAGGGATGCACCCAGTCAATTGTTGGCAGTCCAGAGCTGCTCTTTCCTGTGCACATAGTGGGACAGCTTCCAGAAACCAATGCTTCTCAGAGCACAGAAATGGCATGGCTTTCACTTCCTAGCATAGATAAGTGCACATTACTTCACCTATCACTGTTTAAGCAACAAGCCACGCAGTTTATGTGTTCATAGCCACATGCCATTTTACATCCATCTCTAAGTCATTGCTGCTCTTTCCCCTATGCCTTCTGTAGCCCCATTGTTCAAGGTGGGACCATCACATTGTGGAAAGCCTTCAAACTAGTCACTTTTACTAAACAGCAATCTTCCAAGGAGGAGAATGAGGACATTGAACAGGAGGAAATTTGTGCATGATAGAATATAGCAGTAACAAGTGCAACAAGCCAAAGAGGATTTAAGTGACACTTGGTTCCAGTCGATGAGAGCTGAGAGCAAATAATCATTCACAGTTTGTTACCATTAAATGAGATCATGGTGAATCTAATAATCCTGCTTTTTCACCATAACCCTTAATTTCCTTATCAATTAAAAATCAGCCTTTAAGATGCTTAATAACTCAACCTCGACATCCCCCTCTGGTGGAACATTCCACAGATTGACCACTCTTAGAGAGAAAAAGAATTCCTCTTCCCAAATGTTCAACTCCTCATAATGAGATTATACCCTCTTGTCCAAGACTTTCTCTGCATACACCTCTCAAGCCCACTAAGAATATTATGGTTTTCAATGATGTTTCCTCTCATTTTCCTAAACTAACCAATAATTACAAGCAAAACCTATTCACCTTCTCCTCATAAGGAAATACCGCCAAAGGTATAAGATAGAGGGGCAGAATTAGGCCATTCAGCCCATCGAAGTCTGCTCTGCCATTCAATCATGGCTCATATGCTCCTTACTTCCATTTTCCTGCCCTCTCTCCATAACTCTTCAACCCAATACCAATTCAAAATCTGCTTAATTCCTCCTTAAATTTACTGACTGTCCTAGCATCTATCGTACTTTGGGGTAGTGAATTCCACAGATTAACAACCAAGCTGGTTTGTTGTTCCGCAGACGTTTCATTACCCTGCTGGGTAACATCATCAGTGCAGCCTCAGATGAAGTGCTGTTGTGTTTTCCCGCCTGGTATTTAAACTCTGGTGTCTAAATAACAGGCCGGAAAACACAACTGCGCTTCATCGGAGGCTGCACTGATGATGTTACCCAGCAGGGTAATGAGACGTCTGCGGAACAACAAACAGCTCGGCGAGCCAACCAACCACAACATCCACAACCCAAGCTACAAATCTACTTTAAAACCTTGGAGATTAACAACCCTTTGTGAGAAGTAGTTTCTCATCAACTCTGTTTTAAATTTGCTACCCCTTATCCTAAGACTATGACCGCTTGTCCTAGAATGCCCCACAAGAGGAAGTATCCACTCCACATCTATTTTATCTATATCTTTTATCTTGAATACCTCAATTTGATCTCCCCTCATTCTTCTAAATTCCAGAGAATATAGGCTTAAACTTCTCTTCATACGACAAACCCTTCATCACTGGGATCAATCTGGTGAACCTCTTCTGAACTGCCTCCAATGCTGTTACATTTTCCTCAAATAAGGGGACGAAAACTGTGCGCAATACTCCAGGTACGGTCTCACCAATGCGTTGTATAGTTGCAACAATACTTCCCTACCTGTATATTCCATTCCTTTATCTATAAAAGCCAACATTCCATTCGCTTTCTTTATTATCTGCTGTATCTGCATGATGGTTTTCTGTGACTCGTGAATGAGGACACCCAGATCCATCTGCACCAGAGCACCCCAAAGTCTTTCCCCATTTAGATAATAGGTCGCCTTCCCATCTTCCCTACCAAAATGCATGATCTCACAGTTAACTATGTTAAACTCCATCTGCCACAGTTTGGCCCACTCTCCTAACCATACCCTGGGATCAACTTAGTGAACCTTCCTCCGGCTATCTATGATGCCCAGTGTATCATTTCTTAGACAAAGGGACCATAAATGTCCAGAGTATTCCAGCTGTAGTCTGACCAGTGCCTTATATAGTTTTAGTAAGGCATTCCTATTTTTATATTCCATTCCCTTTGAACTAAAGGCCAACATCCCATTGGTCTTCCCTATTACCATACATTTGATGCTAACATTTTGTGCATGTTGTACTAGAACACCCAAATGTTAAAATATTATAATTTCTGTTAGCATTTAACCACTAACATTTTCCTTACTCACACTCCTCTCACAAAGACACATTTGGAAACTCTTCTCAGCTCATATTGGCGAAGAATAGGGCATTGATATTGACTTGCTACAGGTGAGGAGGTGAAATCTTTTCACAGAAAAAGTCTATGGATGGTTTGACACGTCATCATGGGTTGTGGAGAATTGGTACATGTCAAATTTCAGCTCTGT
>NC_063333.1:95657264-95765873 GCF_021869965.1 Rhincodon typus | reverse complement strand
TCATCATGGGTTGTGGAGAATTGGTACATGTCAAATTTCAGCTCTGTGGGTTTTCAGCACTCATCTCTTTCATTTTTGGCTAAGTTACCAGAGCATCCTCCAATTAGTTCAGTCTGGACCAAAGTGGCATTTTCAGCCTTTATGAATGGGACAGAAGATTTGCAAACAAAAAATGACTTGAGTTTTGCTGAAAAAGACACACGTTCAGAGCTTATTTTATCAAGGCTTCAATGTCTTTTATCAGCAATGCTCAAGTTTTGTACTACCCAGCAATTAAAGATTGACTTAGTAAATAAAGTTTCTAAACAATAGAAGGTGCTGAAATATTTTGGACATTTATTCCAATAACTGTGTTGGATATTGTGTAAGTGTCAATATACTAATGACTAGTGTACGTCATTAGTGAGGCCTGCTAACATGGGGACTCATTGAGACGAGGACCAAAACAGTTAGCTTCTAAGAAAGCACCCTCCAACCCACTTACGTATAAAATGTAAACAGTTAATACATTGTTGCAATTCACCAACACAATGACAGACTTGTCTCTCTTGGCAACTTTAATATGGTCACATAGCATGGTGTCAGCGGTAATGACTCCCTTACTCAGTGAAACCTCCACATGATTTTATTGAGGGTGAGAACATTTGAATGTTTCAGCAGCACGAGATGAATCCTCAGTCAAGGCCCAAACCAGAAGCAGTGAGCTCTCTCAGGCTTAGTCAAAGCTATTGACAAAGATCTGCTTGGAACTGGTCGGCCAGAAGCTACTTCTCCTCATCTCCATCCTGAATGGCCTATCTTATATCTTTAGACCATAACCCCAGATTCTGGACTCCCTGGTCATTGGGACAATCTTTCTTGTCTTTACCTTGTCTATTCCTGTTAGAAATTTTATAGCTTTCCCAATAATTCTTCTGAGCTCCATTGAAAATAATTCTAACTAATCCAGTCTCTCTTCATACGTCAATCCTGCCATCCCAGGAATCAGTCTGGTAAACCTTCATTGCACTCCTTCTATTGCCGGAACATCCTTCCTCAGGTAAGTCTCAAAAAGGCCCTGAACAGTTGCAGCAAGGCATCCATGCTCCCGTATTCGAGTCCAATCACTATGAAGGCTAACATATCATTTGCCTTCTTCGCTGCCTGCTGCACCTGCATGCTTACTTTCAGTGACTGGCGTACAAGGACACCCAGGTCTCAATGTACCTCCCCCTTTCCCAATCTATCGCCGTTCAAATAATAATCCCCCCTCCTGTTCTTGCTGCTAAAGTGGATACCCTGATATTTATCCACACCATATTTCATCTGCCATGCATTTGCCCATTCACTCAACTTATCCAAACCACACTGAAGCATCTCTGGAATGTCCTCACAGTTCATCCTCCTACTCAGCTTTGTGTCTTCTACATATTGGCAGAGAAGGAAATTATCTGTGGATTTTGATTAACTGTAAAGTGATGGTAAAAATCAAAGAACTGCGGATGCTGTAAATCAGGAACAAAAACAAAGTTGCTGGAAAAGCTCAGCAGGTCTGGCAGCATCTGTGAAGGAAAAAACAGAGTTAACGTTTCGGGTCCAGTGATCCATTCGGAGGAAGGGTCACAGGACCCGAAATGTTAACTCTGTTTTTGCCTTCACAGATGCTGCCAGGCCTGCTGAGCTTTTCCAGTAACTTTGTTTTTGTAAAGTGATGGTGTTGGGGAACAGACGGCATTTTGATTTTGCTATGAGTTTTGAAATCTTTCAAGCTGCATTCTATTTGGATCACTTAGTTTGATTTATTTGGTATTTATTTCTTTTGTGCAATTAACTTCTGCTTTATTGTTAAAACCAAATCTATAGCCTTGTGTGCTAACAGTTTCAATGAATGACTGCCAAATTAACTAAAACAAAAACAAAATATGATCAATGAAGCCAGATTTCATGCAAATTCATAGCAACAGAAAATGAACCGCTGATGTCCCATCCTTACCCCGAATTTGCTCACAACAGAGTCAAAAAGAGCCTTTGAGTGGGAGGAGTAGGAGATTTTTAAAAATTTGTTCATGGGATGTGGGCATTGCTGATTATGCCAGTGTTTATTTCCAGTCTTTAATTGGCCAGAGGGCAGGTAATAGTCACAGACATTACTATTCTTCTGAAATCACGTATTCCAGACATTAATAGGTTTTAATGACATTGATAGTGGGTTTATGTTTGACTTTTGACTATTATTTAATTTTAGATTTTTTAAAATTTATATTCAAATTTCAACATCTGCCTTGGATTTGAACATATATCCCCAGAACAATAGCTGAGGATTCTGGTTTACTAGTCAAATGACATTACCGCTAAATCATCATCTCCCCTGTTAATTACTCTGTGTTAAGAAAATGTTAATAGTTAAATAACAATGATATGCAGTTAGGTGTAAGCTTTTATTTGTATTTGTATAAATGATTTGAATAAGAATATAGGAGGCATGGTTAGTAAGTTCGCGAATGACATCAAAATTGTTGGGTACAGTGGACAGTGAAGAGGTTATCTAACATTACGAACAGAGCATCAATGGGCTGAATAGTGGCAGATTGAATTTAATTTGAATAAATGAAAGGTATTGGATTTTGGCAAAATAAACAAGGGCAGAATTTATACAATTAATGGTAGGGCCCTGGGTAGTGTTGTAGAACAGACAGAGACCTAAGGGTTCAGGTACATAATTCTTCGAAATTTGCATCAAAGGTACACAGGGTGGTTAGGAAGGCATTTGGTATGCTTGCCTTCATTGCTCAGTCCTTTGAGTAAAGGAGTTGTGATGTCATGTTGAGGTTTTACAGGATGTTGTTGAGGCGTCTTCTGGGGCACTGCGTGCAGTTCTGGTCGCCCTGTTACAGGAAGGATATCATTAAGTTGGAGAGGATTCAGAAAAGATTCACCAGGATGTTGCTGGGACTGGAGACATTAAGTTACAAGGAGAGGCTAGATAGCCTGGGACTTTTACACTGGAGCATAGGAGGTTGAGGGGTGACCTTATACAGGTTTATAAAATCACAAGAGACATATATAAAGTGAATAGCAAGGAACTTTTTTCCCTAGGGTGGGGGAGTTCAAAACTAAGGGGCATATTTTTAAGGTAAGAGGAGAAAGTTTTAAAAAAGAACGTGAGGGGCAACTTTTTTTTTTACAGAATGGCTCGTGTGTGGAATGAAATGCCAGAGGAAGTGGTGGGTGCAGGTACAGTTACAACACTTAAAAGTCTTTTGGATAAGTACATGAACAGGAAAGGTTTGGAGGGATATGGGCCAAATGCAGGCAAGTAGGACTAGTTTAGTTTGGGAAGACGGTCGGCGTGGAATAGCTGGACCGAAGGCTCTGTTTCCATCCTATATGACTCTACAACTCTATAACGACAAGTGCCATGATGTTATTGATTGGTGTGCATCATCAGTGATGCCTGTCGACATGGGACTCACTTTGAAATAGGACCAGTCTGTCAGATTCTAAGAAACCAATATCTTATCTATGTAGGAAAAACTGTAAGTAGTTCATAAAAGGTTTGTGCCCACCATTATGAGGATAGATTTACCACTCCCTAGAGTTTCAACATGATTAAATAACAACTCGATGAAGTGGAAAACTGATATCACAAAGTTCCATTCACCAGCACAACAACCAAAAGGGATCCAGAATACTGTGACACTTACACATTTATTTGCTTTCCGAAACAGACATTTCAGAAGGTCAGATTCCTCAGACAGTCAAAACAGGAACAAGGAATATTAGGGAGGCAAGGAAGTGGATCTTCCAGCCCTTTAACCCACTCTACCTTTCAATTATGTGATACTATGTGTGTGATTTATAAATGTTGAAATTATTTTTAGATCTTGCATTTTGAAATCATGGTATATGAGTGTCAATTAATTTTCCAAAGTTTGCTTTTAAATAAAAGATGCTTGGTCAGACTCTTAGAACTATGACCTAATCCAGTATGTGTCAGAGGGTAGAGAATGCCTGAAATGTTAATAGAATTTTTGTGTATTAAGGGGCATTATGACAGGTGGAGTAAGCATTGAATGTCATTAGCTTGTTTGCAGTTTACATTAATCAAGCATTAATTTTGGCTTAACATACCCAGAGAGTGACATTTTTTATGGCTGTTCAAATGAGACCTGACTGGGTTCTGAAGCAAATGGCACCTCTCCTAGAAAAACAATATTTTTCCAGAGCAGTTAAGGGAATAGGTTACCTCAGTAAAGATACTTAGGTTGTGCTACTTCCAGTCTACAATGGTCTTGTTTGAAATCTGCAAGCTATTAGTAGCTGAGAAAGTCTAAGCCCTTAACATTTTTGAGTATTAATGTCAGAAGACTCAACAGCTCACAGGATAGAAACTTGGGTGAATTGTTCAAGTTATATGTAAAGATTTCATATAGTGGTGTCATTTCTCTGCATTTGAATTGTGGTAAAGTCCTGGTGCTGGGGAATAAGATGAAACATCGTTTTGCTCAGCGTTTTAAGAATTTCTTTAACTGTCTTCTATATCTAGATAGTTTCTTTGTGTTTTCATCTTTTGTGCAATAAACTTCTAATCTGTTGTTAAGTAAACTCTGCAGCCTTGTGTGACTATGTTTCAGGAATGGCCATCACATTAACTAAAATAAAACAAAATGTAAGATCTTACTTGATCAGTACTTTAACTTCACTTAGTTGCATTTGTTCCAAATTCCTTAACATCCTGACTTGACAAAAAGTTCTCCGTCAAAAAATTAATCAAGAGCTGTTTGAGCTGTTCGAGTAGCACAGGTTTCCTCCTTTGCGTTATCCTCCTTCGAAACTCCATAGATAGACATTTCAAATACTTTAAGAATTTCTTTTGCAATTGCAGTTTTGGACATAGTCAATTATATCACTTCAGGGAAACTCTAAACCAGGTGTTTGATGCATCAAGTGAAGATCCCAGAATAGTTTTGAAATTTCTGTTTTAAAGTTTGTCAATGAAAAAAATTCCAGGAGTATGGGACATTTAGTTTCCTTCCTTACTTTAAGCTGTGAATCCCCTGTGGTCTGCACCTACTCACTGTGGGGCCTGATCCACTAAAACTGTGTGAGAAGATTAAACTGCTTTTTCCCATATTGGACCTAGCAATTATGCTGCTGGTAGCCTACCTGCATTCTTATCCCAGGATCATGGATCATAGAATCCCACAATGTGGAAACAGGCCCTTTGGCCCAACAAGTCTACACTGACCCTCAGAGCATCACACCCAGACTCACCCCTTATAACGCACCTAATCTACACATTCCTTGACACTGTGGGCAATTTAGCATGGCGAATCCACCTAACCTGCACACCTGAATCCATGGCGCTGTGAGACAGCAGTGCTAACCACTGAGCCACCATGCTGCCCAGACTGCACTGCTCCTCTCATAAAATTTGTTAAACTGGTGTGTGCGCACAGATTTTGCATGAATGAGTAAAATAATGCTTTTAAATAAATTGGCAAAACTGTGGCTTAGTAAGGTACATGACTTCTCCCAACGATTCTGAACAAACACAACTCTGCACAGAATCTTTTGATCTATCTTTAATTGATCTTTGTCTCCATCCTTATCTCCATCTCTATCCTTGTTTTTATCTGTCTCTGCAGAACAGTTCAAATATAATTGAAATAAATGTCAGTAGAAGAAAAGAGTAAAGATACAATATGGAGAACTGTACAGGAGAGAAGAGATAGATTATGTGACAAAATGAACTGTACTCTCAAAGGTAGACACAGTTTAAAAGTATCGCTTATTTTTGTTCTTCATTTGTACAGAATGAATAACATATGATTGTTTTCATCCCTTTCAATTAAATTAAGGGAAGGTCAGGTCGTCAACACAGTTCTGAAGCAAACTAATTTAATCCACAATGTATAAATTTTGCACTAGATCTTGTTTGTCCTTTTTAGAATATTCAAACCCCACCAAATCATCCCATCGCAATATTTTACAATCTAAAAAGCTTGAAGTTTTTGTTAGCTTGACACCAAGAATGAGAGACTTTTTAGATTCAATAAGTTAGGATTATTGCAGCAGAGAAAGTCAAGGGCAGATTTGACAAGAGTGTTTAAAATTATGAACAGTTTTCACAGAAAAATGAAGGAGAAACGGAAATATTGGTAAACAGGTGACATAGTTGATTTGTGCAGTGAATTATCATAATCTGGAATTTGCTGCCTGACTGGGTAAAATGAACAGATTCAGGGAACTGAAAATCTACTTGGAAAGCTTCAATGTGCAGATAGGCCATGGGGAAAGAGTATGAGACAGAGCCTAGTCGGATAACCCTTTCGAACTGCTGAAATATGAATAATGGGCTAAATGGCTTCCCTGTGTGCAGTACGATTTAAACTGATTGTATTTATATTAATGCAGAAAAGCTACTTCAATGCTCAGGATGTTTTCTTTAGAGCTGAGTTGGCTGAAGGGGGAGCCTGATTGATTATCTGCATAATTCTAGATAGTGTATAGTATGAGGGGCATGGTTATGGTGGATAGGAGGCAGCTGTTCCCCTGAGTCGGAGGGTCAATGACCAGTGTGTATCATTTTCAGGTGAAGGGCAGGAGGTTTAGAGAGGATATGAGAAAAAAAACCTCTTGCCAAAGGGTGGTAAAAATCTGTGATGCACTGCCTGGGAAGGAAGTAGAGGCAGGAAACCTCACAATCTTCAAAAAGTAAGTGATGAACACTTGAAATGTCATAACATTCAAGGGAATGGGCCAAGTATTGGAAAGTGGAATTAATGTAGATAGGTTGGCACAAATTTGATGGGCAAAAGGGCCTCTTCTATCTGTACGACTCTATGGTGGAGGAATATAAAAACAAAAAAAAATTGGCACAGTGCTAAAGAACAAGAAATTGGGATGGATGATCAAAGTTTGATTAAAGGTGATTTAAGGAGAATTTTATAGAGGGCAGACAGATAAAGAGACATAGAGAGATTTCCAGAGTTTAGTGCCTACAGTGTATTTGAGTGATATGTTGCCTGCCTCGTCCATCTCTATAAACAATTGTGTACCACTTATTTAAGCAGCTCACTTTCCTTGTATACTTACATTCGTTTGAATTTCTGGAGCTCACTGCATTTGTTTTCAATACTCTATCCATTCATTTCACTGCACGGTACCCAATGGAGCCAATTGCTCTCTATACATTGTCTTGGGACACCTGAAAAGGAATTGTGTCAACAGTGTCCTGGGTTGGAGGGCTTATTTTATGAAGCATGATGGAACAGTTTGAGCTTTTACACAGTGGAAATTAGAAGAGTGAGTGGTGACCTTGCTGAAACGTATAAGATCCTGAGGGACTAACAGGGTGAGCTCTGAGTGGATCTTTTCCTGTTGGAGGAGAGATTGGAATAGGGGATACTGTTTCAGAATGACATCTTGCTTTTAAGATGGAAATGGGGAGAACTTTTTTTTCCCTTTGAGGTATTGCCAATCTGTGGAATTCTCTTCCCCAGAAAACAATGAAGGTTGATCATTAAATTTATTTAACGTTGAGTTAGATAGTTCTTTGATAGACAAGGGAGTCAAGGAGTGAGGGGAGACAGAAAGGAAAGTGGGGCTGAGAAGGCAACCAGATCAGTAGTTTTAGAGGGCTTGAATGATCTACTCTTGCTGCTAAATCTTATGTTCCTTTGTTATGATAAAATCTCTGGGACATGACTTTGTTGTATCAGTTATCTAAAAGCATAGACTGTGGCTTATATTGAACACAAATCATCTGTCAGTTCATATTTAATTTTTGATCATTTTACTTTGATTTTTACAATAAAATGTTTAAAAAGTGAAATCTCATCCATTGACTTTGATTGTTTTGATGTCTTTTGCGAAGTTTGATTTGTTTGTATTATTGGATCATAGCATTAATAGCATAAAATATTTCACAACATTTGCAGTATTTGTAGTTGAGTGTCTCATTAAATCCCACTGGAAATTTTGGCTTCCAACTTTACCCATCCACGTCTTGTTTAAAGTTTGGAAAACTGACTACAACCGAAATAGAAATGAAATGGTGCCTCGATGACATAAATATTAATGAAGACCCCATTCATTTCCAGATAGAGCACTAGAAGTCGAGATCAACCTAAATATTAGAATGGACACAGTTGTAGCACCGAGACTGCAACACTTCTTTACTATCACACCACCTGTTTGTAACCATGGTGTCACATTTGGTCCCAAGAGCAGCTTCCAACTTCATGTCTGAGCCATGTATGTCCACCTCCTTAACATTGCTCCACTCTGCACTGCCTCTGCTCAACCAATGTTGAATTTCGCAGTCACACCTTCATCATCTCGAATTCAGTGTACTCCTGACCAGTCTCTGAAATTCTAGCTTTTATAAACTTTAGGTCCTCCAAAACTCAGCAGCTCATGTCTTCACTCAGTGTCCCATTCCCTCACCGCCTCTGTACTCATTGACCTGCATTGGCTGCTAATTATGCAACATCTTGCTTTTAAAATTCTCGTGTTCCTTTTGAAACCTCTCCCTGGTCTTGTTGCTTCCTCTTTCTGTAATTTTCTCCAGTCTCAGAGCCCTCAGAGATCTGTGCCCTTCTAATTCTGGTCCTGTGAGCAATTTGAACTGTCCCACCATTGTTGGCTGTGCTTTCAGTTGTTTAGGCCCCAAACTATGGAATTCCCTCCCTAGATTCCTTCACCTCTCTGTGTTACTTTGCTCTTTCAAAACAATTCTTGAAACACAGCTTTTGCCTAGTGTCTGCATATGCGGCTCGATTTCATGGTATGTTGAATAATGCTCATGCAAAGTTCCTTGGATTGTTTCAATGCATTTAAGGCACCACACAAATATAAGTTATTGTTGTTCAGAGGTGCTGTATCAAGATAGAAATCTAGCCCTGCTGTTTACGTGCAAATAAGACTAAAAATGAGCAAAGAACCCAGTTTGATGTGGAGGCTTTGCCAACTTTAACAGCAGGACCTCATTAGCACTTTTGTTCAATATCCTGCCCAGCAACCAACCAATTTCACGCCCTGGCTAGCAGCCAGGCATGAAAACCAATGGGAGGAAACTGCAGCCAGGGACCCTTGGGGATGGAGAGCAGTAATCTGAGGAGGGCGATACTCTGCATTTGGGGTTTGGTGAGAGCAGGGGAGTTATTAGAAGTTGCCGCAATTGCAGAGGTCAACAATTGGTGCTCGTGCAGAATGGGGATAAGTTGGAAACTGAAAAGAGAATATTCAGCCTGGAAAGGGGCAGTCAATCATCATGACAGTAGTGGAAGAGAAGCAAGCGCAACTAGCAAAGTGTAAACGAAAGGCTTCTTTGGCAGCTCATATTCTTGGCCCACAAGTACTAATAGAGAAGTCACTTAACTTGGGGAGACACCAGCTGCTGCCCCCCCCCTCCATTGCCAGGCTTCCTGCCCCTTGGAAGTTCATATAGCATCTGTAAAGTTAAATTAGCCTCCCAGTTGTTAATAAAGTTCCCAGCCTCTCCATAGTGGAAAAATATGCCACAATACTTACTGCAATAAAAGTACCGACGAGTCTATAAGTGACTGTTTGGGGACATGTTTCTCGTTTACTCATTTTTAACTCTCCCTGCCTTTCTCCTGCCTATTGTGGTGTGGTGGTAGTTAAAACTGAGACTATTGTACCTATATATAATTGACTATAGCTTTGGTAGGTTGAAATGGATTCAGTTATTCTTGAATATTTATTAATTCACAATATTTACTCGTAGCTTTTAAAGGCAATCTGAAAATAAAAATATTTTGACAAATGCGCACAATGCTCAATACTATGTTCATTGCAAATAGAATGATAAGGTACAGAAGAATTTAATAAAGCCAATGAGCTTAAGATATTAAAACAATAAACAGATGACCAATGAAACAAACATACAAGTAACCGCAGCTGATACTGTGCAGCTGCAGGATGTGTAAAATGAATGGCTCCATCTTGTTGTGGTAGAGGATTTCCTTACAGAGGAAGAAATGTGCCAAGAATCTAAACAAATACCTGTAGATTGTATAGATTTGGTTTGGATTGTGCTGTAATGTATTAGCAAACAATGTGAGAGCAGAGTATGAGGTTACACTGACCTGCCAGTGAAAACAGCAGCACTGCATACCTTCACCGCAAACCACACCCTAGCAGAATGAAATAATGGAATAAAATACAAAGGGGTTTAGTATAAACTAAATAATACTAAACTTGACTAACTGTACTGAATATAATACAAGAAAAATTTGTTTTTATTAACTTCCTTATGGTCATTAAGAGTAGTCATATTATATGCCAGGAGGGTAGTTTTTTTTGTCTTTACTATCTTCTTGATGTGACGTAACCCTTTGCAAAATGAGATGATTGTAATTCAAGTTTTTTTTGCACTATTTTCACCTAAATGGTGATTGTGAATATTGGTGTTTCATAAATGCTTTCATTTTACCGGACATTGTTAACTGAGTAGGCCAAGTAGGGGCCTTTTTGTCTGCAGTTTCACTCATGCTTGCTCAGTTTATGAATTTCAAAGCTCAGATTGTTGCTAAGCAGCACAAAGCAATTTGAAATCAGGCAGGCCGGGGTTGCATATGGGTTCTGTTCTTGAGTCAGCCTGCAAGGCAATTTGTATGCAAGTCGGAACACAATGCAAAGGAACTATTCTTATGTACAGGAAATATCGGTATGATAAGTCTTTAAAATGACATCTCTGTATGAGATTGCATTCGTAAGTTCGAGTGCTCATAAGTCAGATGTTCGTAAATTAAGGACACCTGTATTGCAAGTTTTAAAAGGGCCTACATTAGTTTGGAATTTTATCATAGCTGTTATGGCTGATTCCTGCAAATTAACTGAGAATAAAATGCTAATTATCATTTAGCTCCTGCCCTGCTGTGAAGCATTAGTTGAAATATCTCCACAGAGGTTGGTATCCTGTCACCAGCCTCTTTATTTACACGTGGAAATTCCTTGACATTGATCCAGCTTCCTCAGAGCCAGCTCACAGAGTGAACAGAACCTCTGACACTCCTGTTTATATCTGTCAGCCAGGGCTCCCTGATTGGAGACAGTAAGAACTCCAGCTGCTGGAAGCCAGAGTCAATAGATGTGAAGGTGGAAAAGCACAGCAGGTCAAACAGCATCTGAGGAGCAGGAAAGTCACGTTTTGGGCTGAAACCCTTCGTCAGGACCAGATTAACAGCTCCAATCAGGGAACTCATATTCTATGAGGATCGTCTGGCTGACCCCATTACAATCACAACATCCGTCCCCCTCTGAGTCTGAGGACATAAGCCAGTTCTTGTTTTTGTGGCTCCTCCTGGATATTTTAGCACCAGGTCAGGTTCCTCCAACCCTGCCTCTGATATGGGCAGTGTGTAACATGCAGTGCCCAGAGCATATCAGAAGAAATTAATTCTCCTCTTCAGGTGGCAAAGGCATCGAGGTGGTGACACCTGCCATGCCCATATCAGATTCCAAGGTGTCTTCAATGCTTGATGGAGAGGGAGAACCTATGGGTTCCAGAACAGTTGAAAAGGCATTTGAGGAGCCAGGCACATTTTGCTCCTGCACCATTTGTGAGATTGCAGCTTTCATATAGCCCACATGCTTGTCCAGGACCGTCGTACCTACCCGAACTTTATACATCGCTGAACTCAACCTCGTATTGACCATGTCTCTTACCCATGCAGGGCCATTCCCATGGTTCCTGCACAAAACTTGGTCCCCTGTAGTAAACTGTCTCTGCCGCTCAGCGGGATCTTGTGTATGGCGTTGGTGTTCCTGATGCCATTTCACAAACACATTCCCCCACCTCCACTCCCATTCAGGAAGATCAGATTTAACCTGGTGTGGACTCTTCTCCCCATTAGCAACTCTGCTGGAGTGACCCATCTAATTGAAACTGGGTAGTGCTATAATTAAATGGGAATCGGGACAGTTTGATAGCTAGTGAAGTTGTAGGCTGTTTCTTTAAGCCTGCCTTCAAAGTTTGGACTGCTCTTTCTGCCAGGCCATCGGATAATGGATGGTATTGAGCTTATATGTGAAATGCCATTTTTACTTTAGGAAATACTCAAATTCCTGCTGGTAAACGATGGCCCATTATCTATGACTAACACTTCCAGGAGTCTGCATATTGCAAAAGATGGCCACAGTTTTTCTATTGTTGTCCCCATATTTGATGAATGAACTCAATGCACTTCCAGCCAATTTGAGTGGGTGTCCACAATGACTAAGAACGTTGATCCCCTGAAAGGAGCAGCATAGTTGATGTGTAACTGAGTCCAGCATTTCCTCAGCCATTCTCACGGATGTGGGGGAGCTGCTGGCAGTAATTTTTGTTCTTCTTGGCACTCTGGGCGCTGCCCCACCAATGCAGCTATGTCTACATCCAATCCTGGCCACCAGACATAATTTGTCACCAACATCTTCATTTTGGAAACTCCTGCATGACCCCTGGTGGAGTTCAGCCAGTATCTGGTGCTGATTTTTGCTTGGGACAATCACTTTTGCTCCCCCTAATAATATGATGTCCTTTATTGTAATCTGGTCTCTCTGGGTCCAAAATGGTTTCAATTCTGGCCCTTTAGTTTCCCCTATCACCACCAACTGTTTCAGTTTTGTCAGGACCGGATTTTTCTGTGTCCAAGGGTCTGTCCTTGTCAGCTGTGACTGCAAGTGTGTCCAGGAAATTTAAAACCATTACGGACTCTTCCAGTGGCGGTACCACCGGTGCTATACCTGCCAGTGAGAGGTGGATCTGGGTGTATTTACTCTCTGCATTAGCCAATGTCCTGGATGCATATACTTCTGGGCATTCCTCTCCATTGGGCCACTTATGAGCTAATATTACATGGTGCTGTATGGGGAAGCATCGCATGTCAATACCTGATCACACTTGGAATCATAGTTAGAGGATGAAAGCTGTTTTTTCACTTCCTTGAAGGCTATGGCTTCGCTATGCGACTATTTCTAAGGCTGACATTTTTTTTAAAGAATTGATGCAAAGGTGCCAGGATGGAGGTCAGGTTATGTATAAACTTTCCGTAATTGTTCACCAGCCCAAGGAAAGACCTAAGTCTGGTACAGACATCAGAGCCGGCGCACCTTTGATCACCCTCACTTTATCTTCCTACGAGTGTAACCTGGTCTTGTCAACTCTGTAGCCTAAGGAGATCACTAGGGTGCCTGGAACACACATTTTTCCCTTCTAAGGCATATGCCCACCTGGGAGAAATGTCTAAGGACTATGTCCAAGTTCTCTAAGTCTTCTTTATTAGTCTTCCCTGTTATTAGCATGTCATCTAGATAAATGACAACCTGGGCTAGACCTTGCAAAATGTTCTCCATCATGCACTAGAAAAGTTGCACAGACCGTAGTCTTGTACATTTTGGATATTAATTGTAGCATACTTCTGGGAATCCTCCTCTAGCTTCAATTGCAAATAAGCATGGCTCATGTCCAACTGTGAAGGACAGCCCCCCTGCCAGCTTTGCGCACAGATCCTCTATGTAAGGACTTGTGGTTTGTATCCAGCTACAAACAACAGTTTATTGTTTCTTTAAAATCCCCACAAAGGCGAACCGACCCATTGGGCTTCACAATCAGTATGGCCGATGCTGCCCATTCCGCAAACTGGACTGGTCTGATTCCTGTCTTTACTTTTGTCTGTAAGGCAAATGGCACTGGGCGGGGCTTGCACAATTGCGGAATTGTTCCTGGTCAACATGCAAGATGGTCTTGGCTCCTTTAATAGCTGCTAGACCTTCTTGAAAAACATCTGACTATTTAATTAGGACCTCACGCAGGCAGCCATTATCTAATCGAAAAATATTGAGCCAACCTAGGTGAATCTTTCTCAACCAATTTCGCCCCATCAAACTTGGGTCTGCACCTCTTACTACAATCAGTGCTAACTGAATCAGCTGCTTCTCACAAAGGACCAGAACCAAAGTTGTACCCTCAATCTGTAAAGGCTCCCTTGTACAGGTTTTCAGTCTAGCGGAGGTCTTGCACAAACTTAACGGTTGGAGTCCAGAGTGAATTTTGTTAAAGACTGATTCCGTAATCACTGAAATGGTGGCACTGGTATTGACCTCATTAGAACCAGGGGGCCATTTAACCAGATGTTTATTTTGATTGGCTCTGATTTGGATGTTGCTGAGCAATTTAACTCTTCCAAACCAGATGTAGGTGGACTTTCCAGGGTGTGCACTCTCCTAGATATCAGCCTATAGTTCTTTTACTCCATTTAGGTTTAGTGGGACTCTTTTGCTGTCTCAAGTCCACATACAAGCAGGAACTACAATGGCTTGTCGACCTGGATCCTGAAGAAAATGTTAACCATTTGACCAAAATTTGGCTTTGTTTTGAGGTTTTGTTGCAGGATGACCTACACTCCATCTGTTCAGGATATATCCTGAGGGTATGCAATTGCCTTCACTCAAGTGGTGTTCCCCAAGCTCAGGTGGACTGACAAGGGTGTCCCTATGGTGCAAATGAAGGCCATTTGGCCCATCAGGTCGGAATCAACCCTCCGAAGAGCATCACATCTCCTCTATCCCTGTAACTCCATATTAACCATGCCCACATCACCTAACCTGCACATCTTGGGACTGTGGGAGGAAACTGGAGTACGCAGGGGAAACACACACAGATATGGAGAGAACGTGCAAACATCACACAGACAGCCGCCTGAGACTAGATTCAAACCTGTGTCCCTGGCACTGGGAGGCAGCAGGGATAACCACTGAGCCACTGTGCCACCCCAGACCTGTGTCAGCCATGTTACATCTGTACTGTGAGAAAATTGGTTTGTGGCCGCTATGCCTTACATTGATAGTGAAAGGCAACTCTGGATTGGCAACACTTGCCTGGATGTATGGCTGGGTTTCAAGGTAGCATTGGTACCAAGGATATCCTGCTTAGGATATCCTGGCAGTAGGGAAAATTTCCAGCTATGGGAGAACTGGGCTACAAGCAGACAAGGAAAGAGCCATAGGGGAATGATAAGTCATTAATGAGGCGAATATGGGACAATAGCATGAGAAAACTCGCTAATGCCTGTCTACATGACAGGCTTTTGTCTGGCCTGGTGTTCCACCCACAGTCCTATGCCAGCGGCTATGGCATCTCCTTACGGACGGCTCTCATTGGAGGAAAGTGCAACTGGAGTTGTATGAAACCTGGAGCAGCTCTGATCGTAGCACACAGTTGCCTTCAGACTGTGCCACCTCACATTGGTGGCAGCACCCTGGACTGACTGGCCAGTTGGCAGTCACCCAGGAGATCACTGCTAGAGTGCTAATTTTGGGAGAACAAATGGCATCATCCTGAGATGGGACTGGAGGTTGAAGCACCATAGAACCAATACAACTCACCCAGAGCACCATTTCAGCAAACCCAACAACACGCAGGAGTACAGATTTCCAGACTGTTTGGAGGCTGTATGACCTCGCAATGGTACCAAACTCTTCTTCACTAAAACACTGGGAGGTTTCTGCCCTTACCGCATTTGAAAGGAAGACAGCAGCCATCACAGGATTTGGTCTGCAGCACTATTCTCGAGGCACCTCTTCCTAAAAAGTTTAGCTTCCAAGCTCTGTGCAAAGCCCTGTGCCAAATCAGTGCCAACCCTCCATGTTCCTTTGCTATGGCAACATGTTGGGTAGTGAACTGACCAACGGCATCAAGGTCTAAGGTGAGAGGTGGAAGGTTTAAAGGAGGTGTGTGAGGCAAGTTGTTTATACTGAAGGTGTGAGGTGCCTGGAACGTGCTGCCAGGGGAAGTGGTTGAGGTAAGTACAATAACAACGATTGAGAGACATTTAGATAGGCACATGAACAGGCAGAGATTAGGGGGATTCAGACCATGTGCAAAGCAGATGGGATTAGCTTTTATAGAATCCCTACAGTGTGGAAACAGGCCCCTCAGCCCAACAAATCCACACCGACCCTCAGAGCATTCCACCCAGACCCATTCCCCATAACCCACCTAATCTACACATCCCTGAACACTACGGGCAATTTTCCATAGCCAATCCACCTAGCATGCACGTCTTTGGACTGTGGGATGAAACCAGAGCATCCAGAGGAAACCCACGCAGACACGGGGAGAATGTGCAAACTCCACACAGTCACCCGAGGGTGGAATTGAACCCTGGTCCCTGGTGCTGTCAGGCACCACTGAGCCACCGAGCCGCCTACTTTTTTACAATGGCATCATGATCAGCTCAGACATGGTGGGCTGAGGGGCCTGTTCCTGTGCTGTAGAGTTGTTTCTTCTAGTTCTGGACTCACCTAGAACAGAAAGCATGCTTTTCATATCTACTTTGTCAAAACCATTCAGAATTATTGGATCGTAAAACCCTAAGACATAGAAGCAAAAGTAGGCCATTCAGCCCATTGACTCTGCTCCACCATTCAATGAGACTATGGCTGATCTGATAATCCTCAACTCCATTTCCTGCCTTTTCCCCATAACCCTTAATTCCCATTCTAATTGAAACATCTATCTCAAACTTATAAATATCTTTAATGCTCCAGCCTCAACTGCCCTCTGCAATAAAGAATATCCTCCAGGAGGAGAAATTACTCCTCACCTCTGTTTTAAATGTTCAAGCCCTCAATCAAAGATTATACTTTCTGGTACTAGGCTCTCCCACAAGGGGAAACAACTTCTTTGCATCTACCTTGTCAAATTCCCTAAGAATCTTGTCTGTTTCAAAAAGGTCACATCTCATTCTTCTAAATTCCAATGTGTATAGGCCCAACTTAATCAATCTCTCCTTGTAAGAAAGTACCTCCGTGAGCAAGTTAACCTAATGAGCCTTCTCTGGATTGCTTCCTGTACCAGTATATCTTTCCTTAGAAAAGGGGCCCAAAACTATTCACAATATTTCAGCTGTGATCTGACTAGTGCCTTGTATAGTTTTGGAAGACCTCCCTATTTTATTGTGTCACTCCATTTAAAATAAAGGCCAATAAACACTACAATCAATGTACCTCTCACTCATCTGAACTCCAGGGAAAAAAGCCAAGTCTGTCCAACTGACCCTTCTATTCCAGATACCAATCTAGTAAACTCCTCTGAGTCATGTGGGGATTGGTTAGCCTAGTTGGCTGGATGGCTGGTTGATGATACAGAGAGAGAAAACAGTATAGGTTCAAGTCACTGGCTGAAGGTACCTACCTTCTCCACCATGCCTCTAACATGAGACAGTGAGCCTCAAGTTAAAATCACCACCCATTACCTCTAACTGGAGAGATAGACTATAGCAACTTTATTCCTAGCTAGCTTCCTGCTGCACTCTTCCTCTTGATTAAGTTTTTAGTCATTCTCTGCCGTTCTTTATATTGTCACCAATCAATCTGACCTACCACTGATCTTTGCACAGTAATTTAACTTGTTTTTTTTTAGCCATGTGGTTTCCAAGTACACTAGCTCTAGCTCGGATCAGGTGTAGAGCGTCCCAGTTTCACCAGGATTGGTGTCAGTGGGCAGCCAAGGACCAGGGGCCATAACCTCAGAGTAGGCAGTAATCGAATTAGGACAGAACTGGGGAGGAATTTCTTCTCTGTGAGAGACTAGTGAATCTGTGGAATACTTTATTGCAGCTGGTTTTAGAGGTTGGATTGTCAATGAAAAGTGAGGAAAAGCTGTCCCTTGCCTCATTCAGTTTAATAGCTAAGCCTTGACGCTATCCACTGGCACCAATACTGGTGAAAGTGTGGGATGGACCATTGGGAGGGTCTATATCTGAACCATGATGGAGCTGGTGTTCTTGGAAACCACATAGCTAGGGAACTAAGGAAGTTGGATTTCAAACTAAATAGTTAGGGCAAGGGATAAAATGTAGAAAGGTGTATATCCAAGAGTAGGGACAAGGTAAGAGGAGAACAGTAATACGACAAAAGAGAGTCAGTGAACAAAAATCTATTCATTGCATAATAAACAAATAGATAGCACATATTGAAGTAAAGGAAGAAGATCTGATAGCAATTATGGAAGCATGGCTTCAGATTGGTAAGGTTTGGGCCCTGAATATTAACATACAAGATGAATGGAAATCTAGGTAAAAATGGAGGGGTAGCACTATTAATCAAGATTGACATTTGTGCAATAGTTAGAGGTGACCTTAGTTCAGGATATCATGATACAATTTAGTCATGAAGAATATTAGGGGAAAAAGTTGGAGTGATCCAGAGGCCCCTAACAGTAACCAAAACATAGGATGAAGTATACAAGAAGAAATATTTGATGTTTGTGATAAAAGGACGGCAATAGTCATGGGTGCCTTTCATCTATGTATGAACTGGGAAAATCACATTGGCAGTAGTAGCTTGAATAGGAATTTCATAAAATGGTTTTGAAATAGTTTCTTACAGCCACGTGTTCTGGAACTGACCAGAAAACAGTATGTTAGACTTGGCGAGAAGATGAATTGATGACCTTAGAGTCCATTGTTAGCAGCAGCCAAACCACCATCATATGATTGAATTTTCCATCCAGTTTGAAAAGGAGAAGATTGGGTCTAAGACTATTGTTTTAAATCTAATTAAATCTAATTAAAGGCGGCACAGTGGCTCAGTGGTTAGCACTGCTGCCTCACAGCACCAGGGACCTGGGTTCAATTCCACCCTTGGGTGACTGTCTGTGTGGAGTTTTCACATTCTCCCCGTGTCTGCGTGGGTTTCCGCCCACAGTCCAAAGATGTGCAGGTTAGGTGGGTTGGCCATGCTAAATTTGCCCATAGAGTTCAGGGATGTGTAGATTAGGTGGGTTATTGGGATATGGGTCTGGATGGGATGCTCTGAGGGTCGTTGTGGACTTGTTGGGCTGAAGGGTCTGTTTCCACACTGTAGGGATTCTGCTGCTGATTTCATTATATGGGTATGAATGCTGAGCCAGCAGAAGCGAACTGCCATGGCAAACATTTGAGGGGATATTTCAGAATAAGTATATTACTAACATAAACAAAATTCTAAAAGGAGAACCCTCCTTTGTGATTAACTAAAGGAGTATGGAAAAAGAAAATCATCAAACTTAAGGCCATGTTGTGTGCGATATTTACCTTCCTGCAAGCAGATATTCAATACAACAGGAAAAACCTCAGAATTGCTGTAGGTAAAGTTTCCAGAAGAAAAGGAACATTCCAGTTACACTTTGAAACATCATGTCAGTTGAGAACCAAAAAATTGCAAAATTCTAAACTGGACAGACTACCATCCATGCACTCTGAATGGACATTTTTCCATGAATAAATATTTGGTAAAATTTACTTGGCCCTACTTTCAATCTGTAATTGTTGCATGGTCCTGTCAGCTCATGGTGCTGTATGGGCTGCTGCTCTCGATGAAGGCTACTGCCGCCATTCTCTCTAAGTCCAGGAAACTATACCGTCTGCTTGGTCTAGTGTGATAGAACAAATCCACTTCCTGGCCTACCTCAAAGAGTTTCTTGTAATTAACAAGGTATGGTTTATATCATGTTGGTAACTAGTCACAAGCTAAATTAACATTAAAGGCAGTATTACAGAAACATTGAGTGACATTTGTGGCGCAGTGGTAATGTCCCAGCCTCTGAACCAAGAGGCTTAAGTTCAAGTCCCACCTGCTCCAGAGGTGTGCAATAATATCTCTGAACAGGTTGATTAAAAATATCTAGAGAAACATTGAAGAGGGCTGTTGTGGTGCAGTGGTAGTGACCCTACATCTGAGCCAGGAGACCTAGGCTCAAGAGGTGTGTCATAGTGCCTCTGAACAGGTTGATTAGAAGATAGCTACAGAATCATTGAGGAGGACCAGACTCCTTTCAGAGCTCAAGCTTTTTGGCCCAAAGTCTAAATGACACCCATATGACATCCTAGTCCATTTCTGTATAAGTCTTTTAGACTAATATACAACAATTGTATGTGTGGATTTCATGCGCATATGACTTATATTAATCATTTAATGTTTGTTTTCTCCAGTTCTGCTTCAGAACAAACAATTTGACCTGTTACTTTAATTATTGCTTCCATTGAGCTTTCAGTATTATCTCTCCCCGCCATTCCCCAAAAACAGTTTTCATTCTTTAACCGTTATAAAATCACAATGCAAAATAGTATTTGTCAACGAATGATAAACATTTCCCACTATTTATTTTCACTCCTGGACCTTTCACATTCATCTTATTCACTCCCTTCTTTCTTTCAAGTTTCCTTCAGATATCAGAGGAAGAAAACAAAAGCACAGATGCACACCTGAGATTTCAGTCACAGAAAAGATACAATACAGTTAAAAGAAATCACCACTTGGAGATTTATTGCCAACAATTGTGTGTAGGTCAAGCATCTCAAACACAATACATTAGACAAATCTCAGTTCAGAAAAAGGTATTAACACTTCACTGTGACAAACAGACCACTAATAGCATAAGTTACAAAATACATGCACAAGCAAAAAAAAAACTAAAGGTACAAACTCAAAGAAATCAGTAGCACAGTTGCAGACAAACAATAAGATACATCATTCATCAAGGTCTAGATTGCAAAGCTATGAAGGTATTTAATCAAAAGGATGAGAATTTAAAATCTCAGGCATTGGACCAAGAGCCAATGTAAGTGCTTAAGTGATGTGTGAATGGTTAGAGATTAGGATTGGATAGTAGAGTTTTGGAAGAACTGAAGCTTATGAAGTATGGAAGATGGGAAACCAACCAGAGCAATATTGAATGGTACAGAACATTTAGGAAGGACAGGAAGCAAGGAAAAGGTGAAAGGGTGGTTCTGTTAATTAATGATAGCATAAGCACAATAGAGAGAGATTATCTAGGACCGGGAAACTAGGATGTAGAAATAGTTTGAATAGAGATGAAAAGTGATAAGAGGGAGAGGTCATAGAAACAGATAATAGGGGCAGGAGTAGGCCATTTGGCCCTCTGATCTGGCTTTGCCATTCAATATGATCATAGCTAGTCATCCAACTCAGTATCATGTTTCCACTTTCTCCCCATTTCCTTGATCACTTTAACCCTAAAACTATCTCTAACTCCTTCCTGAAAACATTCAATGTTTTGACCCTAACCACTTTTTGTGGCAAAGAATTCCACATGCTCAACATTATTTGGGTAGAAAAATGTCTCCTCATCTCAGTCCTAAACAGCATAGGCTTCATCCTTAAAACTGTGACCCCTGGTTCTAGATCTCCCAGTCATCAGAAATACCCTTTCTGGATTCACCCTGTGTAGTCCTGTTAGAATTTTTTAGCTTTCTATGAGATCTCCCACATTATTCTTCTGAACTCCAATGAATATAGTCCTAACTGATCCAGTGTCTCTTCAAACATCAGTCCTGCCATCCCAGGTATCAGTTTGGTAAACCTTCATTGAACTGCCTCCAAAGCCAGAACATCCTTCCTCAGACAGGGAGATGTAAACTGCATACAATATTCCTGGTGTGGGCTCCACTGGGCCCTGTACAGTTGAGGTAAGACATCTCTGCTCCTGTACTCGATTCGCTATGAAGACCAACATTCCATTCGCCTTGTTCACCACCTACTGCACCTGTGTGCTTACTTTCAGCAACTGGCGTACAAGGACACCCAGGTGTTATTGCACCTCCCCTTTCCCAATCTATCGCCCTTTAGATAATCACCTACCTGCTTTTGGACGTCCACATTATACTTCATCCGCCAGGCATTTAACCCCTCACTCAACTTGCCCAAATCACACTGAAGCATTTCTGCATCCTCCTCACAGTTCACCCTCCCATCCAGTTTTGTACCACCTGCAAACTTGGACATATTACTTGTGGGAATGGTGTACAGGCCCCCTTATGGAAATCACATGGTATGATGGAATACAAAGGGAGAAATAATGTAAGTTTATCAGAATGGTGTCATCGTGGATATTGGAGAGGTTGAGTATGTTGGCCATGTACTCACTGGTTTTTAGAAGACAGAGAACAGACCTTATTGAAACATATTCTTAAGAGACTGACAGGGTAGATACCCTCTGGGCAGTTAAGGGTGGGCAATAAATGCAGGCTTATCTAGTGATGTCTATCCAATATAACATCCCATGAGCAAATTTATTTTTTCATCAGCAAGGGAATCAAGGTGTATGGGGACAAGACAGGAAAGTGGAGTTGAGGATTATCAGATGAGCCATGATTTCATTGAATGTCAGAGGACACTTCTGATCCTATGTCATATAGTCTTATAGACCTTTGGTCTTGAAAACACATGATGTAGGAGATATCATATTAGCATGGGTGTATACATGTAGCTAAATTTGCTGATGTTACCAACATAGATCATAAATTAAGTCGTGAAGAGAAGGTAGAGAATATGTAAAGAGATCTAAATGGTTTGAATGAATTGCCAAACATTTGTCTGATAGAGTATAAGATGGGAAAACGTGAAATTTTCCACTCTGGCAGAAACCCTACATCTTCAATCACCTAGAAGGACAAGTGCAGTAGAAGAATAGGAACACCACCATCTTCAAGTTCCCACACACCATTCTGATCTGCATCTATATCATTGTTCCTTTACTGTCACAGAGTCAAGGACATTTGGCCTTGGATCTTCAGGTAAATGTCCTCCAAGGTGGACTTCGGGATACACAACAACGCAAAGTCGCCAAGCAGAGGCTGATAGCTAAGTTTGGTATCCATGAGATGGCCTCAACCGGGATCTTGGGTTCATGTCACACTACAGGTGACCCCACCACACTATACGCACACACACACACACACACACACACACACACACACACACCCACACACGTGAATCTACGGGATGAATTTATATTTGCAGATACATTTTATTTTGTTCAAAAAGCACACAATTTATAGACAGTCAGTCAATATGGTGTTTTATAAATTCCTACTTTAGAAATAAAACCAGTCTGACTCCAAACTAAAACATGAACAGATTCTAAACAAGGTCTCACACCTAACATGCATTGTCTGACCTAACTTGTCATCACTTCTTTACACTGATTAAACCTTTAGTTCTCTCAGAACTGTGACTTGAAAGGAATTTGGGGATTTACATATATATATATTAATCAATTTAAACCTTCTAACTGATTAAAGATTTAACAGTATCTTAGGTTTGTTTAGTACATCCTCATCAGTGATGTAAACATTTGATCCTATCCTTATAAGTTCTGTGACTGATATTTCCTCTCCCACTAACACCTGAAGAAGGTCTGAGGCTCCGAAAGCTTACGCTTTCAAATAAACCTGTTGTACTATAACTTGGTGTTGTGTGATTTCTGTCCCCAGTCCAACACTGGCACCTCCACGTCACAGAATCCACAACCCTGGACTTCTCCTCCCAGTAATACCATGGGTGCATCTGCACTAGAGGTACGGCAGCAGTTCAAGAGGTTGACTTCAGTATTACTGTCTCAAGGATGAGTGACAAGTACTGGCCTTACCAGTGGCTCCTATACCCATAAAATAATAAGAAAGGTGTGAAAGGTGCTGAAGCCCACTGACGTTTTGATTTAAAAACCAGGGCTTTCACTTTGACAAAGTATCAGTCTTGTGCTTTGGCCGCGTGGTCTAAAGTTACTGAGTTTGTTCTTTGATTTCCATTGTAAAGCTGACTAACCCACTGCCCCACCTGTTTATCTCACAAGGTCTCCAATTAGAGGAGGCAAAATTATGCCTGGCCCTGGTACAGTATCCAATCATTCAAGTACATCCATATTGGCCAAAGTTACAGAAAGGGGCATGTTCAAATAGGTACTTACAGAAAAATGCATTGCTTTCATAAAAATTCATGCTGTTAGATATACAATTCTCTTTTGAATTGAATTCAATCATGTATTTTATATCACAAGAGAGCAGTGAATGATAAATCAATATATATATCTGACGCAAACGAAAACAAAGTTGCTGGAAAAGCTCAGCAGGTCTGGCAGCATCTGTGAAGAAACATTAACAGTTAACGTTTCGGGTCTGGTGACCCTCCCTTAGAAGGGTTCTATATATCTGATGCATATCACTGACCTAGACCTTGGTGTACAGTTTCAAAACTTCTAAGTATTGTGAACTCTGGAGTAGTGTAGAATTTCAACAGGTTGATTGAAGGGTTTTTGGAATGGACATATAAATGGAAAATGAATTTTAATGTAGAGATGTATGGCATGATACATTTCAGTAAGAAGAACATTGAAAGGCAATATAAAACAAAGGGGATAATTCTAAAGAGAGTGCAGGAGCATAACTGCACACATTGCATCAAATGAGCTCTTCATGAGGGAATTATACTATTAACTGAAAAGGAAGAATTTACAGGAGCGTGAAGATAAGGCAGGATAGGTGATACTAGGTAAATTGTTCCTTCAAAGAGCCATCACCACCACAACAGTGAGAATGGCCTCTTTTTGTGCTGTAACCATTCTATGATCACTTCTATAAATCCAGCACCAGAACACTAGGAAATGCTTTGATATAATTGATATCAAAGGGATTGCTGAACATAGAAGAAACTGAAATTCAAATGTTTTACAGTGATCATTTTTTCAGAAGTAAAGAGACAAAGCTATTTATGAAAAAGTCATTTTAATAACTGTACAGACAGATTGCCCAGGGCAAAATTCATGGCACAATGCTCCTTTCATTAGAATAATTTATGCGTTCAAAACAAAATGAAATCTTTTAACAAAAATGTCTTAAAACAGTTGGTACATACATTCTACTAATATTCTACACAAAATTACTGAAAAACAAAACCATGAAACTCAAGTCAAGCAAAAGTGAAATTTCTGAATTTGAAGTAATTTCTGCTATCCAGTAGCACGACAATTTCACACAAACCTATAAAATTATCACTTTGGTTGTTACTTCAGATAGCTATTCAAAAGGCAAATTTGGCAGTTGCCTCAAAGAATTATGCCTCATGACAACTTTATTAATTACATCATAAATCCCAATCCCAGTTCATTTAAAAGTGTTTGGTTTACAAAAGTTGTTCGGTAAGAAATCAGTTGTGGCAAATTAACTTTATATTCCTCTGGAACTACATGCAAATATAATTGGCATGGATCGACATCTTTGTCCAACTGTCTTTAAACCACAGCCCACCTCTGTAACATCAACTAAATATACAATGAAATACATATGCACATTCATCATTGAAAAAATAGTTTTGGAAGTTCATGTTACTGTTTCAAAAATCTTCAAAAAACATGAATACAAATTTGATATGCTCAAACGGTTGAAACAATTTGTTAAATTTTTCTTCCTTAATAAAAAAAGTGCGAAAATTCAGAACTGTATCTAATTTGTTAAATGCAGCCTGTATATTAGTAATATGTGAATGTTAACAGTCGGACTTTTTTCTTTCTGTCAATAGGGTTATTAAATTTGTTTAAAAATAAGTGCACTAACTTTGAGTTGAATAGCAGAGGAATATTTGGTAGTATTCTGGCTAGTCTGCTGACAGTTGAAAACAGGAAAATGGTGATCTGGGAAAGAAAACTTGGTCCTGCACTTATGATGGTCAGAACATCGGGACTAAAAACTGACAATCCCTCTACCCTTACAGGTCAATCTGCTCTTTCCCAAAGCAGCATGGAAGAGGCAAAATGCTCCACATATGAAGTTTAGTGGCAATAAGGGAACAAAGGAAAAGCAAAAACCTCTCAATCCTATGTACAATCAAAGTCCGTCCATGAGGTCACACTGTCTTGCAAATTAATTTCAGAGATAAGAACATCAGTGAAAGTTACAAATATGAAGGGTGCTGCTGACTTACTCACCTAATAGCTCCTAGAATGTCAGCTATCATTCCTATTTGGGCAGATTGGTACCTGATTCTCCTATACCCCTCCCTCCCACACCACCCCACACCTTGGATTTACAACTTCACTCACTGTGACGTAGCGGGCAAGTGCATTTCCTTACTGTGATTATGCTCCATATACTTGGTCAGTGGTCTCTTTTTACACTGTTTATGACGCTATTATACACATTTTATTCTCTTTTCAGTTTCCAGGAATGTTCTGTTATAATAATCAACTAACATACGCAACTTCAGTGAGCCTTGTTGCTGATGATACATTGCAAATATATCACAACGTTTCTTTGGTCCATGTGACTATTCCTCAGGACAGTAACGGGAGATATACCATCACATTGTCAGATTTGTTGTAAAAGATGCATGCGATAAAGTATCGTCTCCCTGCAGGCAGTAGGCATCACACAAAACACAGTCTGTCTGGTAAGATGAAAGCAAATTATAAGGGAAAGAGAGACACAAAAACCCACTGTACCAAGGAGCAATGCAGTCTTCTTTCACAATGTGGAAAAACACATCAAGAATAAAATATTTATGTGAACGTACTTTTGAACGTGAAATCCACTTCATGACTTAAGCGTTTATGGCTTTCCTGATATTTATCTTGAAAGTTGTTCTTTTACATTTCAACAGTTTGTTTAAACCGTTGAGGAGTAATGGCTCAGTGAAGTTATCCAGTGAACAGATAAAACAGATTAGAAATAATAAAACAGGTTTAAATCCTGGCCTGCGCTATTAGTTCAGATGGTGTGGCAGAAGTCTCTGTTAAAGCTCTTAGTGATATTGAGTTAGAGAGGGGGAATCTATTGAAAATTCTACTCCTCAAGGCTATGCAATAACTGCTGTTCATGCCTGGAGCAACTTGACTGAAAGATTTTTACATATTTCTGACAGTTACTGCTAAAGTTTAATTGTATTTGCCTCAAACCTGTCCATGCTTGTGTGCTGTTTTGATTAACACAATGGGCCAACTGAGGAACATATTTGAAAATATAACTTGACTTTTAAAGATTTACCCACTTGCTGCTCTGCCCAGGACTCTAAGAAACTACAGAAGGTGGTGTTCAGAGCCCAGACAATCATGGAAGTCAACGTTCCATCCATGGTCTCCATTTACACGGCCTGCTGCCATGAAAAGGCGACCAACATCATCAAAGACCCATCACACCCTGGTATTAACCTCCTACAACCTCTTCTGTCAGGCAGAAGAGACAGAAGCCTGAACACATGCACAAGCGGGTTCAGAAACAGCTTCTTTCTGGCCATTATCAAACTGTTGAATGGGCTCTAGCCTCAAATAATGTAACCTGCAGCATAACCTGTATGCCTCTAAGTCTTTTTGATTTGTACATCCTTTGCTTGCTGTGATCTGCCTGTACCACTCATAAACAAAACTTGTCACTGTAATTCAGAACATGTGATATTAAAACTAATCCAATTTGAAAATCAAATATACTGACCACCAAAAATTGATTATTTAAGCAGATTAAAAACTTTCAAGTTTGACCTCATTTTGTCCATGAGACTCACTTCCTGATCCTATTTCCACTAAACTGCTGATCCACCAACCCTGTCCCAGTATTCGTCACTAATGAAAACTGTTTTCTCCCTTCAGGTGTTGTCCCTCTCTCTTTTAAGTCTACTGCTACCACCCACCTCCATAAAAAAAAATCCTTGACCCCACAATCCTTGAAAATTATTGTTTCATCTCTAAACTCCCTTTCCTTTCCAATGACCTTGAATATTTTCTGCCCTCCAAATGCATTCTCATATTTCTTGCAGCTGCATGATTCATTTGAATCATTTCAATCAGTTTTCCACCGCGGTCACAGTGATAATATTCCCACCATCAAAAGCACAAATATTGTCCTACGTAACGTGATAAAAGTAAACTTTCTGTCCTAATCCTTCATAGTCTGTCTGCCTTTGGCACAGTAAACAGCAACACTCTCCTCCAATCCCTCTTCACCTTTTTTTATAACCATCACCTAATAATCCAATCACCAAATTAAACATAAGACTTGCAATGGCCACCAAGGCAGTGTAACAATAACAAAAAGAAAGGGTAGGGAGGGGACTGGATTAAAATAATGTTCAATGGGGATATAATGCACTCCAGCCCATGTGCCCAACTCTCTTGAAAAGCTCTGAGCTTACTGATGGACGCCATTGCTCCCTTTTGAACGTCATCTGGACACAAATGTAGCTGTGGAACAGAAACAGGCAGTCTAGATATATGACCCTCTCCATGCTGCACTGTCTCCACAAGGAGGTCCTCCAACCTGCGTGCCTCCCTTGAAACCGGATGCCCTAACATCAGTAGTGTGGAGCTGAAATGAACGCTAACAGGTTGATTAAAAATATCAACAGGAATGCAATCTTTCTGTATCCACCACCTCAAAGTATGATTGCATGGGATTGCTGCATACAACACCCTGTACCCCAGATTCCCAGTGGAAAGCAGGAGGACACCCTCATAGAGATCCCTCCACCCTCTTCATTGTTAGATATTTTCTTGATCAAACAGTTCAGAGGTACTATGACACACGTCTGGACCAGATGGGACTTGAATGTGGGCTACCTAGCTCAGAGGTAGGGGCACTACCTTGCCACAAATGCCCTTCATCCCTCTTCACTGTGTTATTTACCTTTTCTGATATCCAGCAGCGTTATCACACATGACTGAATGACTTACCTTCCATCACCAAATCACCCGTGGTATTTATCATCCATTAACCATGTTCTCATTGAGTAATTCACATGCAAAGCCCATTAAGAGCAATTCAATGGCACCAAAGTGAGACAAAGAGGCAGGGAGAGGGAGGGTATCAAATCAAAATGAAATTGAAGGGGTCCCTCTTCGCCAATTCTTTTCTTCATTTTTTACATCCAGAAGTACTCTTGCACACAACTAAGTGCTTTCTATTTCCCTATCACCCACGATATTTTTTCACCCATTAACCACTTCATTAAATCACTTCATTAAATAAAAATGGAGTTAGAAGGTGGGGAGAGAGGAAGGGGGATTAAATCAAAATAGAGTTGAAGGGGGCTGTGTCTGAGTGGGGTGCTCTTTGGAGGGTCAGTACAGACTCAATGGGCTGAATGGCTGCAGGGGTTCAATGATTTTAGGGAGACCTTCTTCACTGTTTTTTATTACAATATCCAGGCAACTGAACCTTTGTATTCCCATCACCAAATCACCCATGGTATTTTTTTAAAATCTATTAACTGCCAGCAGACCATCAAAGGTGAGGGAGAGGCAGGGAGAGGGGGAGAAGGCTAATTCAAAATGGAATTGGAAGGACAGATAAAGCACTCTGCCCGCTGTGGTGCCCACTTCTATCTCTGAAGGCATCGAATATACTGGTCCAGAGGTAGAGACACTACCGCTACACCACAAGTGCCCTCCATCCCTCTTCACTGTTTGTGAGCCACTGGGCCACCATGCTGCCCCTCTTCTCTAAAGTCAGCCCATTGTTCGGTTATAATTCTGTCTACTAATCTTTGAGTTGGATTAATTTGGGTTGGCTCCAGTCTTACACCATTGAAGTTAGCTTTCCCAGCTTATTTACTCTTACTTTGGCTTGTTACTTGTCCTGTTACATAGCTAACCCAAACTTAATGATACAATGATTATTAACTCCTAATTGTTGTCCTACTTAAATTTGATCCACTTGCCCACCAAAGTCCCAAGAAATGGGTTTAGCAACACCCCTTTTCCTATTGTGCTGGGAAATAATGCTGCAGAAAATTATGATGAATGCGTTGTAGGAACTCTGATCCCTCGCTTCCCTTCAATTATCCAAATATAGACTGGAACTATAGTAGTAGTGGAAAGCTCCCTTTTATAATCGTTGCACTTCTTTAACTTCCTTGCAACCATGCTCATTTCCATCTTTCCCAATTGTTGGCAGAATACAGTGTACATTGCGCAATGTAATTTCATTCTTTTTTTCTTAGCTTCAGCCAAATAGATTATGTCCTTGATCCCTCTGGGATACCCTCTTTCTTCAAAACATTAACACTCTCTTTAAATCCATAAAGCCACTTATCCTTTCCAGCTTTTCCTAAACACCTTGTATCCAAGAATATTAAATACCCAAACCTGCCCTTGTTTAGATTATTTGATGATCTTTGCCAGTTCCTGAATTGCTTAATGAAAATAATCTTTAACTGGATTGGACTGAAATTAATTTGGGCTGAAGCTTCTTTTCACAATTAATCAGTTACCAAATACATAGTGCAACATACAGTTTATTGATCTTTGATACATTCGTGATGACCTGTGCTGTTGCATCTTTGAATCTTGGAGATGGTGGGCTTAGAGTGCGAAGGGATTTTATTTGGGTGGGATGATGGAGTAACAAAACCTGCCACCTTCTCACTCCTGCCAGGTTAATTTTTGAGCAGGAAGGCCCACAGCTAACCTACCTGACCTGCTGCCACTTGAAACACTAAAGTCGCCAATTAAGGACGATTTAAGTGCCTCGCCTGCTGCAGCTGGAATTAAGCCAACTGCAGATGGCTCAGTTGCCCAGGCAGTGGGCCCAACAGGTCATGCTGTACAGGACTACTTCTCACCGCAATGGAGCAGCAAAATCAGTCACTCAAAGGTAATCTGTGCCTGAATGATGTATTGGACCATCAGCTAGGGTGTGTCTCATAGAATCCCTACAGTGTGGAAACAGGTCCTTCGGCCAAACAAGTCCACACCGACCCTCAGAGCTTCCCACCCAGACCCATCCCCATCCCCATTCCCCCATGACTCACCCAATCTACACATCACTGAACACGATGGGCAATTTAGCACATCTAATCCACCTAACATCTTTGGACTGTGGGAGGAAACCAGAGCACCCAGAGAAAACTGGTTGGTAAAACTAGCCCTGCAATTTTATTCAGGGTATATTGGGTGATGTGCATTGAGCACTAATTTTTGCAAAACACATATTGCATCTAAGTTGAAAACACTGCCAAGAAGTAAATGCGATCCTTGGACTTCATAAACAGAGACCTATTGTTCAAAAGCAAGGAAGATATGCTTCACTAAAATCAGAAAATTATTATCAGATCTGAGAGCATCTGCAGAAAGAGAAACAGAGTTAATAATTTGGGTTGATGAACTAATCACCTGATGAAAAGCCATTAATCTAAAATATGAACTTTGATTTTCTATCCCTGAGGATATTCCCAGACCTGTAGAGTTTTTCCAGCATTTTCTGGATTTATTTTAGACTTTCCAACATTAGTAATATTTTGTTAAAGAAAGAAATGTGTGCTGCCAAAAATGCCTTAATGGTTCAAAACATTATACAGCCATTACAAGCACTTTAAAATCATCAGGGGCAATTTAGCAGAAGAGTTTAAAATAATGAAAGGTTTGATGGAAAAAGTTAAGGCAGTTTCTAATAGCAAGAGGGTCAGAAACCAGAAGACAGAGATTCAAGGTGAGTTGCAGAAGAACCATGGATGATTTTTTTTCCACACAAGTTGTATTCACCAGAAAAAAAAGAGTTGGAAGTAAAATCAATGGTAACTTCTGGCTAATTGTATCGCTCTTTCAAACAGCACAAACATAATGAACCAAATGGGCCTCTTTCGTGCTGTAGGATTCTTTCTGTTGCTAAGATGGAACTATTGAAGTTTCCCTGTATCTGTGAGAGAATAAAATCTATTTTCAGTAACTATACAGAATCTGAAGTCAATCAGTTAAGTTGCCGCTTTGTGAAAGAAATTTACAGATCTGAAGATGATTGTAAATGATTGTAAATGTTTTGTTCCACATCAAAGAAAAACAGCACAAAACTACTTTTTGTCATACTTGAAATATGACAGATGTTTGGAACACAGTTATGTGGATAGATACGTAGTTAAATAGATATGTACACATTCTGTGGGAATTTGGCAATATATTTGCTTAAAGTACATTGAAATTGCAAATTTGTGTGTCGAAATACTGCACATTAAATTTCCTTGGGATAAAAGCCCACACTATCCAGAAAGATTTCAGGGGTAAGGTTTTGAAGTTGGATCAACATTGAAGCGATGGTGCACTTTGTAACAAAAAATTATTCTACTACTTTGTATATAGCCAATCCTGAAAAATTAGTGTGAAAATGTGCATTATATAAACAGCCACCATTTATGTACACAGTAGAAATATTTCTCTAAAATGATCAACTTTGTAAGTTGCTTGAAAGTACCATTTATATTCCATTGTATTCCCTCCAGTCCAGGAATCTATTATTTGGAATCACCAGTTGTCTGCAAATTTTTTGAGCAGACCCAAATATTCTCTCAAGGTCAGTGTATCATTTAGTACCATATTGTGGAAGTGGAAGCATGGAAATTGTAACATTTGGATAAGTAAATTTTTTAATGTAATGGTTATTGATGCTTTATGTTTCAAGTCACTATTTATATCTAGAGTTTTTTTTTCTGATTCACAAGCTTGTGTTTAGTCATTCCCATAATCCAGAAAATTCCAACATTCGGAACTGAATGGTCTCAAGTATTCTGGACTGGTGAGGTTACAGTATATCGTGAAAAATAAGCTTTGGAAAAATGCAATGAAAGAAAGAGTTAGGCACATAGATTTAGTTTAATGGACTAGTTTGGACACAAAGCAAACCAAGTGTGGTAATATTTCTCCAAAAATGTCAGACTGGATAGGGGCAGCACTCTTTCTTCAGATAAAGATTTGTGGCTTTCAGCCCCGTTCCAGAGACTTGGGCCTATAAATTTTGCCTCAGGCTTCAGTGCAGTAATTAGAGATCCATATATTATCTGAGATGCTACTTCTCAGATGAGAACATAAGCTGAGATCATGTTTGCCCTTTTAAGTGGATGGAAAAGATCTCATCCCACTGTGAAGAAGGAGTTCTTGTGTGTCCTGGCCAATAGTTATCCCCAAAACAGAATCATAACACGACCCATTTTCCGGTTACTTATTTGGTCTTGGTGCACAAATTGGCTCTATTATCTTTCTTTGCTGTGAAGTGCTTTGGGATGTCTGAAAGGCATTTTATCAACATTGACACTTCCTCAAACCAACGTTACAGACACTGCTACTGCTACTTTAACGCGATTAGACCATAAACTACAAGAAACCTTTGGTCAAGCAGAGTGATCTTGTTATCACATTAACCCAGTAATAGGGCATTAGGTCATTTCCTTTTTGTTTTAACATCCACATGCAAACTTGACTATGAGCATTAATCAGCATACCGTTGTCCAAGGTCTTCCCTCCTTAAACTGATGTCCATCAGCCGATCTGACTGGAAATCCATCAGATCAGCCTCATTCAGTTGATACATGACTGACCGCGATCTGTTGGACTGGAAGCCTCCACAGTCGCCTGCTGAAACCCCAGAGCCCATGGAGCGCAATGGGCGGCGCGTGGAGTACATCCGTCTCACGTTGACTGGGGCCCGTTTCCTTCGCAGTTTTCTCAGCACTCGGGACATCCAGATTGTGAGGCCAAGGAAGACCAGGAAAGCGTTGGCAGCCGATAAAATCAAAATAAAATGCTGCACATCCAGGGCACCTTTCTTCAGAGGCAAGGTGAGGACCCCCAGGCAATGATCGCGGGAAGCTACTTGGCACACATGGTCAGAGATGACACTTTCCAGGCACACAATATAAGGAGTCTCTGCCTGCAGTTCTCTCAGAGTGACCCATTCCAATCTATCCTTGACGTAGATGAAGCGATGAAATGTCACTGATTGGCCAAACCGGTCAAAGAGCACCCGAAAATGTATAGGGTTTCTGAAACCAGGGTGTGCTACCTTCCATCTGATCGTGGCAGTGGATGAGGTAACCTCATCCACTGTTAGGTTGGTAATGTAGAGCTTGTTAAACTCACATGGATCTGTTATCAGTGGTTTCTGCACTAACTTGTCCTTAGATTTGAGGAGATAATAACGCTCTGACTTGGATGAAACCAGGACAGTTGTGTAAGGAGTAAAGACTTCTAAGGTGTCCCGTGTCACAGTCTGCGACTGCGGAGCTTCTCCAACACTTCCCAAGCTCGGACTGGTTGTAAATGTTTTGGTTGGTTTAGGTAGGAGAATGACATGCTTACTTTTAGGCAATAGGTTGGACACCGTTGTCGGTAAAGAAGGTGCTTTCTGCCGGGTGTCAGCTTCTTGTTGGCGCATGGTTCTTTCAGTCTGCGTTTTGCCTGGCTGCAGGAACCGCTCCTGATCCGACTGCACATTGACGTGCACCGGGGACAGTACAATGCCATCTGGAGCACCTTGAGAATGGTTGACCAAAGGCTGTGCCTTCTGAGAGTGACACAGGTCAGCCCTGCCAGCTGCTTGCATCTCTGAATCTGTCAAATAATCGAGATATCTTCCATTCAGCACAGGGGGATCATTACACTGAACAAAGATGGTGAGCAGCCTTCCTTGACCGTGTGCCAAGCTCATCCACCGCTTTAAACCTTTGAGGCGGCAGTTGCACGTCCAGTTATTATCACTCAGATCAAGGCTATAGAGGGAGTTGCTGAACACAAACACATCCCCAGGTAGGTAGGTCAGGTGATTGCTCTTCAGTTTTAACACCTTGAGAGCTGTTAGCTCTTTAAACGCTTGTGGGTGCACACTGCTGATATGGTTCTGGCTGAGATCTAACTGTTCCAGCTTTTGCAAAGGGTCCAGCAGTTTATCTGGGATTTCTCTCAGTAGGTTACCATTAATGAGCAGCTCCGTTAACCCACCCAGGCCTCCAAAGGCTTCGGTGGCGATATGAGAGATTTTGTTCTGGCTGAGAGACAGCCTGGAAAGTTTCTGCTGCATTTGGAACACTCGGTTTCCGATATACTTGATATTATTCTCGGCCAGGATTAAAGTGATCAGTGACCTGAGATGGGCAAACACGGCCCTGTTTTGTAAGGAAGTCTGGTTATTCTTGGCAAGGTTTAAATATGTCAACTTCCTTAAGTTTATAAAAGTATTTCCACTGATGGTGTGGATCTGGTTGGACTCCAACTGCAGGTAAAGGAGGTTCCCCAAATGTTTAAAAACCGCATCTTGCAAAATCTTCAGAGAATTGCCGTCCAGTCTGAGCCTCATTAAATTACCTAGATGTGAAAACACATTTGGATTCAACTTCTTCAGGCAATTGTTATTCATATTTAAAAGCCTCAGTCTGCGGAGATAATGGAAAGCATTGACAGGGATGATAGAGATGATGTTATTGCCCAAGTAGAGTTCCTCCAGTCTGGCAAGTTTCTCGAAAGTTTTGGGATGAATGTACTCGATCTTGTTGTACTGTAAATCCAGCCGGAGCAGCCCGGTGAAATGCGGGAAGTCCAAGTCGGAGATGTTGCTGATAAAGTTGCCCCCTAAGCTGTAAGTCAGGATGTCCGCAGCATTTTGCTGGGTTTCCGGAACCGTGCGGAGACCTCGGTTTGTACACAGCAGGTTCTGGAGCTGGCACTCACATTGCGAGGGACAGAACGATTCAGCAGAGCAGATCAAACAAAGAAATAACAGCCAGACCATCCACAAACTTTCCATCCCCAATGGTCAGCTGCCTTGGCTTTTTTTTTTATTATCCTTTGCATTCCATCTTCCTTTGCGGTGGGGGTGGGGGGTGGGGGAGCAGTTTCTAAGAGTTTTGTTTGAGACAAGAGAGCGAGCGATGGTGAGACAAGCAGACAGCTTCGTCCATCTATCCGTTGCTACATGCACGCAGAGAGAGATGAACGCACTTGGTTAACTTCTTTTGCAGACTGCATTTGGAAATACAATTAAATCCACCCCCTCCCCCTTCCCTGGTTGTGGAGACAAATCTTGGAGGCTCTTTAGCATTGTATACAAAACAGTGCCCCTAAATCGTCGAGTCTCGCAATCCTACAAGCACCCAAGACGCAAAAGGGGGAACTTTGGACAGTGGCAGATTTAGAAAATGCACTAACCTATGCCAAGAAAACAGCCGGAAATTTGTACTTCCCTGCATTTCCCTCAAGAGACTTCGGCCAAAACGCAGATGTGTTTATGCGAAGGCCGAGGAGGCAGTGGGAGGGGTATAATATCGAGATACATTGTCCAGGACACTTTCACTGCCAGTGGCTTCAAGCGATCTGCAAAACGCACAACAGGCTTCAGTCAGAGTAAATCAGTGACTTTTATTCTGCGGAAGCTCAGTTTAACACTGAAAGCCGTTATTTCATCTGATCTATTGTTACGGCCTTGGATGGAACTCCATCACTGAATTTATTTCCGAAGCCTGAAAGTTTATTTCTTTTAAAACATTGTTGGAAACTTTGGAAACAAAAGTAATTCTCCAGCTAAAGATGTGGAAATATAAATATGATGATTGAGAAAAACGTTGAATTGTTGTACATTGCAACACGCGGATGAGTACAGTTTGGAAACAAATTGCGGTGTTCTTAGATGTTAATATCAGATTGAATGTGCAGAAATTGGCGCCATTAAAAAAAACTGACTGATGGTTAAATCGTTATGCTGTAAATTAAGATATGGACTCAAGAGAATCTTCCAGACATCGTTTTGCCAAGTAGCAGACCAAAGTGCTGTCCTGAAATAAGGAATTTCTGGACGTACCAGGTTTTGACAATTCCCCTGGAAATTTCAGTCAAATGTCAATGATTTATTTATTAATATGTGGCTGATTTCACCGTTCAGGCTGTAATAAAAAAAACCCCCAAAGTTAACAGATTTAATAGTTTCCAATTATTGAAACGTTTCTACCTAAGTCTTTGTTAGTGAATTTATTTGCCTATGTATTTGCCAATGTTTTCATTGTTTGTTGGTGAATCTTGGCAAGTAGTAGTTAATCACATTTCATTCAGGGTTGCACTGCTGTCCTATTGTGAATGGTTTGGCATAGGCACTGACTTGATTTGGACTGAGATACCTGGGACATTCCAAATCAGAATGTATGTATGTTATCATTTAACAAAAGCCAAAAATAAATGGCAGTGTCCAATCTAACTTTTAATATGAGCTGTTCATCAAGTAGGAACAACTTATCTTGCCACTATTTTATTGATTACAGATTGGACATTGGAATTTCAGAAACATGCCTTCTGGTGTATGTTCAGAATTTAGTATTCCTCCATCTAAAGTATTGGTGACTTAGTTGGTTTAATTTGAGTTTTATTGCGCCAAGTTCTAAAGTGTGATTTAGCCTAAAAAGCTGCATGAATTTTGTGATGTCAGCGTCTTGTATAAGGTCAATTAGATATACTCAATATAGGAACTTTATAAAGTGTATCTCAGTGAATCTGAATCCTTTCCAAGATCACAAGGATAAACTGAAGACAGTTAATGGCCAAAAGATTTGCATTGCCTCTAGTGCACATTAAGGACAAAGAGTTTATAAGAGTCTGAATTTGTAAGAACTTGTCTATTTACTAGGGGTTAACAGCTGCAAACACAAGATTGGAATGACGTTGGAATGGAGCTGTAGAGCAAGAATCCCAGACAGTATTTATTTTTTAAAGGCAAAGTTCAACAAAAATTAAACAAAAATAATTTGACTTGAGTCTTCAATGTAGTTACCAACCATTGGTTAAACTTGAATTCATTTGATGTGGACAAAACCTCTGATGAAATGTTCCAGCTGGAAATTGTTGGTGAACTATTTGGATCCACAGTTCCCATTTTAGCATACCTATTATCCAATCAGATCCAACTGAATATACATTCAGTAGCAGGAAGCACCAACTGTCAATCTTATTTAAAGGGATCAATTACTTTCAGCTTGGTTGCTGATTGTAACTCTGGCTGTTGCTGCAATTGTATAAATGATGGCGTTTTCAAGAATTCTTTAAAGAGTCATAGAGATATACAGCACAGAAACAGACTCTTCAGTCCAACTCATCCATGCCGACCAGATATCCTGAATAAGTCCAGTCCCATTTGCCAGCATTTGCCCCATAACCATCTAAACCCTTCCTATTCATATCCCCATCCAGATGCATTTTAAACGTTGTAATTGCACCAGCCTCCACCACTTCCTCTGGAAGCTCATTCCATATACGCACCACCAGCTGCGTGAAAAAGTTGCCCTTTAGGTCCCTTTTATATCTTTCCCTTCTCACCCTAAACCTATGCCCTCTAATTTTGGAATCCCCCAACCCGGGGAAAAGACTTTTGCCTATTTCCCTTTTCCATGCCCCTCTTGACTTTATAATCCTCTATAAGGTCATCCCTCAGCTTCTGACTTTCCAGGAGCCCCAGCTTATTCAGCCTCACCCTATAGCTCAAACCCTCCAACCCTAGCAATATCCTTTCGCTATAGGGAGTGATGTGGTAGATGTTGAAGCTGTTGGGCCTGACTTCACAGCACAAACCACTGGCTCTCAGTCTTGGATACACTAGTAGCCATTCCCCCTAGAATGCAACATGACTGTAAGAGTGAACTGAGAGCCCCCATAGCACAGAATGCTGTTGGAACAGAGAGGTGAAGGACAGGGAAGGACGGTACAACTGCCAGAGTGTTTAGGGTACAATTGCTTTACTTGGAACTCAGTAAGGAACAATGTCTAAAATACAGGCTCTTCACTAAGAACTCTAACTGAAACCTGTTACCTGCAGCAGGTACAACAGCAACCCCACAGTAGAGTGGGAAGCACATTTCTAGTGGCTGTGAGGATGACTATGACAATCAACTTTCATGTATCTGAGTTCTCCCAAACTGGAGGTATTTTTATAGATTCATAGAATTCCTACAGTGTAGAAGCAGGCCATTCAGCCCATCGAGTCCACACCACCCCTCCAAAGAGCATCCCACCTAGACCCACCCCCTACCCTATCCCTGCATTTCCCACCCTAGACATTATTGGCAAGTTACCATAGTGAATCCACCTAGCCTGCACACCTTTGGACTGGTTTGCAGGTAGCTTACCATCCAACATTGCATAGAGGAGCCTGTCCCTCAAAAGGCACGACGGACATGATCTTTATTGTAACAGAAACCCAAAAAAAGTGCATAGAGCAGGTGCAACCTCAAAACGTGGCCTTCTTGAATCTCATGATGGCTTTTAACTATCAACCAGGAGGGATTACGGAGGACCTTCTTCAAATTTGGTTGACTGCAGAAATTCATCACCATGGTTTGCCTGCTGCATACCAGCATGCAAGCTTGGTTTTTCACCAATAGATGCAACGTAAACCCAATAAGTGTGCAAATAGGGTCAGGCAGGCATTTTCTCCAACCTACTCATTGGAATACTTTGCCTAAATCTACAGTTTCCAACTGATATGGAGCTAATCTACAGGACAAGCTGTTCAACCTGGGTCACCTTTGGTCCAGAATCAAGACCACTCCGTCTTCTGTCATTGAGCTATAATATGCAGACAATGCCTGCGCATGCTCACACTCAGAGGCTAAACTATCATCGATGCATTCACAGAGGCATATGACAGAATGGGCCTTAGGCTAAAGATCTAGAAGACAAAGGTCCTCTCCCAGCCTGCTCCCACAAAACTGTCACCCAACTATCAAGACCCACAATGAGCCACTGAGCAACATGTTTCAATTCTGATAGCCTCCTCACAGCAAGGGCAGACATCAAAGACAAAATTCAACTGTGTCCCCCAGTGTGCCAGCCTTTGGCCATCTAAGAAACAGAGTGCTTTATGGCCAAAACCTCAAAATTGTTACCACTCCTGGCCTGCAGTGCAGCAGTGTTACTAACTCTCCTGTATGTATCTGAGACAATGACAATCTACAGCAAACGCTTCAAACGCCTTCAGAAAGAACACTAGCAATGACTCTACAAAATTCTGCAAATTCACTCGTACAATATGTTCTTCAAAATCAGTGCCATTTCTCAGGATAACATCCCAGCACCAAGGCACTAGTTACCATCAATCAGCTACACTCAGGGAGCTATATCATCCACTTGCCTGAGACAAGATTGCCAAAATGAGCTCTCTACTCTAAACTTAGTCATTGCAAGCAGTTACCAGGAAGGCAGAGGAAATGCTTCACAGTTGTCATCATAGCCTTTCTGAAAAAATATTATGTCTCCATGGACTCATGAGTATCTTCAGCTCAATACCACCCAAATGGAAAAGAAATATTTGCCAACCATTTTGCATCTCCAACAGACCAAGGTGGTGGTCAAGCACAAACAGTGGAAGGAGAATGTGAAAACCTTGAGCATCCAATACCCCCATTTCAATAAACACCAAGTACCTCAACTGTGGAGGGTTTGTGAATCCAGCAGTAGACTGCTTACACATCTTGGGACCCTCAACTCCAGAATGGACGGAAGTCTTCATATACCTAAGGACTGCCTAAGAGAACCTAAGATTACCGAGGCCCTCTACTCCAAGAGAACTGACTATTTTTCAATCTCTGACCAGACTGCAGCAAGTGGAGTGAGCTCATGGTTTTATGGGATTGCCAGCTTTCATCATTGCTGTTTACTTGTTGTTACATTACTCTGAGGTAGCATTTCTTGAATATCTGAAAGGAGAGTGGTACAAGGATAGGGTGTTCTGGGACACAGGGTCGTGAAAGTAAGAGGTCTGTGCTTAAAATGAATCTTGTAAATTAGAAAAGATTGGAGATGAGGGGAAAGGAAAATGTGAGAAGAATTCACCTTATGAGATGGCACCAACATTTCCTATGGTTTTTACTTTACCTCTGGTCATGATTTCAGTGATGGCCATTCCAATGAAGGAGAGCATCATCTTGTTCATTGGGATATGGATATTGAAACACATCTAACCCCTACTGTGTTGTACCTTCTACCCTGAATTATGTAGTGCCTCATTCTACAAGAGGCAGGGAACCATGTTAGCGAGTAATGTTCGTAACCTTTTTGTGCATTGTGTTGGTCATGGTTGAATAGCTGCTGTTTGTGCACGCTGTGAGATATGGATATGAAGCTTGCAAAATTGTTAAGTAAAGAGGTTGATGTGAAGTTATGAATGTGAGGTAAGAGCCCTGATTGATAGACATTGTTAGCAGCTGAGTGGATGAAGTTTGGCGCATTGAGCAGTTGCTGAGGGGTGTGATAAAGCTGAAGGTGCGTTCACTGGCCTTGACCACTCATGTCAGAGCATTGTACTTTTGGGGCACTACATCCAGTTCCTTGGAGCTTCACTCTGGCATTGACAGCCACAGAAAATGGTCCCAATATTTTCTGAAAGTGTGACTGAAAAGCTTCTGTTTCAATGTGGATAAAGTATATCTGTCCCCTTTTGAATTTCTACGCTTGTATCTCAAAACCATGGAGCCTGCCTTGTTCCATATTGTACCATTCCTGGCTATTTCCTGAAACAGTCAGATGACACATTTTCTGCTGATTCCCAACACCATCCCTTTAAGAAGTGTAAATTGCCTTTAAGTAGTACAGGCTACTTTTAGCTGGTGTTTGTTTCTTGGAATTCTGGGCCCCATGCAGCCACTGAACAGTGTGGTTAGCACTGGCCACATCCTGGGATCATGTTAATTCACCAGCTGCACAAAGTTTGTGGGTAACTTGTATCAGAAGCAACAGGCATAGGTCCAACTTACATCATTATCCTTGTGTCCATTTTGGGGGAAAAGAGCATCAAATTTCATCCCTGTCTCTCCACAATTTTTAGAAGAGTTGTTTCTGCCATTATAGCGTAACAACTCATAAAAGAACAATTTAATAGCAACAGAGCTTCTGTGGTTCAGTCTGTACTTCTGAGCCAGGAGGCCCAGGTTCAAGTCCCACCTGCTCCTGAGGTGTGTAACAACATCTCTGAACAGGTTGATTAGAAAATATCTACAGCTACAGAACTTGAATCTAAATTGTCAGAAGCTTATCAATATACAGAATTTCATTTTTAAACAGTATGGAAGTTGAAAGTCAAAGGAAGCCAAATAACTAATTTATTTTCAACAGTCACTTCCTAAAAATTAGGTGCTTGAAATGCACAGAAGGCAAGTTAAATTGAGTGTGGCTATAAAGAACTTAAATAGCAGCTATTACAGAAAAAGGCAGTGAATATCATCAAAGCCACAACTCACACAGAGTCGCTGAATTCTCACAGTTCACTCAGCCCATTGTGTTAGCACTGGCCCTCTCAAATGCATTCCAGAATCTAATCACTCAATCTGTGAGAAAGATATTCCTCACATTGCTTTTACTTCTTTCACTAATTACTTTAAATCTGTGGTTCTCACTTTCAATCCTTTCATGAGTGGGAACATTTTCTCTCTATTCAATCGGTCCAGACTTTTCATTATGAAGACTTCAATAACATATCTTCCATGCTTCTGGCCTCCAAGGGAATAGCCCAAAAAGAAATCAACCTCTGAAATGAAAACTAAACTTGAACGAAGTGACCAAGATCAAGAACAAACCATTTGAAGTGAAAAGATACTCGTCTGGGGATGAGGAGATAGAATGGAAAATGGTGATGTATGAACTTATCAAATACTAGGATGCGACTTTCAACAGCAGGACTATGATGTTAGTACAAAGTTGAAAGAACAAAACTCGGAGATTGTATAGATCACAACTACAAACTGCAATGAATTCAGGATACATACAGTTGTGTAAAAATTGAAATCGAGGAACTAACATTTTAATGATGAGAACCCTGTTGAAAGAGACTCTAAACAATGAAGAATTTAAGACAATGGTGGAAATTATGCACCAAAAAGTAAAGCTGTTCTTAAGACTCAAATATTCCCAAGTGCAGAATAGGGAACAATGTGGTTACCTATAAATTGGTAATGCTTCTTGTGGGATAGTAATGCACTGTGTTACAGCTATTCATTAGCACAATTTGATACAGCAGAGATAAAGAACTAGCTATTGAAAATAGCTAACCAGCAGCTGCAGTGCTTTAACTGAAAACAGGTGAGAGAAGAAGGCTATTGAAAGGTCAGCACTGAACAAATCTGAAATTATTTGGACTTTTTTTTGCAGGATAGAAAGCTGTGGATTCTCAGGGAAAACTAGCAGAATGAAATGGAAACTTACAGTTAGTCTCCTTGCACAGAAAAGCTCGTACCTCTCAGAGGGAGCGGCAGTATTACCAGCAAAACACGCCTGGAAAAGTTCGACCCTTTTTAAGAGCAGATTGACAGTTTCAGCAACCTCAAGCCAGGAATATTAACCCTCTGGTTTCATGAACGGATGTTTTTCTAGTGAGGCAAGGTATCTCTGGCCTTGTATAGAGCATGGGCTGGACATTAGTTTGCCTCAATGCAATGTAAGTGATCAAAAAATCTAAAAAAAATAGAAACATCAAGAGTTCAATAGTCCATAAGGAAAGGATATACACAACAATTTGTCTAAAGATCAATAGAAGAGGAACTTAATTTGTTAAAACAGTTAAAGAAGTTCAAAATCTTGAAAAGATTGTCTGGAATAAGCCTAATAATTCTAAGGAGCAGATCATCTAATCACCCTCCTCTGCAATTGCCTTTGTACTCATACCATAGAGGGAACAAGCATTTTATAGTTACTAGTGACTATGAACTTCAGCCAATTCTCAGATGTCTGACCTGGGGGTACCCCCTAGGATGAGCTCACAGAGTTTCTGTAATCTCGCTAGTCTCCCAGGGAAGGAAAGTAAAACTCCAATGGAAAGTAATTCCCATGTGAACTAATTGGATCCGTAAAATTAGCTGAAATATATGTCTAAATAGTTGTTAGCTCTTATCTAGATAATGTATGTTTAATGTAAGAACTGGTTCTATCTCATAATGACCCTAGTAGAGGTATAAAATGAGGTTTAGGAACAAGTGCATTAAAAACTGTGTCATCTAGTAAACAAGGAATATAGTGCATTCAGTAATATAGATGGTGCACTTATAGCCATTTTCAGTATGAAACAAACTGAGACGTAAGGATTCAAAACACTTTAATGGTGGCTAAAGGATACATTCTTATCAGAAAGGGATATAGACAAGCCGAAGGAAGAAGAAAAGAGTTTCCAGTAATGTATTTCTTGCCATTCAGAAGTTTTTGAAATTGGTGTTCGTTTTCACCTGTAACTCCATTTAAACCATTAGGTTCCACATGGATGCTGATGTCACCCAGCTCAGTGTCACCACCACTTCTTTTGACCCCTCAACCAAATTCCCTTGTGGTACTTTTCTTGGTTGTGAACAGCCCCTTTAAGATTGTTTCTTGGTCACACTCATGTACTATTTAAAATAAATGTTGGTCATTGCCTGTTCGATATAATCTGCATTGCCACGCAACCAGCTAGCCTGCACAGAACACTGCTCGCCATTGCCCATGATTTGGCATTTAGTTTTACCGACATCCAAGGATAGACGAGAGGAAATTTCCTCCAACTAACTATTGGGAAGACTGAAACAATTGTCTTCAGTCTACTCTACAAGCTCTTTTTGCCAGCCATTGACTCCATTGATTCCTCTCCCCGGCCACTTTCTGAGGCTGAACCAAACCATTCATCACCTTGAGATTGAAGTTGACCCCAAGTCTGATCCCATATCTTCTCCACTACCAAAATTGCACACTTCCACTTGCATAGTATTGCCATGCAGCCTTAACTTACTTATTGGTGAAACACCCACCCATACCTTTGATAACTCTAAATTTGACTAGTCCAATGCTGCCCTGGCCAATCCTACACCCTGTGTAACATTGAGTTTGTCTAGAACTCTGCTGTTTCCATCCTAACTCACATCAAGTCTAATTCATCTGAGACCACTGTTCTTGGTGGCCTGCTTGACTTCCAGTCCAGTGTCAACTCAATTTTAAAATTCACGTTCTTGTTTCCAAATCCCTTCATGTCTTTGCTTCTCCCTATCTCTGCAAGGTCCTCCAGTCAAACAACCCTCTAAGATCTCTGCTTTTCTTCCAATTTTGATTTCGTGATTGATATTGATTTTCAAAAGGGGTGGCAATGACCTAGTGGTATTATCACTAGACTATTAATCCAGAGACCTAGGTAAGTTTGGCGGGGGTGGGATGGGACTCTGAATAAGAGAGGGGCCAAGAAGTCAGGGGAAAATACATTAGCCGTCGAAAGTAAGTTTTCTATTCAGAATAGCCAGGGGCACGTAAAGGGAGAGAAAAAACTTCTGGTTTAAAGTGCATTTATTTCAATGCACAAGACCTGACTGGTAAGGCAGATGAGCTCAGAGCATGGATTGGCTCTGGGGACTGGGGAATTATAGCCATAACAGAAACATGGCTGAGAGAAGGGCAGGATTGGCAGCTCAGTGTTCCAGGATACAGAAGCTACAGGCCTGACAGAAGTACAACTAAGCGAGGAGGGGGAGTTGCCATTTTGATAAGGGAGAACATAACAACAGTGCTTAGAGAGGATAGTCTTAAGGAGTAATCAAATGAGGGCATATGGTTAGAACTTAGAAACAAGAAGGGGATGGTCACTCTGTTGGGACTGTATTATAGACCTCCAAATAGCCAGCGGGTACTAGAGGAGCAGATATCTGTAAGAATAATAGAGTAGTATTGGTTGGAGTTTTTAATTCCCCCTGTATTGACTGGGCCACCCAGAGTGTAAAAGGCCTGGATGGGGTGGAATTTGCCAAATGTGTCCAAGAAAGTTTCCTAAATCAATACGTAGAGGCCCCTACTCAGGAGGGTGCAACACCGGACCTCCTCTTAGGAAACGAGATTGGGCGAGTGATTGAAGTGTCAGTCGGAGAGCACTTTGGGTCCAGTGACCATAATTCTCTTAGTTTAACCATAGTTATGGACAAAGACAGGACAGGTCCACAGGTGAAGATGCTGAACTGGAGCAGGGCCAATTTTGGAGCCATTAGGCAGGATCCAGCAGTGGCCAATTGAATGAGTCTGTTTGAAGGAAAAGGATCATCTGAAAAATGGGAGGCTTTTAAAAGTGTAATATCAAGAGCCCAGGGACACTGTTAGGGTGAAGGGAAAAGCTTGCAGTTTTAGGGATCCCTGGATGACGAGGGATATCGAGGATCTGGTCAAGAAAAAAGAAGACATACATTGGGTTTAAGCTATTGGGCTCAAGTAAATTCCTAGATGATTTTAAAAAGTGTAGGTGCACACTAAAGAGGGAAATCAGGAGAGCAAAAAGAGGGTATGAGGTGGATCTGGCAGATCAGATTGAAGATAATCCCAAGAGCTTCTATTGCTATATTAAGACTAAAAGGGTGGCAAGGGAGAGAATAGGTCCCCTTAAAGATCAGCATGGCTGTCTATCTGTGGAGCCACAGGAGATGGAGTAGAGTTTTAGTGAATATGTCTTCTCAGTGTTTACTGAGGAGAGAATGATGGATGCTAAGCAAATAAGGGAACCATGTGGGGATGTTTTGGACCACATGCACATTACCAGAGAGGAGATGTTTGCAGCCTTAAAGTGCATTCAGGTGGATAAATCTCCTGAGCCTGATCAAGTCCATCCTCGGATGTTGTGAGAGGCAATGGAAGAAATTGCAGAAGCCCATGCAGAAATTTTTGCCTCATCTTTAGCCACTGGTGAAGTTCCAGAAGACTGGAAGGTGGTTAATGTTGTTTCATTGTTAAGAAAGGTAACAAAGACAAGCCAGGGAACTACAGGCCAGTGTGCCTGTCATCAGTGGTAGGCAACATTTGGATAGTCAAGGTCTGGTAAGGGATAGCATGGATTTGTCTGACAAATCTTTTAGAGTTTTTCAAAGAAGTAACCAAGAGGATAGATGAAGTTAGGGCAGTGGATGTTGTCTATATGGACTTTAGTAAGGCCTTTGACAAGGTCCCACATGGCAGGCTAGTCATGAAGATTAGGTTGCATGGAATCCAGGGAGAGCTAGCTAATTGGATTCAAAATTGGCTCGATGGTAGGAAGTAGAGGGTGATGGCTGAAGTTCGTTTCCCGGACTGGAGGCTTATGACTCGTAGTGTGCTACAGGAGTCATTGCTGGGAACTTTGTTATTTGTTATTTACATAAATGATCTGGATGTGAATATACAAGGCATGTGAATGAACAATCATGCCTATGATTAGTAATTTTGCAGATGATACAAAATTAGGAGGTATCGTTGATAGCGAAGAATGTCAAAAAATACAGAGGGATCTTGATTAAATGGGGAAGTGGGCTGAGAATTGCCAAATGCAATTCAATACAGATAAGTGTGAGGTGTTGCACTTTGGAAAGCCAAATCAAGGTAGGACCTATGCAGTAAACGGTAAGGTCCTGAGGAGTGTTGTGGAACAGAGAAACCTAGGAGTATAAGTACATAGTTCATTGAAAGCAGCATCACAGGTGGACAGGATGGTGAAGAAGGCATTTAGCATGCTGGCCTTCATCAGTTGAGGCATTGAGTATAGGAGTTAGGACGTTATGTTACAGTTGTATAAGTCGTTGGTGAGGCCACACTTGGAGTATTGTGTACAGTTTTGGTCACCCTGTTATAGAAAAGACATAGCTAAACTGCAAAGTGTGCAAAGAAGATTTATGAGGATGTTGCCAGGACTAGTAGGCATGAGTTATAGGGAGAGGTTGGCCAGGATAGGACTTTATTCCTTGGAATGTAGAAAATGAGGGGTGACCTTATTGAGATGTAGTAAATCATGAGGGGCATAGATAGGATGAATGCATATAGTCTTTTTCCCAGGGTTGGGGAATTGAAAACTAGAGGGCATAGGTTTAAGGTGAGAGGGCAAAGATTTAAGAAGGATCTGAGGGGCAACTTCTTCACACAGAGAGTGGTGCATATATGGAATGGGCTGCCAGAGAAACTGGTTGAGGCAGGTACAATAGCAACATTTAAAAAACATTTGGATAGGTACATGGATGAGAGGGGTTTAGAGGGATATGGACCAGATACGGGCAATTGGAACTAGCTGAGTGGGAACCATGGACTAGCTTGGGCCAAAGGGCCTGTTTCCATGCTGTATTACACTATGAGTTTATGACTGTAAGTTCCAGGGACCTGGGTTTGAACCAGACCATGGCAGATGGCTTACACGTGACTCCAGACACACAGCAATTTAGTTGGCTTTTAAATGCACTCTGGGAAATTAGGGATGGGTAATAAATTCTGATCTGACCAGCGACGCCCATATCCTGCGAATGAATTTGAAAAAAGCTCCACGTCTTCAGTTCTGGCCTTCCCTCCCTAAACTGTCTACCTCAATCTTTCTTAAAGCTGACTCCTAAAAGCTACATGTGACCAATGTTTTGTTCACCCATCCTCCTATCTCCATTTGTGGCTTGTTATGTTTTCATACACCTTGGTTGAAAAAGCATTATAAATGCAAGTTGTTGCTTGATCTGGTAATCTGATAAAAGCCTTTGGAGGTTTGCATGTTGTTTAATTACTAGAACTATTTAAGGGACAAAACCAGGCTGGCCCCATAACAGCAAGAGGGATAAGAAATATCTTAAGAAGTGAAATGGTGTGTAATTCAAACATCTAGATATAAAATTAAGAAAACATCCATGACAGAGTAACTACACAACAAAATTATGGGAAAGGCTACTGCCACAAAATTTGGGTGGCAGTTTGAGCTACATATGTTGCCTCTGGAGTAAGCCAAGCTGGATGGCACAGAACAAAGTATAAAGAACAATACAGCACAGGAACAGGTTCTTCAGCCCTCCAAGCCTGCACCAATGCAGTTTGCCCTTCCACACTAAAACTATCTTCACTTACAGGATCTATATCCCTCTATTCCCTTTGTCCAGGTGCTTCTTGAATGTTGCTATTGTGTCTGCTTCCACCACCTCCTCTGGCAACGTGTCCAGGCACTCACCACCCTTTGTCTGAAAATCTTGCCTCGCACATCTTTTTTAAACATCCCCCCTCACACCTTGAACCTGTGTCCCATACTAATTGACCCCTCCACCCTGGGAAAAAGTCTCATACTTTCCACTCTATCCATGCCATTCAGAATCTTATAAACTTCTACCAGGTTGCCCCTCAACCTCCTGCGTTCCAATGCAAACAAACCCAATCTATCCAACCTTTCTTCAGGCTAAAATCTCCCATGATGGGCAACATCCTGGTAAACCTTTTTGGTACCCCCTCCAAAGCATCCTTACCCTTTTGGTAGTGTGGTGACCAGAACTGTACGTAATATTCCAGGTGTGACCTAACTAAAGCTCTATAAATCTGCAGCATAACTTGTCTATCCTTATACTCAATACTCCTTCCAATGAAGGCCCACTATAGGGCCTTTTTAGTACCTTATCCACCTGCGCTGCCACCTTCGGTGATCTGTGGACCTGCACATCTAGATCCCTCTGCATATCAATACTTCTTAGGGTTCTGCCATTCACTGTATAATTTCCACTTGTACTTGACCCTCCAAAATGCATTACCTCACATGTCTCCTGATTAACCTTCATCTATCATTTTTCTGCCCATGCCTCCAGCTGATCTATATCCTCTGTATACTCTGACAATCCTCCTCACTATCTGCAACTCCACCAAACTTTGTAACATCTGCAAACTTACTAATTAGACCAGCTACTTGTTCCTCCAAGTCATTTATGTTGAGGTATGGCATTAGTGCAGACACTGGGAAAATGTCAAAAGTATGTAGAGTAGGCAGACTGTAACATCAGTCAGTTTGCAATATTGATTTCATTTTAATGCAGGTCAGAGTTGCTCAAGATCTCCAGAGAGCAATTCTTCTACGTCAATTTCAGTGAAAAACATTTTAGACACCTATTACAGTCAGACCTTCATCCTTAGCAGAGTGAGGGTGGCATTGACAGTGACTAAGAAACTGGCCATGGCCGTGAATTTCTGCACATTAGACTCCAACCAGGCTCGAGCAGAGGGTATGTCCAGTAACTTTCATTTCACCATGCACTGTTAAGTAAAGACAATGTTGCTGCATTCAAGTGAAGGTACTACATTTCATTCTGTCTCTCTGGAAAGAAACAGAAACTTGCTAGAATAGGGACCTTCCCATTGCTTCAGGAGACAATTGATTGCACAAATTGTTCTGCTGCTGCTACACACAAATTCTGGAGGAGCCCTGGAGTACTCTATCAACTATGGGTCACAGTTAGTCGTGGTCGGCTATATCCTGCACACTCTTACCATCATGATGGCACAGTCCTTATCACCAGGGATATGGAGAGCAGTTGAAGAGGAGGAAGGGAGAATGGCAACCAATCCATCCCCTTTTTTGGCTAGGTTGTCCGTGATTGACTCATCCAACTGCAATACCAGTAACCACAATACCAATCCCCCATTCACCATCAGTCCCACACCTTCCAAGGAAATAGGAATAATAGTCCACACCGATAAGTGGATGGGCCACACCATCCAAACATATGTCCTAGAACTTTCTATCAATGTGTTGACCAGAACAGACAATTACAGTAAACTCTCAACGAGTCAAATCCCTGGAGGATTGTCTTAAAATTTAGGTTAAGCAGGGAATTTTGATATCCGCAGATATATTTTACATGAATGTAACCCAAAATGCATACATGCATGGTTTATTTGAATGCTATGTATTGAGCATTTGCTGCAATATATTAATCATCACCTTAGTGCAGTGCTTTGAATGTTTGAAAAGAGTAGAAAATTCTTTATTACATTTATTCAGAGATCATGTTCGTTGAGGATAACTGTTTGTTGTGCTTTTTTAAAAAAAAATCAGCCACGGTTCACAGCTTAAAGGCTGTGTGCATTTCCAACTCTGTGACAGAACTGCATCTCACATTTGTTGGCTAGGTAATGGGCTGGAATTTAGCACTGAAAGAAACTGTAATTTTATTCAGCGGGCTGGTTTTGGAGATGCGTGATCCAGTCCACATGTTGACAATGCAATGAAATGTGTTTCTGGTGTTTTCGTGCTGCAATTCAAAGCCCCAAAGCATCTTTAAGCCCCTCTTGGCATTTGACTGGGAAACAACAGGTAGGAATGCAGGAATTCACCAGAATCATCAGGGGCTTCAGTTTCCTAGCCTGAAACGTAGAAACATAGAAAAAAGGAACAGGATTTGGCCATTTGGCCCTTCAATCCTGCAACGCCATTCAATCTGATCATAGCTGACAATCCAACTCAGTACCCTGTTCCTGATTTCTCCCCATACCCTTTGAAGAACATACTGCATCTATGATGGCATCATCTGTCACATTTGTCTTACATTGTACAGTATCTGCCGCCACTGAATAAGCTTCCCTGGTAGTCCCTGTGCTAATCTCCATGCAAGCCTCCTGCAGGCAAATGAAAAGTGCCTTGTTAACAGATTGGTTGCGCTGACTATTCTATGCCTTTTACTCATCATCTTGTGCAATGTATGAAGGTGACAAACCTGTCTGAACCCAAAGCAGTGGAAGTGATTTGAGACTTTAGCTTCCTTCACCATTTTCCATGCCCTCTTCACCATCAGCCTGGTCTCTAGCATAGTGGGATCATAGCCCTGTTTCTTATCAATGGCCTTAATGAGCTGAGAAATATGCTGCCATTGGTAATGGGTTTTCTTATGCCTAATCATTCCCTGATGGCTGGAGCTTGGCCATGGTCTTGGGAGTTTTCTTGCTGTTTAGGCAAGTAGTGTCAGGGTGCACAATTCAGGCATCTACCTTGATGGCATCTTCCCTATATTTTGCTGTTACCATTTCTCAATTTTCATGATCCATGGCTCAGAAATGTTAGAGGTCATTTTCGTGTATTTGTTTGCTTTGATCCATGCGGATAGTGTCTTGACTTGTGCAAAAAACTGTTCCGGGTCCAGACCCGAAATGTCAGCTTTCCTGCTCCTCTGATGCTGCTTGGCCTGCTGTGTTCATCCAGCTCTACACCTTGTTATCTCCTTCTTGAATATACTTACCACAAGAAGTGGCAGCTTTTCAGTGCCACCCATGTTGGAAGACACCATAGAAGTGCAACTTCTATTGCTCTGTTTTCCAACAGGTGTCTAAGCATTTGGCATTTCTGTGGTAACTGCTGTGCTCTCACCACATACTGAGCAGAAGACGATTCAATGCCTGTTGAATCAGTCTAGCCGTCCATACCTCCAAATGATTTCCAGGTGATCCAGCTCCTTATTCAGGACAACTCTCCTATCCTGCAGGATTGGGCAGGAGGTGGAAATATTCTTAGTTTGGGTTGCCTTGAAATATGTTAACAGAGCTTCTTCGACTTTGCGATGAGTAGCCCTTCTCATCATCTTCCTTGTTGAACAGTTTCAAGATGTTGTCCTTGGTTTTCAGAATGGAGATAATTTGATTGTGAAACCTCCCTCACTCTCTTGTTGATGGCTGCTTTCCACTTCACAACACATTTTCCTTTTGATCTGCCAACTTCACCTTCTCCCCAGCCAACAGTACTTGTAATTTTCTCACAGGATTTGTCATTCCAATGTGCTTTGTGCATCGCATTCCAGAGAGATTTCACTGTGAAATGATGGCCTGTTTAGTGTTTCAAATGTGAGTACACTGATATTGACAGAGATACTGATCAGAGATACTGACGCTGTGGTACCTGACTCTGAATGGAGGCAGTACTAAAGTCGAGGACTGTTCATGTGCTAAATGAAGGGTGACCTGGTGAGGGGATACTGGCCTTTGTGGAGTTATTTCAGTCACATCATCCACTGGTTAAAGACACTGACCTGCTTGCAATGTGGATGCTCCTCTTTTTCCGAAGGATTTCAGCGTTATTTTTCTTGCTGGCACCAACAAAACTTTGGCTAAACCAGATCAACCTTTGCAGGTTTTCAACTGATCATGGGCATTGTTCTACAGCTTTTGATATTCTCCAGTGAAACTGGTTGATAACTTCAACACAAACTAAATTTATCTGAGCAGGTGATTTGGCAAGATTTCACTGTAACCTAATTGATTAGGATTATTCAAAGTTAATGGAATGAAACAGAGAAATAAACAAAAGGAAAATAAGGACAATAAAATTAACAACCTGGAACAGCACCAACCCAGATGCTTAAAAGCATGATGTTGGTGTTTAAATTGGGTAAAGGAATGTTCATAACAATAGGCATTTGTACTCATCACAAATAGAGTGAAACCAAATGGTTGACTGCAGCTTAGTGCTCTGTACTCCACCTCAGACATATAGGCCTGTTGAGTTAAAAGATACTCACATGTCAAAACAAATATAAATAATTTTAGTAACATAAAATGATAACATAATTGGTGTATATGACATTAATTCAGTGCATTTAGATATTTGTTCAAATCAAAAGTTTAACTATATCACCCAGGTAAGAATTGATGACTCACAGATACTGCAAACTCCCGTTAGGAATTTTTGTTATGAAGGGGAATATATGAAGTAAGCTTTAACATTGAATATGTTGCAGATTGTTAGCATTTGGTAAAATCAGGATCAGATATAGCACTGACATCAGGTAATAATCCTATTACAAGAGGTTCGGAAATCATAGAAATACTTCCAGGTTGGTTCCCATATCTTTGGATACAGGGAGTCAAGAATATCACTGAGTGACAACAGGACATTCTAAGCAAAATGTTACCATTTTGTGTTGGGACCTTCAAAGACAATGGTGTTTCTAAGTACAGTGCATGCCCACCCTGTTTTGACCTGTCTGCCATTTTACAGGGAGGTGGTGGAGGTGTTGGGTGGCAAGTCCATCCCAGGTGGGCAGCTTTTTCTCAGAAAACTGGTGTCAAGCAAGAGGGTGGGGTAAGCAAGAGGAAATCCCCTCATACGGTCATACCCTTCTCTTTAACATTCATCTCACTAATCTTTCAAAACAGGCCCTGTACTCAAGCCAATGGTGCGGGCAGACGAGTGTGTTTTGGCACTAGTGCCCAGTCTGGATGAATGAGGAAAGGTATTGAGTTGTAATATCACCATCATATCCAAAAAAAGTATTCAAGGCTGATCAACCAACATTATGGTGATCCTATGTAACATGGGAAAAGTCAGAAGAAGAGAGTAGCAATGAGGGTATATTTGAAGGCTACATGGAGTACAGCAAAGCTTTAATGCCAGGCAAACCCAAATCATCCATCCTTTTTATATGCCACCCAATTTTCTTGACTTCATGTCAGTTAAATTTGGGCAGGATATAAAACTGACAATCAAGTAGCTGTTGTCCACTTTTCTTCACCAAGATAAAATTTGCCCCATCAATTTTCCTGAAAACCAGGCAAGCATGAGCTGCTCATTACCACTCTGGTGTTACAAGTCACTGGTAAGCTCACATTCACTGCTTTCATCCCATGTTTTAAATTAGAGATGTTTATTCACAACACAGATGCAAGCTCCTGAGCTCTGCCATCAGGCTAAAATGGGGGTCCGAAACCTACATTGTGTGGGGAACAGTTACTCAATATGTTTTCACTGGAACAGTCTATTAATGGCCAGAGAGGAGGCTTGCCACCCAGTTAAGGATGGGCTCTCTAAGCCGCAGGGTCAATCAGGATGCATTGGCAGCTGTAGAACAGTTTCAAACTGTAAGTTCAAAATTTAGCTTTTCCTTTATTTCCTGTCACCGCACCCCCAACCTCCCCATGGTCTCCCTGGAGATTGCACCAACCTCTGAGAAACTGGAGACCAAATGGAAAATTAACCAGTTGATCTGTGTTATCAGGCCTATAAACTAGACCAATTGGCTATCCGCTGATTGCAGATGGGTGGCCCTCCTGCTTTCACTCACCCCACATTCCACTAAAAGTGCTATTGGGAAAAGGGAATTGAGTTAGGAGCTGGCATGTAGACCAGAGGTGCAAAGTCCATTCCTAGACGTAGTGGGTGCTAAATATCCAACTCTAACACAAGGATCTGTTCTGGGTCCTCTTCTATTTGTGATTTTTGTAAATGATTTGGATGTAGGAGTGGAAGGGTAGGTTAGTAAGTTCGCGGACGATATGAAGGTGGGTCGAGTTGTGGATTGTGCGGAGGGCTGTTCTAGGTTACAAAGGGACATTGATAGATTGCAGATCTCGACTGAGAAGTGGCAGATGGAGTTTAACCCTGAAAAGTATGAGGTGATTCATTTTGGAAGGTCAAACTTGAAAGCAGAATATAGGGTTAACGGAAAGATTATTGGCAACGTGGAGGAGCAAAGGGATCTCGGGGTTCATGTCCACAGTTCCCTGAAAGCTGCCACCCAGGTGAATAGAGTTGTTAAGAAAGTGTATGGTGTGTTAGCTTTCATTAATAGAGGGATTGAGTTCAAGAGCCGTGAAGTTATGCTCTAGCTATACAAAACCCTGGTTTGGCCACGTCTGGAGTATTGTGTCCAGTTCTGGTCACCTCATTACAGGAAAGATTGTTGGAAAAGGTGCAGAGGAGATTTATCAGGATGTTGCCTGGAATGGAGGGAAGGTCTTACGCGGAAAGGTTGAGAGAGCTAGGGCTTTTCTCCTTAGAACAACGAAGAATGAGAGGTGACTTGATAGAGGTGTACAAAATGATCAGAGGTATAGATAGAGTGGACAGCCAGAGACTTTTTCCTAGGGTGGAGGTAGCTATTACAAGGGGGCATAGTTTTAAAGTGAGTGGAGGTAGATATAGGGGAGACGTGAGAGGTGGGTTCTTTACCGAGAAGTGGTAGGGGCGCGGAATGCATTGCTGGAGAGGGTAGTGGAGTCGGCCTCATGAGGGGAATTTAAGCACCTATTAGATAGGATAGTATACGGTAGGGGTGGAGATTAGATAGACCTTAGGTTTAGGGTAAAAGTTCGACACAACATCGTGGGCCGAAGGGCCTGTACTGTGCTGTTATGTTCTATGTTCTAACTTGTGTGTGATTGTGTTCTCTTTTCTTCAGTAGGGAAGTTACATCTGGTCCTTTGGCACAATTCATGTTTCCAAACATTCTTGGAAAATTACGTTTAGTGCAATCTATTAGTGATTTTCAGTATTCTGGGCGGGTCATTTTATCTGGGCCTGATGACAGTATTTCTTTTGGTCCTATTAATTTAAAGTGGATATTTCTGGAAAAGGTTAATTCAGATAGTCCAACAATTTTTTAAAAAGCTTTTATATTAAGAAAAACAAGACAAACATTTATTAAGCTTATTTAATATCCCCTTATGCAAGTAAAATACAGCCCTGGTTATCGATAAAAGATCCCACCTTTCAATGGTTTTCTTCTCATCTACTTAATATTTCCTTTCATTCTATTAGTTTTTTTTAACATAAATACAGAGGGTAGATGTTTCAGATCACCAAGGATTAAATTGACTAATTCTTACAAATATAGCTTTCTCCAAAGAAAAGAAAATAAATTCTTATATTCAACCACAAAAAAAGGCTTCTTTGTAAATCTGAAATCGGTTTACTCAAAGTCTGCTTTTTTTTTCTCCCATTGAGAAAGTGGTCATTGACATTTTAACAGAAGTTACCCTTGGGTAACATTTCATATGCAGATATCAAATTATCACACATTATGAATCAACAATATCAAATAATTTATTTCTCAATTTATTTTGTGTTTTGGAAGAACTTGTATTAAAAATTATATCAAATCAAAATTACATCAAATCATCACTTTTTAATACTTTTACAAAAGCAAAATACCACAGAAACTTAAAATCTGAAATTAAAACTGAAAACCTTAAAAAAAAAAGCAAAAAAAAATGCTGGAAATACTCAGCAACACATGTATTGTCTGTGGTGAGAGAAGCAAAGTTAATGTTCCAGGTCAATGACATTAGTTCTGGTCTCTGCTCCTCGCATAAAATTACTATCGAGAGATGAAAGTAAAGTTCTGCATGCTCTTATACTTTTTCCTCTCATTTAAAGCATGTGATATCATAATCTAAAAATCAGAGACATTTGATTCCACAATACAATTCAAAGGAATTGTCCTTTTCTGGATATGAAACGGTCAATCATGTCAAATGCTCTTTCAGGTTGGTCGTAAGGCAAGATGTGTCCTCCACCTCGTATAATTACCTTGAACAGAAAATAAAATATACTTTAATAAAGTTAAAAGCAACAAAATAAAAATCACAACTTAACATTCGTATTGAATCTCTCCTAAATTTAAGTTACGAGTGCACTCAGCACATATTATAGATCAATGTCATCTGAAGATTGCCTGGTTGTCAACCATGAAATAAAAACTTCACCCATAGTGCAACGTTCTATACATTGAAGCCAAAGAGTAGAAGTATCTTTGTTGGCAAGGTTTTCTAAAGTACAGATCACACAGAAATTTTAAGTACTAATTCATCACTCAATCGACCCTATTTGTTTCTTTTCCAGTTTTTAATGCCGTCTGCAGTGTGGTGGTGATTTGTTGGTTTATGCAGGGAGTCGGAGTTGCTATGTCAACATGCAAGTGTCCATATAGGGGGTGGTCTGGAAGTATGGATAGTACTGGGAGAAACTCCAACTCTCTTTCCACCATAGAGCTGATCAGGAATCTCCGTCATTTTTACCACTTGCTGTGGCGAGTCCTGGAAGGAATTGTATGGAGATATTCAACTTTTTGGCTACACTATGAACACACCTTCTTTGGCCACCAACTCCTACAGTGGGACTCAAACTGTATTAACTAGCACCCCTGAATTGATGCATTTAGGCCTCCTCTTATAACACAAGGTGACTATGAAGATGTGCAAGGGATATTCTCCATGACACATGTAATATATCTACTTATCTTTGGAGTGAAAAGGCAGCTACTCCTGTACAGAGGTCAGATTGCTCAGTTGATTGGATGGCTTGTTTCCAATGCAGAGTGATCATAGAATCATAGAATTCCTGCAGTGTGGAAACAGGCCCTTCGGCCCAACAAGTCCACACCAACCCTTAGAACATCCCACCCAGCCCCATCCCCCTAGCCTAAACATCCCTGAACACTATGGGCAATAATCTGCACATCTTTGGACTGTGGGAGGAAACCGGAGCACCCGGAGGAAACCCACGCAGGGGAGAATGTGCAAACTCCACACAGACAGTCGCCCGAGAGTGGAATTGAACCTGGGTCCCTGGCGCTACAAGGCAGCAGTGCTAACCACTGAGCCACCGTGCCGCCCCTTGACACCCAGATGTGGATTCAATTCCCTTACCAGCTGAGGTTAGCATGAAGGACTCTTCTTCTCAACCTCTCCCTTCGCCTGAGGCAGTACAACCCTCAGGTTAAACCTCCACCAGTTGTGTCTCTCTCTCCACTCTTGGTCCAGTAGGACTATGGAAAAATTACCTCCCAATAGCAAAAGCAAAAATAGCAGGTGAGGAAAATGTAGCTCTGAGCCCTCAGCTATTATTCTGTTTTGCCGTCATTATACCACGCTTGATCTTTTAACATAATAAATTGCTGGCGTAGGCCAGGACACGACGTTGAAACTTCAAAAATGTAAATTAAAACATCATGATTTAGGGGAGGTGATTTTGAACAACTCAATAGCATCTTTAAGATTTTTGGGACACGAGGACTACTGAGCATGGATTTGGAGAGAAACATGATGTGAAAGAAATCTTTGCAGCTGCCAATCCTCAACTTTTCTGGCAGCACTGGTGGAGACAGGAACAAAGTTAATGATTCAGGCCAATGATCTTTCATAAGAACCTAAGTGACCCCTACCTGAAGCTTCCCACTCCCCTACCTCACCATTTGCTGCAAGCATCAGAGACCACTGGAGTCAATCTCTGTGGAGGCGGCAGAAGTCCTAGTGCCGCGTCTGAAAGCGAGAGGCCAATCTACTCCAATTGGCGGCAGGAGCCGGCCAGCAGGGGATGGGGGCGCGTATTGCAAGCAACAGCCAGTTAAGGTGCGCCCGAGAGCTGTTGGGCCCAACAGAGGACCAGCAGCTCAGCCACGCCCAAGTCAGCAGTGGCCATTGCTGAGGTTTGGGGTCAGAGAGAGAGAAACCACCTCAGTGATCTGGCAGCCCCTCAGAAAGCTGAGTGAGCAGTCAGGGAATTGGGGATTTTAGAATTAGAATTAGCTTTATTGCCACATGTACTCACAGAAATAGGCAGTGGGACAGCCGAGAGGCGAGGCCTGCTCCAGGAGCAGCGGGAGGTGAGGCCTGCTCCAGGAGCAGCGGGAGGCGAGGCCTACTTTGGGAGGTGCAAGAAGTAAGGCTCTGAAGCCAGCCTCCTTTTTGCCCAAGAGAGTGATGGGAAGGTTGGGGGATGATTTTAAAGCTGTTGGGCAAATAAGGAGGAGAGAGTTTCTGCTAGGAATAAATAAAATAAACTCATTTTTATTCCAAATAAAAACCTAAAGAACAGCGGATGCTGGAAATCAGAAACAAAAACAGAAATTGCTGGAAAAGCTCAGCAGGTCTGGCAGCATCTGTGGGGAGAAATCAGAATCAACGTTTCGGGTCCATTGACCCTTCCTCAGAACTAATTGTAGCTAGGAAAAAAATGTGTTTATTTTTAATGCAGAAGATGGGGTGGGGGGAACGGGGTAAAGAGTAAACAACATGTGGAGATAAAGCCCATAGACAGATAAGAACAGTTAGACAGACAAAGGAGTGGATAACGATCAGCCTTGGAGAATGAATAAAAACCAAAAGAACTGCAGATGCTGTAAATCAGGAACAAAAACAAAGTTGCTGGAAAAGCTCAGCAGGTCTGGCAGCATCTGTGAAGGAGAAAACAGAGAGTCAACATTTCGGGTCCGGTGACCTTTCCTCAGAACTTGGAGAATGAATGCCTTCTAAATGGGACCCAACAATGGGTTGCATTTAACAGCAGACCATGTGATAATAAGGCCCGGTGTGTGGGGGTTGAGGTAAGAACATGGGAGAAGGTGATTCAAGCCCAAAAACTGTTGAAATCGATATTGAATCCAGAAAGCTGTAGAGTTCCCAAGTGGAAAATGAGGTTCTGTTCTTTTAGCTTGCACTGAGCTTTGCTGGAGCACTGCACTGAGCCTGACACAGAGATGTTGGCCAGGGAACAGGGTGGTGTGTTCACGTGGCAGGCAACTGGAAGCTCAGGGCCTTTTATACGGAGGAAAAGTAAGTGTTCTGCAAAGTGGTCACCTAGTCTACGCTTCATTTCCCCAAAGTAAAGGAGACCACATTGTGAGCAGCAAATGCAGTAGACTAGATTGAATGAAGTACAGGTAGAGCCCAGGTCACGTGGAGACTGAGGAAGGGAGGAAGTAAATGGGCAAGCATACTCATCGTTCGAGAGGAAGTTGCTTCCTGTTGCTTGTGAATGATGCAAATTTTCACCTTGAGATTGCATTCATTGGAAACTCAGCATTGTATCAATGTTACATCAAAGCTGTCCCTTTCTCTCGGTCCTTCTCCATCCCCAAATTTCTTCACAAATTCTTTATTATCTGGCATATATTATCTGGTCAAAGTGCCCTGAAAATATGTATGTTTCATTGATCTCTTGATATTTTGCTACTTGTACTTTCTTTCAAGGGTTATATCACATTCCCATCTCTTACCACATAAACTGATCTAGGTTAAATTAATTCGCAAGATAACTGATAACTGTGTTTAATAGTAAGATGAAAAAGAGCAAAACTTTCACAAACTATTGTAGCATTTCTCCAGCTATAGGGCAACACAAGTGTGCATTCACATTGCACATCATGAACAAAACTTCTTTGAACTTCAACCCAAATACTAAAAAAATGCATACTTTAAACATAAAAACTTGACTCAACTTGAGTGTTCTCTATTTGGAGTGCATTTGTTAGTACTGTAATAACCAACAATTTCATAATCTTGATCCAAAGTGTTTAGTTTTAAGCAGATTGAAATCATTACAGTAGAGTATGGAATAGCAGTGTCCACAAGCTGAAAAAACTAGTATTTATAACTGCAAAGTGTTGCAATGCAGACTGATTCCCTCTGTTCCACTGCATTTCTGGTCTATAACTGAACAGTTTCTCATGGATGGAAGTAAGGGAAAGTAATCAAACAGCACCACACCTTGGTGATTACAGTACACACCTCCAAACAGTGACTTTCGGGTGGTTTTGTTAAGAGATAAGCAAACAGAATTCCCTCTGCCGACAATCGAGAACAAAGATAAGAAAATACAAGGAGGTTAAAAACCTTCATCTTCATCTACCACAAATAATCTCACTGGCTCTATGGAGCCAATTGCCCCAATACATGCATTGAGCTCTCACTATTACAACCATGTCCACTTGTAACCAAGAAAAGCAACAACAACTAGAACTTGTGCTCTGGTTCACGTATTTGTTTCGCTTGCAGGAATCCAAAATAATTTATTTGAAGATGGACCAAACAAGGAGGGAGGGCACATGAGCTTTTCCCAATTTCTCCAACGTGTTTCTTAAATCTCCCACAACATCTTAACTTCATTTTCCCCAATCCTTTTTAAAATGCTCTAAAATGTTTTCTTTTTTGAAAAAAAATGGTATTGCACAGTATAAATTTGAGGCTTCACGGTGTTGTGAAAGGTATGGTATGGAGATTCGATAAAATTAAAATTCAACAACCAGATGGGTTGAAATTTCTGCAGTGCATGCGAAATGCAACATTTTAGCGTGGCTATTAACTTGTGACATTTTTCTTTGGAAAGGAAGCACTCTTTAGATATCTAGGTACCATTCAGAAATATTCAAAAGGAACAAATGTTATAGTTCGAGCCCAGTAAGGAATGCGTCGTATACATTGAAAGAGTTCATCAGCATCAAGTGAATTTAAAAAGTCATAAGACTGTCATAAGAACATTAGGGATAGGAGCAGGACTTGAACGCATGACCTTCATGTGAGCTCCACCATTCGACATGATCATGGTTCACTTTCTACTGCAACTACATTCTCTTCCCCTATTTCCATGTCCCTTAATTCAGTTAGGAAGCTATCAATTTATGCTAAAAATATACTTAGTCATAGCGTCATAGAGATATACAGCACTGAAAGAGACCCTTCGGTTCAACTTGTCCATATCGACTTGATATCCTCAATTAATCTAGTCCCATTTGCCAGCATTTGGCCCATATCCCTCTAAACCCTCCCTATTCCTTTACACATCCAGATGCCTTTTAAATGTTGTAATTGTACCAGCCTCCACCACTTCCTCTGGCAGCTCATTCCATACATGCACGACCGTCTGCGTGAAAAAGTTGGCCGTTAGGTCCCTTTTAAATCTTTCCCCTCTCACCTAAAACCTATGCGCTCTAGTTTTGGACTCACCCACCCCACGGACAAAGACCCTGTCCATTTACCCTATCCATGCCCCTCATGATTTTATAAACCTCTATATGGTCACCCCTCAGCCGCCGATGCTCCAGGGAAAATAATCAATAAACATCCACATCTTAGGGTAGAAAATTCCAAAGATTAATAATCCTCTGGGTGAAGGAATATCTCCTCATTTTAGACCATTCTAGAGTCTCCAGTCACAGGAAACAAACTTTCAGTGGCTACCCTTCATGAAGGAAATTGTAAAACAAGACAGAATGGGGACTACGGAAAATGGACACAAGGATTGCAATGTGTGGTTATTCTGTGCCGCTTTATTGAAAAGCAGGAAATATATCAACTTTGTGCTACCTATTCATGATAATGATTCCTGCTTGCAGCCAGTGCTGTGTGAGCATGGGGTCCATCATACTTATATCCCAGCACCACAACAAATAGCCTGCATCGCTTAAAAAGGCAAGTACATTGTGGCTGGGCCACCTGCTGGGAACCATTCACACTATGAATCTGTGCAGGAAATCAGGGAAGAATGACAGAATAAATGAGATAGTAGGCTCCACAGCTTTCAGAGGTCATCCTGGATGTCCTGGTGTCAGAGATAGAAAGGAAGAAAGAGATGTCATGTATCTGCAATGTGACACGACTCTCTCAATTCGCATGGTCAAGACGCACAGAGCCTTGGAGGTCAGCATCCAAAGTAAAACATGAAGAAGCTGAATGCAGTGTTAAAAGTAGTACGCTGACCTCACAAAAGTGGTCAACGTGATTACAGGCACCTTCAATTGCTAAATATTTAACAACTGCACTGTGGGCCTCATACACTGGTCAAATTACTGCATTCCCATCACTCGACTCTCTATTAATCAAACCTCAAAAACCAGATTATCCATCCTGATGCAGAGAATGAAGTATGTTGTAGGTGACCCCTGGACACAGGGCCCGGATTCCCCCAGCCCCTATTCACCGCACAGCAATTTTCACTGGGGGATATACTGGGACAGGCTGGGATCTAGCTGCCTCAACATAGCTGGAACCATTGCAGAAATGGGTGTTTTAGAACTTTGGAGGTGTGTGGGTTTTGCAAGGCAATGTGAATCATACCAACACAGAGCTATCATGAACCATGAGGCAACCATGGATTTGAGTTGGGAACTGTGGAAAGGTTGAGTACAAAAGGTGTTGCCTACCCTACATACCATTATGAAATGCATAGAATATAGTATATCTGTTTTACTACAGTGACTGATAAGAGAATGGATTTGAAAAGGTAAGCGAGCATCAAATATTGTGTTGCCTGGTTGTTAACCTCTGACAATTGTCAAGCTCCTATATTCACCCAATGAAATCCTGCAAACTGGCACTCCCAAGTAGGTCCTGACTCACAATTCATGCCTCAGTCATGAAATTCTGCCTCTATATCTCACACTTATAAACAAAGTTTAACCTTTTGAACTATGGACTAAAAACTGGGAAAAAATTGCTTTAAACCAAAGAAACAGTTGGCGAAGATTTGTAGTTTTGCAATGAGTTCCAGAGATTCATTTTTATCTACAATACTGGCTTATTTAAGCACTGGGGGAGAACGCCAGTCATATTGTCTCCATATATTTGTGTGCTCAGGAGAGTTTTGCTGCCTTTATCTTAAGACTGATTCCAGCCCCTTCCTCATTTACAACTTTCACAGCTGGGGGGGGATCATCCTTTCTTCACTCACTCTGTCTATCCATTTGAGACTTAGTAAGTTTCTATGAGATCACCCCTCATTCTTTTAAACGCCACAGTGTACAGGCACACAGTTTTGTCAAAGGTCACTCCCACCATCCCAGGAATCAATCTGGCAAACTCCGGCTGCACTCACTCTGTGGCAAACGTATACTTCCTCAGGCAAGGGGACTACAACTATACACAATACTGCAGGTGCAGAGTCACCAATGTTCTACAGAATTGAAGCAATGTGTCTTTGCTCAGATCAGCTGCTATGTTGTTTGATGGCACAGGAGGTTTTAGGGCCAAGTGGCCTTTTTGGGTTCCTAACTTGTGTTCGTATCTTCTCTGCCTGAAAGTAGGTCCTTGGTGACTATGTACTGAACCCCAGATTTTCTATGATAGGTAGGGTGTGGAGGCAGGTCTTGAGTCTGCCTCAGCTAGAATGGGATTGAACCTAGTGCTGTTGGTGTAAATCAGAGGCACATACTAGCCATCTGAGCTAACCACACCCCCAATAGGTTGATATGGAAGTAGACAAATTGAATTGGCGAAATATCTGATAGGTGCATGCAGACATGTTAGAAAGACACTTTCAACATGAAGTACAAAGTTTCCAAATATTCACAGAATTGAAACTACATTCTAGCACCTGGTAAGTTTTCATTCAAAACCATTTCTTAAGAAAAATATATTGGGCATATATATAGTACAAATTACACTGAAGCACATGCTGAAGATTTAGAATAATGTCCTTTAAAAGTTTTAACTCTGCCCTAAATCTTGGAAACATCTGGAGCTGTAATTTTTAAACAAACCCAGAATAAATCATTGTTACAGTACAGGAGGAGGCTATCTGAGCCATTGTGCACACATCAGTTCTCTAAATGAACAATGCACTGAATGCTTCTCCCCATAAACCAAAGTATTTTCATATTCTTCCTTTCCAGACATAAATCCAACTCCATCTTCCATGCCTTGATCAACCCTGCCTCCACCACAATCTCTGGCCGCACATTCCAGATCTTAACCAATCGCTGTGTACAAAGATTGCGCGTGTCATGTCTCTGTTGCTTCTTTTGCCCACTACGTGAAACACTATGTCCTTTTATTCTTGATCCTTCCACTCGTGGCAGTAGATTTCCCTGTCTTCTCTGTCTAGACCCTTCATAAATTTTAAATGATTTCAAATCTCCTCTCAACATTCTCATTTCCAAGGTTTATTGGTCAGTGCATCGAGTATAGGAGTTGGGAGGTCATATTGTGGCTGTACAGGACATTGGTTCGGCCTCTTTTGGAATACTGCATGCAATTCTTGTTCTCCTGCTATAGGAAGGATGTTGTGAAACTTGAAAGGGTTCAGCAAAGATTTATAAGGATGTTGTCAGGGTTGGAGGATTTGAGCTATAGGGAGATGCTGAATAAGCTGGGGCTATTTTCCCTGGAGCATCAGAGGCTGATGGGTGACCTTATAGACGTTTATAAAATCATAAGGGGCATGGATAGGGTGAATAGCCCAAGTCTGTTTCCCAGGGTAGGGGAGTCCAAAACAAGAGAGGGCATAGGTTTAAGGTGAGGGTAGGGGATTGCGGAGATTTAAAAGGGACCTAACAGGCAACCTTTTCATGCAGAGGGTGGTGCACGTATGGAATGCGCTGCCAGAGGAGGTGGTAGAGGCGAGTACAATTACAACATTTAAAAAGCAGCTGGATGGGTACATGAATAGGAAGAGGTTAGAAGGATATACACCAAATGCTGGCAAATGGGACTAGATTAATTAAGGATATATGGTCAGCCTGGCTGAGTTGGACCGAAGAGTCTGTTTCTATGCTGTACATCTCTATGACTCTATAAAGGTTCTTCAAACATGTTGAATATGTCTACATAATGGACATTTTGTACCACTCTCACACAATCTTTCTATACCTCTAATGCCTTCACATTTTTCCTAAAGTGAGGTGCCAAAAGCTAGATGCAATACTCCAACTGAAAGAAAAAAAAACAGACCTTGCTATACAAGGTGCAGTTTCAAAATTTCCAGTTGATACAAAACTTAGAAGGACTTTGAACTTTGAGAAGGATAGTGTAGGACTTTGAAAGGACACAGAATGGTACTGGATTAGGGTGGGCAAGCGGTAAATTAAATTTCAAGTGGAGAAACATGAAAAGTCAAATATATATGAGGAAAAGGAGGAGTTTTAACATGACTAATTAGTAACTTTACGGCAAAAAAACTTTCTTCCTGCTCAAAAACATCCATTAGAAATACCCATTAAGAAATAAACGCAAAATACTGCAAATGCTGGAAATCTGAAAAAAAGGGAAAGTGACACAGAAACTCAGCAGGTCTAGCAGCATCTGTGGAGAGACAAACAGAGTTGAGGTTTCAAGTCCAGTATGACTCTTGTTCAGAACTCCACAGACACTGCTAGACCTGCTTACTTTCTCCAGTATTCAGTGTTTCAGATATGCAGCATCCCTGGTATTTTGTTTTTCATCCATTAAGTACTATGGTTTCCTCATGTTCACCAAATTTTATATTCTCATTGTTACTGTCCATTGTTGGTTTTAGTTAATGTTGGTTCATATTCTTGTTTTTAATAGAAAAACTGTGAAGATGGGATCAGCAAGCTGTTCCTAGACCTCTATCAGTTTTAGTCAAATATGCTTATTGTAGCAGTATACTACAATTAAACATACTCCGGTTCATGTCTCCTTACTGGGAAAGGGAAATACTTGATATCTCCTTGAGGATGCTTTCATTTACCTGTCTGCTCACATAGAGAACTCTCATTGCAAACTCATGTCCTATAGCCTTTTGATGTTCAATTGATTAGCCATCTCATCTAAATTTTCTTTCGGCACCAGAGAAAAAAAGAACTGAAATATTAGTTCTGTTGTAAATAAGTAATTAAATGCAACTGATTTAAAGTCCCTTTCAAAATTTAATTCAGCCAATATGTTTACCTGTCCAAAAGACCTGAAGTTATTTGGTTCATCAGGAATTGGCAAAGACTACTTTATTAATATGTGGGCAACTGCTGAAATTCAGTATATACTCAGTTCTGGCCTGAGTCTAATGCATAATGTTAAAGAGAATAAGAAGTCGTCAAATAAAAACATACTTCCTCATCCTTCAATTCTGGTCATGGGCCAAGCAAAATCTCTTTGCTTTGGCACTTTGTTCGTTGACCAGATACTCACCTGGCCAGTCAAATAAATGCTGTAGCTAGTGTGGCAGGTTCATAAACCTGGGACAAGCGACTTATTTCCTGAAACTCAACGCCTATCCACCACCTACAATGCAGATATCAGTGGTGTGTTGGAATACTCTTCATTTCCCTAGATGCATACAGTTCCAATAACACGTGTGGAATTTGACCACATCAAGAATAAAGCAGCCTGTTCGATTTGCATCACATTCACCAGCGTAAACATTCATTCCCTCGAATGTATGCTGGTTGCTATCTTGATGTTTTGTAGCAACCTACCAGACCTTCTTCGATAGCAGCTCCCAAATCTGGGTCACTGCTATTTAGATGGATAAAAGAAAAAGGCACTTAGGAAAACCATCACTTTGAACTCAGCTCCCTGGAAATTAAACACAATCCTGACTTGGATATGTATCAGCCTCTTCATCATAGCAGGGTCAAAATCACGGAACTCTGAAAATAACATTACCATGGGAGTAACTCCATCACCACCTTTTTCGGGGCAACTAGGGATAAACAATTAATATTCTTTCCTCATTGTACATGCAAATTAACTCTAATCCTCACCCTTCTGAATCACTTCTGCTTGGCATATTCTCAGTGTTATGGTTATGATTCAGAAGTTATGCTCTGTGAAATCACAGACTTGACATGTTCTCCCCTTCAGTGTTACAGCAGCAATGCTTGATCAAACTTACATTGTTAGTTATGCATTGTTAAAAGTTGTGGCGTGATCTGGTTAAAGTAGGAACTAGGGGCAGAATCTTTTTGTGGAATTGGGGGGGGGGGGGGGGGGGGAGGCAGGGTCACACCAAACAGTTTGAGAGTTGACAAGACACCCGCATTACATCTTGTGTGGAATGTGTGTCAAACCACGAGTCGTTCAGACAGTGGTGAGACCTCCAACAGGCCTTCCCCTGGAATCAAGACCCTAGGAGGAGGAAGTTCGGTGTAGCCAGTGCTGCTGGCCAATCAGAGGCTGGCAGCTTGTGCTCAGCAGTGCCATGAAGAAGCCTGTGGCAGCTGAGGAAATGGTGTATCAGAGCACCAGCATTAAGGAAGAGGAAGGTTACAGTAATGAGGGTCAGAAGCAAGGGTAAGGAATGGTTCCCATTCAACTCTCCCTTCCCAATGCCCAGTCCCTTGATCAAGCATGGATTGCTCTGACACAGTGACCCCAAGTTGACAAGTGGCCTACACAGTTCCACCTGTAGTGTGTGCTGAATAAACAGGCCTGCTTGCAGCTGCGTTCAGCCAATGGTGCTGGGCAGAAGCTCTCAAGTGGCCCTTAACTGGCTACTTAAGGACCTCAGTTGTACAGAAAGCAGGAGGATGAGCCTTCATACCCAACACCTAATTCTAGAGGAGACGAGAAGATAATAGAGTCTAAATACACCACTCTCCTACCTCCAAGATCTCCATTACCACTCTATTGTTTCAATTTTTGAAAACTACATTTTGGGACGTAAATGTAGAGTCAAAAACTGAAAGGAAAACTACAAAAATTTAACATTGGGCCAATAAAGAAATAGCTGTCTACAGTACAGCAAGTGTTGCATCCTTTTATTATTGGATGTGAAGTTCTGTCCAACATTTAGTGCACAAGGCTTACGCACCCAAATTTATTTAAATCATCATCCCCATAAGGAGATCAATGGCTGCTAGGTTATTTCTTTTAGGATGGAGCTCTAGTTCCTTAATGTTAAATAGACATCGAGATTACCGTTGTATTTCCTAGTAATTGATAACTTCTGTATTTTTTTCAACTTGTGGAACAAAACAATTTTCTGAAGCTTGTCTTCCCAATGTTTCTTTAAAACTGTACTCTATAGTTCGTCACCAGCTATTTTTACAGAGTTAGTTAGATCTCCTTACCTTCCAATTGCAGTATTACCATGGGCACATCTACAACTTTTAGAGAATAAAAATCGGGCGGGGTATTAAACACAAGGGTGAAATTTCAGCCTGGATGTCAGTCTACATTCGGGCCTTTTGCAACCAGCAACTTAGATTCCCAAAGAAAACCCCGATTTATTTAAACATTCCTGCAACCATACTCAAATACTAGACCTCTGGAAAGACTGAATAGCTAAAAACTGCTGATGTGTATGAGGGAATAAGAAAATTCATGAATGGAGATGAAGAAAGGATAATGGCCTTGAAGAAGCCCTAAACAATTTTTTTTTGCCACTTTAGCTTTTATGCTTTATGTGGCTTTTAAACAATCCATAGGAGTGAGATTTGCAGGAGACAGAGATAATGGAAGATGCAATGGTAAATTGAAAACCAGAAATTCTAACTTCTACTTCCATACAAAGTAAGTTAGTACAGATTATGAAATTTTATTGGAAGTCATGGGCAGGGTAGCACTCTGATCAGGAAATAGCTAGTAATAGTAGTGAGCATGACTTTTGCTTTAAAAAAGCACAGCAAGCCAGGCAGCATCTGGAGGAAAGGAGCAGTCAACGTTTTGGGTATCACCGTTCTTCAGGACTGGATGTGGGGGTAGGGGGAGCTGCAGATAAAGAGAGGGGTTAGCGGAATGGTGATGATAGGCGGTCACCGGTAGTAGGTACGATCTGGTTGGTCAATGGGAGGGATGAATCCGGTTGGTGGCTGGAAGGGAGGGTCAGTCGGTGGAATGGAAGGGAGGAGGTGGGGCTGGGAAGGGAGCCAGGGGATGGGTGGGAAGGTTATTTGAAATTGGAGAACTCAATGTTGAGTCCTCCGGGCAGTAGGGTGCCCAGGCAGAAGATAAAGGTGCTGTTCTTCAAATTTGCTACTGTTGTTTTAAAAAGGCTGAATTATCCAATTAACATCTGATATATGATAAGTTAATGGCTGCACTTTTTCCTCCAGTTCCACTTAAAAGCGACATACTGACGTGTTTCTGCCAGTTGTATACCTTGATCCCCAGTTCCCACTTAAGGTGGCTATGCAGTTCTGCAGTAATTGGGAAATGTATCACACTGGGATCAAACTACAAGGTCAACTACAAGCAACCTTTCTTTTAAAGCGTGCAATTGCACAGACAATGCGTCAATCTTCAAAAAGACCAATGCAGTGCAATAAGCAGCCTTCACACAGCAAAGAAAGGTTCAAGGAAACATTGTATTTCTGTCCTGGTGAGGAAAGTCAGGCTGGACGAGCTAATACGAAAAGGCCAAAGGAGATAACAGCTCAGGCTTCAATACCTCTTCCTTTTGAGCCAGTGCATAGAATAGCTATTAGATGATGATTCTTCATGGATACTGAATTATATTTTTAGTGTATCTGGCCAGTATTGATAGTAGGCTAAGCTTCTACGTGGGAAGTCTTTTTATGGACTGTGGATTAAAAATGGGGAAAGATACACAGTCTCATTGAAAAAAAGGAGTAAGGAGATAAGGTTTGCAGCTTTAAAAACAAATTATTGGAACACACTGAGTTGTATCTACAACGTTGCCTTATTCAAGCAGTGAGGGAATATCCCAGACAGAATGGCAATGCCTATGTGTGTTCCCAGTGACAGTCTTATGATTGCTGTGCGCTCAGAAGGGCTCAGCAAACTAATACCTACTTGATTGGTTCCTGGGCAGATGGCCATAGCCTTGGGTGTGGACAATAGTGCAGAATCATCCAGGTTGCAAAGAGATAGCATTCATCACTCTCTCTCTCTCTCTCTCGTGTGGAGAAGGGGAAGAAAATGCCTAGCAGCTAGCTACGGTCCCTTGCTTTGCTTTCTAAAGCTGTTCTTTCTGCAAATCCTCAAAAGGAAAAAGGAGAAAATGCACTTTCAAAAGTACAGGAAGGGTGACTCCTCAACTAGTGAAAGGAAGACTGAGAAATGGTGTTTCCACAGCCTTGCGTCGATAAATTGGAAGGAGATGAGAAAACAACTCATCGACAACTATGATCCAGACGATGCCAGAACTGTGCTTCTCTGGCTTTCCCCCACCCCACATATTTGTCACATTATTGTGTGCTGTCTCTGTGTGTCTGGTATATGGGAATTTTAAAAAGGGTATAGCTAAGTTATAGAGTTACAAATTAACAATTCATGCTTTTATCTTCCCATTGGTTAAACAGTTAATCAAACAGTTTGATTATACTAAGTAACAATTTTCATGCAGTAAAAAAAACCTGGTGCGCATTTTCTTTTTAACCTGAATTAGTGAAGTAACATTGTGCAATTCAGTGGTTTGATCAAATTAGCATATTTTTGATGGCTTTAGGAATTCTGGGACTGGATTTCCATCACATGATTGTCTCCATGATTCATGACAGATGGATCAGGTCTGTGTGTTCTAACTGCAACTGGTGATGAATGTTCAACCTTTCATTTTCCCAGAAACTACAGAGTCAAATAATGCACAATAGGCATAAAATCTGCAGATCGGGTAATTAATGAATACATCCAAGAAATAACTATGATCAAGTCTTTCTTCCTTGCAAATATTGCACTGATGGCACATAACAACTCACTATCAAAGTTAACACTTGACACTATTTAAACAAAGAAATACTTGCTACAATGCCTCATTCAAACTCAAACTTGTCTTTCAATTTCAGCTGCTGACTCTTTGTATGTTGAGCATTGTTAACATCAGTATGCATTGTTTGTCTTTTGATTGACATTCATTTTTTTGTTCAAATTCTGATCCTAAAAGTAATGTATTGAAGTGATAAAGCAGATACTTATCATTAATAAACTGCACTTCAGTTTATACGGAGATGCCTGCACTTGTATTATGCAGAACATAGGGTATACTCCCTTTAGATGTTTTAAAGTTTAATTCAACAAGTTGTGGTTTCTTTCCCACAGCACTCAATTCCATGCTCTGCACATGTGCAAATTTGCTATCAAAGTGAAAACATAATGGCATCATTCTGCTTGTGGTTTAAACAAAAATCTCAAACTTTCTTCCTCCAATTTCATTACAGTTGCCATCTGGATGAGTTTTAAGGCATCTGAGGGCTTCTGAATTTGCACAAATATAATGAAACATGATTTTAGACGGCTTCATAAATTGGGCTATAACTGCTTTAATTTTCATGAAATGGTTGGTCTGTAAGTGTTCCAATTATCAAAGCATTTTAAACAAAGGCCTCATACAATAAGGTCCACAGGAGTGTCTGGATTCAAAAAGTGATTGAATTTCACCTAAAAATTATTTAGCAAATTGATACTATTCATAACAAAAACCTTGCATTTGTATATAATATTACCTAAAGAACTGCGGATGCTGTAAATGAGAAACAAAATCAGAAATTGCTGAAAAAGCTCAGCAGGTCTGGCAGCATCTGTGAACAGAAATCAGAGTTAACATTTTGGGTCAGGTGACCCTTCCTCAGAACCGATTTCTCTTCACAGATGCTACCAAACCTGCTGAGCATTTCCAGCAACTTCTGTTTTTGTTGCATTTATATATCCTCTTTCTTGACACAAAACAGAATCATAGAATCCCTACAGTGTGGAAGCAAGCCATTTGACCCATTGACTTCACACCGAACCTCCAAAGAGCATACCACCCAGATGCACCCCTTGCCCTATCCCTGTAACTCTGCATTTCCCATGGCTAATCCATCTAGCCTGGGCACTATGGGCAATTTAGCATGGCCAATCCACCTAATCTGCACATCTTTGGACTGTGGGAGGAAACAGAAGCACTTGAAGAAACGCATGCAGACTCAGGGAGAATGTGTAAACTCCACATGGACAGTCACCCGAACTGGAATCAATCCCAGGTCCCTGGCGCAGTGAGGCAGCAGTGCTAACCACTGAGCCACTCTGTTGCCCTAAGCACTTCACAAAGCACTTTTCAACCATTAATTAAAACAATAAAAATAATTAAAAGAACACAGGAACCAACTTGTGTGCAGTAACATTGCACAAAAAAATTAACATCTAAATTGTTCTGATGAAGTCGGTTGATTTAAATCCACCTGAAAAGTAGATCAGGCATTGTTTACAGTCTTATCAAACAACAGGACCTCCAGCATTAATATTTCCTCAGTAATGCAACAAAGAGTCAGGCTCAGCTAAGGACAATGAGGAATGGGCTAAATGCCCAATCCCAGGAATGAGTTTGGCATTTGCTTAATTTTTGTGCTTGTACCACAATTTAGTGATAAGTGGAGGCTGGATTTTTGGAGGAGGGGCAGTCTCAGGCAGATTGCCACTCCGGCCCTTCACTTTAACAAAAGATGGAAGCTCTGTAATTGAATAGGATCGTAAAGTCGTACAGCACTTTGGCCCACCATGTCCCTGCTGACCAATAAACACAAGACTACACAAATCCTATTTACCTGCAATTGGTTCATAGCCAACCATGCCCTGGGCATTTAAATGCTCGTCCAGATGCTTCTTAAATGTTGTGAGAGTACTTCACTGGACTCGAAATGTTACTTCTGTTTCTCTCTCCACTGATACAGCCAGACCTGTTGAGTGTCTCCAGCAATTTCTGTTTTTGTTTGTTTCAAAAATCCCATTCTTGGTTTGAAACTACATAAGAATTTGCTTCACTTTGTTTTAGTGACCTTCTTCTGCCTTGTCTTTCTGTACATATGTTCATTCAGAAACTATTTTCTGCCTTTGGAATTCTCTCTCCAGTTTCCCTTACCATGTCACTTCCCACCACTCTTTCAAAACCTCCTCAAACTCTCCTCTTTGATCATGCCTTTGGTTCTTCACCCTAGACTGTCTGCTCTGTCTCTTTCCCATACTGGGTGACCACTTTCATATGCTAGTGTTTCAAATTGCTGAGAGGATATTCTGCTCAATGCTACCTCTGAAACGTGGAGCCACGCTTCGATTCTGACAGTTCTTTTGTAGCTCAGAACTGTCAGAGAAAATCAAACCATGCCCTCTTTTCACAGCAGTCAACTTCTATTTAAAGATCCTGACAGCTACGGTCTAACCATTTGTACATAAGTAAGTGTGATGTTCAGTCCACGTAACTTAACACTCCCACAACTATCCCTCCCTTTCCCATGTTTCCCCTTGTCGCCTCCATGCCCCGTCATATCGCCAAGTTCCCTCATACCCACCCACTCAATATCTACCAGGGACAGATTTCAGTAAATTAAACTTCCCACAATCTAAGAGGATTCTCTCTCTCTTACACACATACACATTTAATACTGAAGAATCTAATTCATGAAATCCATTATAAAAAAATTTAAACCCTTTCTAGCAGTCAATCCATAGTAAAAAAAAAACTAATTCACACTAATTCATTCATTACATCTAAGACAAATAATATTTTAATGGCCTTATAATTGCCAGTCAAAATATGAACTCAGTCCTCCTGCTGGAATAATTGTTTCTTTTTGGAGTGTTTTGAAACTAAGCCAAGCATTCATAATGGGGTCAGCTAGAATAACACCCTTCTTGCAGTTGGTGGGGGGCAATCTATTGAACCTGTAGGAATAGATGATTAATGGTTTTCTAAAGCCATACAACACAATCTATCAATATACTAAAGCAGTAGCTGATACTTTCTTCTTGTAACTGACACTGTATTATCTTTTTCATGCTTAATTGTCCGGGGTTTTAAATAACTTCTGGCCATGACACTTAAAGACATCTTAGCCAGTCTTCAAAATGTGCCTCCTCCATAAATTGGTGGTTCCCACACTGTAGAGTAGGGTGCTTGGAACAGTAAAACTAGGGTCTGTTTGAACTCAGCAGTCATTTCAAATGACCGTGCTGAGTTCAGGTTTCCCACCTGTCATTTAGATCTTGCTCCCATCCCCCGCCAGCATTAATGGGATCTGCTAGAAATCCTGGGACTTCCATATCCAGGTTTCATCCACCATTTTTAAAAACAATCAGCCTCTGGAATTTACCCAGCTCCGTGAAAATCTGGCCCCTACTGTAAGATGCCGACTGGAACAACCCCCTCCATAATGGTGGCCCAGTGTTGAAGCACATATTTGATTTATTGTCAAAAATTGTGGAGAGAGGACATTACAATGTTGCAGAGTGTCCACTCCCAGATTATTGAAAAAGGCAGCCTGCTGCTCCAGGCAATCCCAAAAGCCTTTCTATTGACTCTCCACCTTCAAGAACACTTCCGTTGTGCTTAATTGGTTGGCGAGCCAGCTCTCTACCCAATCACTGGTCAGTTTTGGGGAAAATCACATCTGGTGATTGTTCCACACTGTGCTGGTTTCAGATCCTGGCATGAGCCTCATGTTAGGCTCCTGAAACCCACAAGGAAAGCTTGCCAAATAACTCACAGCTGCCAAACACCCTTGTGTATCTCATAAAAAATTCAGCAAACTATTATGATCGTAGTACCTGATAAAAGTCACCAACGTTTCGAACATAGCCAGCCACTTCAGTGTCATTGGGATTGATGAACCAAAAGTTTCTCTTTGCATTTTTGAATTCTTCAGCTCTGGACCATGGCACAGTAAGCAGAAAACGTTCAGTTAAAGGAGCTGCCACAATTATATCAAGTTGTCCGCTATACATCAATACCTAAAGGAAGTAAATCAAGAAAAGTAAATATTAACTAATATCCATTTTATGTATTGGAGGAACTTGAACATTCAGTCTGTAAGTTCAAAACTTTTGGTGTAACCAACCTTTCCCCATGGTAGAAAAGATTTTATTTTAAACGTTCCGGATCATGACACTTCAACATCCATGCTGTCAGGTCATTTGTTGGCCCACTTGCTACCGTATGAAATATTTAAATATTCAGCATAATTCATGTAAAATAAGCCAACAAATTGGATGAAATGTCATTTCTTATACTTTCGAAAACCTTTGCTGGATTTAAGAATTGAAACTGAAGGATAGAACAATTGTCAAGTGTTCTTTACAAAATCCTCACAGCTGGTGTGTGCACGTTGCAATGTGGAAATAATCAAGTGATCCCTGAACACATGGCAGAGACTAAAGTATATCACGCACTGCAGGCCTGAGAGGCCTAATTAGTCTAGATAACAAACCATGAATTACTTTCAGGAACTGACAAGTTTCCACCCCACATTATCTTGAGTAAGTTTAGACTTTCAATTTGTTTCTCTAAAACTCTACTTGTGTGACAGAAGCAAGCTGCCTTCCTCTAAAACAGGAGAAAGAAAAGTAAAAGGAAATTTATCACAAATCTCAACATCCAATTTTAAAATGATAAAAATTATTGACAGTGGACAACATCAGGACTTGTATTTAAAAATGTAACATGCTGGAACACTAAGCAGTTCAGGCAGCATCTGTGTTGCGAGAGAAGGAACACCTCAGATTAATGCACTTTTTCAGCAGAAACCAGAAAAGTTAAGATGAAATAGTAAGGAAAAAAGTATAGACTTGAGAAGGAACACAGGGAAAGGTCTGTAAAATGGTGAAAGATAGGAAAGATCAGATGACAAAGAGAGTAACGAAAATGGGCAAAAGGCAACGGTAACGGGACAAGTGAATGCACAAACCAATGGTCTAGAAGAGGCATAAATGGAAACAGCAGAATTGTCAATAATTGCTTTCTGAAACAATGGTGGCAGAAGGTAGGATCTGAAATTATTGAACTCAATGTTGAAAACAAAAGGGAGTAAGGGACCTAATCGAACGAGGAGATGATGTTCTTTGAGCTTCGCTGTAATAGTAGCAGGCCAAGAACAGGTGAGAGTGGAGTGGAAAATTAAAATGACAGGAAGCATGGGGTCCTGCTTGCAAACTGAATGGAGATATTCCACAAAAGGATAACCCAATCTGTATTTTGTCTTCCCAAAGTAGAAGAAACAGCTTCGGGAAAAGCGAATAGAGTATGCTAAAATGGAAAAAAAAAGTTAAATCTCTATTTCACCTGGAAGGTGTGTTTGCAGCTTTGGCAGTACGACAGGAGGAGGTAAAAGGGCTGCATGCAACTGCTGTACTCACATGGGAAGTTGCTATGGGAATGGGAGCAGACACTAAAGATGATAGAGGAGTGGACTAGAGTCACGGAGATTACAGTTCCTTCAGGATGCTGAAAGGGAAAAGGAGAAATGTGTGTGACAGTGGCACCGTGTTGGAGATTGGAGAAATATCATTTTTCTGAAGCATCTGTTAAATGCAGAGGTTGGTGAGATGGAAGGTGAAGACAAATGTTCTGTGAGGGAGGAGAAGGGATGGGAGCAGCAGTACAGAAAATAGAATAGAACAGAATAGAATCCCTAGTGTGGAAACAGGCCCTTTGGCCCAACAAGTCCACACTGAACCTCAAAGCATCCCACCCAGACCCACCCCACTATAACCCACCTAATCTACACATTCGTGAACACTACGGGCAATTTAGCATGGCCAATCCACCTAGCCTGCACATCTTTGGACTGTGGGAGGAAACCGGAGCACCCTGAGGAAACCCACGCAGACACGGGGAGAATGTGCAAACTCCACATGGACAGTTGCCCGAGGGTGGAATCAAACCCAGGTCCCTGGTGCTGTGAGGCAGCAGTGCTAACCACTGAGCCACCGTGCCGTCTTGAGTGACAGTAGTAGAGCATGACACTTGGTGGGTGGTGGATACAGTATGAGAGGATGGGATATTGGAAAGAAGATGGTGGCACTTGCACCTACACAGTAAAGAAGATTATTGAGCTTCTTTCTACACTGCAGTGCATTCCTCCAAATGGTCTATTTGTTTAAAATGTGATGGAGATATAGTATTTACTTGACCATCTTAGTAACTTGAAAAAGTAATCCTATTTTCTATTGCAATCCATGGAGTAGCGGAACTAAATGATGGGGCACTCCTTTAGCCGTGGTTGTAATAATGTTTAAAAAATGGAATCTAACAAATACTTAAATTTTGAAAGTAGGGAATTTAAATTATAAACATGGGCAATGCAGTGCCAGATAAAATCTTGAAGATATCAGATCATCTCCTGTTACTTTAAAGTACGAAGAGATGAGCTAAGCCTGTGTTCATAAACATGAATGTTACGATGGAATTTGTTATGGTTTCATGTTTTCACTTTTGCGTCACACTGCAGTGTAGGGGAGGCATGATATTATGCTAAATTCACTTCAGAATAGAATTTACGATTTCTTCGGTCCAATAGTGATGACAATATAATCAGGGTTAAAATAAAAGGGAATATCTATGAAAAGAAATTAAACACATTCAATACAACTTAGTTTTGCCATATATTTGCTAACTTATCTGCTCCATGTAGAGTATTTTATGCCAGATCTAAGTGTGTAGCAGCAATTGACTCTATCAGATATTTCTTTTTATCAGAGTTGAGGCATAGAAGCAGTTAAACCGATCTTTAAATACCATGCTTTTAATAGTAGTAGCAAAAGCAAAACTGTCTCCATGTTCCTTACACGCTTAAGGGCATCAAGAAGAGCTCAACTTATCTTCACACTAATTCTCAGGTTTTAAGAGTATGTGAACTAATTTCCATATTCCATGTTCAGCTCAAAGGTCACAGCATTTGCTGAAGCTTTCTCCACATTTCATATCTTCCTAGGTGTATTTATTTGGAATTGATATCCGCAAGAACTCGGACAACGATGGTAGAGGGCATCCTCAATTGCAAGAAAGGAAAGTTCAATATAGGATGGGAGTTGGAAAGGTTGAAGAATGACATTTTATGCGAAGGCAATTTTAAGGAGAAGAAAAAAATGCCCAACCAAAAAGAATAACGTTAGTCAAAAGCATTGGATTTTAATTAAATTATTGCTGTATATTTCCTATGCTAACAGTTTTTTATTCTGGATAATCAGCCATTGCAGTATTTAATTCAAATGATATCTTCCTGTGTAGAATGATATAGATATAACTCTTAAGTATCTCCATGGCTACCTGCTCCAGCCTGTCAAGAACAATGTCCAGACTCAGCTTCCAAACAATAAAATAATGTGCACACAGCAGTACTATCAATGCTTTATCATGGCTCCATTCGTAACACTTGGAGGGAGATGGTAGTGTAGTGGTAATGGTATTGAACTTGTAATCCAGAATGGAAGGCTAATGTTCTGGGTATATGGATTCAAATCCCACCCTGGCAGATTGTGAAATCTGAATTCAATACAAAATGAATCTGGAGTGAAAAATTAGCCTAGTGGCAACCATTTAACTACTGCCGTTTGATGTAAAAATCCATCTGGTTCATCAATATCTTTTTAGGGAAGGAAATTTGCCGTTGTTACATGACCTGGCCTACGTGTGACTGCGAACCCACAGCAATGTGGTTGACTCTGGGCAATAAATGCTAGCCTTGCCAGTAATACCCATATCTAAATGAATATAAAAAAGATTGCCTTTCAGTCAAAAGGTTCCCGGTTCAAGTTTCAGCAAAGAAACTCAAGCACGTAATCCAAGTTGGATGAGATGTTAGAAAAGCCCGGCCTTCTCCATGTAAAAGATCCTATGACACTGCATCAGGGAACAGGGTAGTTATCCCTGGAGTTTTGGCAAATATTTTTCCTTTAACTGACACCACTAAGACAGATTATCTGTATGCTACTTTTGGATGTCTTCCCTACATTAGGAGAGAGGCTAAATTTACAAAATATCCCATTGGCTGTAAATTGGTTTTTGCACGTCCTGAGGTCATGAAAGGTTTTACATAAATGCAAGACTTTCTTCCTTTATTTAAAATTGGTTGTTTCCTTCATATTCATTGGATGCAGACAACATAAGCAAGTTCAATGTTTATTGTCCATCCCTAATGGCCCTTGAGAAGCTAAGGGCAGAAAGACACGTTCTTAAATAAGACTAAAAATATTCTTAGACCATTTCAGAGGGCAGTTAAGAATCAACCACAATTCTGTACATCTAGAGTCACGTATAGATCAGACCAGGTTTCTTTCCTTGAAGGACATTATTGAACGAGTATTTTTTTTTTTAAATACAACAATCTGGTACTTTTGTCAGTACTGTTATTGGTGTTAGTTTATTTTTTAAATTATAATCTTATTTGATTAATTGATTTGAATTCTCCAACTATCATGATGACATTTGAACTCATATCTCCAGTCATTACTTCAACTGTCTGAAATACAAGTCCAGTTACAGAACCACCATACTACCATACCTCTGATAAAAAAAAAGTAATCAGGAAAAATGCAATTTCCTGATCTTAATTTTTTTCCACACAACAACTGAACCAAACTTGCATTACATGCAATCACATTAACAGAATGGAAGCCAAACCTGTAAAGTGATGCCTATTTTAAATTCGTTTAGCTGTCACAAAGCTTATTTAATTATAGACTGTGCTACTCTTGTTAGCTAGTTAAATATGCACCTTTTAGTGATTAGTAATTCCACGTTTAGAGAAAGAAAAACTCCAAACCAAGTCAAACATAACCCAATATTATCTATGCTTTTGTGTTTATTATTACACATTTGCCTTATGTACTTCATTTAGCAACATCTTTCCTTTATTGAAGCCTCCCGCCTCTCTACACTTTCCATCATTTGCCTCATTTAAACTGCTGCAGCTGTTGTGTAACCCTGTTACCACATCAGATCTCACTGGTTCCCACAACTCCACGTCCTTCAAGCATCTCACCTATCCCTTGACTGTCCTTGAAACCCAAATTGCCTACCAGATCCCCAACCCTCACTCCAATTTTTAGCCCAAGGTATCCTCCTTCCTTTCCTCTCTCAGCCAATTAAATGGAGCGACCTTTCATTCTCAGTGATCTTCATCTTCATCTCAGTTTATCTTGCTCATCTTTCCCTGAATTCACTTGCCTTTCGTCCTCAGTAAACCTCCCATCCACAGGACCTCTTCACCTTTTTCCATAGCTTCCCACTGGAACATATAATGTCCCATAACCTCTTGATCAGAACCAGGGAAAGATGAATGTGTACACTGCTAATAATTGGGCCTATACCATCATGGGAGCCCAGCCCAGAATGGCACTGACTCTTAAAGCCCTCAATGAGCTCACAAACAAACACACAATGGGCACTCCACTCCAGGACAAAGTAGCAGTTTTCCAAGATTTGACTGTCCTGAAGTAAGAGCCCAAGTCCCTGTGCCCATCAGTTCTGAGGGTAAAGGATGCATCCTGGGTGATGAAGACCATCCATGGCCAAGCTCTCTCCTGGGCAGGTACAGCCCCACTGAAGGATGACAGGAATTGTCAAAGCTCAGAATCCACATAAGGCCTTAACCCATGGCCTGGGAAAAGTGACTCATGGGGGTGACTGGTGAAAACTCTCCCCTGTGTGAGGTTTGATTCCTCCAATCACAGGCTGTTCTCTCCTGCGTTTCTTCCCAAGACCTGGAAGCGAGTTGCAGCCGGAGTGGGAGCTGAGCAAACGCAGGCCGAGTCCCAGAAGCGAGTTGCGGCCGGGGCAGAAGCAGAGCGAGCGCGGGAGCAGAGTGAGTGTGGGCCAGCCGGGGCAAGTCCTGGATGCAAGTGTGGAGGCGTGGAGGCATCGAGGCCTCGTGTTCTGAAGCCTAGCACGCATGGATTCAAGAGAAAAGGATTGTAACTTGAGTACTTAGAAGGCACTATTTATACGTATTCTGGATGTTTAAACTCTGTATTCCTATGCTGATCTTTTTTTAAACGATTTCAATTCTGTAACATTACTCAAAGTATCTGTACCTAGGTACCCAGTACCTAAGATGGCGCCGAGAGGCAACATTCCAAACTTTTCACTGCACTTTTGAGTGCACATGACAATAAAGGCCATCCTGTCCTACCCCCACGACCCACCCCATTCCTAATCCCACATCCCACCCCCCTCATTCCTAATCCCACATCCCACCCCCCTCATTCCTAATCCCACATCGCACCCCCCCGATTCCTAATCCCACATCCCATCCCACCCCCACCTTTTTGCAGCCATGCACGTGCCCTCAAACTCCTGGTCCCTTCCACAGCTGCCTCCTGTTCATCCAGACCTAGCAAAAGGCAGGCCCCTCTCAAACCTACATCACCCACCACATCCAAAAGCCCTCAAGCTAAAGACAGTCCTATCTCAGCCTGGCCCCCAGTTAAAGGGGCTCCTCCCCTATGGCAATGTTCTCACTACCAGCGTTTCCTTTTGTAACTGCCTGCTGGTTTTCCAATTTAGAGGCTGCTTCTATCCTGTGGTTACTGCTGAAGCTAATAGCAGCAAACAGCCTGTGATTGGAGGAATCAAACCCCACACAGGGGAGACTTTTCGCCAGTTACCCCCCATGAGTGACTTTTCCCAGGCCATGGTTTGAGGCCTTATGTGGATATAGAGCTTTGACAATTCCTGTCATCCTTCAGTGGGACTATACCTGCCCAGGAGAGTGCTTGGCCAAGGATGGTCTTCTTCATCCAGGATGCATCCTTTACCTTCAGAACTGACGGGCACAGGGACTTGGGCTCTTACTTCAGGACAATCAGATTTGGAAAACTGCTACTTTGTCCTGGAGTGGCGTGCCCATTGTGTGTTTGTTTGTGAGCTCATTGAGGCCCTTAAGAGTCAGTGCCATCTTGGGCTGGGCCCCCATGATGGTATAGGCCCAATGGTTAGTGGTGAACACAGACAGAGGCTTTAAGGGGAAGTAGAGGTGGAGATAAGTTGCGGGGGAAAGAATGACAGGGAGACTGCAAAGGTGCTAGTGGGATAAGTCTGGGAGACAGAGGAAAGTTGCAGAGAAAACAATTTTAACACTCTCCACAAAAAGAACCTTCAGCTAACTGGGACCCAGGAAATCTGGAAATCACTGGGGTAATAAATTACTTGCAAATTAATGCAATGGATGGGTGATGATATTGAAGATACTGTTGAATTCTTCCAATTCTGCTTGAGAGTGTAAATATCCAATACGTCAAAACAAACGTAGAAGATACTGTTAATATTTAATTGAATGGACAATTAAATGAGTTTGAGAATGAAAAAGGATCTGCTGAAAACCAAAACATAACCCCCAAACAAAAGTGGCCCATGTTCAGAACCTGTAGTCTTTTGCTCTTCTGTTATTTGTTCCATGCTGAGTATTTATAACTATGGCTAGTTTCAATTTAAAATGAAAACCATCAGTAGCAAAGTGTATTTTTACAATAACAGGAGACCACTTGTGTGGATAGGAGTTGCACATTATTGCAGAGAATGTGTTGGTGCTCATTTATTGGAAGATTTTACCATGATTAAACTTGGAAGTGAAGCCAGGAGTCACACAAGAATAGAATACACCATTGTTCGTTCAAGGTATTTTCATTTGTACAAGGGGATATTATTTGCACTGCTTGTTGTTGTTGCCCAGGTATTGCAAATGGCCAGGTTCAAAGGAGTGGAGCTGATTACATAGTATGAATGACCAGGTTGTATGTGATTGCTTGTCAAAACTGTGACTGTAAAGCGTATCATACAAAGCTGAACTTTCAATGTGCCTTACACGGTAGAATATAAAAGCCAAGAGATTTTGCCGAGCTAATATAAAACAATTCAACCCCATTGTGATGATGGCTCCCGATTCTGGGTATCCAGGGATGTGAAGGGTAGTATAAAATATGAAGAGGTGGGGTGAGGCAGTAAGGGATCTGATACAGGAGAATCAACAGGGCAAATAATTTCTCTCTTGGGCCCTAGTTTGGATTAATGACAATGCCATCTTTGGCCGTCTCCTTATATTCCTCACTGTTTGCATCTGATGCTCCCTCTATGCTGCACAGCTGCCTGAAACTTCTCACCAGTTGGCTCCTTTAAGTTACCACACATGCACAGTCGCACAATAAACTTTAAAACGCCCTAACACAAACAAATTCCTTGCTTTTAACGAAAACAATGAGCAGTGATTTGCATCTGTTTATACTTTCCTAATCCACTTATTGGTGTCCAGCCTCTTCATTCCTGGTCCATAAGCTAGTTAATGTTGCAAACAGTTTCTCCCTTCAGTTGCTGTTCATTTGCTTTTGAAATGAGATCTCTATTCAACTTCATCTCAGATTAAAATTCCCATCTTTGCTGTTTAAATTTTTCCACTGCCTCATCCAATTCCATCATTGTAATGTCCTGCCCACTAGAAGCACCGCACTCATGTTTCTAGGTCTCTATTCTCTACTGCATTGCCTCTTCCCTTTATCTGACCATTAGGCAACAATAGCTTCCGCTGGTGACCTTAAGCTGTGGAATTTCCTTTCTGACCTAAACTACCCTACTTCCTTCTCACACACCTTTTCTAAAGCTCAGTTAAAAAAAATCCCTCTTGTTGACAATCCCTCAATATATCCTTTCTTAACTCAGTGACAATTTTTTTATTACATCTGTCCGAAATGTTTTGGAATGATTTTATACATGCACTGTAAGTGCAAGTGCTCAACATTCTTGTTTTATGTTCCACCATTATACTGTGCTCTCCAATCTGACCAAAATGCTGGTATTGTGCTCACAAAGTGCAGCTTCTATAAATCTATAACAATAAGTGAAAATTCATCTTTTGAGAATTTGTTTCAGTGGCCTAACCTCTACAGAAGTGCCACTTACCCTATAATTATTCATTAATATGGCTACCCATGGCTTCACTGATTGCATAAAATCATTTAAAAGATATTTCTCCACTTCTGATCCATCATGGAAGGTCAGATTTCCCACATGAATCGAGTTTCTCACTTCAGGCCGTGATAAATAGTTACCAAAGTAACTTTGATCCAAGGGCTCCTGTTAAAAATAAATCCATGGAAACATTACATAACTTCATGCTCATACAAGATTTTGAAATCCTGCAGTTACAATATGAATAGAATTACATTACATAAGATTAGTTAAAAGACATTGACTAAGCAGTTCAAATTTTTCACTTCGAATACCTTCAACTTCACGGGCTTTTGTTAGAAATTCCCAGTTTGCTAAGTACAAGAGAAAATCACCACTGTAGCAGAGAGTGTATTCATCCCACTCACCACAATCCTATCCCACCCAGAGACCTTTAAATTTGGTGTACCTTCCCGCTTCACCTTATCCCCACCAACTCTTCCTGTTTGACTTCTTCTGGCTTCGCAATTTTCTCTTTGTCTGGGCCCGTTTACCCCATTCTCTAACATCACCTGGTTTGAAGATTGCACTTGGCTTTTCATTGCCATGTACAATCTCACACAAAAACATTTGGTGATCACATAAAATTCAAGGTGAAAGGAATTTGACTTAACATCTGAGTCGCAGTAGCAAATTACATGTGCATGATCACCCAGACATGATTTCATTTGGTAACACTTGGTGAAATATCCCCTTCATATTCCCAGTGCTTGCTATTGTCAATGACACAGGAAATGCTTGTAAACTGCATGTAAATCTTATTGGGCAGACGTACAAATTTGTTCTCTGCTACTCGGCAAATGATACTTGTCATAAAGTCTGATATTAGACTAGACTTAATTCTCTACATTGCAGAATAGAACCAGTGACACACAACTTTCTGTTGACCGGTGCATTCCTTCCAATTCTTCACTCCTACACTGAACAGTTTTTAAACAATTGTTGAAATTGCAACCTTGGGTAAGATTAGAGCTGCTTCTTTGAATGTTTGCTTCATATCTGTTAGCCATCTAGTAAAACCTTTCAAACGCAAAAAAAAAGTTAAAATCCAGCAAGGTGAGTTATGCCATGTCCCTATAATTTAGTTTCATATCAAAATAGAACTTGAAGGCTACAGCCAGGACCAGGAAGTATCTACATGTAAGAGTGCTTGGAGTGTCCAAGGTTGAGGGTGAAAGTGAGGTAGGAATCTGATCAATTGTCTGAAATTCCTTAAGTAGGAAATCCTAGATACCGAATGTTTGATTTTTGCTGGAGATTGGGAAGAAAAAAAACAGGCAGCATGTTTTGTAAAGAACAATACCATTTAAGGATACATATGTTCTTTATTTATGCTGCATAGCAATTCGTAGAACTGGCATTTCATACTGTAAACTTATATTGAAAAATTATAAACTGCTGCACATGATTAGCTTTTAGTACCCAATCATTCCAACCTGACCACTTTTGAGTGATACCTATTAATAAGTTATATTATATTTAACATACTTAAAATCTTTTTTTGGGAGTAACCAAAATAACAAAACATAATTTACCAAATGTGACAGAAAACAAAGTTATTTGAATTAAAAGTCTGAACAGTCAAAGCTTTCACACTACTATTAATTGTACTTTTCAGAATGTGACTCAAAAACTTCAGAAACAGACCTGGCGTAAAACACAAGTTTCAGCTTTCAGTTCCCTGGTAATGAATCAATAGGGTTCCCGAGCAATAATCTTACCCAAGGGTTTTTAAATTATAAATATGATGCTGACAGTTTATTTAATGTAATGTGTCATGTATATTAATGTCTGCCCAATGGTCCATGCTTTACTCTCAAAGAGTTTTCAGATCCTGGTCTTCAAAAGTTGGTAACAAAAAAAGATTTGAAGGGAAAGGTCAAATGGTATTTTGACAACTTTCATCACTTAATTGTAGGATGGATATTATCATAGAATCATAGAAACTTGCAGTCTGGAAGTAAGCCATTTGGCCCATCAACCGTACAGACTCTCTGAAGAGAACACTCATTCCCCAATCTTATCCCCATAACTCTGCATTCGCCAAGGCTAATCCACCTAACCCACATATCCCTGGGCACTACGGGCAATTTAACATGGCCAATCCACCTAACCTGCATAGCCTTGGACTGTGGGAGGAAACTGGAGCACCCGGAGGAAACCCACATAGACACGGGGAGAACATGGAAACACTATGCGGACAATCACCCAAGACTGGAATCGAACCCAGGGCCCTGGGGCTGAGGCAACAGTATGAACCACTGAGGTTATTCCAAGGGTTTTTTTCTTCAGTGCACTCAGCATTGAGTTTCACAGGCACATTGGTAGGGAGCAAAGAAGAGTTTGCCTGCCAACCCTTTTAGCCTGGGAGTGGGACTTAACAGAAGGTGTAGAATCTTTTTCTGCTAATGATTTCCATACTACTTTCCGAATTTCTATTGCAATGAATAAATATTAAGAATAGAGCTATGTATCAGTCAATGGCTGGTAATCTCTGCACATTGCCCGTGAAAGACAAGTATTTTGTACACCATGTTGGAATTGTGCAGTTTTAAATGCAACATGAAAAACATTGCATTGCTGTTGTACAAGGCATTCAGTGGTAGGCATATGGAGTACTGCATGGGATAATCAAAAAGATATTGGTCTGGATATTGCAGTCACCTGTAAATAAATGACATTAGGCTTCCATTACACTTATAATAGTCAATAGATTTCCTTTAGGATCTTCCATTGGAACATGCTGCCATTAGGAACTGATTTTGGCATAGCTGCCCCTACAGAGAATTCAGCAAACAATCTGAATTCATTAACCAATCCGATTGATAAATACTTCCTGAAGCTTTCCAAGTTTGAAGCATCAAGTGTAAGCTAGAATAGCTAGTTAAATGTAAAATCACAGACAGATAGCAGAATAAGGAGATTAAAGAGAAAGAAGTAAGAGAAACAGAAGGAAAAAGGACACTTATAAATCCAACAACAATTAATACCAGAGGAAATGATACTCCACATTTGCTTAATCTTCAAATGCCAAAGATTAAAAAAAAAAGAACTCCAACAGCAGCTTGCTCATTTTATAAAAAGGATATAACAGAGTATTACAGTAAATGTGGAGTGGATAATAGGTTCTAAGTACTGCAGCAGTTTTCATGGACTACAGTCTTTGGTTTTACAGTACTTGCTGGGTCAGGTGATTATCACACTAAGAATTTTTCTGAAGTATGATGGTTATACTTTAGATTTGCTTCACTGAAGTAATCCATCTTATGCCACAATACTACCTTGGTGCAAGATGCCATCATGTAAAACTTTTCAATTCTGTTATCTTTCGCAGTTTCTCAATCGAAATGCAGAGGATATCCTAAAATACACTAAGATCACAAGAACGTTTTTAAATTTCAGTTACTCACTGTGCACTGCAGAAAATTGTAATAGTTGGCACACCCTGTGATATTCTTGTAGAAGGATGGATTTTCAGTTGTATCACCATTCAACAAAGTATCAAACACCTGAACGGAAGAAATAACAAACACACCAAGCATGAAACAGGAAATATTATAACCTGTTTATCAATTAATTATTTATTTTTAAATTGGATCTGAAATATTAATAAATACATGCAGACTTGACTTTTAAAAACATGACAATAGAATTATTCAGAAGTAAAAATAAGTCATAGGGATCTCAGATAGCTCCTGTTGTGAACAATTCAATCATAGGAAAACATAAAGTTTCAAAATTGATCAGTGGACCACAGTGAGTTAGCTGGTCTCAGGATAGTAATGGAAGATATAGGGAGTTAAAAGTGGCACCAATGCATCGGATTATGGGGGAAAAAAAATTAACACAGGTTCTCACTCTGTAAATTTATCCAACAGTCCTTTCCAAAAACTGTAATGACGACGACTTGTAGGTTCCAGTTACAGAGGACATTCTTGCCTTTACTGAGTTGCTTATGTCCCCTCAAAATTATGTTCTGCAAGAGACATTGCACTACTCTTGAAAGGAGCACTGTACTTGAAAATTTTAGAAGGTTATGATACAGAATTAGGCTATTAAGTCAATGCTAATTTTTAAACAAAAGCATTTTCTCTCTACAAGATCACCTGACCTACAGCATTATTTGAAATAAACAACGCCACCTACAAATACTGTCACATTAGGGAACAAATTAGCCCTGATAGTAACCTTCTTGAATGAAAAGCATGCTAATTCCTCTTCTTCAAATGCAAAAACAACCTCACTATCTTGTAACTGATGTGTGCTGGCCAGTATAAGCACCACTCTGTCTCAATATTGTTAGCTTAGGAAGGATAAACCCATCTAATCCAATGGAAGCATGTGAGAGAACATCAACAAGTGATGGATTTTGACAGAGCTGTAACACAGCCAGGATGAACAAATTAAATCAACAATAAGGTTGTATTGGGGGAATTTTTCCACCTTCAGTATAAATGATCTAAGTTAATATATTCCAATTGCTAGTCAATTAACCAGCCAAGAAGCAACAGAGCAGTAAGTGAATCCATGTACCTATCTAATCAGTTTATATCAGAATACTGGCTGATTAATGTTTGAACATGCATACATCCATTTCGTAGAGGCTCCCATATATAGATAGGTCATTATTGGTATTTATATAATTTCCTCCTCTTCCTTTCTTCCACAGAATTAATTTGCACCATGGGTCTGTGACATATCCCTTTTAACTACAAGCAGCTGTAACACAAGTCTATTCTGTAGTATTTTAAGAGGCATTGCATTTGCTATACTTGAAACTAAAATTATCACATGTGGAGATAAATTCAGCCATAGTCATCCTCAAGTCAATTATTTTAATTTGTTATAGGAAACTATTATTTTGCATGTGGTTTTTTGTTTAAAATTGCAAAGTCCAATTTAACCGCTTTGATTAACTTGTAATGATCAGTTTACCTGAAATAATTTAGATAGAGGAAATAAAAATAAACTTGCCAAAGGCTGAAAGGTCAAAGATCAGAAGCACAGAGCTAAGGTGATTGGCAAAAGAAACAGAAGTGACATGCAACAAAGCTTTTTTATTCATTGAACAGTTAAGATTTGGAACATACCAGCTGATACAACAGTGCAGCTTTCAGAAGGAAATTATATAAATGCCTGAGGGAGATAAATGACAGGAATATGGGGAAGAGGAGGGCAAATGAAACTAACTGGACTGCCCTTGGCAGATGCTAACAAAGGCTCAATGGGCCCCCTTTTGTGTTGCATGATTCTCTGATTCTGTGAATGACAAGTTTAACAAGGCCTTCTTAAACAACAAAACATGTATTTCCTCATGAAATACCATCCTGTAAATACACATCTATAGCAAATACTTTTTAATACCTGTTAGTATAAGCCAAACTTATAATATAAATCATGGAATAAAGTCAAGTAAATAAAACAAATTTTTGTATTCAAACACTGGTCCATTTTGAGACAGGAGATTTTCATTAATTCAGATGGCATAAATCTCTCCCATGAGCCTTTAAAAGAATGTACATATTGTAGCAATCATAGGAGATTAGGCATTTATGAAGAAGGGTCTAGGCCCGAAACATCAGCCTTCCTGCTCGGCCTGCTGTGTTCATCCAGCTCTACACCTTGTTATCTCAGATTCTCCAGCATCGACAGTTCCTGCTATCTCTATAGGAGATTAACTATTGCGTTAATTATGGCTAATGATTGAAAACAAACCTTGAATAGGTCAGAAATGATCTTCTGAGAAGATTTATTATAAAGTTGCAATGTTGGTTAAAAACAGTGCTTAGAAAGCAGTTATTCCCTTCACAGGTTTGAAAAATTAATTTGTGTATAATCAACATTCCTTTTAAACAAACTATTTATTGCTGGATCCAATAACTAGGGTGTATTTCAATACTCAGATACCTATAAATTGCGAACATTTCATTTATGTAATCTGTTAATTGCTGCATGTGTGTAAATACACCAGTTATGATTAAATGTACACGTGATATAAGTGAGCCCTGAACTGCAGGAAATTCTCAGTAATATCCTCAACCTGCTTGCCCTAAGATACTTCCAGAGAATCTGGAGCTAGGGGTACAACAATTGGCACCAAGTTCGCTGGGTTAGAGCAAGCCCATTCCAAGTTACTCTCCAGTTACACTTTCTGGAAAGTGTAAAGCACACAAAAGGTGAAGATAAGATCACATATAGCTACAATGTCTCCTGCAGCCCTATGTCTCTTGGAACCCAGGAGCACAAGTGAAGGGTAGCAGAATGATGAGGTAGTGAAGAATAGCAGATACCCGTGAAACTTTGATTGCAGAATGTGGCACAGCCTTTAGGAGAGATAGCAGAAAATGGGGAATGAAAGGGAAGGGAAAGTGCTCATATTTTATTGTGGAAGAGAAAAGGTTGTCACCAAATGTAATTGTGAATGAAGTTGTTCATAATACCTGCAAAATAGGTTGTAGATAACAGGGTTATTGTGAGAGTGGTGAACTGCAAGAGTATTAAAAATATAATAAACATTCTGGCACAATATATTTTTCACCAGAACTTATTCCAATATGAAACCATATCATTTTTGATTTTGATTTTTTGATAGATTACAGTAAGAAAAATGATTAATGTGAACTACAGGGATAGATCAACAGCCAGCTCATTCTGATTTTGCAGGGCTGATTAAATTATCGTCATATTTGGAACAATAAATAGCACAGTGAACTAGAAAAGGAAAGCCTGCCAATCAATAGAATGAGATTTGATTTAAATTGCTCTTACTTTTATAGAAATGAGGGCAGCATTTAATCAGGCACGGACTTTTATTTCATAGCATTAGATTACAGTATTGAATCCTTCTCCTAATGCTTTTCAGTTGTCATTAACTCATTGATCTCATGACAAGTACAAAAGCGTTCTACTCTGAGCACTAAATATACAATTCAGAATTGCTCTATAGAGAACATAGATCATATTGCATTTTGAAAAGGTTTGGAAAGGGGGAGCGTTTATGAAACAGATTGCTTTTAAGCCAACAACATGCCATCGAGCAACAAACTTCTGACCTCCCATCATGCTCTCCACTGACCCTCATTTTAGTCAGATGTTTCCAATTTTAAGGCCAAGACCAAGATTCGGGTACATACTTCAAAGGCTTCCCTCCATTTCTTCTGTTGGATGTAATGCACTGCTATGTCTGTCTGCTGCTGGATGTACTGCTTTTGTTTCTCATCGATGATCCCAATCTGGTACATGAACTCTGCATAACCACCTAACATCTGTGCAACAGACATACAACAAAGGAGTAACTTTGTTGCCTTACAAAAATTCAATTTCAAAATTTCAAGAGTGATTTTTCAAAGTCAAAGGCTGCAATCAACATGGTCAGCAAGGTATAATTTAAAGCAATCTAGTAGTTACTGGCATGATGAACATATGGTAAGAATTAGTGTCTTGAAGTTATGAGGAAGTAGTCGGAGAACTGACTTCCTTTTATCATGATAAAACTAAATTACAACTCAAGCATCCTGCTTAATTTATAACAAAACCACTTACTACTTCGGGATCACTCAGACCATCGCCAATAGCCATTCCCTTGAAGTTGATCTTCACTTTAGCAGTAGGATTGTGGGTATGAATATAATAACCAATTGCAGGCACATACTTTCCTGCATAGGACTAAAGATATTCACATATTAAAAGACACACGTAAAAAACGTCAGTAAAACATCTTCGTTCCATTCATGACCCCACTGCTTGGCATGATTTTATTAACTTCCTATGTTCCTCCAATAAAACCAATGCTTTTAAAAGAAGACAAAATAGATTTTATGCAAATTATCATTAGCAACATAAAACACCCCAAACTTTGATTAGGTAATTGAAGGAAAAACTGTATTCAATATTGGGTCATAATTATATATAAATAATCTGCCTATGCATTGATAGATATAACTGATCTCATCACAAGCTGACGTCAGAATTGAAGACATACTTCAGAACCTTACCTTACAGTGCCCAAAATTCTTGTGACATTTGGTACATCAGAATTTTATGGGAAATATTGACATATCAGATTACAACAGCAAATGGTGGCAGAAAAACATGATCACAAGTTATGTACATGATCTCAATAAAAATGTGTAATTGCCCACCATCACTCCTTTTTTCTTTGCGTACTGATACTTGTGGTAGGCCACAGCTTTGTAGGTATCAGGAGCCCAGTGAGGTCTCATTCAAGTGCTCTTTCCTCACTTAGGTCTAAACAGCAGGCTTGAATTCGAGAGTGCACACCTCAGTTGAGTCTAATGTTGCTCTTAGTTAATATTCATTGTAGTGAAGACGGCATTATTGACAGATAACCAGAACTGCAGCTCTGATCAAAGAAATCCCATCTCATCAAAGACCACAAAGCTCAAATATTACAATCCCATAATTTTGAGCTGTTTATTAATTAGCCATAAACAGGTATCAACCTTAAGACTTTTTTGGCCAGCACAGCTCAGCACCAGATTATATTGCTCTGGATCTTCTGATCCCACCTCCCACCCAGGTCAGCCAAATCGATGCCTCCTTACCCAGGATCGTCTGGACCCAAGTTTCAATGCGGGATTCATCCCAACAGGAACATTCTAATAATCTTACCCTTCACAAACCATATTGGAGTGGATCTTTGTAGAAACCACGCTCCCTTTGTACAGCGTTAGCTGCCGTACTCCAGCAAGTAAACCCATTTTAAAGACCCCAAAGCCTTTTTGACAGCTACAGAGTAAAGTACACATGGAAGGCAATGGGGTGAGGATGTAGAGTGGCAGGCTTGTATTTGGGAAACAGACTGGCAGGTGGATCAGGAGGTAGGATGGCAGATGGGAGGGTTGAGTCGGTCAGTTGTTGGTGGGGAAGTCGGATGGCAGGTGGAGTGGAGAGTGTTGGATTGGGCTGAGTATTTGAGGTCACTGTAATTTATTGGGATGATCTGCTGGGAACGTGAGGGTGGGATGGTCAGTTTCACAGTGCCAGATGTTAGAGCAGATTTTTATTCCTCTAATTTGTCCAGGTTAACGATAAAGCTAACTAAGTTGGGCCCTCCAAAGTCTCTGGACTCTTAATCAGAACAGGGGACTTTCACAGGGTGTTCCAGGTGTTGGATTATTTCCCATTGAATGTTTAAACTTCCCAGCCAATTACCATATAGTCAGTGCACCGGGACTTTTAACAAGTCCTGACACACATCTTCTAGGTTATATCTGATCTCTGACTGAACAAAGACCAAACGATTTGGGCTCAATTACCTACTTATTAACCAATTATGCATTTACAAGATTACCAATCCAGGCACTGAGATGACTGAGAAAGACTACAGAACCTGAGAGAGTATTATTTTTAAGGTCACTATTCTGCTTCCATGATTATGTGAGGAAAATAAGGAAAATGAAAATCAAAGTGGTTGATTTTCATCCCCTCCATTGAGTGGAATTGTGCAATTTCATGATCAAAATCACGGTACAGATTTATTAGTGAGCTTCCACTCCTGAAATTCTCATCGTGATTTTGAAGTGGACTGGGTTATAGGTGAACAGTGCTCCTTCATAAAACATGCAGGCACCTATCTAACATTTGAAAAAGTGGGAACCTCTGGTATACATCAGACTCTGCTCTTATTCAGTGCTCCTTAAAAGGGAAGTGCTCTGAAAACCACTGCAAGCAAGTTCCTGCAGTAATTCTTTTGGTGTCCAGGCAGCTCAAATGCACTTCCTGACCTCAGAAGGTTATTAATCTTTGTAACACTCTACCACAAAGAGCAGTGGAAAGCTCCTTGATACCATGAAAATTATTCAAGCCTTTCACAATAACATTGGGCAGATTTGGGTGATTGAGTGAGGGGCAGGTTTCATACTCTGCACTCATTATAACTTTGTCAAAAAGCAAAATTCTTCAAATGATTATGGGGACTATTCACCACATTTACAATACATATGCACCTATCATTTTGAAACTTTCCTCTTCCGCATAATTTGTGCCACCAAAAAATAGTGCGTCTTTTTTTTTTATAAAGAGTTTATTGTTAAGAGTTGCATTGATTGCAAAAAATTATTGAATGCAAAAATACAAACATCTAGCTCTTCTGTAGCATAGAAATCACTCCTAACTCTGGTGTAGCTTTGAAACTAGTCTTCTGATATTGGAAGAATCTCTAAAACATTTGAATTATCCATGCCCATTTCCAGTCCAGGTTTCAGCCACCTTCCAATACAAATACACATGCACACTGCATGTATAAAATTATGTCTATGATTCCCTTGTTTTTGATCTTTCTCCTAAAGGAAACGATCCTTCCTATCCATTCCATCGTGGTCCATCATAATTTTACATATGTCAGTTTAAGCTTCCCTTCAGTCTCGTCTGTTCCAAAGAAACCAATCCCAGCTTATCCATTCCCATCCGGTCACGGGAATCCTTGTTTGAATCCCTACTATTCAATTTCTGACTCTGCCCTAGTAGCAAAATAGCTCTTTTTGAAATCACAAATGACTGCAGCAAATCTAAACTTCCTTCTCGTCCTCCTCTACCTATCTGAGTTTTTGACATGGTTAAGCACACCATCCTCTTCCAATGCCACGCCACTGTTAGCCAACTGTGTCCGACTGCACTCACATGGTTCCATTCTTAGCTCTCTAACTGTAGCCAGAAAATCATTTGCAATGGCTTCTCTTCCTGCTGCTGCACAATTATCCCCAAGGATCTCTCCTTAGCCCAATACATTTGACCAACATCATCCAAAGGTGCAGCATTAATGTTCCCACTTATACTGATGACACCCAGTTCTACTTCAACGACACCTCTCTTGACTCCTCCCCGATGCTAAATTATCAGAGAGATTGTGCGATATCCAGGGCAAAAACATTCAAAAATGTTAAATCTTGATGAGGCAAAAGCCTTTGTTTTCGGTCCCCATTCTAAACACTGCTCCCTCCCTGCCAACTCCTTCCCTTTCTCTGGAACAGTCTGGGATTTATCCAATCTCTTCACAGGTCTGTTATCACATTTGTTCTTGAAATGAACTTCCAATGTCATATAAATGCCATCACCAGGACAGCCTAATTTCATTTTCATGATATTGCCCAATGTTGGTCTTTGCATTTGTCACATTCTGTGGGATCCATTTGCTTGTCAAGAGCGCAATCATGAGATGGTAAATGGAAGTCTTACCTCAGAATAGCTAGAAGGGAGGAGAGTTAACGTTATCTCCAGAGAACTAGGGCATACTGAGGAATAGCCCCTACAGAAGTAAATATCTTAAAGATGGTTGTGTCTTATAAGAACAGTACCAGAGAAAGCAAGATGCAATTGAATGGATAACTTACATAGTCACAAACCATATTGTTAAGTTGATAAGGAGATAAGTTGATAATGCTTGTTTTGTTTAAGTATTTGCACACAATAATGTTTATGTTCTTAGTTAAAAATGAAAAATCTCAAGGTAAAGTTCTATTGGTTAAAACAAAGCATTTGGTTTCTCCAGTCCCAAACCAAATTGCAGTTAGATTACAGAGCAAGTTTCTACCACAGTTTGTAGGTGCTCTTCAGGGCGGTCACCAATGAATGAAAGTCTGCTTTCACCAGCTGAAGAATATGGCTTTGCAAAGCTTTGGAATGTTTTCCCAAACTGAGAGAGAAACTGCCCATGAAATCTTCATTCATTCCTCATTGCCTCTAGACTGGACTATTCCAATGCACTCCTGACTCGTCCCCTACATTCTACCCACCATAAACGATGGGGAGGTGGTGACCTAGTGGTATTATCGCTGGACTGTTAATCCAGAGACCCAGGTAATGTTCTGGGGGCGTGGGTTCAAATCCCACCACGGCAGATGGTGGAATTTGAATTCAATTAAAAAATATCTGGAATTAAGAATCTAATGATGACCACGAATCCATTGTTGATTGTCAGGAAAAACCCATCTGGCTCACTAATGTCCTTAAGGGAGGGAAACTGCCATCATTACCCGGTCTGGCCTACATGTGACTCCAGACCCACAGCAATGTGGTTGACTCTTAACTGCGGGATGGGCAATAAATGCTGCCTGATCAGCGATGCCCATTAATGAATAAAGAATAAACTTGAGGGTGTTAAAATCTTTGCTGCCCACGGCATAGCTTGCAGCAAATCCCATTCTCCAATACTTTTGTGCTCATTGACCTACGTTAGCTATACCTTCATTTTCAAATGTAATTTTAAAAAAAATTCACTGACTGTAATTGGACTTCGCTGGCCAGGGCAGCATTTATTGCCAATCGCTAACTGATCAGAGAACAGTTAAGAGTCAGCCACATTACTGTGGATTTGGAGTCACATATGGGCCAGACAAAGGCAGCTGTTTCCTTCCCTAAAGGATATTAGTAAACCAGATAAGTTTTTGTGACAATTGACAAGATTTTCATGATCACTGGATTCTGAATCCAGATTTTCTTTACTGAATTCAAATTCCACCTTCTGCCACGATAAGATTCAAACCAGAGGTCCCATACCATTACCTGGATCTCTATTGTTAATAGTCTAGTGATAATGCCACTAGGCCTCCCCACTCCCTCCCCATCTCTCTAATGTCCACATTTACAATCCTCAGAGATATCTGTGCTTCTTTAATTGAAACCTTATGTGGCATTGACTGAGGGATCGAATGTTGGCTGGTACACTGAGACAAACTCTCTACTCTAAATTCAGTAGTACCATGGGACTTGCTACATCCAAATGGCTTGATATTTTATGTAAAAGAGTACACTTTGACTGTGCAACACTGGACCAAAGTTTCAGCTTAGAATACAAGGTCAAAGGCAAATTTCTTTCTTTTGTGTTTTGGTGTCAATAATTGCTAACTAACAGAAAGGGAGAGACAGAACTAATTTGAAGAATGCATGCCTGTAACAGTGCCTTCTGACTTTCATTCATTCAAATCAGAGAAGGGCTTAATATCACAATTTTCTGAGTTGAGTGCATGAGTGGTACTAACCAATCCATATGAGTGTCAGAAAACAGACAAAACAGAATGGAAGCTGGCAGTAGTAGTACAATCAAGTCACAACAGATTTCCCAAACAATTGTATTTAATGATCATTGATGTTGCTCCAAAATTACTTTATACAGACATTGATCATGAATCTTTTCACCGTTTACATGATTACACTTAATGAATCTCCAAAGCATTTTATGAATTTTGCATTAACATAGAAGGTCAACCTCCAAAGTGTTCTCGACTAACACCCTGAACAGGCATATACCTTCCTCACAATGTTCCAGCTTATATATTGAAATTACAAACACAGAAACCATCAAAAAGTCATATCATATATACCAACATATCCTGGAAGGGAAGGGAAAAATGGTCAAAAAAAAACTATATAGTTGTACCTTTTGCACACCATGTAACCAATAAATATCAGTTTTTTTTCCCCAAAAAAGAGTCAAAACAGAGGCAAAGGTTTGTTAAATACACAAATAGAAAGATTAGAATACCCACCTCTCCTGTAGCATAGAAGTCATTCTGCTGATATTCATAGAATATCTGAAAGAACTGGATAAGGGCGCTGCAAAAGAAAAGCATTTTAAAATGTTCTTTTTTTACTAATCCTGTGACTATACTTTATATCCAACAACTTGAGAACAGCATTTTATTCTTTCTGAATATTTCAGCTATGAACAGGAACAATCCCATCTATACTGATAGAAAAACAATGTCATTTCACTACAGGTCTGAAAGTAGTTGCCAGTTAAACAGAAGACAGTCATTCATTCACAATATTCAGCAATCACTAATTAATTTTCCTTAGTTAACTAACATTTAACCAGCACGAGTAACAGTGCAGCTTCAATGCGATTTGTTACCGATCCAAAATCAAAATAACCAACCTTAAGTCACCAGTGCAGGCTAAGAAAAGAACATTTGCATTTTACTTACTTAATGTTTAAAGGACCATGTTTATGTGCAATGCTTCAGCACATGTGCTTAGCTCGTCTCCAAGCCAAGACTGAACCTAACATTGCCTGGGGAGGAGATGGAGAGATGGTACCAGTATGAAGTAAATTTTGCTACCTGAAGAGCCCATCTCATTCCATGACAGATCGTTTTGAAAGTACAGTTAATAATATGAAGTATGAGTTTCACAAAAGCCTCATTCTACAGAGCCTCAATAACGTTGCAGCAGTCCCAGAAGACCATAGGACTGGTCTCTCAGAGAGATAACCGGTGCCGAGTTCAACCAGATGGTCACCACACGTCAGGTGAAAGGGTGAGGTTGAGAAGACAGGACCCACATTTTAATCTTAGCCGGGAAGTGAACCCGCACAGTTGGCATCACAACAATGCCATCCTGCCAACTGAGCCAACCACAGATTGAGGCAGCAATATAAACTGAACTGGTCACATTGGGGGCATTTATTGAAGGAATAGAAAAGTACATTTCTGTTTGTGTAAAAGTATAAATACATAAACAAAAAGTATAATTGTACTCACCTGTACAGGTCCCTTCCTACATCGTCTTCATTTTGTGCATAGCCTTCATCATGGTCAGTAAAGCTGAAGCCAGTGCCAACCTAATGTCCAAGAGTAATGAAAAGTTATCTCTATACAAAATATACTGAAGAAAATACTAACATATACTCCACATGACAGAACTGCCGAAGATCGATCGGACCAGGCTGATTGCAGAGGGAGAGGGGGTGTGGGATTTAGGGTTAGGCTTAGGCTTAGAAATGGGGATGGGTATCCTTGGTTGAGGAAAAATGCGGTGCTGTCTAAGCAAGCCTTTTGGAAGCTGGCATCACCTCAACAGACGTGACTGACACAGAAATTGAGAGAATGCAATGAAATCCTTGCAGGAAGCAAGGTGTGGGGCGGTGAAGTCAAGTTAACGCCGGGAGTCGTTAGATTTATAATGAATATTGGTGAACAGCAGATCCTCAGAAATGGAAATAGCGAAGTTAAGGAAGGCAAGGAAAAAGTCAGTGATGGACCAGGTGAAGACGAGAGAAGAATGAAATCAGAAGCAAAGCTGCCGATTTTGTCTGGATGACAGCAAGAAGCAGCACAGATTGTCCAGATATGGTTTCACCAATACCCTGTACAATTAGAGCTAAACTTCTTTATTCCTGTACTCCAAACGCTAAGACATAGATACAAAATACTGTGCATTAGGAACAGGAGTAGGCCATTCTGCCCCTCAAACATGATTGGATCTGATTGTACCCTCAAATCCACATTCCCACCTATTGCTGATAACTTTCATCCCTTGCTTAACGAGCATCTATCTACCTCTGCTTAAAGATAATAATGGACTCTGCTTCCACTATCTTTTTAGGAACAGAATTCCAAAGACTCTCAAACCTCAGTGTAAAAAATTCAGTTCATCTGTTTTAAAAGACTGACGCCAGATTTTTAAGTGACCCCTTATTCAGATTCTCCTAGAAGAGGAAACATTCTCTCTATTTCTACACTGCAAGACCCCTTAGGTTATTTTGTGTTTTAAATAAAGGCCAACATGGTATTTGTGTTCCAAACTGGAGGATGTACACTGCATGCTAACTCTCAGCATACCTTGCCTGAGCAAAATGAATCTCCTTGAACATCGACACTTAAAGTTTTGAAAAACACTCTGTATTTCTATACTTCTGACCAAAGTAAATAATTTCACACTTACCTACATTATTTACCATCTTGCATCTTGTTGCACAATCACTCAACCTATTCCTATCTTTTTACAAAAACAGAAACAGAAATAGAAACAATCTTTTTTAAAGCCATTTTTGTGTCCTCCTCACAGCTTACCTTTTCATCTAGCTTTGCATCATCTGCAAACCTACGTGCAATACTTTCCATCTCTTCAGCTAAATCACCAATGTAGGCTGTAAGCAGCTGAGATGTCAGTCACTGCCTACTAACTTGAAAGTGCCATTTCTGCCCATTCTCCATTAAACAATCCTCTATCCATGCTACTACACTATCCTCAAGTCCCTGAGCTCTTCTCTTACTCATCAACCTTTTGCGTGGCACCTTATCAAAATGGCTTTTGGAAATAGATACACTGTGTCTGCTAGTTTCCCTTTAGCTACCTTAGTAGATACATCCTCAAAAAGAAATCAAGAAGTTTGTTAAACAGGATTTCCCCTAGTAAAACTATATTGACTTGCTGTAATCATATTATGCATTGTTAAGACATCTGCAAAAACAGACTTCAGCATCTTCCAACAATTGATGCTAGGTAACTGGTGTTGGCGTTGCCAGTTTTTCTCTCGCTTCTTTCTTCAAAAGTGGCATTACATTTGCTGCCTTCCAATCAGACTGGATTTTTCATGAATCTAAGCAATTTTGGAAAGTAATGACTAGTGCAACCACTATTTCCTCAGGTATCTCTTTTTGAGCTCAAGGATGAAGGCATCAGATTGAGGGAATGTGTCAAATATTTGGCCCTTCATTTTCTCCTATACCGTTTCTTTCTTGATATTAATTTCCTTACTTTTTATAGTCTCTAGGTTACCATCTATTTCAGAACGAGCACATCTTGTCCTATAAAGACAAGAAAATAAAATTGTTCAATGTTTCTGCCATTTCCTCATTGCCCATAATATTTTTTTTCTGTGTTTTATAGGCCATTGCTTACTTTAGCTCTTTTTTTAAATGTATTTGTAAAAGCTCTTACAATCCGTATCTGCATACCTGACCAGTTTACGGTCATATTCTGTTTTTCCTTTATCATCAAATGTTTTGACAGTCTTTTGCTGGTTTCTAAAGTGCTCCAATCAATCCTCAGACTTGTTATTATTTTCTCTTATACTATAAGCCTGCTCTTTTAGTCTCACACATACCTTAACTACCCAAATGAGCTGGGGACATATTTTTCTTGCAGAGGTTTTGTTGTTTTAATGGAATGCATATTTATTAAACATTTTGAATTATTTATTTAAATGTCTCCCATGTTTATTTTTAAGTAAGTAAAAACAGGACTTTAAAATCAATTACAGCATTGCTATTACCATATTAATTCAATTCTGTTAACTAGGCAGAGGGTGTAGATTAGACCAGGAAATGGCCTCAGAATCGCATTAACTCAAACAGTAGATAGACCTTCCAAAGAATATAGTGCGAGTATCTGTGGTTTGGGGATAGGCAGGGTAAAGGGGCTAGTAAGAGAGAGGCTTGCCAATCTCTGGGCCAGCTGCAAAGCTGAAATAAAGTGAATCCAGTGGGGCTTTCTACATCAATAACTTTAGACTGAGTTTATAGAATAGCAGGATGTGTATTCGTGACCCTTCTCGATCTCGGTCTTGAGGTAATATTTGGGTCTCCTTGTGGCAGATTTGATGTCGGTCTGTGACTCCGTGCGGCTTTCCTTTGGCATCATGGGAGGTTTGGGTCCTTGAGCCCAGAGCTGTGAAGTGACTAATTTCTCTTTTTTTCTAATTTTTTTAATTATACTATTGTTGAAGGACTGTTATTCTGAACTTTTTATTTCCTTATTTTTCTAATTTATTACTATGATTTTGCACTTTTGAAGGTTTGTAATGCTGGACTTATTATTTCTTCATTTTTCTATCTTTTTCTCCCAAGAATTTGTACCTCGCTACCTTTATACTTAAGGTGGCACCGTAAGTGGCGATTTGTAAAGTTTTCACTATACTCATGCGAGTATGTGTGACAATAAAGCCAATTCAGTTCAATTCAATCTTCATGACTATGTGTTTCTCAGATGGACAGATAGGTCCTGTCTGAGCACTTGCGTTCTTCTAACTAATGTCACTGGCTTTGTGAAGGAATGGGAACGCGGAAAGGGGATGCTGCCTTAATGCTAAAAGATTTGTGGCATTGAAATCAGTTGGTTAATGATCCTGTTTAATTCATCAACAGTGGTGTTATTAATGAGAGTTGCCAGCTTTAACCACGGTATTGGGGTTTGGTATCAAACTGCCCACAGCCTGAAAACAATTTTCAGATTTCATTTCTAACATAACTTGTGAGCAAGCCTTCGAACAAAGGGGCTGAAACTCAGGGATTTGTGTTATCATCCTTTGCCTGTAGATGGCATCAGTAAACACAAGGTGGCATTTAATGCCCTTCCCCCTGTTGAGCTTAGTGATGGCAAGGTATTAGCAGGTAGAGACCATGACGACACTACGGCTTTAAGAGGTGTATATCGCAGGGGTCATCTCTCATTCAAAAGAACTCCATCCCTGATCAGGAAGGGGTCGGTCTGCCGACAGGAATCCCAGTCCTTGCAGCCAATGCACCTCATCTCATTCCTCCAGGACTCGCCCTCTGCCCTACCTCAGCTGGGGTCCTGGGATCCAGCAACACAACTAGACCACAGATGGTTATCTCACAAACAGCAGCAGCAGCAGCACAGTCTCCCAATGGTCCTGCCATTCAATAGAGCCACTTTGAAGCCAAGGAAGGCCCCTCCATTGTCAAGTGTGGCACTTAATCTCGAGAACCTTCCCTATCCGAGATGATATGGGGCTCTCACAGGCAAAATTTATCATCTTCCCCACTGCCTCACCTAAACGCCAATAAACACCACGACGTATTCAGTGAGTATAGATAATGCACGTACATCTGGAGCATTGGCTTCCTCCATTACACACAAATTTTGTACTCATTCCAATTGTGCCTGAGGAGTGTTGCTGCAAAATTTAAATAAATCCAGACAATCTTTCTTAAAGCAGTCCAAAGTGATGAATGATAAGTAATATCACACCACATGCATTGGCACAAAAGTTTGTTGAGGGATTTAGAATTCCTGCAGCTGGGGAATTAGAATTATTTTACAGCATGCTTAAAGCTAGATTCTTTACAGGAAAGATGTTGGAACTGAAGTTTCTCAGTTGCATCACCGCTACTATGGACCACTGACACATGCCAAGGCCCATAAATGGTCACAGATTCTGCTTAAGTAGTCCTGTTGTAATTCTAATAGCTGTTTAGTATATTCTACTAACAAGATGATCACAAACTTATTAAACCATATTTCCACCTCCTATTCCAGCTGAGCTAGCCTGGGATTGTGTTAACATTCTAACAAGTTGAAATAACATTATATTTTATAACATGGGGTAATGTCCCTCTTCAATAATTTTGATAGAAATGCACAGTATTTTACAATTCACACAATGTATGTAATACCAAGCCTCTAATGCCACTGGGAATGGTCGTTCGGGTCGGGTGGTAGAGGAGTGGAGATTAAGCAGTCAGGTGCTTGTATATCATTTGACTACAGTCTGCATTTCAATACATCAATGTTGAAAGTCAGTAAGTTACCTCTGCATCATAGAATCTCTATAATGCAGAAAGAGGCCATTCAGCCCATCGAGTCAGCAATGAAATCTTCAAACAGCATCCCACCCAGATACATAGACCCCCAATCCCGTAACCCCTTGTTTACCATAGTTAAATACACCTGGCCTGCACATTCTTGGACACTATAGGGCAACGTGGCATATAGGAAAATGAAACTACACCTATAAACTGGGTAAGACAGCTAAGGGGAATAACTTGCAATGCATGGGGAATGAAATACAATGCATTTGAGTAAGTAGAATAGTGCCACATTTAAGCAACAAAGAGCAAACAGCTATTCTGTTCTGAGATCAAGATCAAAGAATCTTTACATTATAGATACATCTTTTTAATAAGTGAACATTAAGCCATTAATGAAGCTAGGTATTAGCTAATTTAAAAATAGCTCCACTAGCAATGCACGCTGACAGTGTGAAGATCTGGTGCAATTCTGATTATAATGGACAGTCCCCTTTTAGGGGAGAATTCTGACAATTCCAGTGGAGCAAAACCATTTAAATATATACTTAAGTAAATTAGACTAACGATGATTAATGATATTTGGAGAATTTTGGAGGTTAGCAGCAAATTGCCTCTAACTTCTGTTATCTTAAATGCAAGAACTTAAAGGCATGGAATAGACATATTTAGAAATAAACAGATGTTTAAAAAATGTGGGGGTGTTGAGTTAGAAAGGTTAGGATTAGGAAATGGGGCACGTGCTGTGAAATTGGTTGGTGTCACATTACACCCAGGCCCTGGGCGAGGTTCCCCAATTTGTTACAGCTCCAGATGAGACACCCAAATAGTTAAGCTCCCAGGTGAGGAGGGATAAATTGACTCCCCTTCTTTATTCATCTGTTGTTGACAGGGATACCCTTCTCCCAGACCCAAACAAGGTGATGCTTTATAAAGAGGCAATTTAAGCAGGCTTTCCTTGAATTACAAAGGACAGATTGTTAATTACTACACACAGCAAGAAATACTAACACAGCACACATTCATACAGATTAGAAAAAGAGGCAAGTCCAAAGGGATTAAAGGTTTATTAAAAAAAATATCAAATATATGGATCAGTATCTGAATTGTTTGTGAAAAGCAGATAGTTGAATGCACTGGCCTTTGCAGTGGAGATTATTGGAAGCACTGATATCGTTAGTTGAACAGTTCATTTTCCAACTTCTTCGTTTTACAGGCTGACTGATTCATTTTTAAAAATTGGTTCGCAGCACTTGGTATGAGAAAGGATTTTCTTTTAGACAGGCTGCTAGTTAACTGATTTCCAGCGCTCAGATTGAAAGGGAGCAACCAGGGTACATTTCTTCAAATATAACCTTCACAGCATGTTAATGCTCAAACCCAAGCTGATACCAGAGTTCAGTCTCACTGGTGTCCTCCAGTAGAGATGAAACTGGCTTTTTCACCCGTCTTTGTGTATTCTTTAAAGAGAAAAACACAAATATGCCTACACTTTGGGACATAATCTGCAGGGTTCAGCAGCCCCTTGTTATCTTTTAATCACAAGAGATCACAGTCCAGTCTGTTTTGACTTGCCTCTCTTCAGGTTTGAAGGGCTGATGTCCCAGGGCAAAAATCAAGGTAGATTTTTAAATCAACTTGTCCATGCTGACCAGATATTCATTTGCCAGCATTTGGCGTATATCCCTCTAAACTCTTTCTATACATGTTCCCATCCAGATGCCTTGTAAATGTTGTAATTGTATCAGCCTCCACCACTTCATCTGGCACCTCATTCCATACACGCATCATCCTCTGTGTGAAAAAATTTCCCCTTTGGTCCCTTTTAAGTCCTTACCCTCTCACCAGAAACCTATGCCCTCTAGTTTTGGACTTCCCTACCCTGGGCAAAAGACCTTGCCTATTTACTCCATCTATGTCCCTCATGTTTTTATAAACCTCTATAAGGTCACCCCTCAGCCTCCGACGCTCCAGGGAAAATAGTCCCAGTCTATTCTGCCTCTTTGTATAGCTCAAACCCTCCAACCCTGGCAACATCCTTGTAAATCTTTTCTGAACCCTTGCAAGTTTCCGGATATCCTTCCTATAGCAGGGAAACCAGAATTGCATGCAGTATTCCAAAAGAGGCTGAATCAATATCCTGTACAGTCACAACATGACCTCCCAACTCCTATACTCGATGCACTGACCAATAAAGGCAAGCACACCAAATGTGTTCTTCACTATCCTATCTACCTGCGACTCCATTTTCAAGGAACTATGAACCTCCACTCCAAGGTCTCTTTTTTCAGCAACACTCCCCAGGACATTTTCATTAAGTATGTAAGTCCCAGCCCTGATATGCCTTTCCAAAATGCAGCACCTCATATTTAACCAAATTAAAATCCATCTGCCAATCCTTGGCCCATTGGCCCAGCTGATCAAGGTCCCGTTTACTCTGAGGTAACCTTCTTCACTGTCCACTACACCACCAATTTTGATTTCATCTGCAAACTTACTAACCACACTCCTATGTTCACATCCAAATCATTTATATAAATGACAAAAAGCAGTGGGCCCAGCACCGATGCCTGTGGAACATTGCTTGTCACAGGCCTCCAGTCAGAAAAGCAACCCTCCACCACCGCCCTCTGTCTTCTACCTTCTAGCCAGTTCTGCATGCAAATGGCTAGTTCTCCCTGTAGTCCATGAGATCTAACCTTGCTAACTAGTCTACCGTGAGGAACCTTGTCGAACGCCTTACTGAAGTCTATATAGATCACGTCCACCGCTGCACTGCTGCCTTACAGCGCCAGGGACCCGGGTTCGATTCCAGCCTCGGTCGACTGTCTGTGTGAAATTTGCACATTCTCCCAGTGCCTACGTGGGTTTCCTCCGGGTGCTCCGGTTTCCTCCCACAGTCCAAAGATGCGCAGGTTAGGTGGATTGGCTATGCTAAAATTGCCTGTAGTGTTCAGAGATGTGTAGATTAGGTGGGTTATAGGGGGATGGGTCTGGGTGGGATGCTCTGAGGTTCGGTGTGGACTCGTTGGGCCGAAGGGCCTGTTTCCACACTGTAGGGATTCTATGATCTATGATAATTCTCTTTGTTATTTCTTCAAAAAACCCAATCAAGTTTGAGACACAATTTCCCACGCACAAAGCCATGTTGACTATCCCTAATCAGTCCTTGCCTTTCCAAATACATGTAAATCCTGTCCCTCAGGATTCCTTCCAATAACTTGCCCACCACCGATGTCAGGCTCACTGGTCTATAGTTTCCTGGCTTTGAAGTTTTGAAGGTATCATTTTTTATTTGGCCGAGAGTTAAATTGGAGGTCCCATCTGCCTTATCATTTTAAAAGTGATCATTTGTTTCTTATCTCATTTCAGTTTATGGGAATTTGCTTTGTGCAAAATTGACTGTTGCATTTCATACATTAGCAGCGGCCATACTACATGTATTCAATTTGCTGTGAAGTGTTTACATACATTCAGGGCCAAGAAAACCACGATTATGAATGCAAGTCTTTCTTTCCCGCTTTCTTCTTCAATTCAATCCTAGTATCTCAAAGTGCCTGATTACAGATCGAAGAGCTATTAAAAATTTGGATATGGGGGACAATTTCTGCAAACAAATGGTAATGCCTGAGGCTTGTCTGGCAATGGCCCTCAATTCCCTGTACTATTAGCCTGTTGAGTGGCAGACAATAATTGTGGCTTGCTGCTGATTGAAGATCATTCTGTTGCTGGTGACCTGGGTAAGTGATGAAGTGGAATCACTGAGAAGGAGGCATACAGGAGATAGCAGCAGTGTATCAGGAGTGGGACAAAATAGCATTGAGGGTGGGGAATGATAGTGGACAGAACTTAGGTGTATTGAATACCTTGAATCGGGAGTGATGGCCTAGTGGTGTTGTCGTCACTAGACTATTAGTCCAGAGACCCTGGGGATCTGGGTTCAAATCCCACAGTGGCAGATTTAATGTGAGCTCAATACGAAAAAAAAATCTGGAATTGAGAATCTAATGATGACCATGAATCCATTGTCGATTGTTGGAAAAACCCAACTGGTTCACTAATGTCCTTTAGGGAAGGAAACTGCCATTCTTACCTGGTCTGGCCTACATGTGACTACAGCATTGTGGTTGACGATTAAATTGCATCTCTGGGCATTTAGGGATGGACAATAAATGCTGGCCTGGCTAGCAACATCCTCATCCAATGCACAAATTTAAAAAATGTGCTTGGAAAGGATGACCACTCATCTTAGGTCCACATTGAGGTAACCACATTTTATTAGCATTTCTTTTTGGCTACAGATTAACAGGTAGCCCCTTATAAAGGGTCATATATTAGGGCACATATAGCCCTGGCTTGCAGAACTGGTCAGGTAATGGGAGCCTCAAACAATTGGTTGGTCCCCTATTTGTGTATCCAAAGGGATTAGCATCCGGTCCAGGCCAATTTTTTCGCATTTACCAATAGAGAGCACAAATCATGTTTCCTGCCACTAAGATGAAGACTTAGGATACCATTTAGAACTGCAAGGTGATGGAACCGCAAGGGCATTCAGTATAGATTCACCAAGGCCATGCAAAGAACAGAAACTACAGTAATGAGAAAAGACAGGAGATATGCGGACTGATTCTACTGGAACAGAAAGGCCTAGAAAATACTTCAATAGGTGTCTTGAAAATTGAGAAAAGGTGGGACAGCATAAAACAGGGAATATTTTCTGGTTAGAATTTAGCAATGAGTGGTTATTAATTGTCATTCCATTAGAGGTTAAGAGAAATTCCTTTGTATGGAAATGAGAATATGGCAAATGGCTGCAAATAAACAGCTGGATGTGCAACAAGCACAATGGAGCAAATGATTTACTTCAATGCTTCAATTTCTATTTTCATTTCAATCTCTTCAAGAAGGTCAGAAAAAGAAATGGCTGGAAATTGCAGCCTTTTTCTCTCATTTTGTTTGGAATTGTGTGTGCGCAACAAAGCACAACTCAACAAACACAGAAATGCATGCAACTTTTCAGAAAAATAGAAAAGTATTCCAAATTAACAAAAAAAAAGGAATATACTTGGAGGTAGTAGGAACTGCAGATGCTGGAGAATGAGATAACAAGGATGAACACAGCAGGCCAAGCAGCATCAGAGGAGCAGGAAGGCTGACATTTCGGGCCTAGACCT
>NC_063333.1:95628266-95656864 GCF_021869965.1 Rhincodon typus | reverse complement strand
GTCAGCCTTCCTGCTCCTCTGATGCTGCTTGGCCTGCTGTGTTCATCCAGCTCTACACCTTGTTATCTCGGAATATACTTGGGACTGCTTTTTGACACAAATCATTAAGCAGCAGAAAGAAATTGAAAACTGAGTCAGCAGTAAAGATGTGTTAAACCAATGTTATTGGAAAGAGATTAGATCAACATTTATGTATATTTCCATTTCTGATTTAACTGCCTCCAGCATTTCTGATTTACTGTTCTATTAATATACTTAAAAATCATGTAATATGGCTTCAATAATAAATGGAACCTTTTAAAAATGCGACTTCATTATCATTTAAAAAAAGAAATACTTGTTGGAGTGCCACTAATAACATTCACACAAAGGCGTCAACTACACAATTCACATGCTCTTAAGAATGCATTGTACCCAATTACCAGTAAGAAACTGTCTGCTCAAATGCCTGCTAAAAACTATCTTGTATGTACAAGTGTGAGACAAACTTTCAATTCTTTTATTTTAACCTGATTGATCATGACCATTATGCACGGCAAATTTCCTTTTAAATTCATTGAGGGATATGGGTACCACTGGCTGGGCCAGCATTTATTGCCTATCCCTAACTGCCCTTGACAACATGGTGGTGAGCTGCTTCCTGAACTGCAGCAGTCAATTTGGAATAGCTACACCAACAATGCCATTAGCGAGGTAGTTCTGACCTAGTGAGGTAGGTTTCTGAGAAATTTCCATGTCAGGATGGTGAGTTACTTGGAGGGGAACTTGTAGGTGGTGGCATTTCCATGTAACTGCTGCGCTTGTCCTCCAGATGGTGATGCTCATGGATCTGGAAGATGCTAAGGAGTCTTGGTTAATTCTGCAGTGGATCTTGCAAATGCTACACACCGCTACTTAAAAGCATTGGTGGTGGAGCGACTATGCTGGTGGATGTGGTGCCGATCAAGTGAGCTTTAACCTCAACAGTGACAAGTTTCTTGAGTGTTGTTAGAGCTGCACTCATCCAGGCAAGTGGGGAGTGTTTCAGCACATTCCTGACTTGTGCCTCGAGGACGGTGGACAGGCTTTGAGGTAGTGAGGTTACTTGCAACAGTGGTACTTACAGCCAATGCTTTAGTATCTCCCATGTCAAATTAGTGATTTCACCTTGCTCTTTTATTCATTAGTAAGACGGATCATAAATTAAAAGCAAGATGCAATTTTAACTGATCTATGTTTTACTTGTGAGGGACTAAACCTAAGGGTTTAATTTTGTTGTCACAGCACAAGTCTGAGAGCCCAAGGCTGGAGGTAACTCACATGGTGGCTCAGTGGTTAGCACTGCTGCCTCAGTGTCAGGGACCTGGGTTCAATTCCACCCTCAATGTGGAGTTTGTTCCAGTTTCCTCCCGCAGTTCAAAGATATGCAGGTTAGGTGGACTGGCCATGCTAAATTGCCCATATAGTGTCCAGGCATGTGCATGCTGGATGGATTAGCCATGGGAAATGCAGGATTACAGGAACAGGATAGGGGATAGATCTGGGTGGGATATTCTTCGTAGTGTCAGTGTAAACTCCATGGACTGAATGGTCTGCTTTCAAACTATAGGGATTCTATGGTTCTATGTGCAACCTTTACTGCCTGCAAGTCAAGGCATCAAGTTTGAGATGTAAACCAAAGATTCACTGATAATGTTTTCATAGTTTGAATTAAGAAGAATGTGGATAGTAAGTGGAGTGCAGATGCACACAGAACCTAAGCTCTTCATCAATCAAGAAAACTCCTCAGAATCAAAACGTGATTTTCTTTCAACTGCTCTTTGTTTTAAAGAGATCTTAATACAATTTCATTCTCACAAGACCACTTCTTGGGCATACAACTCCTGGTAGTTCTGGAATCTGTCAGAAATATTTAATGCAAATAACACTACAAAACTAAGTAAACTTACGGGATTGTCGATATACAGCATTGAATACTTCGAAGACCATGGTACCTTTCGTGCTTCCACTAGATTTGAGCATATATGTAAAAAGAAAATATTAAAATTAGAAAGCAAAACTCAAAATTTAAACTTGACAAAATCTCTTCTTGAACGATTGCTGGTCAATGCTAATGAAATTATCAGTTCTTTACATTTTAAGATGAAGGTTTGACTGAATCCTGTTGAGGATTTATGACATGAACTAAAGGTGGGAACCCATTTGTGCATTCAGTGATGGGCTGTTATGCCAGCATTACAATGTCAGCATTTCAAAAATACTAAATAATCTATGGGTTAAAGTACAGGGTGGGGAAGAAATAAATATGATAACTATCTCTAGAGAAAAAGTACTAGGAAACCTAATTGGACAAATGGCTAATAAATTCCCTGGACTGGATAGGTTGCATCCCAAGATTTTAAAGGAAGTAACTACAGGAGATAGTGGATGCACTTGTTCTAAACTTCCAAGAATCCTTACATTCTGATAAAGTTCCAGAGGATTGGAAAACTGCCAAACACCCTGATTCAAAAAAAAAAGAGACAAAATACAGATAACTACACATCAATTCGTTTAACATCTGTCACTGGAAAAATGTTATAAAGGGTGTAATAGCAGAGCATTTAGACATACGTGGCATAATCAAGCACAGCTTCATGAAGAGGAAATTCTGTCTGAAAAGATTAGATTTCTTCGAGGTGGTAATAAACTGGAAAGATGAAAAGGGAATCCGTAGATGTAAACAGTTGGATTTCCAAAAGGTGTTTAAGAAGGTGCCATACATTAGGCAGTTTATAAGTTGAGAGCCCATAGTATTGAGGTAATATATCAACATGGATAGAAGATTGGCTATTTCATAGAAGAGAAAGAGTTGGGACAAAAGGGGCATTTTCAGGTGCCAACCTGTAGCTAGTGGTGTGCCACAGGGATCAGTGCTTGGGCCACAATTAATTACAACATGTATTAATGGCTTGGATGAGAAAAATGAATGTATTATAGCCAAGATTTCAGATAACACAAAAATAGATGGGAAGGCAAGTTGTGAGGAGAATCTGCAGAGGGATATAAACAGGTTAAATGAACATGCAAAAAGTTGGCAGATACAATGTAATGCGTAAAACATATGAGGTTACGTATTTTGGCAGTTTGACTAGTGGGTTATATACTTGTAGCAATACTTCCCTTTGAAATAAATGCCAACAGTCCATTTGCCTTCGCTATTACCCGCTGAATTTGTATGCTATCCTTTTATGATTTACAGATGAGGACTCCCAAATCCCTCTGTGTTGTAGCTTTCTGCAGTCTCTATCCATTTAAATAACATTCATCTCTTCTATGATAAGGGATAACAAGGTGTACAGCTGGATGAACACAGCAGGCCAAGCAGCATCAGAGGAGCAGGAAGGCTGACATTTCAGGCCTAGACCCTTCTTCATCTCTATTTTTCCTGCCAAAATACATAACCTCATTTTTCCACATTACATTGTATCCGCCAACTTTTTGCATGTTCATTTAACCTGTTTATATCTCTATAGATTCAAATACTGTGACAAATGTGATTTCTTTATCTAAGAAATGATATACTGGCATTGGAGGCAGTCCAGAGAAGTTTCACTCACAGGACTCCAGATGTGGAGAGGTTGAATAGATTGGGCCTGTCCTGATTCAAGTTTATAAGAATGGTAAATGACCTAATTGAAACCTGTAATATTCTTAGGAGGCTTGATATGCTAAGTGTGGATAAGTTGTTTCTGCTTGTGGGAGGGTCTTAAACCATGGGGTATAATCTAAGAGTAAGGGGTCACCCACTTAAGCAGAGATGAGGAGGAATCTGAGAGTACTGAATCTGTGGAATTCTTTACCAGAGAGTGCTATCGAGGTAAGGCCATTAAGTATATTCAAGGCCAAGATGGACGTATGTTTAATCAGTAAGAGAATCAAGGGTTATGGGGAAAAGGTAGGAAAGTGGAGTTGAGGATTATATGATCAATTGAATGGCAGAACAGACTTGATGGGCTGAATAGCTTCCTTCTGCTCCTGTGTCTTATGGTCTTAATTTCACAATATATCCTTGTGCACAAGTACAAGTTGGCATTAGCAATCCGAAATTTATTTATGAGAACGGCTGGCTGGCTTGCCAGCCATTGAATTGTTGAAGGTAGTTTCTTCTCTTTAAACATCTCTCCAAAATACACTTGAGGACATGCGATCTGAATTTAATTTTTATTTTCTTGACAAGGAAAAATATAAGTTTGAGAGCATAAATGCACAATGTTGGCTGATTTTTACAAGCCAGGAGCTTTTCGTTTGTAGCCAGGAGTTGTTCATCTCAGAACAGTGGAACAGATTTGATAAGTGAAATGGCCTACTTCTGACCCTATCACTTTTGGTCGAACCATATTCTAGGCCCATGGTTAAGTAAAGTCTGTCTAATCCCATGAAGAAAGTGGTTTGCAAGAACAGAAAGAGCAGCAAAGGCCAGGTCGCCTGATGAATTTCAATCCCAATATGTCTGAAGCAATCTGGAAATAAAGAAATGTTTCACGTGCGACAATCTCCAACTGTAAAAGAAAGATTTTCATAAAGAATCACAAATGTAGCTGGAGCATACACGATTAGGCTCATTTCTGCAACAAAAATTCCCCAAATCGGAACAATATAGAGCATTGCTAGATATGTATTACAGTCAGTATTAAGCTATTTACAGTTACAAATAAGTTTTACACTCTTAAGTTAACAAACAAGGAAGAATTTGAAATAGCATTACACCCATTAATAAAGAAACACTACTGTCTCAACACCAGCAACACTGCTTTCGAGCTCAGTTATAATTGATATTTTCTCAACAATAGATTTGGAGAAGGGAAGTGAGAATCGATTCCTCAGCCATCTAAACCTCAACATAAATAAAATTCTATCATGTTGCTGTGTACTTTCGTGCATGGATCAAGTACAAACAGAAAAACAAGTGCTCTCTCAAAAAACGTTGCTCACTTCCTGAACCACAATTAAAAATACATAATTCTCATCAATTAGCAACCCAAATGCATTTCAGCTTAGCATATCACATTTCAACAGGAAGCAATAATTCAAAATAAATTGACAAGTCCAAACAAATGATTCTTAAAAAAATATTTGAATGGCCACTTCAAAGCACCTATGGAAAGAAGAGGCACACTTCACAGGAAGAATAACAGTCAGATTTAGGGAGACAGAGTCAAAATATCTACCTTATAACATCAAAGCTATACTTACATGTTAGATTTTTAGTGACAACATATGGCCCATGTTCAACAAATAGCCCAAACAATGATGAGCCTCCTGGGCCACCTTGAAGCCACAGCAATACAGGGGCACTCTGTGGAAGTGTCTGTAAAAGCACACAGAGTTAGCATTAAATTACAAATATAAGAACTAAAATGATGAATGGCATGGGTTCTGGGGGAATGCTGCAAGATGGGGGCGGGGGAGATAAAATGATTGTGTACGCATTAAAACTTATTCAAAACTGCATCTATATGAGGGGGAAGAAATATCAGCTTTACTTCAAATAAACTCAAAAGACAATGAACAGGAACAAAATAACAAGTTTAATATGTGACCTGGTAGGATGGGGAAAGTGCAATGAATAAGGGAGTCTTTATAAGATCGTCAGCTTCGGTGCCTTTCAAAGTCAGTGAGGAAGGGGTACATCATAGCGTATGGTCAATAATTAGATTTTTATTGGATCCAGTAGAATTGTAAAATCAACCAGCAGCTGGTTTCAAAAGAAATCCTGCACTGCAAGACGAAAATCACACTCTGATAAAGGAATTGTTTTTAAGTGATTTCAGCTGTACTTTTGTGGATTAGATTGACAAGTGCTAGTTCAGTGAAATGAAACATTTTGCTTTATCACCTGTATGCATCCTCCAATCAAGCCCTCCTTGAGCCGTTTAAGGGGTGACCAGGTGCATCAAGGATCTTCTGCTTTAGTTTAACCTTTATTAGAACTCCAAGAGCATATTCTGTTCACCCTGGGCAGTTTTTCACAGGTACTATTCAGCATGACCAACATTTAATGAAAAATTAGATTATTTTTGTGTTTCAGTACACATACATTAAGATTTTAAGATGGCCCTGAACTCAAACCACATTGGAACCATACAACTGCTTTCGCCCCCATTAGGACAAGAAGCATTTCAACTTGGTTTACAGGATTATAACAGTCATGTGGTTGTAGCAGATAGCAACAAAAAAAAAATTTGCATTTATATTAAATTTCACAATAGTCAGATGGCACTAAGTGTTTTACAGCCAATCAAGTAACTTTAGAGTGTACGCATTGTGAAATACAACAACTAATTTGCACATAGTCAGGTTCTACAAACAGTAAATGTGATAATGATCAGATTGTCTGGTTTATACTGATGATGAGTGGCCACAGCACTCGGGAAAACGTTTCCGCTTTTCCCCTAATTGCATCTTGGAATCTTTTACACACACCTAAAAAGTTCAAATGTGACCTTGTTTTAGTGTTTCATCCAAAATAATGGACAATGGATACAGACAGGGGAAGTGCAGCCTTAACAACTCCCTTCCATGTGACATTACCCATTTTACATGCAAAAGGAGAGCATAAGACAAAAGGAAGAGAGGGAGCAAAGATAGAAGCAAAACGTGACAAACGCAGAGGTGAGAACGAAACAAAAGCTGTTAAATCAGAGACCATATGCTCTGATTCCGCTTCAGAAATTCAACAGGAAATTCTGTAGTAATCTATTTAAATTTTTATGTACAGCATTCAAATCTTGCATCTGCAGGAAGATCACGCCACCACCAGCTTCCCCCCACCTCGCCCCTCGCTGGGCTTCCCCACGGTTGCAGCGAGTACAACTCAGTGCCACACCAAGTTTAACCTGGTGAGGTTTAACTTTGATATACTGGTGTGCTGTGAAGCTATGGTCCACACTGCCATCTGTCTGAAACAAGATCAGAAATCACACAACACCAGGTTATAGTCCAACAGGTTTACTTGAAAACTACAAGTTTTCAGAGCACAGCTCCTTCATGTGACGAAGGGGCTACGCTCGGAAAGGTTGTGTTTTCAAATAAACCGGTTGGACTATGGTCTGGTGTCATGCAATTCCTGACCTTGTCCACCCCAGTCCAACACCAGCACCTCCCCATCATGAAGCAAGATTTGAATTGCTCCAACTTCCTGCAGAATTTTCTGACAACTTAAGTTCAACATCAAGATTTTAAACTATAGCTACTGAACAATTACTGTTACCACCAGTTTTCTTTTAATGTTATTACAGATGACTTTATTAGTTGATATTAAGTAATTCAACAAATCTTATTTACCAATCTCGATTTCCCCTGTTGTGTACATGTCTCTCACTGTCTACTATGTTGCTCCTTCTGTTGACTTCTGCAATTCGTGTCTAATCACTTCTCTGTTATTTATGCATCATTTCTATCCATTTCCTGACTGTCATTTAATTCCTCACTTTCCTGCTATTGCTCCATAGCTGCCACCTTTAGAGTTTAAGTCTGTGCTCTGTACAGTCTTTTGTTGCTTCCTATGTCCTTCTCAGTTTCCTTTGTCAGCTTCATTCACTTTGCCACTGGCAGCACCTCCCCTCCCTGGCCTTCCCCATGGTTCTGTGCAACCTAAAGTTTTCAAAGGGGGAAACTTCACAAACTAGACAATAAATATTTGTGACAGATTCTTAATCAGCTTCTACATCTTTGCTCTATTCCTCAATGAAACAGTAGCAAAACTTTTTTAAAAAGCTCTGGTTCCTTTATTTCTTGACTGAAAAGCCCAAGTTTTGCCTGTCTTTCTCGTGTGAATAATTTCCATATCTCTATATTTCCTCCAGCATTTGAAAACATTCTTTGTTACTTAGCAACCAGATATAGTATTCAAGGATACATTAATTCAAAGGAATTGAATAGAGAATCAGCAATTATAACTTCTTTGGTGGAGCACATAACAGCACATGAAAATATGAATTAGGAGCAGAAGGATGGCACATAGTCCATTTGAGTCTCATCAACCATTCAATTTGTTTTTGTTCATTCAAGGTGCAAGGGGCTTGCCACCTGGGCCAGTATTTATTGTCCATCCCTGGTTGCGTAGAAGGCAGTGGCGAGTTGCCTTCTTGGACCTCTGCATCTATTTAGCATAGGTACATCCATAATGCTCTTACAGAGGATGTTCCAGGATTTTGACCCTGCAACAGTGATGTAGCTCCCCATTTGGATGAGTAGTAGCTGGGAGGGAAGCTTGCAGATTGTGGTGTTCTTATGTATCTGCTGCCCTTGTCCTTCTAGATGGTAGTGGTCATAGATTTAGAAGATGTCACCTAAGGAGCCTTGGTCAATTTTTGCAATGCACCTTGTAGATGGTGCACACCACTGCTCCTGAACAATGGTGGTGGAGGGAGCAAATGTTTGTCAGTGTGGTACCAACTGGGCAGGCTGCTCTGTCCTAGATGGTGTCAAGCTTATGGAGTGTTGTTGGAGCTGCACTCATCCAGGCAAGTGTGGAGTACTGCATCACACTCCTGACACAAGTATTGCAGATAGTGGACAGGCTTTGGAGAGTCAGGAGGTCAGTTACTGCAGGATTCCTAGTCTCTTACCTGCTCTTCTAGCCACCATATCAAATGGCTCGTCCAGATCAGTATCTTGTAGCATTGCTAGGACTCATTAGAATCATTGCATTTCTGTTAGAGTGAAAGGTAAGGCTGGTAGGATTAGAGAACAATGGATGAATAAAGATATTTTGGCTTTAGTCAAGAATTTAAAAAAAAAAAACATATATTAGGTATAGACAACTGGGTTCACATGAATCTCTTGAACAGCATAAAGATTGTAGGAGCATTCTTAAGAGGGAGATCAGGAAGGTATAGAGGGGATATGAGACAGCCATGGCAAATAAGGTTAAGGATAATCTGGAGATTCTACAAATACATGAAGAGCAAGAGAGCGAGAGAGAGAGAGTAGTGCCCCTTAAAGATCAAAGGGTTGCCTTTGTGTTGAACCTCAGGAGACGGGAGAGATATTAAATTAATATTTCACATCAGTTTTTATTGTGGAGAAAGAAATAGAGGCTGGAGAACTCAGGGAAGTAAATACTGATGTTTTGTAAACAGTTCACATTACAGAAGTGCTGGATGTCTTAGAAAGCATAAAGGTGGATAAATCTCCAGGACCTGATCTAGTGTCCCACTGGACATAGTGAGAAGTTAGGGAGGAAATTGTGAGGCCCCTTGCAGAAATATTTCTATCATCTATAACTACAGGTGAGGGCCTGGATGACTGAAGAATGGCTAATGCTATGCCTTTGTTTAAAAAGGGATGTAAGGAGAAACCTGGGAACTATAGACCTGTGAGTCCTACTTCAGTGGTGGGTAAGTTGTTGCAAGTGAATCTGAAAGATAGGATTTACATGCATTTGGAGAGGCAAGGAATGATTGGGGATAGTCAGCATAGCTTTGTGTGAGGGAAACCATGTCTCACAAACTTGATTAAGTTTTTTAAGGAAGTAACCAAGAAGATAAATGAGGGCAGAACATTAAACATTGTTTACTTGGACTTTAGTAAAGCCTTTGACAAGGTTCTGCATGGTAGACTAAGTAGTAAAGTTAGATCACATGGGATTCAGGGTGAACTTGCCAACTGGATACAAAATTGGCTTAAAGGCAGGAGATAGAGAGTAATGACGGAAGGCAGTTTTTCGAACTGGAGGCCTGTGACCAGCAGTGTTCCACAGGGATTGGTACTGGGTCCTCTTTTGTTTGTTATTTAAATGATTTTGATGAGGACATAGAAGGCATGGTTAGTAAGTTTGTAGATGATACCAAGATTGGTGGTATCGTGGACAGTGAAGAAGGTTATCTAAGATTACATAGAGCTCATGATCAATTGGGTCAATGGGCTGAAGAGTGGCAAATGGAGTTTAATTTGGATAAATGCAAGCTATTGCATTTTGGTAAAACAAACAAGGACAGGACTTATACAATTAAAAGTAGGGCCTTGAGTAGTGTTGTGGAACAGGGAGACCTAGGGGTTTAATTCTTTAAACTCACGTAACATATAGAAAGGGTGGTTAAGGCGGCATTCAGCACGCTTGCTTTCATAGCTCAGACCTTTGAGTATACGAGGTCAGATGTTATATTGAGGTTGTAATAGACATTGGCGAGGCTTCTTCTGGATTATGGTGTCCAGTTCTGGTCACCCAGTTACAGGAAGGATATTATTAAGCTGGAGAGGGTTCAGAGAAGATTTACCATGATGTTGCCAGGAATGGAGAGTTTGAGTTAAAAGGAGAGGCTGGTTAGGCTGGCACTTATTTCACTGGAAAATAGGAAGTTGAGGGGTGACCTTACTGAGGTTTATGATATCATGAGGGGTATAGATAAGGTGAATGGCAGGTGTCTTTTCCTTAGGATGGGAGATTTCTAGATTAGGGACCGTGCCTTTAAGGTGAGAGGGGAAAGATTGTGAAAAGACATGAGGGGCATTTTTTTTTAAACTTTTTTTTAAAATCATCATCATCATCAACGTGTGTGGAATGAACTTCCAGAGGAAATGGTGGATGTGAGTACAGTTACAACATGTAAAAAACATTTAGGTAGGTACATGAATAAGAAATGTTTGGATGGATGTGGGCCAAGTGCAGGCAGGTGGGACTAGTTTACTTTGGGGTTATGGTCGGCATGGACTGGTTAGACCGAAGGGTCTGTTTCCCCTGCTGTATGCTCTAGAACCCCTTGATGCTACGTTCAGTCAAATGTGGCTTTGATGTTAAGGGCAGTCACTCTAATCTCACTTATGGAATTCAGCTCTTTTGTCCAAGTTTAAACTGTATACAAAGAATATTAAATACAGGCCTGCATCTGTATTCCTGATATTAATAGGAAATTTGCTGGTGTCTCAACATATTGCGCAGTTTCAATCTCTCTTTGACAAGTTTCCGACCTGAAAGAGAGCAGAACTGTCAGGCAGACAGGGACAACTCCTGGCCTGACCATAGCAGCAAGTAGTAAGCCTGTAGCTGCCCCTAAAATCCCAGAGGTGGGTTAGAGGGTTCTGTTACCCAATTCCATGAGTATTTGATGGAGAATATCTGGTACAGGCAGAGCTTGTGAGGAAGCACTCATGTTACTACAACAGAAGTAAATCTGAAATCTGAAATCTGCAGATCAGAAGCAAAAACAAAAAAAGTGTTGGAGAAACAAGTCCAATGTGAAGAAGAGTCATAGTAGACTGGAAACCTTAACACTGTCTCTCTCTCTCTCACGAGATGTTGCCAGGTGTGGTTCAGTAGCACTGTTGATGACACTTTCCATCACTTTATTGATGATCCAGAGTAGACTATTGGATTTGTCCTGTTTTATGTGCACAGGACGTTACAAGGAAATTTCCCACGTTGTTGGGTAGATGTCAGTGTTGTGATCGATCTGATACTCCACATTCCCACCCAACCCTGGAAATCTTCCACCCTTTTGCTTATCAAGAATCCATCCACTTCTCCTTTAAAAATTTCCAGACTGTGCCTCCACTGCCTTTTGAGGAAGACTGTTCCAAAAGAAGACACTGCAAACAAATTTCTCTTCACCTGCCTTAAATGGACAACTTCTTCATTTTAAACAGTGATCCCTAGTTCTAGATTCTCCCACAACAGGAGATCTCCTTACCGTATCCAACTTGTCAAGACACCTCCAGATCTTATATGTTTTAATCAATCATATCTTCCTCTCCTAAGCTCCATAGTTGGAGAAGGGGCAACATTTGAATATTGGAGATGATCGTAAAATAGGGAGTTGGCTAGTACATGCGGATGTGAATTTTATGTTAAAGTGCTGGTAGACTGCGAGACAACACAGATCAGTGAAGATAGTGGTGATGATATAATTGGGCCAAACCGGCATATAAACACACAAACCTGTGAATTAGCAGAAGTAGACCATTTGACCCCTCAAAGCTACTAGACCATTCAGTAAGATCATAGCTGATTTGTTTATGTGTTGAATATCATCCCATTTCTCATCTACAGCCAATAATCGCAAATTCTTATTACGCAAGAGAATCTATTTCCAACTTCAAAATATTCATAATGCCACTTCCAGCACCTCCTGAGGCAGAGAATTCCAAATAAGAGAAAATAAAATCTCATCTCTGACCTAAATAGATGACCTCTAATTTTAAAATTGTGCCCCTGGTTCTGGACCCACCTACCAAAGGAAACATCCTTTCCACATCTACCTTGTCAAGGTGGTTCAAGGTCTTACACACTTCAATCAAGTCACCGCTCACTCTTCCAAACCCAGTGGAATGAGTCCAGTCTTTCTTCATAAAACAACCCACTCACTTCTAGGTATCAATCTAGTAAAAAAACTTCCTGAACTGCTTCCAATGCACTTTCAGCCTTAGATGTGCAAATTACATCCCTTAATATTGTGCTTAATGTATCAGGTTAATTAAAAGGGTATGTTGATTACGTAGTTAAATACAAAAAGAAAGACGGATAATGTCTGAGCAGAAAAGTTAAATTTGAAATGACTGGCAAGTAAATCACTGCTCACAAGCCGAAGAGAATATTGCTCTGAAAAGTGATGGGAAAAACATGTCATTAACCGCTACTGCCCTCTGGTGGAAAGTTCAACAAAACTGCGGAAGCTCATTTTGGTCTTCCAGTAGTGATATTCCAGGATTTTAGGAAACATGTGCTCACATGATGTTTAAAGGTGAAGACTAAAGCACTATGATTGTTATGTAATACACAAGGGAAACAGATTCAATTTTAGAGGTATCAACTCAGGTGACCAGTGGAGCTTTAAAATTTATCAGTAGTGATACAAAGAATATTAAATACAGGCCTGCATCTGTATTCCTGATATTAATAGGAAATTTGCTGGTGTCTCAACATATTGCGCAGGTTCAATCTCTCTTTGACAAGTTTCCCACCTGAAAGAGAGCAGAACTGTCAGGCAGACAGGGATAACTCCAGGCCTGACCATAGCAGCAAGTAGTAAGCCTATAGCTGCTCCTAAAATCCCAGAGGTGGGTTAGAGGGTTCTGTTACCCAATCCCATGAGTATTTGATTGAGAATATCTGATACAGGCAGAGCTTGTGAGGAAGCACTCATATTACTACAACAGAAGTAAATCTGAAATCCGCAGATCAGAAGTAAAAACAAAGCGTTGGAGAAACAAGTCCAATATGAAGAGGAGTCATAGTACACTTGACACATTAACTCTGTTTCTCTTTCTCTCATGAGATGTTGCCAGGCCTGGTGAGTTTCTTAGCACTTTTATGCTTATTGCACCCCTGTTTCTCTTGGTCCACAAGTAGTGCTATAAAGACAACGATCTTCTGACATGAAACTGTCCACCCTCCCTTCAGTTGCCGGGTTTCCCAAGATCTGGAAAACCCACCCATCCACAATTACATCTGCAAAGTGCATTAAATTAAAGATTGCTGGTCTTATTAAAATTTAATAGCTACCTTTGTTGACAACACACTCGACCTTGACTTGCATCCATAAGATTCAAGATTGAGGTATTTCCATTTTAGTATCTAACCTGACCACATCTGTTTTGGGTGGCTTATAATTCACCTTGTATTTCATCTCTCTCTCATCACACTGTACCTCTCCAACTCAGAACAACAAAACTCATTTTCCTGAAACATAGCTTTACATTACATAAACTAACACAACTCCATAATTCATTAATTCTGACGTCTTGCCTTGGCTACTGTGTGAAGCACTTTATAAATGTAAATTATTTATGTGTTTCAAAAGCAAAATGGACGCAAATCCTTTGGTATCCATGTTGTCAAAATCAGAAATTAAGTTGGAGGTTTGCATCTGACCCTCACCTCCCGATGTCCTGACACAAACATATGCTCTAATTATCCAGGAAGGTTAAATTTCTAATGAATTGATTTCCACTGCTTTGGACACTGAGCAGAATTCTCCTGAGCTCAGTGTCAGATGCTTAAGCCAGATATGCAGGACTTAGCTGGATAAGTAGCCAGGAAGTATTACACTGCATGATATCTGGTCTAACAGATTAGCCAATAGAATTGAACTCGGTACCACAACCCACCCACCCACCCACCCAATCATATCACACCCTCCCCAATCAATATGACCCTCTCTTCCACCACCTCCCCTTCGAACCAACCCCATCTCACCACTCCCCACCCCAAAACCTAGCTCAACTACCCCCGACCTGATCAGAGCCAACTATGGCCTTGATTTGATCAGAGTCTCTTGCCACCATCATTCTCCAAATAACCACGCTCCCCAATGTCAGCATCCTGATTCTCTTTCTCCCATGAATACTCACCCACCCCAATCCAAGTACACCCGTGACCCCGCCCGTCTCACTACCATCACAAGCTGATCAGAGTGCTCATCCACTCACTCACCCACCCTACCCATTCCATGACACAAAACCTTTAAAAAAAAACTTACCTGATTATCACAGCCGATTAATGACATAAAATGACATCTGCTCAATCTTCTGCACGAATGACTGCACTGGTCCATGCAGTCATAGGGAGGATCTCAAACAATGACGAGACAGAATAAAGGGAAAAGATTGAGTCCTTAGCTGCATGGCGTAAAGACAACAGTCTCTCCAAGAACTTCAACAAAATAAAAGAGCTGGTCATTAACTTCAGGAACCGGGGTGGAGGGCACCCCCCTATCTGCATCAATCGTGCTGAGGTGGAGATGGTTGAGAGCGTCATGTTCCTGGAGTGATGATCACTAACAATCTGTCCTGGACCACCCACACCAACGCTATGGTCAAGAATGCACAATGCCTCAGGGGGCTAAGAAAATGGACTTTTACCAATTTTACAGATACACCATAGAAAGCATTCTATCTTGATGCATCGCAGCATGGTTTGGCAACTGCTGTTCCCAAGACCACAAGAAACTACAGAGAGTCGTGAACATAACCCAGTCCATCACACAAACCAGCCTTCCATCCATTGGCTCCATCTAGAATTCCCGTTGCCTTTGGAAAGCAACCAACAACATCAAAGATTGCTCCACCCTGGTAATACTGTATTCCACCCTCTTTCATCAGGCAGAAGATACACAAGTTTGTATACACATACAAATAGTTTCAAAAACAGCTTCTTCCCTGCTGTTATTCGAATTCTGAATTGACCTCAAATTTTAAATTTAATGTTGATCTTGCTCTCTGTGCACCTTCTCTGCAGCTGGAACATTGTATTCTTTGCTCTGTCCTATTACCCTATGAACTTTGTATGGTACGATCTGCCCGTACAGCAGGCAAAACAGAACTTTTCACTGTACCTAGGTACGTGTGACAATAATAAATCCAATTAAATCAAATCAGGATTGGAATCCTGACTGGAATAATGCAACATTGTCAGGTGCAGAAATCTTCACAGGCAGTGGTATCATGCACAATACTGATGCAGACTGGAAAATCTGGACCTTGATTTTTGAGCTAGTTAATCTCTTGGAATGCTACAAATACAGCCAGTGACCCTGAGCTATAAGAGAAATGATATTGGAAACGGTTCCCATCTCTGATCACTTCTAAACTCATGGATACACTGAAGCCTTGCCCATTGAGGGCTTCAGGCTCAGTGAAACATTGCAACAGCAGACACAGCACAGCAACTAAAATAACTATAATGGGCAAAGTTTTATCTATTCACTAAGCAAATACACATTATGAGAAAGAAATAATTTTGTTCTAAACTTTACCATAGTTCAAGGTTGACATTTTTTTCTTACATCTGCTGAAAACAATCTGCAAGTTATAAATCCTACAACACAGTAAATGGTCAAAGACATTATTTCCTGAAACTCTAAACCTCCCAATTAAACATGCCACTATAGCTGCACCATGCATTCTGTAAGAGGATTCAACCATACAAAGTTCCAAACAATTAAATATTAGCATTTCAGGCTTCCTTTTCCACCCTTTGAAATTTAGAATTTTGATAAAAGTCAGATTTATATATCAAAACTAAGTCCAAAAAATCCACAGTGAATGAATGTTACACCTTTTCTGGAGTTTTATTTTGTGCAGGATTTTTAGTTCACTCATGCCATTATGGATATTTACCTGTGCAGGGAAAAACCAGAAGAAAAGGTTGCTGTTGTAGGTCTTATTCACTGTCAAAAAACCAGAGTAGCTCTTCACAACTGGGCCTTCTCGTGGGCTGACCAAACTCAATTCTCTAGCTGAAAAAGAAATGTGAACAGAGTTAATACTTCTACACAAAAGTCTGAAGTGACTCTATGTTTGTTCAAAGGTCAACATTTCTTCGTGGCTTTCAACTTAGAAAACATAAACAAACTTCGTTCAAACACAACTTAAAAAACAGCTTTGAATAAAAAAAACTGTATCCAAAACAAGATTAGGGAGTATCGCAAGATATTCCATAAGTATGTCAAGGAGAAAAGAATAACCAGGGAAAGAATGGAGTCTGTTAGGGACTAAGGGGGCTAGGTGTGTTTGAACCTAGAGGACAATGATAGAGTTTTCACTTCACGTCTTACTTGGGAGAAAGAGGATGCAAATACAGAATTGGAGAAGGTGGACTGTGAAATTCTTGAACAGATTCATATAAGAAGTAAAGCGGTATTAGAGGCTTTGGCATGATTTAAAAGTGGACAAATCCCCATGTCTGTTTGAGTTGTATCCCAGGCTGTTCTGGGAGATGAGACAGGAAAGTACAAGGGTTCTGACCCAAATTGTTAAATCATCTTTGGCCATAGGAGAGGTGCCAGAGGACTGAAGAGCAGCTAATGTGGTTCCACTTTACAAGGAGTGTGGTAGAGATAGACTAGGAAACTACAGATATGTGAGTCTAACCTCATCGGTAGAGAAACTTTTGCAGAAATTACTGAAGAAACAAATTAATCTCCATTTAGAGAGGCAAGATTTGAACTGGGATAGTCAGCATGCCTAATAAATCTAGTGGAATTTTGAGGAAGTGATGAGGGTAAGGCAGTTATGTAGTTTATATGAATTTTAGCATGACCTTTGACGAGGTCCCACATGGGAGACCGATAAAGGTCAAAACACATCGGATTCAGGGAAACTTGGTAAGTTTTATCCAAAATTGACTTAGTGACAGGAGATGGAGGGTGGTAGTTGAGGGCTTTTTGTGTGACTTGGGCCCATTTGCAGTAGTGTACCAACAGGGAATCAGTGCTAGGTCCCTTATTCATTGTCATTACATCGTTTATGAAAATCACAATGTGGGGGCAATGATAATTAAGTTTGCAGATGACACAAAGATCGGCGGGGTGGTTGACAGTGAGGATAAAGGTATTAGGTTACCGTAAGATATAAACGGATTCGTCAGATGGACAGAATTTAACCCTGATAAATGTAAGGTGATGTACTTTGGAAGAGGGAACAAGAGAAGGGAGTACTCAATGAATGGTATGACACTAAGAAACTGAGAGGAAGGGAGGAATCTTGGGGGGGCTTGTGCAGGTTAGTTGGATAGGCCATGCTAAATTGCCCACAGTGTCCAGGGATGTGTAGGTTAGGTGGATTAGCCATGGGAAATGCAGGGTTATGTTGGTTTGGCGGGGTGGGGTGGGCAGTGATGCTCTTCGGAGCTGGTGCGGACTTGTTGGGCTGAGTAGCCTGTTTCCACAATGTAGGGATTCGAAGGACAAGAAACAGCCTCAGTGGGTGTGACCAAGCTCCCACTCTCAGATCAGAACCAGAATTTTTAGTTCAGCTTTCAGCAGTTGCTGTTGGGCTCTGGAAGAAGTAAAAGCTATTTTTTGTCCCTCTCTCGGTTACAGCCAAAAGCAGGAGTTCTCTGCCTGCTGTGGGAGTGCATATGAGACAATCTGTTTTCTGAATTTGCCTTTTGCCAAGGGTGGGATTATGTGATGTTATTATATTGGAACAGTCACCATTTGGTAGTAAAATAATGTCTTATTCTGTTAAGTTCTCCAGTAGAGTTAAATTATTTCATGTTCCTCTTTCTTTTGTTAGATTTTAACTTTTGTGTTTAAATGGTGCTTTGATTAATATCAAGTAGTTTGACCAATTGAATTGCATCTGGAACACAGCACATCACAGTTACCTTTAAATTAAGAAAATGTTTGGGTCTAGGCTACCTTGTTAATATACTTTGAGAGAGTTTGATCTGGTTCATAACAATAGGGTGGTTAAGGCAGCATATGGGACACTTGCCTTTATCAATTGTGACATAGATTATAAGTCATGTTGGAGAGGTACAGAACTTTAGTGAGGCCACAGTTGGAGTACTGTACACAGTTCTGGGAGTTTTGGTTACAGCACTACAGGAAGGATCGGTGCAAAGGAGATTCACCAGGATGTTGGACAGATTTCAGCTACGAAGCCAGGTTGAATAAGTTCGGGTTTTCTTCTTTGGAGCAAAGAAGGTTGACGGGGGACCTGATTGATGTACACAAGAGTGGCACGGAAAAGGTGAATAGAAAATAGCTGTTCGCCTTAGTCGCATGGTCAATAATTATTATGTAAAAGGCAGGAGGTTTAGAGGCAATTTAAGGAAAACGTTTTCACCCAGAGGGTGATAGGTGTCTGAAATATGCTGCCTGAGAGGGTAGATGAGGCTGGAAAATCTCACAACCTTTATAAAATACTTGGACGAGCACTTGAAGATAGCCTTGAATGTTATGTGCTTATGAGCCCAGTGTGGGCAAGAGGGACTAGTGTAGGTACAAGTATACTTTTGGCGGTATAGACTTGATGGGCTGAAGGGCCTCTTCTACACTGTATGATCCTATGATTCTAAAGCCATTACTCAGACATCGCTAAATAAAGTCCACTTTATTACACTGAATTTTAGCATTTTCAAATTAGTGCCTTAGTATCAAATTGCAAAATGTGGTCTGCAGTTTAAGGTTACAGGAGGAGGGATTCATCTGCTCAACAGCAGTTGAAAGCCTCATCTATGCCTTTGTTATTTGTTAACTGCACACTTGACTATACCAATACACTTTTGGCCAGTATCCTTCTTAAACTTAACTCATCTAGAAAACTCTTCTGCAAATTTTCTAACTCTCACCTAGTCTCATTTACCCATCACTTTCTCACTGACTTACACTGGTTCCTGGATGAGTAATGCCTCAATTTTAAAATGCTCATCCTGTTCTTAAAAGCCACTCCTCATTGATCTCTATTACCTTCTCCAGCCCTACAACCCCCTCGAAATATCTCCAACACTTCTTAGTTTATGCATCCCCAATTTTAATTGTTTCACCATCAGTTGTGCCTTCCAGTGATAGGCTCAAAGCTCCAGAATTCCCACCCTAAACGCCTCTGCTACACTACTGCTTTTTCTCCCTAAAGTTGCACCCTAAAACATACTTTGCTAACCAAGCTTTTTGCTCATCTGTCCTCATAAGACCATAAGACATAGGAGCAGAAATTAGGCCATTTGGCCCATCGAGTCTGCTGTGAAGTTCTTTGGAAAACTTTACTACATTAAGGATGTTTTCTAAATGTAGTTGTTGTTTAAAAGAACTGAACTACTTGACAATTTCTTCCTCTTCCATTTCTAATGCTTTTCTACATTTCTAATGCTTGACAAAGTACATGAAAATGATTCAAACCTTGGTCAACATTCTGAAAATACTGCAATTTCACTCATTTTAGCTTGGCAACAGAAATGTTCAGCTAAATTATATTGTAATTATAATGGGGTCTAGCTGAAACCTATTAGCCTCTCATTCATATTCAGAATGTTTTCATAATTAAGTACAAAGGAAACTGACTAGAAGATGATAAAAAGAAATCAGGAAGTTCCAATTGTACTCTTCTAAATTGGAGTTAAACAGTTTCATGTTTGTAATTATAATCGACTGTCGATCAAAGTTTATCTCACCTTTCTCAATTTCTCCAGATTCCAGATACGGAGTGAGAAAGAGGGGTTTCCCAGGGTCTACTAGTGAGGGTGTAGAAACTTTGACATCCTTAAACATTTGACGGAGAAAAGTGAACCTTCCAGACATACAGCATGGCTGAATAGAAACGAGTGCAATGAGGAATAGTCGTGTTTGCCACATCCTAAATGAAATGGACAGAGAGGTTGTTTAGTCTTAGGAAAAAAAAATGCTTTGCATTTCTGTGTCATAGAGCTACATTGTGGTAAAATCAACTGTAGTTAAACAGCCTGATACAAAACAATTAATAAGATTGATTGTAAAGTAAATAATGGATGCTTTATAAATCAACATTAAAAAAGATGACATACATCTACCAGCAATTATGTATTTGAATTAATAATCCCCTTTCCATCCTGTCCAAAGCAATCCTAATGTACATGAATCAATTGCTGTACTCAGAATTTATCATTGTTATTAATCGCATGACTTCAAAAATATTGCTGATATGAAATGAATCCATGGAAAAATCAATTTCCATGCTACAGTGTTATCACAGTCACACAGCACGGAAACAGACCCTTCGGTCCAACCACTCCACGCTGACCATGTTCCCAAACTAAACTAGTCCCACCTGCCTATGCTTGGCTGTATCCTTCCAAACTTTTCCTATTTGTGAACTTATCCAAATATGTTCTAAACATTGTAACTGTAGCTGCATCCACCACTTCCTCTGGCAATTCATTTCACATACTAACCACTCTATGTAAAAATGTTGCCTCGCATGTCCTTTTTAAATCTTTCTCCTCTCATCTTAAAAGTATGCCCCCTAGTTTTGAACTCCATCACCCTAAGGAAAGGGCACCCGCTATTCACCTCATCTATACCTCATGATTTTATAAATCTGAGGTCACCCCTCAACCTCCAATGCTCCAATGAAAAAAGTCCCAGCCTATCCAGCCCCTGCTCATAACTCAAACCCTCCATTCCCAGCAATATCTTGGTAAATCTTTCCTGAACCCTTTCCAGTTTAATAATATCCTTCCTATAACAGAGTGACCAGACCAGCTCACAGTACTCCAGGAAAGGTTTCACCAACATCCTGTACAACCTCAAGATGACGTCCCAACTCCTTTATTCAATGATCTGTCATGCAGCGTGTACTCTGCCAAAGGCAGATCCTCAGCTATTTGTCCACTGATGTTTCATTTCGAGCCATTTTATTTGCATCAATGAGCAGTGATGGCTCGCCACTGTCTTCTATTCTCAGGGCAGCGTTAGGAGGCACATACCAAGTTTACCTCAGCTACAGCAAGAATTGAACCTGCACTGATGACATTATTCCGAACCCCATGTCAGGCTATGTAGCCAACCGAGCTGCTCAGCTTCCATTACAACACTGGATAGAGGGAAGCAGTAAAAGGTGAGAATTAAGCAGCAATATTAAAAAAAAAATTAAAAACCATCAACATTAGAAGAGCCAAAGGAAATAATAACATGTAGCTAGAAATCACTTTTTGGACTGAGTAAGTAGTCTTCTTTTCTAACCACTAAAACAATGTATTTATTGTTTGCTAACAAATCAGGAATTAATATGGACAGAGACATATGTGGCAGCTGCTTAAGACTAACTCTTGGCTTGTATGTTCCAGGTTTCAGCTCATTTTTCTTAACGTCTTGAGCCAGAATCTACTGTAGCTGTTCAGCATTCATTGATCATTAGATTTAATGATTCACGGGATTTCCATGATTTTACTCTGCAAGTTATTGCCATGGGAGATGGAAATGACACTGTGCTCTCTACAGGGCATCTGGGATCTGTGCGAACAGAACAACTAACTGTGCATCTCCGGAATCAGACTGAAGTACCTTAAATGAAGAACACAAAGTCTGAATCTGGAAATGCAAATAGTAAATTCAACATCAAATCAGATACTGAAAGTGAACTAGAAAGGAAAATTAGCACTGGATTAAGTGCAAGTATACAAGAATTAGAGAAGATCAGAATTTTTGCATGTGACACACATGTAGTATCTAGCATTGTGAGTTAGAAATCCTGGTCACAATTTTAACTATGTCATTGGTCATTGCAGATTGAAGATAGTCATCTTTGAGAAGTAGACGTAATCAGAGGCAACATTAAAAATGGTACCTGCAGATCACAATTCTCAAACATGATCCAAAGATCTCAGACTGCACAAGGGCTTGGAGCAGATTTCCTCGCACCTCAAACTGTCAGTAATACTACCTTTCTTGGATGTTATTGGGATGGGGGTGGTAGGGATAAGGTTTGAATAATTCTACCACATTAATATTCTCCTAATATATTTGAGTAGTAAGAAAATCAGAATAAAGGTCTGTGTTTAGACATTCCATTGCCCTTCCTGTCAGACCGCTTCGAGTCCCATGGTAGGAGGACTGTGCTAAACTGTCATTTATATGTAATGTGAATGCTGACTGCTCACATGACTTGGATATTGTTCTGTTTCTGATGTTCCCCACACAGGTTTATTGAAGTCATCATTACCAAGTTATTGATAGGTTAAATAAGTGGGAAGAAAGATGGCAAACGGAGATATTGTGACAAAATGTGAAGTTGTTTATTTTGGATTTGAGAACAAAAGAAGAGAGAGAGTGTTATTTAAATGGAGAAAAACTACAGAAAGCTGCAACACAAAAGGGACTCGGCAGGCACTTGTGCATGAAACACAGAAAACTAGCAGACTGATGCAGCAGTAAACAGGAAGGCTAGTAGAACATTGGCCTTTATTTCAAAGAGGTTGGAGTATAAGAGTTGGAAACTCTTACGGCAACTGTACAAGGCACTGGTGAAACCACATAGATCATAGAATCCCTACAGTGCGGAAACAGGCCCCTCAGCCCAACAAGTCCACACCAACCTTCACAAGAAACCCACTGCTGACTAAATAAGTACCACACCGATTATCGAGAGACCTCCGCTGCAGCCCCAGCTACAAGCAGGTCTGCTCAGTAACTGTTCTCCCCAACTTGGTGCCCAGGTATGGTATCATAGAATAGTAGAGTAAGCAAAACAGAGATAGAAAGTAAAAACAAGGGTGGAAATGATAATGAAATACACTTCAACGTTTTTTTTGAAGGAGTAAGTCAAGAAAAAGAAACAAACAAACACAGTAATCAACTTTTAAATTCAGGACTTTCAAAATGTTTAACTAATTGCAAATTACATGGCAATTCCTACCAAGATATGAATTTACTCACTTAAACTTCTGACCAACTAAGGAATATAAAGCAAGACTCTCCACAACTGTGGAAAGGATGCACATGTATTATCTTAACATGCCAAAGTTAAGTTCCATAATGTGACTTATGTAGAGATCTGCTGCCCTTGACTTGATTCAATGTAACGTTCAGGAGGGCAATGCCAGAAGCAACAGCTGGCACACAGAGTATGCCAAACAGCTCAAGCAGCAAGTGATGGATAGAGCTAAGTGATCCCACAACTAATGGATCAGATCCAAGGTCTGCAGTCTTGTCACATCCAGTCATGAACTAGTTCCCTGTAATAATCTTTCCCAATGTACAAACATCCACGGTCTGTGCATGATGACGGCTTCAGAACTGGAAGTCAATGTGTTGTCCTGCCAGTGGAACCTCCGAGCAACTGCACCGCCACATGGCTTACACGGAACTTTGTGCCTCAAATTTACAACCAAACAACTGGAGGAGAAGTCTTCACAAAGATAGCCAATGATGGGGGAACCCAGCATCTCTGCAAGAGACATGGCTGAAGCATTTGCAAGCATCTTCAACCAGAAATGCCAAATGACGATCCACCTTGGACTCCTCCCAAGGTTCCATCAACGCACGTCAGACTTCAGCCTATTTGATTCCTCCATGTGGTAGCAAGTAATGGCTTAAGGTAAAGGACACTGCTAAAGGCTCAGAGCCCTGACAACATTCCAGCAACAGAATTGGAGACTTGTGCTCCAGAGCTAGCTCATGCCTAGCCAAGTTGTTGCAGCACAGATACAGCACTGTCAATGTGGAAAATTATTCAGGTATGTCAGTCAACAAAAGTAGGTCAAATCCAACATAACCAATTGCCACCCCATCAGTCTATTCTCAATCAAAGTGATGGAAGGTGCCATTAACAGTATTATCAAGTGACACTTAACTGCTCACTGACACTCAATTTGGGTTCAGCCAGGGTGATTCACTTTCTGACTTTATTACAGTCTTGGTTCAAACATAAACAAAACAGGGGAAGCGAGGGTGACTGCCCTTAATGTTCAAGGAGCATTTGACCAAGTGCTCCACCAAGGAGACAGAGCAGAACTGGAGTCAAATCCCTCTGTTTGGAGTAATAGCTGTCACAAAGGAAGATGGTTGTAGTTACGGAGGTCAATTATTTCAACTTCAGACATCTCTGCAGGATTTCCTCATAAATTCAGAAATAAGGATATTCACTGATGATTGCACTATGTTCAGCATCATTTGAAACTCCACAGACACTGAAGCAATTCTTCATGTGTCCACATGTGGCAAGACCTGGACAATATTTTGGCTTGGACTGATAGGTGGCAATAACAGTCGCGCCACTGAAGTGCCAGACAATGACTATTTCCAAGAAGTGTCAATCTAACCATTGCCCCTTGACATTCGATGACTTCAATATCAATAAATTTTTCCATTATCAACATCGACCAGAAACTGAAATTGACTAGCTATTTAAGTGGCTATAAGAGCAGGTCAGAGGCTGGGAATTCTATGTACGTAACTTGATGCCTGATTTTTCAAAGTCTGTCCACCATCTACAAGTTACAAGTCAGGGGTGTCATGAAATACTCTCCACTTGTCTGGATGACTCCATTTCCAACAACATTTAAGGAAGCTAAACACCATTCAGAACAAAGCAGCCTGCTTGACTGGCATCCTACCTAATGCCTTCAACATTCACACACTGCACCACTGACACAGTACTGGCAGTATGTACCATCTACAAGATGCACTGCAACAACATACTGAGTCTTCTGTGACAACAACTTCCAAACATTCTCTACAACCTAGACAAAAAAGGGCAGCAAATACATGGGAACATCACTAACTTCAATTTCTCCACCTTGTCACTGTATTGCCATTCCTTCACAGTCATTAGGTCAAAATCCTGGAACTTCCTTCCTAATAGAACTGTGATTATAGGTACACTAGATGGGAGTGCAGCAGTTTAAGAAGGCAACTCACTACCACCTGCTCCTGCTCCAGTCAAGACAGGCAATAAATACAGGCCGAGCCAGCACTGCCTACATTCTATGGATGAACAAAAAAATCTAAACATTTCCACAAGAAATCTGAAACAAAATCAGCGGTCCCAAACAACAGCAATTTGTTTATTCATCCTAAGGAGTGACTGTTACTTGCATCGATACAAATACAATAAAAACAGATTTTGCACTGTTGGTTTTCCAATGTATTTTTGTAGTAACTAAATAAAAAGAATACATGAGACCTTAGCGCAGGAGAAAGACTTCAATTGTAACATCAATCGTACTGGAGTTAGCCAACTAAAACCACAGAAGTTTCATTGATTTCATTTAGCAGTTAAAGTTGTAATATCAGGTTAGAATGTGCATAATCTTCAAAAAGGTTGGATTGTATTATTGGCACCATCAGCACTGCACAGCTAAACAAACAAGATAACAAATATGCGTTGTTCTAATAACTCCAATACAAACCAAGTTTGGAATAAGTGACAATCTCAAAAAGCCAACCCTTTTGTACAAAACTACTAAGGCCCTTAAACACTGACAGGAGTCCTCTCCCCATCCCACAAACCCCTTCGCTCAGTTCCAACACTCTCCCTCCACCTGGACCTGTTCTTCTGGCCTTTTACCTGCACTCGATCTGTTCATTGAGAACAGTCGACATGATATTGGCCGCTTCAATTTCTCTGCGCCTGCCCCCCCCACCAAATCCAACCTATCTCCCTCTGAACTGACTGCACTCCATGCGCCTAGATCTAACCCTGACTTTGTTATTAAGCCTGCCAATAAGGATGGTGTTGTTGTAGTCTGGCATACTGGCCTCTACGTCGCAGAGGCTGAGTGCCAGCTCTCAAATACCTCCTCCTATCTTCCCCTGGACCATGACCCCACCATGACACATCAGGCCATTGTATCAACCACAGGAACTGACCTCATTTCATCTGGTTATCTCCCCTCAACTGCTTCCAAGCTGATAGTCCCCCAGCCCCGCTCTTCTCGCTTCTACCTCCTTCGAAAAATCCATAAACAGGACTGCCTGGGCAGACCCATTGTTTCAGTCTGCCCCAGCCCCACAGAACTCATCGCTTCCTACGTTGACTCCGTTTTCTCTCCCCAGTCCAATACCTGCCCATGTACATCCGTGATTCCTCTAATGCTTTATACCGGTTTCAAAACTTCCAGTTTGCAGGCTCCAGTTGCCTCCTCTTTACCATGGATATGCAATCCCTTTATACATCCATTCCCCAGCAGGAGGGTCTTAGGGCTCTTTGCTTCTTCCTGGAGCAAAGATCTGAACCACCAGCACCCTCCTCTGTTTGGCCAAGCTCATCCTCACCCTCAACAACTTCTCTTTCAACTCCTCTCATTTTCTTCCAGTCAAAGGGGTGGCCATGGGGACCCACGTGGGCCCCAGTTATGCCTGTCTCTTTATGGGGTACTTGGAACATTCCATGTTCCAGTCCTATTCCAGCCTCCACCCACAACTCTTTCTCCCATATATTGATGATATAAATCGGTGCTGCTTCCCTCATGTCCAGAATTGGAAAAGTTCATCGATTTTGCTTCCAATTTCCACACCGCCCTCACCGTCACCTGGTCTATCTCTGACTCCTCTCTTCCCTTCCTCGATATCTGTTTCCATTCCTGGGGATAGACTGGCCACTAATAGCCAGTAAAAACCCACTGACTCCCACAGCTACCCTGACAATACGAGCCAAGTTTATCCTCACACAAATACATCCTCACACCCTGCTTCCTGTAAAGACTCCATCCCATTCTCTCAGTTCCTCCATCTCCGTAGCGTATGTTCAGATGAGGCCAACATCGACAAGGGAGCCTCTGAAATGTCCACCTTCTTCCACAACCGAGGATTCCCCAGCATCATTATTGACAGGGCCTCAATTGGGTCCGACCCACCACCCGCATCTCCGCCCTCACCCACTCTCTTCCCTCTCGCAACAGCGATAGGGTTTCCCTTGTCCTTATTTACTATCCCACCAGCATCCACATCTAGGAGACCATCAGACGCCATTCCTGCCAGCTCCAGCAAGATGCCATCACCATCAGACACATATTCCCCTCCCCTCCTTTGTCCACCTTCTGCAAGGACTGTTTCCACCAGGACACCCTAGTCCACTCTTCCTTCAACCCCAACACACCCCACAGCCCCACAGCACCTTCCCCTGCAACCGGCGAAGGTGTAACACCTGCCTATTTACCTCCTCCCTCCCCACTAACCAAGGGCCTAAGTATACCCTCCAGGTGAAGCAACACTTCACCTGCACTTTACAAAATTTAGTCCAGAAAAAAGAACAAAGAAAATTACAGCACAGGAACAGGCCCTTCGGCCCTCCAAGCCTGCGCCAATCCAGATCCTCTATATAAACCTGTCGCCTATTTTCCAAGGATCCGTATCCCTCTGCTCCCTGCCCATTCATGTATCTGTCTCGATACATCTTAAATGACGCTATCGTGCCTGCCTCTACCACCTCCACTGGCAACACGTTCCAGGCACCCACCACCCTCTGCGTAAAGAACTTTTCCCCTCTCACCTTGAAATCGTGACCCCTAGTAATTGAGTCCCCCACTCTGGGAAAAAGCTTCTTGCTATCCACCCTGTCTGTACTTCTCATGATTTTGTAGACTGCAGTCTACTGCATTCGCTGCTCACAATGTGGTCTCCCCTACATTGGGGAAACTAAGCATAGATTGGGTGACTAATTTGCAGAACATCTATGTTCGGCTCTCAAGAAAGATTGAGCTACCTGTTGCCTGCCTCTTTAAACACACCACCCTGTTCCGTGGCCAACATCTGTCTCTGGCTTGCTGCAGTGTTCCAGTGAAGCTCAACGCAAGCTAGAAGAACACCTCATTTTTGGCTGGGGACCCTGCAGCCCTCTGGACTCAATATGGAATTCAATAATTTTAGGGCCTAAACTCTCCTCTTCCTAGCCCCCTTCCCCACACACCAGGCCTTGTCATCACATGGCCTGCCATTACACACCCCCTTTTGTTAGTCACTAACAGTTCCCATTAACAACTATGCACCCTCCTAGCCAGATTGTTATCAACTCCTTTGTCTATCCAACTGCTTTTATCTCTCTTCAGGCTCTATCCTTTATCCTATTGTTTACTCCCTACCCCATCCCCCTCCCTATTTTTTGCATATACCCAACATTTTCCCAGCTAAGACAACAAGGTGCAGAGCTGGATGAACACTGCAGGCCAAGCAACATCAGAGGAGAAGAAAGGCTGACGTTTCGGCCCTAGACCCTTCATCAGAAATGGGGGAGGGGAAGGGGCTTCTGAAATAGATAGGGAGAGAGGGGGAGGCGGACAGAAGATGGATAGAGGGGAAGATAGGTGGAGAGGAGACAGACAGGTCGTAGAGGCGGGGATGGAGCCAGTAAAGGTGAGGAGTTAGGGAGGAGATAGGTCAGTCCAGGGAGGACGGGCAGGTCAAAGGGGCGGGATGAGGTTAGTAGGTAGGAAATGGGGGTGG
>NC_063333.1:95604188-95627866 GCF_021869965.1 Rhincodon typus | reverse complement strand
TCCGCCTCCCCCTCTCTCCCTATTTATTTCAGAACCCCCTTCCCCTCCCCCATTTCTGATGAAGGGTCTAGGCCCGAAACGTCAGCCTTTCTGCTCCTATGATGCTGCTTGGCCTGCTGTGTTCATCCAGCTCTGCACCTTGTTGTCTCGGATTCTCCAGCATCTGCAGTTCCTACTATCTCTGATTCATTTTCCCAGCTAACATCAGTTCCAAGGAATGGTCACCAGGCCTGAAACGTTAACTCTGATTTTTTTCTTCACAGATGCTGAGCTTTTCCAGCAATTTCTGTTTTCGTTACTAATGCCTTTTTCTTTTAATCCCAACACTCAATATTCATGAGATAACAAGGTGTAGAGCTGGATGAACTCAGCAGGCCAAGCAGCATTGGAGGAGCAGGAAGGCTGACGTTTCAATATTCCCTTCAAAATAGACCCTTCAATATTCATGTTTAGCTCTGCCTAGTCTATGGGGCCTTTGTATAGCCAGGTTTTAACTGTACTACCAAGCACCATTCATGGTACATTTAATGTGACGTGGAGGCAAGATTCGGTGGCATTTACAATTCTAAGAAAATACTATCACGTATTTAAACAAGATTTAAAACTGCTGTTTAACTAATAAAATGGTCTAGCATTTTATAGGTAAGTGTATAAATGTTCACCCATCATAAGCTATGCTAACAACACAGTTATTCCCCTGTTACTGCACATCTTGAATTCAAAGCAGGCTCCCTCAAATGTTTCTTTCATAATCAGTCGATCAAAACGTAGTTTTTCAAAAGGATTGAATTTATCCAACAAGAGACATAAAATTGCCAGCCCCCCAGAATGCTCAGGAAATCCCAGAATGTGGCATTGGTCTCCTTCACACAGCTGCTGACAGACCAATGGAGAAATGTTCCTTTTGCTTTTAGCTCATACCAAACAGTCTTGGCCAGTGACCAAGCAGCATTCCATGGACCCTGCTAATTGTCTGGCACCAAGGATGCAGCTTCTTTCATTTCTAATGAAACTATGTTAATGATGGAAGGTGCTGCTGCAGATTTCAAAATGTACAAGAGAAAGCTAAAAGTAAAAGTAATCTAGAAACTAATTTAATGCATTTAAGTTAGAATTAACTGTTAAGAACTGAAAATTGAAGGCCTAATCTTTATTAAGAGACTCAATAAATCTTAACATTCTTGAGAAATACATTTCAAGAAAAATAAACTTCAAGGGAAACGTAATTTAGTTTGTATTTTGCTTTTGGAGGTGTGTGGGATTATGGAAAAGCAAGAAAGATTTGCATTTGATACAATGCCTTTCATGACCACCAGATGTCCCAAAGTGCTTTACTTCCAATTAAGTACTTCTACAGTCACTGATAAGCATTTTAATCAACCTGTTCTAATGTGTTATGACAGGGCAGGACAGGTGGGACTTGAACCAGAGCTTCCTAAGCCAGAGACCACAACACGATGGAGCAGAAGTAGGCCATTCAGTCCATTGAATCTGCTCTGCCATTCAATGAGATCATGGCTGATCTGATAATCCTCAGCTCCACTTCCCTGCCTTTTGCTTTTTTGTCTCTTTCCCTTCTTAAATAAGGTGTTCTATTGACAGGTTTCCAGTCCTCTGGGATTTTTCTAGAACCTAAGGATTCCTGGAAGATTACTTCCAGTGCATGCATTATCTCTGTAGCTGCTTTCTTTAATATCCTGGGATGCATCATATCGGGTCCAACAGAAGCATCAGTTTTTTAGCTCCATTAGGTTCCCTAGCACTTTTTCCTTCTAGTGATAGTTGATGTGTTATTTTCTCTCCTTCTCTTGCCCCTTGAATATTTAACAATTTTGGAATGCTATTAGTATTTTCCAATGTGAAGACTAAAGCAAGTTTTTTTTTCCTCAACTCCTCTGCCATTTTCTGGGTCCTCATTATTATTTCCCCTGCCTCAACCTCTAAGGGCCAAATTTCGCTTGGACTTCTCTCTTCCTTTTTATATATTTAAAAAAACTGTGAGGTAAGGTCACTACCACTGCCCCACTAGCCCCCTGAAAAGTTCATCATCTACCACAGTGAATGCAAATCAACATGCCAAGAGCATTAGCCTAAGTATCTGGATTACTATTCCAGTAAAATGACCATGACACCACCAGCTCCCCTTATGTAGTTACTGATATAACGCAGGAAATGCTGCAGCCAATTTGCAGACAGCAAAGAGCCACAAACAGCAATGTAATAATGACTAGACATTCTGGTCAAGTGATGCCGATTGAGGGATAAACATTAGCCAGGACTCTAGGGATAGTTCCCCTACTCTTTCTCAAATAAGCACCAAGGAATCATTTTCATCCTCTTGAGAAGCGAAGCGAGGCCTTGATCTCATGCCTCATCTGAAAGACAACAGCTCCAACAGTGCAGCACACTTTCAGTACTGCACAGGAACAGCAGTCTTGATTTGTTCAAGACATAGAATGGATTTTCACACTGGAAGCCTGTGACTCAGAGTGAGGGTGCTGCTGACTGAACCATTGCTATCACAGGACGTAAATTCAAAACTGGAATATTTGACATAAATAGGGATTAAATGTAAATAGAAGAATTATTGTTTTATGGTATTTAGACATCATGTTGGTGATGAAACTTTATGCTCATTAACATTATAGTACTTTAAAGTATTAAAATATCCTATTTGTTCCACGGGTGCATTTTGAAACAAAACTTCATAACAAGCTATGGAAGAAGTTGTTTGTTGCCACAAGTGACCAAAACTTAGCCAAGCAGGTAATTTTAAAGAAGCAACTTAAAGAAAGACAGGGAGCAATGTGGAAAGTTTTACTTGGGAATCCAGCTTAGGGTTTAGGAGCTGAATAACATCCATCCATGCATTATGGGTTTCTGCAGCTCAAGCAGGTACAGAGATAGAAAGGGAGTTCATTTGAAAACAAGAATGAGAACCTTAACACTGAGATGTTGCCAGATTGGAGCAATGTGGTTTGGGTATTTGATGAATGAGACTTGTGGGCTAGGCAACAGAAGAACACATCTACAGCAGGTGCAATATAAGAGAACAGGAGAAACATCACATTTTTATTTCAATACTACTTATTTTTAAATTTCTATTATTTTGCATCCTTCCTTTGGGTTTATCAGTGACATTGCCATTTGATAGCACTGCAAGCTTTTAATTCTATAAAACGAAAAACACATTATTTTGCACTTGGCGATACTGAGATATTGGTGTTGGTAGATTGCAATATTTTCAAGCGTTTGCAGATATTTTCTGATCAAAAATGTTCAGAGATGTAACTACACACCTCTGGAGCAGGTGGGGCTTGAACCCCAGCCTCCTAGCTCAGAGATAGAGACACTACAATTTTACCACAAAATCCCAAACTTGTACGCATAACAATACTTGCTGACTGTGGCTAAATGTCACATGATTAAATGATGTACACCATATCACATGATCTAGCAGCAGCACTTTGGGAAACTTTCCAATTCCATCCAGTTGTGCTATCCTTATGAGAATGAAAGGAAATGCTTTGGTTTGGAGCTGCTCATAGACTCCCTTCCCAAGAATCCCAGCCTCAACAGAAAGTATTAGATAATAAAACAGGGTTGTACCCTCTCTGATTACCAAGCAGTAATAGGAATGCTGGATTTTGGCTACCATATCACATTATGGGCATGGGAGCTGCACTTTCAAAAATTTAACCCTAATTTGCTGCTTCTTTTCCTTCACGACATTCACTACGTTTCAAACTAAACGTTTGGCCGCCCGTGAAGTGCTTTGGGCGTCCGGCGGTGCTAGTTGAATGCAGTATGGAATATTTAAGCCCCCAAAACCCCCTTTCCCAAACGCTGTCCCAATCAGTGCTAATCCACATATACCCCAACCCCATCTCGCTTTCCAGGGAGACGTTCCCTCAAAACATGCACCTTTGGCTGACTCCAGGCCAAATTCTCGGCAGGGGGACACAGAAATTTGTCCATGCAAGGGCAGTCTTTGCATTCACAAAGTCCCATTGACCTGCCAAATATTCTGGGTCTGGGTTTAAAAGGCAAGGACAAGTAATCGCCTGAGCAGCAGCGGGGCTGAACAGAGAAATAAGAGAGAAGCACCAACAATATTCAGAAGGAGAATAGGCTTGGCAGCTCACGGTATAACCGGTTCCCGTCCCTTTAAATCAGAACCGGATGAAAACGACCACCTCCCAGCAGAGAGAGAGAGACTTTCTCGGGAATGACACCAAACTCACCCGGACTGCAGGAGGAGCAGCCTTTTATTCAGAGCTTCCTCTTCAGTCTGTCCCTGCTTCCTGTGTCCCGGGCCTGGGATTACGTGGGGACAAGGCAGAGAAGTCAAACCTACATTGCAGGAGGGAAATAGAGACCTAAAGAGCGGGGCTCAGCTCTTAATTCATACGATGCTGCAGGGCAGAAACCCAGCTTCCTAATGCCACATCGGGTACAGATAACGGCAAAAACTATTTGCCTTTATATAACGCCATCAACTTCCCCAAAGCACGTCGCACTGATGTAAATTGCGGTAACCTTATTGGGGAACTGCAAAAGCAGAAATTTAGGGCGGTTCACTGAAGGCTTGACCACAGAGATAGGTTTTGAGAAGGTTTTCATTTAAAAGCGAGTGAATATTGTAAACCAAGTGGACAAATTTGGGGAGAGAGGAAAGCTAAGAACCAGAAAGCACGTACATTTGCATTTATATAGCACCTTTCAGCTATGATCTGAGGTGGTCCTAAGCGTTCCATATGCAATGAAGAATGTTTGAGGCCCAGTCACAGTAATCCATTTGCACCTGGCAAGTTTACAACAACCGGAATGAAACAAATCACCAGATTATTCTAACAGAGACGAGGGGCTGAATGGCCTGTGTTGTTTCAGTCTACCATTCAATCAACTGTTTCAGTCTGGTTGCAAGATCACTGCTTCCTCCTTAGCAAAGGCATAAAAGAAAACTAGGGACTAAACAGTATATTGGGTTCTGGTGTTTCATTGATTTGGAGGCAATCGTCATTACCAACAGAGTTTTGTGGGATAATTCATGCTCATGAGTTGAACTCTTCTAACAAGTTACATCAAAATTGGTCAACAGAATGTGGTGATGCCTTTGAAAGTTAAGGATTTATGAGATGGTGTTTTTGCAGCAAAATCTCATTTTCAGTTCCAAATCTTCCATCATTAGTTCTAGTTTCGGTTTTAGTTCTAGTTCTGGTCTTTGTAACAGGTGCAGGAATGTCATCAAGTATAATATGAAAGTGCACCTCTGATGGAAAATTAGCAATAGCAGTTAAATAAAAGCAGGTTCTGCTGTGCCAGTCGGATGTAGATGTAATATCATGGAGGCAAAAGGGTACCAATTGAGCCAGAAGTCACCTTTAGGTTAAATAGATCAAAGAGGAATCTGACAAGAGGACAGTGATGGCTGCTGTACCCCAAAGCAGATAGTCAATGCCAGATATAAGAAAGTGTGGAGCTGGAGGAACGCAGCATCAGAGGTTCAAGAAAGCTGACATTTCATGTCAAGATAACACGGTGTAGAGCTGGATGAACACAGCAGGCCAAGCAGGAAAGCTGATGTTTCGGGTCGAGAGCTTTCTTCAGACTCAGGGAGGGGAGCTCAGAAATAAATAGAGAGGAGGGGGGGGGCTGGGGCTGGGGCTGGGGCTGGGGAAGGTAGGTGGGATGGTGATAGGTGAGTGCAGGTAGGCAGTGGTGGGGTTTGGTCAGTGAGGTGGGAGGAGTGGATAGGTGGGAGAGAAGATGGACAGGTTGTGTCAGGTCAAGGAGGTGGGGATGAGAGAGAGGGTTGGTCACGGGATGAGGCAGGGGTGAGGAGATTTTGAAACTGCTAAAATTCACATTTAGACCATTGGGCTGTAGGCTCCCGAGACGGAATATGAGGCGCTGCTCCTCCAGTTTGCAGGTGGTGTCATTGTGACACTAAAGGAGGCCCAGGATGGACATGTCACCCAGGGAGTGGGAGGGGTATTTAAAATGTTTCACAACCAGAAGGTGTTGTTGTTTGTCGCGTACAGAATGCAGATTTTCTACAAAATGGTCTCTGAGTCTCTGCTTGGTCTCACCGATGTAAAGAGGGCCACATCGGGAGCAGCAGGTGCAATAGACCAAGTTGACGGATGTGTAGGTGAACCACTGCCTGATGTGGAAGGTTTGATTTCTGCCTTGAATGGAGGTGAGGGGGGAGGTGTAGGGGCAGGTGTAGCACTTCCTACGGTTGCAGGGAAAGGTGCTGGGGGTGGTAGGGTTAGTGGGGAGTGGGGAGTGTGGAGCGGACAAGGGAGTCGCAGAGAGACCGGTCCTGACAAAAGGCAGATAGCGGTGGGGAGGAAAACATCTCTTTGGTTGTGGGGTCGGATTGTAGGTGGCAGAAGTGGCGGAGAATGATACGCTGGATGCGGAGGTTGGTGGGGTGATACGTGAGAACAAGGGGGATTCTGTCTTTATTTTTGTTTTTGTTGGGGGGAGGCGATGTGTGGGCAGAGGTGTGGGAGACGCAAGAGATGCGTTTGAGGGCATTTTCAATCACTGGAGGGGGCAAGTTACGGTCCTTGAAATAGGTGGATATCTGGGATGTTCGGGAATGGAATGCCCCATCTTGGGAGCAGATGCAGCGGAGGTGGAGGAATTGGGAATTGGGGATCGTATTCTTGCAGGAAGGTGGTTGAGAAGAGGTGTAATCTAGGTAGCTGTGGGAGTCGGTAGGTTTGAAATAAATGTTGGTTACAAGGCAGTCATCAGAGATGGAAACAGAGAGGTCCAGGAAGGAGAGGGAGGTATCGGAGATGGTCCAGGTGAATTTCAGGTTGGGGCAAAAGGTGCTAGTAAAGTTGATGAACTGTTCAAAGTCCTCGTGGGAGCACAAGACAGTGCCGATACAGTCATCAAGGTGGGCCAGTGTAGTTGAGGACCTCACACTCCCTACACTACTTTTTTCTGCACAAGACAGACAGGAAATATTGCTGTGTGAATTCACTGGATCCAAGCAGGCAGACAGCTTAAGCACAAGACCAAACGTATAAAGAGATGGGGACAGTTTATCACAATCACACACAGGTTCCTCAGCCCTAGTAAGATCAAGCCTCTAAAGAATGACAGTGGATATGAGGACTGATCTGCTTCTCCTCGCTCCAAAGTGGTAGATGTTTACAGTCACTGACCTAGAACTGCCAAGGACGATCTTAAGCCGATTGTTGTGGCCATGTGCTCCCCGGAGCTAAAACAAGTAGTAGATCAGGACACTCTGAACAAATGCATGCTGGGAAAGATGCAGGCTGGTTTGTTGGGGAGGCGGTGGCATATTGGTAATGTCACTAGACTAGTAATCCAGGATCACAGGCAAAGGTTCAAACCCCATTGTGGCAGTTGCTGATATTTGATTTCAGTTTAAAAAAACCAATTCTAATGGTGACTATATAACCATTGGCAATTATTGTCTTGAAAACAAAACCATCTGGTTCGCTAATGTCCTTTAGGGAAGGAAATCTGCCATCGTTACCTGGTCTGACTGATATGTGACTCCAGACCCATATCAAGGGATTGACTCTGAACTGCCCTTTGGCCAGTTAGGGCTGGGGAATAAATGCTGGTGTTGCCATTGACACCCATGAACAAATATTTCAAAAAAGTTATTGGGGATGGGAACATCAACAGTGACCAAGTCCTAGTTAACATCAACCAGGACCCTTTCAAAAGGCCAAACATGTTCCCAGACAATCTCCATGAGCTCCTTTCCCCCTCCCCCATTTCTGAAGAAGGGTCCAGACCCGAAACGTCAACTTTCCTGCTCCTCTGTTGCTGCCTGGCCTGCTGTGTTCCTCCAGCTCCACGCTGTGTTTTCCATGATTTTTGCCAACATTTGAGAGATGGTAAAGCTTATCATTTTAATTCATTCAGTTTCAAAAATCTATTTTTAAACAACCTCCAGCTATTAGTGCATACCAGGTTCAGCATTTACAACACCAAAACAATCCACTGGGAAAGGTTACACACATACTCCCATATGAAGCAGTTTGGTGACAACGTTCACTTCAGCCCTGCTGAGGTTAATATAGTGGCCATTGCCTAGCCAGAATTCAGGAGCATCTAAAACCTCATTCCAAGAAGTGATATCCCAGCATGCTGTCTGAATTGTAACCACCTGGGCCTCAATGCCCATGACTGCTACAATAGCTTCTTTGTTAAAATTGACAATAGCAATGAGCCCCATGTTTGTTCCCTTTCCTGTAGAGATGGATCCTGTTGAGCAAAGGCAGAAGATAATGGAGATGGCATTAGAGGTGATGCCAATCAGTAATGGAACTGCTAGTTGCTAGTCGCTAGCGTGCTTCAGAAACGTGGGCAACTAGCTGGATATCCCTGGTGACTCCAGCAGGCCTCCCAGTAAGAGGTGATTACCCCTTTTCAATCTGCTATTGATGGTAGTCCACACTGAACGTTACAAAGACCATCAACAATTAATGTCTGTCAAGTACAGCTTCACTGCCACTGTCATTCATAGTCTCTGCCCTGAACCTAGGAAGGGTGTGCCCAAATTCTATGAGGCTTTGGAGAGGATTACAAACCAACCACATCTGATAGGCCTGAGTGCAGGCAGTTCCCAAGTCTGTGCCAGATGTATTTGCAACCTATAAGTATAATGGTGGAAATGAGACCAAACTGCAAGATATTAATGGGCCAGTACATGTTCCCATGTAGAAGGATTCTTACCCAGCTAACTAGGCATGGCCCATCCCATCTCCATGGTCTCCCCCTTCTCCATTGGTATCACCCAGTAATGAAAGGCAGTCTTCCTTCCCATTGTCTGACTCTCCCTAGAATAATGAGCACATTTTTCCTGCGTACACAGATTTATGTTGCGTCCTGTGTTATCTGTGCTGGTCATTCTGATGCCCTGTAAGTGCGCAGCACCATACCACTGGAAGGAATAGTAATGTGGTGACGTTCATGAACTGAGGATCTCAGTGGTGACATTGAGGGTGACATGGTTGCTCAGTGTTAGTACTACTGCCTCACAGGGTTTGATTCCAGCCTTGGCTTACTGTATGGAAGTTGCATGTTCTCCTCATGTCTATGTGGGTTTCCTCTGGTTGCTCCGGTTTCCTCCCACATACTAAAGAGGTGCAGGTTAAGTGGATTGGCCATGGCAAACTGCCCTGTAGTGCCCAGGGATGTGCAGCGTAGATGGATTAGCTATGGGAACTGCGGTGTTACGAGGATGAGTGTGGGGACCTGGATCTGGGTTGAATGCTCTTCAGAGGGTCAGCGCAGACTCAGTGGGCTGAATGGCCTGTTTCTAGACTGTAGGGATTCTATGACATTGGCATCTGGTATTGCCCTGTGCATTGGTCTACAGTCACATCTCATAAGTGCTTTAATATTTGTGCTGATCTTCCAGTAGCAAATCTACCTTTCCAAGCCACCATGCATCATTGAATCTCTGTGTGCATTCAATCCAGGTTCTTGCAATTATCTCGTGACAGCTCATTACATCTGCCATTTCCAGCCATGCCCTCTTGGTTAGGCTCAGTGGCTCTTCCCATCTTCTGGAAGCAGGGCATCCCTCCTTTGGCTTGATACTTGGGGAACTTCTCCAGGGAGGCATCACCGAGTCATTGAGCGACCATGATGGTGCTGAAGCTGCTCCTGTGCTCTCTCATATAGAATTTCCTTTCTTGCCTGCACATATAGCCTGCATGAAGACTGCGTCACACACAGCTTTAAGAATGGTAGTGCAGCACAAGCTTCCAGCAATTTGACAGACCCCCAACACCCATCATTGGCCAGCTGGCTCTTAGCTCTGCCATCCATCTGTGTGTGTGCCACCAACCCAAGTATAATCTCAACATCACGTTGTTCAACTGATCAGGCCGTAATTTCTGAGTTTGGAATTGATAATATAAATTGATATGAATTATGTTTTCAAGCACTTCAGAAGGAAAGTTTATCTCCAGTTTATGGGCTAATCACATATTAATTTTAAAAAGCTGATGAGAAATAGTTTAGAAGGTTCCGAGGATTCAGTAAGAATGTTTATTTAATGCAGAAGGCTAAGGGGAGGGAATAAAATTGAATACTGACAAAAACTGGCAGTTCAACAATACTGCTATTTGAAGCTTGAGTAATATTTTATTGAAATAAAATTGTATAACTTTTTGAGGGAAATAAAATGTAGTCTAAAATAATGAATCTCATGGGAATGTTTGATTTCTGTTCTAAGAAAAGCTATGAGATCTTGTATCGAAGAGTTAAGTTTTTACAGAGCTGCTAATGAGATAAAATGGGAATTAACAGGAAATCACACTTAGGCTAGAAGGTGTATCACACCGCTAAATGCGAAATGGAAGAATCACCTGAATTCAATTCAATGGAATATATCAATCTGGCATCAATATATATTCTAGTGAGGGTCCTGAAAATGTAGATGGGATGTGAACTAATTATGAATTTTCCCTTGGAGTTGTTTATAACTTAGCCTTTGAGCATTTTGCAAAAATGATATTTGATTATCTGTCAACCACATTCAGCTTTGGATTAGATAGACAAAGATCCCAAGGCAGACACACACCAATCCTTTGATATGGTTACCTGAAAGTCTAAGAATCTGTATCACATTATTACATGAAACAGCTAGCATGTGAAAACCATTCTGAAGTTCCTAACATTCTCAGCTACTTGAAAGGATTAAAATATGACTGGTCGATGTGGCCAAGAGTTTGAAATTACAGCATTTTAAACAGTCAAGAAATTAGTAGGTACTCTATTTGTAGATAAACTATATTTAAGATAATCCAAATAGAAATAAATACTTTGGGAGCTGTCCGTGTGTATATTATTCAAGTAGAGAGCGAAATGGAATCTGGATTGAGACCATTTAGGCCTAGGGTCAATACTTAGCAAGAGCTATCCACATGGATTCAGGGGACCAAATTTTAAGCCAGCAACATGGTCTGATGTTTGAAACATATGTATTAACATTATATACAACTAGCGAGTTGGGGGTTGAGTCCAGACGCATAAGCTAAAAATTAGAGTCAGATTTTTCAAGAGTACAAGTGGGGAACACTTCTACGTGCAATAAATGTGCAGACTGGAATTCTTTTCAACAGTTGATACCTGATTAACTGTAAGTTCTAAATCTGAGACATAGATTTTTACTATCCCAAGGCACTAAGGGATGTGGAGGAAGCAGATATTTAGAGGTCAGTTGCTGGTCAACGAATGGTGGAATAGAATTGAGGGACTAAATATCCTGTTCCTGGTCCCATGGTCCTTCTCCACAAGAATGACATTCAACAGTCGTGAATACCATACCCATTCCTGCAAAGTGCTTAGCATGAGTTGACAGGACAAAATTCTATTTGTGCTTTCACCTTGTCAGAAATTGTGAAAAGCAAATACAGGTCTGCATGGACAGAACTGGATAGGTAGCTCTGTGAAAATCATTTTCTTGCTACAGAAATCACTAATGAGATGTTCCAGACTCTTCCAGCTCAGAAATAATTGAATTGTACCTATTCCATGTAGTGCTGGCAGCAGCTACACCATTTAATTCTTAATTAAAATTACCCTGAGTGCATTATATTAATATGAAAGCTCTGGGATGTACCGTCACTGGTTTTCATTCTAAAATATGTAAATGCTGGGGCATAGCAGGAAGGGCATAAAAGTATTTTAAAAATACAAAGTGGCTTCTGCCAGATTGTCATGTCACAAAATTTATTTTGACTGAAAAATATACCAAAACTATGAGGACATTTTACAACTTAATTACATGGATTTGAGACAGTGCCTCATTTAAAGTTGAAAGAACCGAGCACCTAAAATTTAAGTAACGCAAGTGGATGAGTTAACCATAGTTTCTAAACAAGCAAACAATTCATACTTAACTGTGAATTCTGCAGTAGCAATATATTATAAGTTAATATACCTACAATTTAGATATGATGTGGAGGTGCCGTTGTTGGACTGCAGTGGACAAAGTTAGAAGTCACACAACACCAGGTTATAGTCCAACAGGTTTATTTGAAATCACGAGGTTTCAGAGCAACTCCACCTGATGAAGGGGCAGCACTCTAAAAACTTGTGATTTCAAATAAACCTGTTGGACTATAATCTGGTGTCGTGTGACTTCTGACCTACAGTTTAGGTAGGCATCTTTATAATCTTTGTTACACAGAATATTGCACAGTATATTTTTAGTGCTCAAAAAATAGGAACTGAGAATAATCTAGGATTAATCGTAATCCCATACACTTCTGATGATCTTCGAAGTTCTATTCAATGAAATATCAAAATTCAAGAAAATTGAACTACTGCACAATAACCACTAGGTGGAGCCAGTAATTTCACTTGTGACACGTGCACAACTTCCTTCCCTGATAATGTCTGAAATAATCTAAACGGGCACAATAACGGTCCCTTGCCATTATTTGCAACAATTTGTACAGCAAAAGTAGGCAAGGACAAAAGTGTCGTTAAACAGAAAATTTGAGAAGTAACTGTCCAAGATGGAGATTTGAAAAAATCACTTCTCATGGTGTACTTTTATTATAAATAAATTAAACAACTTAATATGCCTGTATTTCATAGCAGATACAAATGAAACTCAACAATGAAAGTTAGTATTTGTCCATTCTAGTCTCAGTATTTGCTCTAATAAATTTTAATTAGCACCAACAGCCTGCCTGGTTGTTAAACATCTATCACCATGGGCTCTCATTCCTTTATCTTTAAGTTATTGTTATAGATTAAAATATGTTCCGTACATTTTTTCACTTCTTTTTGCGTCTTCTTTTCTCTCCCTCTCTTAATCCAGCCTTTCTTTCCCTCCATTTATTTCTTTATCTGTAACTGATTTGACATTAAAGTCACTATGCCAACTTCCACTCCTGGTTCAGTCTGAGCACTGTTCATTTCACAATATTTCACAATTGCTTACACTGTTCAAATGGTATCTGATCCATGTATAGAGAACGTTCTGCTATTTTGAACTCTCACCTACAGCATTGCTACTCCTTCACCAGTTACAATAAATTCTAGATCCTTATTTTTACATTAGATTTCTTCACAGATTCATGCTGAAATAGAACTAGTAACATTAAAAGTAGGCACAAACGTAATCAGCAGAATAAACACTGGAATATCTAGTCAATTGTATATTTGGGTTTCACACCATGACATAAAGAAGCAAGCTGAGTCTGTCACATGGGTTGTAGATCAGGTCTGAACATACTTCAGTTCAAATTCTTAACGTTATTAAAACTGATGTTGCAACTTTAAATCATTCTTTTTCTTAAATTATTAGGCTGGAATTTGCTGCCAAAATAACTGTGAGGCTCACTACTATTTTTGCCTGAATGATACAACAAGTTCAGGCAAGCAACACATATACAGTAAGATGCAAACATCCGAAAGGTTGCTCCTGCACTTCAGCCCTCACCCCTTCTCTTGCCTCCGACAACAGCAATAGGGTCCCCTTTCTCCTCAGCTGCCATCTCACCAGCATCCACTTCCAGAGGATCATTAGCTGCCATATCTGCCACTTCCAGCAGGATGCCACCACCGGTCACATATTCCCCTTCCCTCTCTTGTCAGCCTTCTGCATGGACCATTCCCTCTGGGACACCCTTGTACACTCCTCCTTCACTCCCAACACCCTCCACTGATAGACCAATGGCACCCTCCCCTGTGAATATAGAAGGTGTAACACTTGTCTGTTTACTTCTTCCATCCCCCGTATCCATGGGCCCAAACACACCTTCCAAGTGAAGCAGTACTTTACATGCACTTCACTCGATCTAATCTACTGCAATCACTACTCACACTCTGGTCTGCTCTACGTTGGGGAAATGAAGCATAGACTGGGTGACTGCTTCGCAGAACATCTACGTTCTGTCCGCAAAATAATCCCTGAGCTTCCAGTTGTCTGCCACTTCAAGACATCACCTTGTTCCCTGGCCAACATCTCTGTGTCAGATTTCCTGCAATGCTCCAGTGAAGCTCAGTGCAAACTGGAAGATCAGCACCTCATTTTCCGCTTGGGAACTAAGCAGCCTTCTGGACTCAATATTGAGTTCAACAATTTTAGGGCTTGAGACACCTTCTTCCATGTCTTTACCCCAACCCCGACACACCAGGCCTTGTTATGTCATGGTCAGCTATTACAACAACCTATTATTACCACTAATAGTCTCCATTAGTAGCTATTCATTCTCCTATGCTGACCATTATCCACTCCTTTGTCTGTCTTAGAGTCATAGAGGTAACCAGCAGGGAAACAGGCCCTTCAGTCTAACTTGTCCATACCAAACAGATATCCTATATAAATCTAGTCCCATTTACCAGCATTTGGCCCGTATCCATCAAAACCCTTCCTATTCATATACTCATCCAGATGCCTTTTAAATGTTGTAATCATATCAGCCTCCATCATTTCCTCTGGCAGCTCATTCCATACTCACACCACCCTCTACATGAAAAAGATGCCTGTCCTTTAGGTCCTCTTTATATTTTTCCCCTCTCACCTTAAACATATGCCCTCTAGTTTTGGACTCCCCTACCCTGGGGAAAAGACCTTGGCTAGTACCCTATCCATGTCCCTCATGATTTTAGAAACCTCTATAATGTTACCCTTCAGCCTCCGACAGTCTGGGGAAAACAGTCCTCTCAGCCTCTCCCTATAGCTTGAACTCTCCAATCCCAGAAACATTCTTTAAATCTTTTCTGAACCCATTCAAGTTTCACAACATCCTTCCTATAGCAGGGAGACCAGAACAGAATGCAGTATTCCAAAAGTGGCCTCATCAATGTCCTGTAAAGCCACGACATGACATCCCAACTTTTATACTCAGTGCACTGACCAGTGAAGGCAAGTGTGCCAAATGCCTTCTTCACCACCCTGTGAAGATGCAAAATGCATTCCCTGAGAGCAGATTTATTTCAAAGATAATTAATTATCAGGGTTTGTAAAGAAAAGCTGGATTGCGGAACTGAATTGGACAGCTCTTTCAGAGGATCAGTATGAGTTTGACAGGCTGAATATCCTCCTTCTATGCCATAATATCCTGAAATTCCATGGAGCAGAATCTTATAGGGGCCTGAACAATGTGTACCAAGAAATGTGCTAGAATCATGTAAGGTGTCCAGTGAATCCTATCTTGACATCAGGAAAATCTCACTGCATCTTTTATGCTTTTGACAAGCATCGAGGTGTGTTTCTTGCCATGGAGCAATGAGTAAACAAAACCATTAAACCATTAGACATAGGAGCACAATTAGGCCGTTCGGCTCATCAAGCCCCGCTCTACAATTCGATCATGGCTGATATGGTTCTCAATCCCATTCTCCTGCCTTCTCCTCATAACGTTTGATTCCCTTGCCAATCAAGAACCTATCTCTGTCTTAAATACACTCAATGACTTGGCCTCTACAACCTCTATGGCAATGATTTCCACAAAGTCACCACCCTCTGGCTGAAGAAATTCCTCGTCATCTCAGTTCTAAAGTGTCATCCCTTCACTCTGAGGCTTTGCCTCAGGTCCTAGTCTCTCCTACTATTGGAAACATCTTCTCCATGTCCACTCTATTCAGGACTCTCAGTATTCTGTAAGTTTCAATGAGATCCCCCTCATCCATCTAAACATTGAGTACGGACCCAGAGTCCTCAACTGCCCCTCATATGACAAGCCCTTCATCCTGGGATCATTCTTGTAAACCTCCTCTGGATCCCCTTCCAACAACATATTAAATACGGGGTCCAAAACTGCTTACAATATTGTAAATGCGGTCTGACCAAAGCCTTACACAGCCTCAGCAGCACATCTTTGATCTTGTATTCTAGCCCTCTTGAAATGAATGCTAACATTACAGTTGACTTCCCAAACATCAACTGAACCTGCATGTTAACCTTAAGAGAATCCTGAACTAGGATTCCCAAGTCCCTTTGTGCTTCAATTTCCAAAGCCTTTCCCCATGTAAAAATAGTCTATGTCTCTATTCTTCCTACCAATGTGCATAACCTCACACTTTCTCACATTGTATTCCAACTGCCATTTCTTTGCCTACTCTCCCAGCCTGTCCAAGTCCTTCTGCAGCCTCCCCACTTCCTCAACATTACCTGACCCTCCACCTATGTTTATGTCATCTGCAAACTTACCAACAATACCTTCAGTTCCTTCATCCAGTTAGTTAACGTATAATGTGAATAGTTGTGGCCCCAACACTGACTCTTGTGGAACCTCACTGGTCACCGGCTGCCATCCTGACAAAGACCCCTTTATCCCTACTCTCTGCCTGCTGTCACTCAGCCAATCCTCCGTCCGTGCCAGTACCTTGCCCCTAACACCATGGGCTCTTATCTTATTTATCAGCCTTCTCAGTTAGTTCCTTATAAATTTGTTCCACTATACCCATTGTGTTATGTCCCATGGTCATTGTGTCAGTATACTTGAAAAGACAAGCCCATGATCTCATGACAGTATCATAGCATGTGGCCTGAGGGTACAAAGGTCTTATACTCCACCTCACCTTATCTTTTGAAGTTCTGAATAAGGATCACTGGATCCTAAATATTAACTCTATTTTCTCTCTGCAGTTAGTGCCAGACTTGCTGAGTTTTTCCAGCAATTTCTGTTTTCGTTTCTGATTTTCTGCATCCACTGTCCTTTTGGTCCTTTTTTTTAAACATTAAAGTTTTGGCAAAGATCTGTAGCTCGGGTTGCGGATGAGGTTGTTGACTTGCTCGCCGAGCTGGCTTGTTTTTGTTCAGATGTTTCGTCACCGTGCTAGGTAACATCATCAGTGTAGACTCCGATGAAGCGATGCTATTCTAATCCGCTTTTAATTTATATTGTCCGGTCCTTATTTTAGAACCACTTGTGGAATGTGGGTGTCACTGACTGTTGCCAGCATTTATTGCCTGCCCCTGGAGAAGGTGGCGCTGAGCTGCATTCTTGAACTGCTGCAGTATGTTGTAGGTAGACCCACAATGCCCTTAGGGAGGATATTCCACCATTTCACATAGCCACAGTGAAGAAACAGTGACATATTTCCAAGATGGTGAGTGGTTTGAAGGGGAATTTGTAGGTGCTGGTGTTCCCATGTATCTGCTGCCCTTGTCCTTCCAAATGGAAGTGGTTGTGAGTTTGGAACATCCTGTCTAAGAATCATTAGCGAATTTCTGCAGTGCATCCTGTTGATTACTCACACTGCTGCTACTGAGCTTCAGTGGTAGAGTGACTGATTATTTATGCATATCGTGCCAATCAAGTGGGCTGCTTTGTCCTGAATGGTGTCACGCTTCTTGAATCTTGTTGAAGCTGCACCAAACTAAGCAAATGGGGAATATTCCATCACACTCCTGATTTGCACCTTGTAGTTTAGTGGACAGACTTTGGAATATCAGGAGATGAATTACTCACAAAGCCATGTACCAAGCCAGTGCCCAACTGTCCGTGTTCCTTGATATGGAATGCAACATTCCTGGCAGGTTTCCCAATGTGCCCATCAGCATTCTTCGGTAAACTGCCCCATTAAAATCTTCATCTGAGTCCAGTGCAACCAAACTTGCAGCTGACCTCACCCTCAGCAAACTGCTCTCCTGATCTCTTTTGCTGGTTCCAGCCCATTTGCACCAAATGTCTCTCCACATGCAGGCCCCACCTCTAATCTCAGCTGTGTTGTATCTGAGGTGTCCGGAGCTGAGCTGGAGGCTGCATGGATGAAATGAAGTGTCACTGGGACATCCCCATTACACTCATCTTGATATTGCTCCACTGTCTGGTGAAGTTGAAGCTCAGGAGTGTCCGAAATCTAAATGATACGAGGGTAGGTTGTGATGAGGGAAGGAGAGAAAGGTGAGAGATCCACATTTCCACAATATACAACTTGTAAGGTGGAAGAGATTCTGGGCTGAGGATGAAGTGAGCTGTGAAAAGGAGGATTAGGTATAAGGAAACTGACACCTTCAATAAATTCAGCCCCTCTGCTGAGCAAAACCTCAGCAATGCTGTTGTGATAATGGTCAGCAGTGTCCCTTCCTGTTGAGCAAGAACATGACACCATTCCTGTCATCCTCCGCTCAGTTCTTGCCATCCCTACTTATGCGTCACCTTATGTTTTCAAGAGAGAAGGAAGTGTGCAGCTGAATGTTGCACAATCTGTTTGAGTGATGCGAGAAGTGTCATGGTTGAAAAGTTGACAATGTATGAAGACTGTGAGGTATGGGTGTAAGACTTGCGGCAGTGCTAAGTGTGTGAGAGAGAGGTGGATCATATGAACGTTAGTTATGAGTAAGATAGAAAATGTTGAAGGGCGAGAGGGGATGTGGTGTTTTGAGGATTAAATGAGGCTACTGTACAATTGGAAAGATATGACAGTTAAAGTTACATTAGTTAGCCTTCATCATTCTTGTTGATCACTGAAAGTCTTGCAGGAGTATATCCAGGTCCTTGAGACTTGTTCCAGCCACGGACCTCCATGGTTACCTTCTCCCATTGACTGTGTGTCTGAAGACCCTCCAGGCTCCTTGCAGGCACAGGCCATTTCTTCTTCTTTCTACTCCCTCCAAGATCTTCAATCAGATTTGGAAAACTTTGGAGTCAACTTGATCCAATGTTGCATCTGTTTCATTCCTTCTCAAGTCAGCTTCTTGCATCACTTCCCCCAGCACATGTTCTAGTCATGGTACACCTCCCCTCTAAGAGGTGTAAACTAGCTTTAAGAAATGCAAGGAAGTTGTACAGTGGGTCCTGCTGCATGCCAAAATCATACCAATTTAGCAGGCAGCTTTGGTACGCTGCCTGTATTTCAGACAATAGGCACAGGTTAATCGCATATCGTGAGTACTGCACCCATTTTGGGAATGATTCAATTGATAACTGAAATAACTACACAGAGGCCAGGTCCCGTTACTAAGCCACCCTTTATTTACTAATGCCAGCCAGCTTAGAGTCAATTCTCAACTGAGGAGATTCTAATCTTCTGGTTATATTTTTTGTCTTGCTCAACTGAGGAGATTCTAATCGTCTGTTTATTTTCTTAAGTGAGGAGATTCTAAATCTCAGGGTTATATTTTCTTTTTCTTTATATTATTTTTAAACCCCCCCCCCCTCCACAACTGCTGTACAGAGGTAGTGCTTATTTTTCCCAGCGCTCATGTACGTATGTAAGTGCGAGACACAGTGAAAACACCAAGAGTACAAATCACTTTATTAAAAAGCCATCACCAGAAAAGACAACCATGTGACCAGAGAATTGGTAGCAAGCAAACCCCCCCAGGGGCAATGCTCGCATGAACTAAAAAGTGAAGGGGAGAGCAGGGATTAAATCACAATAGAGTTAGAAGGGAAAATAAAACACTCCACTCCCCGCGGTGTCCACCTCTCCCTAAAGGCATCGAGAGTGTTGGTAGGCACCGCGCGCTCCTTCTCCAGGGTCACCCGGGCCTGAACATAGCCGCGGAAGAGAGGCAGGCAGTCAGCCGTAGTGACCCCCCGCCACAGTCCGCTACCTGGACCTATTAATGGCCAGGTTGGCCAAGCCCAGGAGCAGACCCACGTGTAGATCCTCCGACCTGCCTGCTTCCCCCCTGCACCGGGTGCCCAAAGATCAGGAGCGTGGGGCTGAAGTGCAACCAAAAACATGAACAAAGATTCTGAAGATAACTGTAAAGGGAGCGCAACATCCACATCCAATTATATACATGGTTCATGGACTCCACAGCACCGCAAAATTAACAGCTGGGCCAGGAGTGTGTGAACCACTGCAATCTGCAGTTACAAGCTCCTGCTGCGTGCAACGCCCTCCACCCCAGAACCCCAAGAGAAAGGGGAAGGACTCCCACATAGCGAGCCCTCCACTGGGGATCCCTGGTGTGTCTGGGCGGTGGATAAAGGAGAACAGGTGGATGGTATGCAGGAGCAGTCCGTACAGGGCCCCGTCCTTTCACATTTTTAAAAGATACAACGGTGAAATTCTGGAGGCAGCTCATGTTGGGGGGTACAGGCTCCCGGGGGAGGTACGGGACCCTGGGGTCAATGTGAAATTCCGTCCAAGCAGGGGTACGCGCAGACAGGATTCCACCGCACCCTTGAGCATCCTCCAACTGGTGCATAATGTCGGGTCCGAGCACTGCCATTTTAAGGCGCGTCTTCTGGTTATATTTGTTTTCACTATTTTTCTAAATTGACAGTCCACTACCAGGAAAAAACACCCAGGTGACCAAAGAACCAGGAGCAAGCAGACCCCATTGCAGGTTTTCTGGTTATATATGTTTTGTTACCTGAATTGAGGAGATTCTCATCTCCTGGTTATATATTTTTGTGTGTGCAGGTGTGAGACACAGTTAAGAAAAAAACACCAGGTGTGCAAATAACTTTATTAACATACCACCACCAGGAAAAAAAAAACACCTATGTGACCAAAGAGTCAGTATCAAGCAGAGCCCCTTAGGGGCAAAGCCTACATGAAAGAAAAAGCGTGGGGTAGGGATCAAATCAAAATGGAATCGGAGGGGAAAATAAGGCACTACACCCCGCGGTGCGCATCTTTCCCGAAAGGCATCGAGAGTATAGGTGGACACTGTATGCTCCTTCTCCAGGGACACCCAGGCACAAACATGGCCACAGAAAAGGGGCAGGTCTTCTGGTTATATTGGTTAGCCAAGGCTTTCCTAGTTGGCCCAGGTTAACAACCCCAATCAAGCACTTCGTTATTAACAAGGTCAACCTGATCCCAATCGCTACAAGAAGGGTCTACTGAAGAAGGGTCTAGACCCGAAACGTCAGCTTTCCTGCTCCTCTGATGCTGCTTGGCCTGCTGTGTTCATCCAGCTCTACACCTTGTTATCTCACATTCTCCAGCATCTGCAGTTCCTACTATCTCTATCTCACTACAAGAACCGTTTGATTTCTTGATAAATAGTGACTCAGCGTACACAACGAACATGTCACAAGCAGTGAGCATTCCACACACAGTTCCACTAGATGGAGCCCTTGCACCAATGCTGAAGCAATTGTCTATCTATGCATAATTTATTTAGGATGAATTAAAATGTTTCCTCGGCATTTTCTGTCATTCATCACTGTTTCTTGTTGTTCAGATGTACAAACATTTGCTTATACTTGGTATTATCTCAAAATAATACTTGAAGTGTAAGAATTTGCTGTCACTACCCTGGCAGGCAATGCATTCCAAATCATAGCAACTCGTTATGAAACAAATCTCCTCTCTCATCTATAGATAACAAGATGTGGAACTGGGTGAACACAGCAGGCCAGGCAGCATCAGAGGAGCAGGAAAGCTGACGTTTCTGGCCTGCTGTGTTCATCCAGCTCTACACCTTGTTATCTCAGACTCCAGCATCAGCAGTTCCTACTATCTCTGAGTGAGTTTTAACCCCACTGCGAAGCTTCTTCTAAGAATGCTTACCTTGAAGAAGTCACCCTCCTCCCTCCGGCTGAAGAAGGGTCCAGACCTGAAATGTCAGTTTTCCTGCTCCTCTGATGCTGCCTGGCCTGCTGTGTTCATCCAGCTCTACACCTTGTTATCTCAGACTCCAGCATCGGCAGTTCCGACGAGCTCCTCTCTCATCTGATGCTTTTGCCGATCCTTTTAAAAATGTGCTGCATTATTACCAATGGAAAAGTCATTTTATTCACTTGATCCAGAGCTTGATACTTTTGAGCATCTACATGAAATCTCCCCTCCAGCCTTTCTAATCAAAGGGGAAAAATCCCAGTTTCATTACATTTCTCACAAAACTCAAGAGCCCTGTTCAGTTTATCTGGGAAGTGTCCTGTCACCATCGCCAAACCTATGATATCCTTCTGAAAGTTTGGTCCCCTGAATTTCATGTAATATTCTTCCCCAGGCTAATTGGTGATTGTAAATGGTCAATACAACTTGTTTTTGCATTCATGAAGTTAAATGAGCCTGCATTGTTTCTTTTAGACCTTCATCAACTTGCGCTGCAACTATCAAATGCTTGAGTATGTGAACATTTGAGTCTCTTTAAAATAGCACTATTTAGATATATTTCCTCTCTTTCCTCCTCAAAAAGAACGAATCATTTCACACCTCTTGATGACATTTCAACTTCATGTCTTCCCACTTAAACCAATCTGTCTGTGAGCTTCAGAACTTTAGTGCTATCCTGTTCGTTGTTGATCACATTTCCAAGTTTTGTCATCCACAAAGCTATGAAACTTTTCTCATTATACCCAAGTCTGAGTCCTTGAAGAGGAAGCAATGGCCTAGTGGTATTATTGCTGCACTGTTAATCCAGAGATCCAGATAATGTTCTTGGACCTGGGTTCGAATCCCGCCACAGCAGATGGTGGAATTTGAATTCAATGAAAAATCTGGAATTATGAATCTAATAATTACCACAAATCCATTGTCGATTGTTGGAAAAGCCCATCTGGTTCACTAATGTCCTTTAGGGAAGGAAACTACCATCCTTACTTGGTCTGGCCTACATGTGAATCCAGACCCACAGCAATGTGATTGACTTTGAACTGCCCTCTGGGCAATTGGGCAATAAATGCTGCCTAGCCAGCGATGCCCTCATCCCATTAATGAATAAAAAAAAGTCCTGTTAAAAATAACAATAATTCGCTACTAACCCCTGCTTTCTGTCTCTCAGCTACTGATTAGAATTTATCTGTGTTTGACTTCCTCAGGGGTGTCCTTTGTGAGGTTTGAGGTTTGGAAAGGATAGCCTTTTCGCTGAAACAGCCAGTGTCAAGAGAGCAGGGATGAAGCCATCATAGCAGCTGCCAGGAAAGCTGGTACAGCCTGCTATCTGTTGCGCACACACTGGACTGTCAGTGTTATATATTGTTGTGGGCAGTGTCTGATCAGGACTGGAGGGTTTGAGTTGTAAGCAGAGACTGGTTAGGCTGGGATTTTTTTCACTGGAGTGTAGGAGGTTTATAAACCTTGTAGGGTTTTATAACATCATGAGAGTCATGGATAGGGTGAATAGCCAAGGCCTTTTCCCCAGAGTAGGGGAGTTCAAAACCAGAGGGTATAGGTGTAAGGTGAGAAGGGAAAGATTTAAGAGGGATCTGATGGACAACATTTGGATCAGAGGGTAGTTCGTATGTGTAATAAACTGCCAGAGGAAATGGTAGCTGCAGGTACAGTTACAACAATTAAAAGACATTTGGACAGGTACATGAACAGGAAAGGTTTGGAGGAATATGGACCAAATGTAGGCAAATGGGACCGGTACAGTTCTGGAAACCTGGTTGGCTTGGATGAGTTGGACCGGAGGGACTGTTTCCATGCTGTGTGACTCAATGGCATGTTCTGTTATGACCCGTAGTCACAGATGGAAATGCTGGAATGGAATAATGGAATTCAGGAATTGGAGGCCTGAATTATTCCGATCCTACATTGAGGATGAGTGACAGTGTGAAAATGAGGTGTAAGGGAACAGGCGCAGCAACATCCCCACTACAGGCATGGTCTGCTGGGTTTGGGTTAGGGTTAACCCTAACCCAAATTAACCCTAATCCTAACCCTAACCCTAACCCTAATCCTAACTAACGTCTAACCCTAACCCTAACCCTAACTAACACTAACCCTAACTAACCCTAACTAACCCTAAACCTAACCCTAACTAACCCTAACCCTAACCCTAAACC
>NC_063333.1:95604050-95604178 GCF_021869965.1 Rhincodon typus | reverse complement strand
CCTAACCCTAACCCTAACTCTAACCCTAACCCTAAACCTAACCCTAATCCTAACTAACCCTAACCCTAACCCTAACTAACCCTAACCCTAACTAACCCTAAACCTAACCCTAACTAACCCTAACCCTA
>NC_063333.1:95447716-95599050 GCF_021869965.1 Rhincodon typus | reverse complement strand
CCCCCATCTCCTACCTACTAACCTCATCCTGCCCCCTTGACCTGTCCGTCCTCCCTGGACTGACCTATCCCCTCCCTAACTCCCCACCTACACTCACCTTTACTGGCTCCATCCCCGCCTCTTTGACCTGTCTGTCTCCTCTCCACCTATCTTCTCCTCTATCCATCTTCTATCCGCCTCCCCCTCTCTCCCTATTTATTTCAGAATCCCCTTCCCCTCCCCCATTTCTGAAGAAGGGTCGAAATGTCAGCCTTCCTGCTCCTCTGATGCTGCTTGGCCTGCTGTGTTCATCCAGCTCTACACTGTGTTATTGCAGAAAGGTGGGGTTTACATTCTCTCGTTGTGGTTAGAACTGGTGCTAAACCAGTGACTGAAGTCTGTGACAGTCTCCAAGATAGGGTGGAGCCCCCTTATGCCCCTCGGTGAACTAAGGGTAGGCCATTCTAGGCCTGCACTCTGTTGTGCATTAAGGCCATCTCTGAACCACTGTGTTCTCGTTTTAAAGTTCCAGCTTCATGGATTCCAGTTTGCTTCACCTCCTCTTGCAGCCGACCATGGATGTGCCAGTATCAAGCCTGTTAAAATGAAACACATTTTTGTCAGTGGCCCAAAGACAATTTCTGACTAACATTATTTCCACATTCATTACAAACAGTTATCGCTGTCAAAGTTCCAGAAATACTCAAAAACAGCACTCTAGCAATTCAAATAAAGTCACCAATGATTCTCCTAATAGCAGCTGATGTTTCCTTTAATCTGAAAGGCACTCTAATCCCAGAGAACCATAGGTTGCTCTCTAATTAGAGAAAGATAGACAACTGGTGGTGACTGGAGGGTCACTATACCTCAGGCAAAGGCCTAGGTTAAGAAGACAGAGATTTTGTGATGACCTTGGTGACCTTTATGGTGCCCTCTATCCTGGCCATACCTATGATTCTTTGTAACTGATTTAGAATTGACAATTATAATGCTACGTCTATTGAAGCAGGCATTTGGTTCCCATTAGGATACTGCAAAAAGGACCTGTTGATTTCCTTTCAAACTGCTGGGCACCAAAAAGAAATCCCAGTTCAATATCTTAGTGATTCGTCTTTTTGAAGGAGAAACACAATTTCCAAATTGAAGTTCTGAATATACAAAAGATTAAATGAGAAATAACATGTACTTGTGAAATTATGTCATACAAATGTATCTATTATATTTCCGACAAGTCAAGTTGTTCTGTTGTGACAGCATTGTCAAATCTGTCAGAAGTCTTTCATATAAATGCAGGAAAATGTCATCAGATTGTAATTAGTCATTTCTTAAACCCATACTCCACAAAAGCTACATCATTCCTGGCTTAATTCCCATCAATGATGGGAACTATCAATGGAAATATATCTCCATAAAGCCAAATGAAGGATGAGCAGACACATTCTGATACTTTCTTCTAGTCTTTCTGTGTGTCTTACATTTTTTGATCATCCATAAATATTCCTGGCACATCTTGATTAATCAGAGACGGCATATCCTGCTGTAATTCTGCCTTTTAGCAGACAATATTAGTGCTAAAAATGTATCATATTACTGTACTGCACTCATGCAGGCATTATACTTATCAGTTTGAAATGTTGTTCAAATTCAGTCATATCTGAAATGAAATTGGCTCACTTATGAACTGATATAAAAGATTACTCAATTGACACAATAAAACCAATATATGTGGTGTAATCTTCCATTGTTTAAATGTTTCTTTGGGTCGCTATGTATGTGGGAATATTATCTGTAACCCTTTCCAATGTGACTATCAAAGCATTCCAAAAGAATGGATCTTGCTAGAAATCAGGGCCTGAGGAAATCCTCCAATTGTGTCTAGCACAGAGCAGTTAACAAAAGGAAGATATCCACCCCCGGTACTGTACTTTTATTTGAAAAGATTTTCAGTGTTCAGTGATGATTCCATTATAATCAAATGTCAAATTGACATGAAGATGGATTATAATCTGTTGCTGGATTGCTGCAATAGATAAATTATATGAACATGGAATAAATGTAAAGCAAAGCTATTGGTGAGTTTCTTTTTAAGGATTGATCAGAATCATTCTTTTTGGCAGTGCCTCAGGAACAAAGGTGACATTCTTCCACACTGGAGTTGTGGGCCTTGGGGTAGCTATGTGTCCAATTCCGGATCCATGATCCCTGCTGCTGGAGGGGCAGGTGGTGTTTGAGGGACTGGGTAGGTGGGATGTTCAGGTTTCTACAAGGCCCTCCCATTGTTTGTGCTTGGTTCTGCCTTGGCCTGTAGGAGACATTCAAAACTTCATGGGTACATCTTTCCTAGTTTTGGTGGTTTTGAGCAAGAGATTCTCATGCGTCAATGTGAACGTTGTTCTTTTTAGGGAGGCTTTGAGAACGTCCTACAAGTGTTTTTTCCACCCTCCTAACAACTGCTTGCAGTGACGAAGATCAGGGTAGTGTTTGTTTTAGGAGTTTTGTCCCGGGCGTGTGAAGAAGTCGTCTCATCCAGCTCAGCTGACTGAATGTAACCAGAGCCCGAATGCTGTCGCTGTTGACCTGAGGGGGTCAACAAATCTTGTTGGATTTGCATGAATTTGTGCTTACATCACATATAGTCTTCCCTAGTGATCTGAACTCTCTGTTGCACATTATTCTAAACCCTTGGTGTATACAGGACGACTTTAACACTCCTGCACTTTGGCCATGAGCCCAGTGTGGAATCTGAGATCTTTGTCAAACACTGTGTACACCAACACACAGAGGGTCAATGTAGACTTTCATTGTCAATGACTGCCCTCACTGAAAGAAAGCTGCCAAGTAATGAGAATTAACTAATATTGCCCAGGAACTTGCTATTTTGGTTCCTGACAGTCCACGGGCAGTGTCGTGTGGCAGACGCAGGCTGGTAAAGGACCTTAGTCTTCTGCGTGTTTAGGCTAAAGCAACTTGTTTCATATGCATCTATGAATGCATTGGCCTCTGAGTGTGTACACACGTAAGCATAGAATTATAGAAACCCCAGTGTGGAAGCAGGCCGTTGGCCCATCAAGTCCACACCGACCCTCTAGAAAGGCATCCACCCAGACCCAACCCCCTACCCTGTCTCCATAACCCTGTATTTCCCATGGCCCATCCACCTAACCTATACGTCTCTGGACTATGGGAGGAAGTCGGAGCATCCAGAGGAAACCAACACAAACAGGGGAGAGAATATGCAAACTCTACACAGACAGTTGCCTGAGGTTGGAATGGAGCCGGGTCCCTGGCGCTGTGAGGTAGCAGTGCTAACCACTGAGCCACCATGCCGCCCTACATGGCACTGCGCCATCTGCTTACTGCAACTCAATGACAGAGGTCAGGGTGCGATGTTGGCTGAAAAGTCATCAGCTTGTTTCATTCCATCAGGTGCTTCATGCCTCTGGGGTGAAATGCTGCAGTAAGGAAGATGAAGTAGAGCATTGCTGTGATGGCACAGACATGCTTGACGCTAATTTGCACACATATTACGCCCATGATGAGGAGCAGGGCTTGCATGCTGTCATTCAGCAGGTAGAAAATGGAGACCAGTTTCTGTCAGCAGCCACATTTGAAGAAGATGCTCCGAAATCCCTCTCAAAAGAGGCCATGTGCAGAGGTTACTGATGCTCTTGTATTTCTCATGGAATTTCCTTGCTGTGAAAACCATGTCCACTCTGCCTCTTGATAGGCAGAATCTGGATTTTGACTCTGGGAGGAGTCGGTAGAGATAAGGATTCCTTATAATTCCTTATAATTGATAAGGATTCTTGCAATGACATTCCTGTGCAAGAAAGTAATTTAGAATCGCCTCACAAGAGCAGCTTCTGACAGATTTAAGGACAGCACAGGCACTGTGGAAATTCTGTGGTTTCCATTCATTGAACATGACCAGATGGATTGTGAGGTGCTGAGGGAACAAGTCTATCTTCCCAGCATCCTTGAGTCTATTAATATTGAATTTCCTGCGGCAGTGTTTCTGCTGTTCATCACTTTATCATGAAGCTGGCGGTGATTATAGACCAGGTTAAGTGATGGTTGGTCTAGCGCTCGTCAGCACCACCCATGTGGTGGGTGATATAGACATCCTCACATTTCCTCACTCAAATGATGATGTAGTCGAGCACACATCAATGTCTGGAGTAAGGGTGCTGCCATCATGTCATGTCTTTGACTCTCTGAATAACCCTGCTGTTTGATATGACTGGGCCACGTTCCAGGCATTTGATCAAGGTCAATTAGAAATGGGCAATAAATGCTGGCTCATCTAGCAATACCCACATCCCACTGATTAAAATGTTGAATGCTTCACAAGCAGCCAATCTGATCGTTCCCCTGTGCTGACACCACATTTTAATTCCTGACATTGAGATTCTGAGCTGTGGGCCTGCAGACCTCCCTCAGTCCATTGTTTTCAGCGGCCTGATCCAGCTGGGAACCAAGGGACTGATCTAAAACTTGGAGGAAGTCTCCCAATCATATATCAGATTAAATCAGTGGAACCCATAGGTCATTGTCAAGATGGAATCACTTTGATCCACTTGAACCACAAAGCAAGAGCAAAAGTAAGCTGTTCATTTTTCCAAGAGCCTCTTCCTCCCAAAAGGTTACACTAATCTTGTAAATTTATTTAAATCACAAAATTGTTGCTTAGAGCACATTTAATTTATTCAAGATTTGAAAGGGAGGCTATTAAGGAGAAATCACTGCTGTGTGTAAACTCATCACTGATTGGTAATTCTACTATTTTCTGTCTGGATGAAACAATATGAAAGGCAATGGAAACAGTTGCAGTTTTGACGTAATTAAGTCATTAACTGTGTTAAAGGGTGAAGAGGAATTTTCTTCACTTCACTGATTAATGGCTGACTGGAGTTCTTTGCTCACCACTTGGTAACTGGCATCATTCACTGTTGGCAGAATCACAAGAGTAAAGAAGTGGGAATAGTTCCCAAATACTGGGAATAAATTAATGCCACAAATGGAACAAATGTACGGTCTGCCTGATGTTTTAAGTGAATGTCTAGAACCATTAGATGGATGAAGTGATTTTTTTTGACTTTGCAGCCATGTGTAAATTTATCAAACCCTAGGCCAACCCTATTTATGTATCATATTAAACCAACTACTGTTCCATCTGCTGTTGTCATTACAATCCCAATCATATGTGGCACGAGAAAATCTAGATTAGTTCAGATGACCTCTGTGATTTCTCAGTCGTGCTCCCACAAATGCATCAAAGCAGTGACTACTGCCATCTGTGCAAGGTCACACTGGTTCATTTCAATCCCTGATGATGGGGTCAGTGCTGCAGCTTGGCCAATAGGATTTGATAACATGACTGTGTTTCCCCCAGGTTGATTGCACTCATGTGGTACTGAGACGCCTGTATCACAACGCTATGGAATTCATCGACAGAAAGGGGATCCAGTCAAGTAATATTCAAGTAATCACTGACACCCAGTTTGGCTTCCGCAGGGGCCACTCAGCTTGATTCAAACATGGACAAGAGAGCTGAATTCCAGAGGTGAGGTAAGAGTGACAGCCCTTGACATCAAGGCTGCATTTGATTAAGTGTGGCATCAAGGAGTCCTAGCAAAATTGGAAGCAATGGGCATCAAGGCAAAGTCTCTGCTGGTTGGAGTCATACCTGAGACACGGGCAGATGGCTGTCATTGTTGGAGGTCAGTCATCTCAGCTCCAGGACATCTCTGCAGGAGTTCCTCAGGGTAGTGTCCTAGGCCCAACCGTCTTCAGCTGCTTCATCAATGACCTTCCCTCCATCATAAGATCAGAAGTGGGGATGTTGTTGATGATCCAACAATGCTAAGGAGCAGCATTCGCTACTCCTTAGATACTGAGCAGTCCATGATCAAATGCAACAAGATCTGGATAACATCCAGGTTTGGGCTGACAAGTAGCAAGTAACATCTGCACCGCACAAATACCAAGCAATGACCATCTCCAATAAGAGACAATCTAAATACCCCCTTGACATTCAATGGTTTTACCATCACTGAATCCCCTACAATCAACATCCTGGGGGTTACCATTGATCAGAAACTCAACTGAACTCACCACATTAACACAGTGGCTACAAGAGCAGGTCAGAGGCTAGGAATATTGCAGCGAGTAACTCACCTTCTGACTCCCTAAAGCATATCCGCCATCTACAAGGCATAAGTCAGGAGTGTGATGGAATACTCCTCATTTGCCTGGATGGGTGCAGCTTCAACAACATGCAAGAACCTTGACACCATTCAGGACAAAGCAGCCCGCTTGATTGGTACCACATTCACAAGCATCCATTCCCTTCACCATTAACGCTTAGTAGTAGCAGTGTGTACTGTCCACAAGATGCACTGCAGAAATTCACCAAAGATCCTTAGACAGCCTTCCAAACCTACTACTACTTCCAAATAGAAGGACTGAGGAACGCCACCATCTGCAAGTTCTGTTCCAGGGCACTCACCATCCCTGACTTGGAAATATATTGCCGTTCCTTCACTGTCGCTGAGTCAAAATCCTGGAATTCCCTCCACAAGGTCAAACTACAGCATGTGGACTGCAGCAGTTCAAGAAGGCAGCTCACCACCACTTCTTTTGAGAGGTGAACAGAGTAAATGGGCTGTGCTTATGGCCAATCAGTGGTGTATTTGAAGTTGGGATCAAGTAAAGTAAAGTTGGTGACAAGCAGTCCTGCCTTCCTTACATACTGCGCCTTAGAGTGGGAAGGCATCAGGCACCAAATTAGATAATTAGAAACCTGACCTCCACTCTGATAAAACGTAAGCTTTGGGAACGTGAAGGGAAGGGGAGCAGCCCAGGAGCTTTTACAGTGTTGTATTGAAGAGAATGTGGCTGGCATCCTTTGGGGTAATTCCAAGATGGTACCCATTTCTTTTTGCCTCCTGCCCTGATGCCAAAGCCCTCTCCTACCAAAACTGCTCCCCACCCAATGCCCCACCAGCTTCATTGTGGTCTCTGAACTCTGTTCAACCAAATGTCCAAACTTGCCATCAAATACAGAAGACATCTTCCTCCTTCCTGGAGACAGCCTACCTTCCCAGCACTAGCCAGTACCCACCTCTGGTGCATGGAGGCAGGACATCCTGGTGGCATAAGTTCACTATCAAAGAATGAAGCCGCCCCCAATGTATTATCGGTGCAGGGCCTTGAACCTTCTGGTCACCATGGCACCAAAAGACTTTTGGATTGGTGCAGCCATATATCCCATGTGAGAATTCATATCCAACATTACAGGTTGAAAACCCATTGTGTATTGTCGGCTTCTACTTCTAGCACTTGCAGTAATTTGCTTTTATAAAATTAGGCAAACTGGATTATAGTAACCAATGAAGAAAAATTCTGCCTATATTGCCTTAATTATGGGATCGTTGCTGACCATTTAGGATCAAATTCCATGAAGCCAGCAATTTTCTAATTTGGTTTTTATTTTATGTCCATAGAAAATGCATATTTCAGTTCAGAAGTCCAAATTATTTCTCTTTCCCTAACCAATGGCTGGCTGGAGCTTATTGTAATGCTTCATCTGCTCCCAGTCTTTTATCATCTAATTTTGCAGGAACTGGAAATTGAATATAAACCTTGTAGTCCAACTGGCTTTGTGTTTGACTGAACAGTGCTGATGTGTAACCTAGGGAGCTGGAGGACATTGAGAGTGGAAATTCCAATGAATGCTATATTTAGATCCCTACTTAAAGTATTTGAATCAAATTCCTGCAGGCTCAACTTTAACTAAATCATTAATTTTTAAAATTTAAAACTGATTAACAACTTTGTTGCACAGGAATTTGACATACATTCATTTGGCATGAGCATCTTAATCACCATGGAGAAATTTCAAACACCTATTATTATTTTAACAAATTGATTTTCACACTGCAGTGATTCATATTGTGAACGATACTTAAAATCAATGCAATTTGAGGGGAAATTCCTGGTAAAGTGAAATATGTATTCCTTATAAAGTTCATAAACAATAAGATAAATAGCTAAATGATTTTTTTTAAGTAGAGCATCATATAAAATTCCTTTCAGTGATTCATAATGCAGCAGATGTGAAATATAACCATGCTTTCCTTGTGAACTTTGCCAGCAGCCTTTGTGGCATCTTTGAAATTGAATTTTTGGAGCAATTCCAAGAAGTGAGACTGTTCTATAAACTGACTCATTAATGCAACAACATTTATCCTGTACAATCTTCAGATATACATTACCAAAGGCAAATGATTTTACTGCATACATCTGAATTTGAAGGTCATGTGTTTAAACCTCTATTTATGTCCCAAATGTGTAATCTATTCTGACCTATCAATACACTACTTAGGGAGTACTTCATCAGGAGGAACATTACAGTGAACTCCTGACTTTCTGTTCCACAGATTCAGTGAGTGTTAAAGACTTAATGCTATTATTTTATTTTATAAACATCAGGTGGCTTGGTAGGTGTCCTGGGCAACATTTCTTCTTTGATCAATGCCACCAAAGCAATTAACTGGCCACCTACCACCTACTGCTTGAAGGACCTTGCTGTGTACAATATGAACAGTGGCAACATTTCAATAATTAATTGTCTGTGAAGTGCTTTGGGATGTTTCTGAGAGTAATAATTAGATGGAATATCACAATAAATATTTATTTTCCTGCTACATTAACCATATGCAACTTGTCAAACCATCAGCATAATGAGTGATGGAGCCAAATTGTATTATGTCTTGTCATGTCCAAAAATGATGTAACTGTGGGATGATGCAGATAAAACTAATGTTCCATTTATTCTGATGCCACTTCTGTTCGCTGTATATATATCAAAGATTTGGACATAGGCCTAGAGGAAGTGATATTGAAGTATGCAGATTTTATAAAAGCACACATTATTTCAAATGTAGACTCAGCAGTTACGCAGAAAATATTGGAATAGCTTGGTTCAACTAAAGATCAGCTAACCGTAAGATGTTTTCTAACATTCAATTAGTCTTGTTAATAGCTTTGCATTGAATGCAACCTTCTAGTGAGTAGTCAATATTTAAACACATCCTTTCCTCTTTCAGCTTTGCTAATGGACATCGCTTTACGTACACAAACATTGCTCCAATTATATTATAGTTATGTTATAATTAAACAGTATTAATCTGTTGTTTCTTAACCTATTTATTGATTCAGTCTCTTTAACTTTTTTAACTGCTGTTATGCATGTCACTTGGTAATTTAACATCATGACTTTTGCAACTTGTTTCTCTATTATAACATTAATATAGTGCATCTTCCTCAGTCGTTCATAGAATCCATTCAGTGCAGGAAGAGGCCATTCAACCCATCAAGTCTGCCCTGACTCTCTAAAGAGCACTCCACCCAAACCCACCTTATCCTCATAGTTACCATGGCTAGTCCACTGAGCCATCACATCCCTAGACACTACGGGGCAATTTAGCATGGCTTATCCTCCTAAACTCTTTGGACTGTGGGAGGAAAGCAGAACATCTAGCAGAAACCCACGCAGACACAAGGAGACAAATTCCACATAGACAGTCACCTAATGCTGGAATCAAACCCAAGTCCCTGGCGCTGTGAGGCAGCAGGGCTAACTGCTATAACCACCATGACGTCCAATTCATAATATTGTGAATAGAACACAAAAAATAGCTTTGTTTACCTACTCCTTTTCTCTCTCTCTCTCTTTCTTTCTGTCTCTGGGCACCATCTCCATATATTCCATTCTCTCCTTCCCTCCACCTACCATCAACATAAAAACCACCCTTTCCCAATTAATTACCAGTTCTGACAAAGAATCGCCAGATTTGAAACTCTAGCTCTACTTTGCTCTCTACAGATACTACCCGACATGCTGAGTTCCTCCAACACTTTCTGTTTGCGTTTTAGATTTCCAGTATCTGCTGTTCTTTGTTTTTATTTGCATAAAATAGACACTGCATGCTCCATCATTATTTCCCCATCCCACTAAGAGCTTTATTCATCGATTATCATCTTCTGTTTTCTATCACTATGATCTAATTAGATAATTTACTATTAATTCCATGGGCCCACCTCTCAAGTCTGCTCCTGGGCCTGGCCAAAGTGGCCATTAACAAGTGCAGGCAGTGGGCTGTGGAGGAGGTCATGTTTTCTGTCAGCCTTGCCCTTTTCTGTGGCTATGTTTGTACCAAGCTGTGTTGAAGACTGAGCAAGCAGTATCCTCCAATATGGTGGCACAATGGCTCAGTGGTTAGCACTGCTGCCTCATAGTACCAAGGACCTGGGTTTGATTCCAGCCTTGGGTGACTGCTTATGTGGAGTTTGCACATTCTCACTGTATCTGTGTGGGTTTCCACCAGGTGCTCCCACAGTCCAAAGATGTGCAGGTTAGTTGGATTGGCCATGTTAACTTCCCTGATAGTGTCTGAAGTTGAGCAGACCAGGTGAATTAGCCACAGGAAATGCAAGGTTACAGGGATAGGGCAAGTGTTTGGATCTGAGTTGAATGCTCTTTAGAGGGTTGGTGAGGACTCAATGGGCCAAATTGCTGCTTCCACACTATAGGGTTCTATGATTCTATGAATACTCTCAATGACTTCAAAAGCAGGTTGTGGAGTGCCTCATCTCCCATTCCAACTCCATTTTGACTTCATCCCCTCCCTCTCTCCTTACCTTTGCTCTCATTGCATTGTCCTTAATGGGAACTGCAATGTAAATTTGTTACTAACTGGAATCATGGGTGATTTGTTGGTGGGAAAAATAATTCAGTTGTACATGAAAACACTTTTGGATATAACGAAAACAAAAGGAAAATAATTCCATGGGCCAGTGCTCTTGTGGTGTAGCAGTAGAGTCCCTACCTTTAGACCAGGAGGCCTAGGTTCAAGTTCAACTTGCTCCAAAAATGTCTAATAACATTTCTAAACAGGTTGATTAGAAAGTATCTTAATCCCACGTGCTAGATTTTCTCTGGGGTAATTTCTCCACACAAAGTGCATTAGGATAGGACCTATGTTCACTTCTCCAACTCTGCTATAATCCTAACCAATTTTCTTCGGGCAGGGCAGGTGAACCAAGCACATGGCATCCGAGCATTATCCTAACTTCTAAGAGACAGCCTGCCATTGGAGGGACAAAAATATGGCAGTGTTACGTATCATAAGACAAAGGTCTTATGAGGAAAGCCTGAGGGACTTGAGGCTGTTTTAGTTAGAGAGAAGAAGGTTAAGAGGTGACTTAATAGAGACATACAAGATGATCAGAGGATTAGATAGGGTGGACAGTGGGAGCCTTTTTCCTCGGATGGTGATGGCTAGCACGAGGGGACATAGCTTTAAATTGAGGGGTGATAGATATAGGACAGATGTCAGAGGTAGGTTTTTTACTCAGAGAGTAGTAAGGGCGTGGAACGCCCTGCCTGCAAAAGTAGTAGACTCGCCAACTTTAAGGGCATTTAAATGGTCATTGGATAAACATATGGATGATAATGGAATAGTTTAGGTTAGATGGGCTTCAGATTGGTTTCACAGGTCGGCGCAACATCGAGGGCCGAAGGGCCTGTACTGCACTGTAGTGTTCTATGTTCTATCATCACTGGAGCACCAGAAAAGGAGGGGCAAGCCAATGAGCTTCTAAGATCTGAAGACATTTCTTAGACTGATTGCCTTTGACCAAGAGATTGGTCTTTTTGCAGGTGGGTGCCCACTAAGTGCTCCTGCCAATGTACCTGCTACACTGTACAGCCACTAAGATGTTCTATCCATGCCAATCAGTGTGCTGACACATTACTTCTGTTTTCGGAAGTCGCCACTGCATATGGACATTGCAGTTGGCACAGCACAAAAATATAATTGGAGGGGAAGTTGGTCCCTGCCCTCAATTCAGACACTCCAGCTCCCTCTCTCCAGGACCCCCAATACTAGAGATCCTACCCTCACAAATCATTTGCCTGGGTCCTGCTTTCTCCAGGATCCCGGGACTCTGGTGGGGAGGGGATGGGGTGCTCTTCCAGCAGCAGCCACGGCCTCCTCCATGGCTGTCAGTGGGACATTGCCCCTAGGGATCTGATTCCAGGTGAAGATCTGCCAATGGCCTCTCCAGTGCCTACTCTGTGCATAATATAGCAGACCTCTTTCGCTGAATGAGGTACAGCAGGCTGACTATACCCCTGCTTCCTCCACAAGCTCTGGCCACAGGTTTCAAATCCAGAAATTGTTATTAATTTAATTGAAATTCCACTAGCTACCATTATGCGCATGCCTGTATCTCTGGATTACAAGCCTAGTAACTTTACCATTTCACCAGCGTCTCCCTCATGCAGCTCAGAGTGACCTGGGCAACATGTCTTGACCGTGCAAATAATCAGGGAGGACAAGTACTACCTCGCTCCAATGTGACTAGCCACAGGCAGGTTGTAAATCATGGCCTCACAACCAAAACAACAGGGTGATCTAACAATTATTCTTTTCTGTTATTTTAGTTAGTGGCAAAAAAGCCTGTTTCTTTCTGATCCATAACTTTTTAAATTCCATTTAATCTGTCCTGAAAATGGAATACCACTAAATAGCCCATTATTTACCGTCAAAATAATGACAAGGCTATTAACCTTTTTGTATACAAGTAAGAATCAAACAATCCAAAAGGTACAGTTTGCATTACAACCCCTCACCTTCATGAAAACACCATTTTGCTGTCTAGTTCACCATTAAACTGCAGTGAGCAACATGAAATTACAATATTTTCTCAGGCGTTATGAACAAAATTCATCACAGAAAATTAGAGCTGGCCTGAGCTGGCACAAGGAGGCTGTTTTAGAGTCAATTAAGGTCTGCACCTATTTAATTAAACCTGTAATAGCTGTCAGAGATTCTTTTAATGATATGGTAATTGTTAATTACCTACAATGAACCATACTGGTAACAAAAAATTAATTATTACAAGAATGAAGCCACATTCCTTTAGGTTTTAATTGTTGTTAGACATTTTTACAATGTGAAAATTTAAATTACAATTCAAAAACTTCCTTTTCTGTCTCATTGTTCTCTTTTTTAAAATTCAATCTTTGTTACCCTCTCCTTACTTACATTTCTATACCTGATTCAACATTGAATTCACCCAATCTAATTTACTCTTCCGTCTCAATCCTTGCACTAATTTCTCAATTTTTCAATCTGATTGGTTAAGGAGAACTATTATCCTGCTCACTCAGATCCCAGACATAAATTCATTCTTGCCGCAGCTTGCATATTTATCAAACCGCTATGCAAAATATTATCACCATTAAATGGCCAAGGGTAAGTCCAACTGAGGGTAGACATTGTTAGATTCAAACTTAAGCAAATACTGACTCATTGCATTTAACAGAAACAAAAGCATTTCACGTAACTTAAATACTAATATATATCAAGAGTTGACAGTAGTATGGTGGACTTAGATGACAGAATGTCCATTCAGAAATTAGATATTTATTCTTTGTTTAATTAATAGTTTGACATGAAGTAGATTCCATTATAGCTGTTTTTTTGGACAGCTCCCTCAATTCCCCTTAATGTGTTGCCTGGTAATAGTCACTTTGAAAACAGTATGGGATATAAATGTTCTTGATATATTATTTCCTCTTCAACTGATGTAAATAACATCAGTTATTGCTTGGTTTTAATTACAAGAACACATTGTTGGAATTATCCACTTCCTTGGGCAGTGTGGGCAATGGCACAAAAGTGGGGACAATACAGCAAAAATAAAAGAAAATCAAAATCTTAACATGGAGACAAAAACTTCTGATTTCTGGTTCAAGGCTTAAGCAGTGTGTTCAGAATCTCACTAATAAGCAGTGACTGTCTTCTTTCTATGCATTTGCATAGTGTGGTTGTTGGTGATCAGTCAACTCAGCATCAGGACATCTCTGCAGAAGTTCCTCAGACTGGCATCTTGGGCCCAACCATCTTCAGCTGTTTCATCCATGACCTTCCTTCCAGCATTAGGCCAGAAGTGGGGTTTTTGGCCAATGTTTGCACTCATTTGCAACTCTTCAGATACTGAAACAGTTCATGTTCAAACGCAGAAAGAGCTGTACAAATCCAGGCTTGGGCTAACAAGTGGCAAGTGACATTCTCACAGACTGCCACGCAATAACCATCTCCAATAAGAGACAATCTGACCACCACCCAATGGCACCACTGAATTCCCCACTATCAACAACCTGGGGGTTACCATTGACAACAAGCTCACTGGATTTGCCACGTAAATACAGTGGTTACAAGAGCAAGTAAGAGTCTATGAATACTGCAGCAAGTAACTCACCTCTTGACTCCCTAGAGCCAATCCACCAACTACAAAGCACAAGTCAGGAGTGTGATGGAATACTCCCCACTTTCCTGAATGAGTGCAGCTCCAACAACACTCAGGAAGCCTGACACCATCCAGGACAAAGCTGCCCGCTTGATTGGCACAGCTTCAACAAAACATCCATTCCCCTTGACGCTCAGTAGCAGTAGTGTCTACTATCTACAAAGTGCACTGCAGAAATTCATTACATCTTCTTAGACAGCACCATCCAAACCACAACTACTACCATCTGGATGGACAAGGGTAGCAGATACATGGGAACACCACCACATGCAAGTTCTCTTCCAAGCCATTCTCCATACAGATTTGGAAATACATTGCCATTCCTTCAGTGTTGCTAGGACAAAATCTTGGAAGTCCCTTTCTCATGGCATTGTGGGTATTCCTACACTAAATGTACTGCTGCAGTTCAAGGACTCAACTCACCATCTTCTCATAGGAATTAGGCATGGGCAATAAATGTTGACTGAGCCAGAGACACCCACATTCCATGAGTGAATTTTGTTTTAAAAATTTCATTTCATTATGAGCTCAATTTTCCTCATTTCTATGCAATTCCTATCTCCCCTCCTTCGCCAAGAAACTAAATGGTATAAATTCCCAACATGAAAGTCAGAGTGAATGCCAGCAACAGCTCACCACTTGCTTCTCTAAGCCCTCCAACTTTGTCTTCACCACAATGTCTCTTCTTACTTTGTGGTCACCTCCTCTGTCAACCTTCATCCACGCAGATTGGTATCTGAAAACTACAAACTTTCCCACATCATCACAATCAACTCACATTCCATTTCATCCCTTCAGGGGTTTACTGTGGACCGCAGAGACACCTCGGACTTACATGCTTCTGCCAGGTTGTTTTGCACACAGGGTCACACATACATCTCTTGCATTAACACAGGATGAATCGTAAGGGTCTTAGCTTGCTTCCTGAGTGCTCACTCACTTGCACTTACTTGTACACTGTCAGGCTCTGTGGTTTGCATTGCCTTTTTGTGTATAGGGAAAGGTGACAGCTTGTCAGAGGGTTTGGAGGACTGAATAGTCGAGGGAGTGGATTTGTTGATGTACATCCCCAGGCTACATCAATGTCACAGCTACAACATATACCAAAAACCTATACAGCAAACATACTGCATGTGCCACAATCAAATGGCCACATGTGAAAGTCAAAGTGGACCAGTTACTCGTGGGGTTAAGGGGGAATACATTCCATTAGCGAGCATTGACACAGTCAGTCAAGAATTTTGTCCATTTCAAGTCTGGAGGTTAGTCACGGTCAGACCTGCAGGTCAAGTGCAACCAGCCCACAGATTCCAGGTGCATCATTGGGATGCTGTGGAGACATCATGAGTAAATGAAGGGATTGGGTGTGATAACAGTGCATGAAAGAGCATTTATTGGTGATGCATGAGTAGGGAAGGTAAAGTCTCCCCTGTGAGTGAGTAGAAAGCTCAGAGGGTAGGATAAGTTATTAGATTGGGAGAATGAGGTAGGTAAAAGCCATTGAGTGGACATGATGCATGTAATGGTGAGGGTTTTGGTCCATGTACTTTGGTTTGATGAATATGAGTTAGAATGAATTGTGGCTCTGAGACAGTATGGTAGGAGAGAGAAGATGGTGGCACTTAACCCTGTGGAGTGCAGAAAACCATTATCTTTCTTCCTGCACCACTGGACACTGTGTTTTACATGGAACACATCACTGACCTGGGTCGCTGCCTCAGTCCAGGCTGGCTGAGATTGGTACTGCAGCCTACCTTCCTGATTAGCAGGAAGAGGCACAGCGCTACTTACCACCATCCCATCCACCAGGATCTCCAGGTCCTTGAGGGCAAACCGAAGAGATACCTTACCCTTGGTGACAATGTTGTGTAGGGTAGTTCCTGGCTTGCAGCCTCTGTAATGCTGTGGAGCTGGGATTTATATATAGCACTGATGGCACAAATGTTTCTATGTTCCAGCAGCAATGAGCACCTCCGTCTCTCTTACTATGTGATTCCATGACATATGCACCCAAAAGACTGGTTGCATAATTAATGAGGTGAAGAGCAGAAAAGTGCATGAGGGCAGTACAGTGACTCAGTGGTTAGCACTGCTGCCTCACAGCACCAGCAACCTGGGTTCTATTTCATCCTCCGGCAACTATCTGTGTGGATTTTGTACATTCTCCCTGTGTCTGCATGGGTTTCCTCTGGGTGCTCTGGTTTCCTTCCACAGTCCAAAGATGAGCAGTTTGGGTGGATTGGCCATGATAAATGGCCCATAGTGTCCAGGGATATGTTGTCTAGATAGATTAACCATGGGAAATGAAGGGTTATGGGAATAGGGTGCAGGGGGTGGGTGGGAATGGGTGGGATGCTCTTTGGAGGGTAGATGTGGACTCAATGGGCTGAATGGCCTGCTTCCACACTATAGGGAATCTATGATTCTATGACTGTATGAAAACCAACATGAGTCATGATGGTTTGACCACCATGAATTTCACTTATAAAACACTTTGCTGAAAGTTGGATAAATCCAGCCCTATGGTATATTTCTAGCATTCGGATTTGAAAAGCAGGAAGCAGAGACATTGAAATAATGGAATTTGCTTGTCAATTGTTATTTGCCATTGCTTCCAAGGTTTGACTGTTATTTATTTTGGTTACCATGGCAGCATTATGATATACTTGTCTATATTGACTTTCAGTTCAGTCAGCCTGCTGTATCATGATGACGCTTCCAGTATCTGGGACTTGGAAAGTCAAACAACTCATATAAAAACATGTACTTTAGTTCAAAAAGATATAAATTATTCTGAAATTTGAATACATTAAAACAATTAAGTAGTAGAGGGTAATGTAGTGATAATGTCACTGGACAAATAACTAGAGTAATTCTCTATGGATGTGGATTCAAGTCCCATCACAGCAGGTGGTGGAATTTAAATTCAGTTAATCAATCTGGAACATGAACTTAGTATCAGTTATGTTGACTATGACGATTATCATCATTTGTCATTAAATCCCATTGGGCCATTAATGACCTTTAGGGAAGGAAACTGCCATCCTTACCTGGTCTGGCTTGCATGTGACTCCAGAACCACAACAATCCTGACTTTGGACTGCCTTCTGAAATGGCCTAGCAAACGCACTCAGATCAACAGCATTCAGGGATGGACAACAAATACCAGCCTTGCTAGTGACACCCACATCCCATGCAAGAAGAGAAAAAAAACATTCTGACAGTAACACAGGTCTTAAGTATTTGGTTTTGAAATAATTTGCAAAAGTCTGTCATTCTCATACTACCAAATTGGGGTCCTGATTTTGTCATGATTATTGAATGACTGTGTGAGTGTACATTTAAAGGTGGGTGAATAAGCATCTGCACTGCAAAGTAGAAGTGAATTTAAAGAATGAAAATGCTCCAAATAAAAGTATCAAATCCTTTTACATGGCATAATCTTATGGCACAGTGTCAAGTAGTGACCTGATGCAAAGAATGGGAGGAAAGCAGTAAGGGGGTATCTGAAGTGAAGCCCAGTGGAGGTATGGTGCAGTAAAGGATGAGGGAAAACCACAGAACAGAAGCAACCAGCTCCCTGTGACTGAAAAGGGGAAAGAAAATGAAAGGTTTTGGCTACCAAACTTCAATTAGCATTAGTAACTGATGATGGAAAATGTCTTGCCTTTAATAGAACTTCTGGGCCATGTGTAAGGGACCTGAGCAGAGTGTGAATTGGACCAAGTAAAGCTGACTGTTTAACAGATGCAGCACTGCTTCAGGGTTCAATCAAAAATCCAGCAAGGACAGGGTCTGTATTGCTGTGCACTATCAGTGGCAGTATCAACAGCATTCTCATCAGGAAAGGAGTAGAAAAAGATCTGCTAGAAATAATTTTGTTAAAGACTTCGATTCTTATTCAACTTTAAGGCATATCACTATCATGGACAAAAACCATGGGGGCCTAATTATACTTTCACAAATAATTGTTGTTGCCTCATTAATAATTGCAACTATGAAACACTACGAGAACAGCTCATAGGGACTACATCATAATCAGGAAGCTGGACAAACATCTACCAGAAATTTTATGTGTAAAGAAGACCTTACATTAGCCAAAGCACTACGTTCAACAAACAGGCTGTTGTTAGGGACAGAAACCTTTCCTGTGGTCAGACGCAGTCTAGTTCATTAATCACATTGTTAATGTGACCTACCAGTAAGGCAACAGTCAACATGGAAAGAGGGTGCCATTCCTGTCGTTGGTTCTTGTCCAGGTGTAATGGAAAAGCTCCATATTGTTGCCAGCTTGGTACAGCCAGCAATGCTGAGTGCCGTGCACATTATAAGAAAGACTATTCTACAGGTGGTTCGTCAAAGCAGCAAAATAAAAATTCTATCTGCAACTGTCCAAGAAGCAGATGCTACTGTGAAACAAGGCACATATTCTTTGGGGAATGTGCTACTGAAGAACAGGATACAAACTTTTTCATGGAAATTGTGGTTGCGCAAGGCAATTTCAGATATGCAGATAACCTGGTTACTGGTGAGAAAACTCATTTTGAAATGGATACAGGACAGGCATATTCATTCTTTCAGATTCAACTCAGTAATTAAAGTTATGGTTTTTTTCGGGTATCTTTAATCAAATTACAAGGTGCAGAAGGTATCATAATAAGATCACAAATACAAACATAGTCTAGCAGATACCACAATGGGACAGAAATCAGAAATACTCAAATGTCAATCCAAAACAGCTACATTAAACAAAAATACCTTTGTGGTTTTGGACCTTCTTTATTCACCAGCTGCAGCAGAATCTGAAGTTAAGTAATTACATGGGCCAATCTTCTTTGGAGAAACAGCATCCTGAGGACCACAGAGGGATACCGCTGATCTTTCACATCTATTTGACGAAAGGCTAGACAAAGCAGGAACAGGTTGCACCAACAATGTCGGTTACCTACAGTAAATTTATATTCCAGATCTTAATTTCAAATTTTCAAATTTTGTGTAAGAGAACGGCTACAGATGCAGATAATCTTTTGGATGAAGAAAACCTGGACCTTTGTTTTTTAATCAATTCACAGTTCACCAAAAGAAGATGTTTTAATTCACATAAGACATAAAATGCTCAAAATGGTTACCTTGTCTTTCAGTTCCCTAAGTAATAAATCATTCTTATAGTTCCTGTCTATTGTTTTTCTTTGCAGTCTTACTTGATACGCTCCTAATTGTATTTGAAATTCCCAGTTTACCAAAAGAATAAGGAAGTGAATACAGACTGCTATGATGTTTGTACCACTTTATTGTTCAGCTGGTCTTATTGGGGAACTATTTACAATTTCAAGGCATATTGATTTTTTTTTGTCCATAGCATTATGATACTTATAAAGAATAGATTTGCAAGCAAGGCACAAATCTTAGGGAACTAAACCACCAACCCCAATTGTTTTCAATGATCTTAAAACTCCAGTGCTTTGTTATGTTATTTCATGAAAGCTTTTTCTATTTTTCTGAGATAGTAGGAACTGCAGATGCTGGAGAATCCGAGACAACAAGGTGCAGGGCTGGATGAACACAGCAGGCCAAGCAGCATCATAGGAGCAGTTTCTGACTTCTGTTTTCCTCTATTGCTCTATGACCAGATGTTGACAAGTCCATTTGAGCGGCTTAGGGTGCCCTTATCTTTCAATTTTCCCTTCTCTGTTGAGAAGAAACTGATTTTTACTTGGTGTCACTTTTATTGTCATGATTGAAAACACAGCTTGAGAGATTTTGATGCTATCTACTTCATCATCTCAACCAGAAGAGGAAGTGCTAACAGATTTTATTGCACAATAGTTTGGACACCTGCCAATTTGGGCTGGAGTTAACCTGCCAATTTGATTACTTTCCACATTAGTTTTGAATTTCCTCCCATAAATTTCCTGCTATTACAAAAGTTTACCATGAAATTGCATGCTTTAACGTTTCCCTGTTTTGTTTTATGAAAAGATCTCCTGAATTTTTTTCTTATTTGAATGTATTTTCCAATAAGTGTGGCTCACATTTTTGATTCTTGACGCAGCAGGCTGGTCAGTTTTGATCATTCAGTGTAATTTAATGTTGCCAAGGTGTTCCACGACAGGAAGCAAAAATAATCAAAGAGCAAGTTATCCTAAACTTCTAATAAATACCTCTGTCATGATCACATAACATTGAATTTCTTCAAAGTGGCTCATAAACTAAGAAATTAGCTCCTTTTAAATTTATGAATGATTCAATTGTTTAAAAAAAAGCCTCTGGTTTAAATTAAATAAATTAAAATTTAGCTTAATACAAATCACTGCTTTAAGTTACCCAAGCAAAAGTAATAAACTTACTAATTAAAAACCTACAGCGATGAAATGCAGAAAAGGATAAAAGATACTTGTAAAGATGAAATTTCGTTCAGTTTTTTCAATGATGTGTTAGCAAGCCCATAGTTTACTTGTTGAAGCATTAGTTGTCCCAAGTGAAGAGTTGTATTCAGAAGCTGTGATGGATTCTGCAGTTGAATTTTTGTCATGACTATAGTAAACTGCCTGGATTCCTTTTCCGCAAAACCAGAATGATTTACAGGCACCTTCCTCTGCAGCTCTTGGTTTGCAGAGAGAAAAGCTCAACTCTTGCATGTTGTTCATGGTAAGGTCAGCTCAGAGCAGTGCTTGGACCTGTCTTCACAGAGTCTCCTGAGATCTTTGCAGAAAATTGCTGTGTTCAATTGGACTTCTTTTGAAGCCAGTCATTGTGTTTGATGCCTGCTGTTAGTGCAATATTGCCCAATTGCATTTGGTACATATCTTGCATAAGCAATGAATTAGAAAAAGACAATGCATTAAAAATCGGTGGCCGTGGTTCTTGAGTGCAGAGATCAAGATATATGACCAGCTCACCTGCATGATTGTGGCATTGACACAAGTGGCTCCAGTGTTCTGCTTCTCTGTCCTCCAAGCTGCCTTTGACCTCAATGTATAGCAGGGGCCCCAACCATGTCAATCACATAGTACAGCAGTTTGTTTTCTTAAAAGAATATTCTCCCTTTCTGAAGAAGGGTCCCGACCTGAAACATCAGCTTCCCTGCTCTTCTGATGCTGCCTGGCCTGCTGTGTTATCTCCCTAAAAGGAGTTTGTATTAAGATATTCCTGCAGTGCAAATTATTTGAATATGAATAGCAGGACAGGTAGTAGATATTAATCTGTCACAGAGGCCATTAGTAGTGGGGGTAGGCATGAGGAGACATTCTTACACCTACCCCTCACTGTATGACATACCTCCAGTTCTTCATCCATGACAAGCTCCTCACTCAGAACACAGTGTTGCACAATTGCTAATATTTTCCTCTCCTCTTTGTGTACAAGATGGTTATACAATAGAAAGAAGTAGGTAGGAATGAATAAGAATGTATGTAGATCTTAAGCCCTATGGTGGAGATGGTTATCCACTTCATGGAGCTGTGTGCATTGGGGCACCTGGTATCTGATGCTGTTCAGAACACTGAAGAGGTAAATTTATTCCTACTTATTCTCAACTTCTTCTACAGCCTCGTCCTGATAAGATGAACAAACTGTAGATTGTGGTTCTCACTTTCAACCCATCAACCTTCCATTTCGGAGTTCCTACTTTTAGAAACTAAAAACTGCTTCCTGCCCTGCCTCAGAAAGAGAGGAAAGATCAACATTCAGGAGCAATAAAGAGGCCCTATCAATTGCTGTGATCCTGGCGCCATGTGTAATCAAGTAAAGATCAGAAACTGATGAGTCATCGAGCATGACTGATCTGCAACAGGTCAGAGATAATGAATAGTTCATCTGCCAGCTCATTGGAGGACTCAGGGGCATATACATGTGGGCAAAGTACTCTGAGATTCCCTGTAGTTCTAAATAAATGCAAGTTTTTATAACCTTTAAAGGATGACGTGCAAGCCACACATGAGAAGTTTCCCCTCCCTCCCCTGCCCAGGCCCTTGTGGAACACTGCAAGGCAACTTCTTGCCTGATAATATTTGACTCAGCCCATCTATCATTGCAGCTTATTGCTGGTCAGGTTTTTGAAATTATGTCCTTTTTAAAAATATCTTACTCTACCTTTGTTAGTTTAACTTTACCCCAAAATGTGAAGATTTTTCCTATAATTATGTTGCAATTACATTTTCAGAGTGTATATCAACACTGGGTGCATTGACTCTGCGGTTTGCTGTCAGATCATAGGAATGTGAAGGAGTCAGGTTCCAACTTAGCAGAGGAGGGAACCTACCCACTCTGCAGCCTTTTGCTCCATCACCAAGTGGTCCTGCAGACCTGACAACACTACCACTGTTATCCACTCTCTTTTTATAAAGATTGTTTGGACCACTTGCATGTTCCTCTGCAGCCGTGTAAAGATGAGCCAATACTTTGTGACAAGTGAAATACTTTTGAAGTATTTCCATATATTGCAATACAAACAGCCTTCCTGATCACCTGCTGCACTTTTGCACTAGCTTCCTGTGTTTTATGCACAAGTATCCCCATGTCCCTTTGTGTTGTACCTTTCTGCAATTACTCTTCATTTAAAGAATACTCTTCTCTTTCCTTCTCCCTTCCAAAATGAACAAATGGACTGACCGTAATAGATTTACATTCCACCTCCAGCTTTCTTATTTAGCTGATCTCAGCCAGAGAGGGAATTACAACTAACATTAGCTCACCTTCCCAACTTCCTACATGAAGGAGTCAAAAATCATCTAATGTTCTTCATTGAGAGTTTTATGTGAGGATGGGATGACCTCCACAGCAAAGAAAACATGTTGGTGATCAACCTTCAGACTCTCACATAAGAAAGGGTCAGTGTCGTATTACCAGACAGTGACAGCATCTACAAAATTCTACTCCCAAGTCTGTTACTGACTTCAGGGAACTGAAAAAAATTCTGATTGAACATAGGCACGTATGATAGCTTTAATTGAGTATTTTACTTTGAAATAGCGAGACAGTAAGGGATATGAAGAGCATTTTTCTGCCACATAATGCTACTGCTGTTTATTCATTAACAGTAACTCATGTATGAGCCCTAGAAATGGTATTTTCCTTGCTTTTATCTTTTATGGCCATACAGTAAAGAATATCACATTATAATAAAGTATGATGGTATCAGGGATATATGTATTTTCGTGCCTGAATTGCTAATAATCATATATCTCTAAATTATTTATAAGTTTAGTATCAAAGGGATTTTTCTGTGTGAGAAAACAACAACTAAATACTATGGAGATATGAAAGCTGACAATAAAAAATATTCAAACCTTGTAGGTACTGTGATTATATTTGAAAGTATATTCACAAACAACTGAGTTCTTAGAGACTTTACTTGCAGGAATTTTTTTTCCTTTGCATGCTTATCAAAACATCCTGGGTTTAAACTGCAACATGTTTATGATGACTCAATGGAACATATTGTTAAACATTATGAGTTGAATTGACCAATTAAGCATCACAAACAATAAAAATTATTATTGCTTTTTACAAGCAGAAAGAGAAAAAAGGACTGTTGAGATTGCTTTGAATTCAATAGTCTGATCATAGATTAGAGATAATAGCATAAATCATGGGAGAGTGTTTGAGCAATTTATATATTCTGAATTCCGTCATGAAATTATTTCAATTAAATTGTCTACACTCGAGTATTTGTTACCTTGTAATGTTAGCTGTACAGTCTCTTAGATGAGATCAACCTTTTCAACTGGATGTGAATTTGCTGCCATGCACCTTCCGTCATCCATTTGGTCTCTGATGATCAGGAAACTGGGAGGTTTGTCAATTAACTTATTGTGTATCTTCTTGATGTTTGTGGAGCCTTGCTGTGCATATTACTCATTAGCTGCCACATTACTATACTGTACCGCAATGACTAGATTTCAAATGTATTAAACAGTAGCAAAGTGCATTCAACATTGAGGTCATGAAAGGCCCTACATAAATGCAGGTATTTTCTTTCTTTCTGAATCTATTAACATATTTAATGTGGTATTCCTTGCAATACAAGGTTGAGAGGCTGATGTAAGACAAAGTGGGAAAAGAATAGCAATTAATGGTCAAACTCCGTAAGAGAGCAGGAGGACTTGGAAAGCAAGTGAGAGAAAGTAAAGGACATAAGGAGAAACTAAAGGCTAAGTAACATGAGGCAAGTGTGCAGGAGAGCCAAAGAAAATAGAGTAACAAAAACAAGGAACCATATAGACTGAAGCAATGCTTGTACTGCTGGTGTATGATACTCTTGGAGGTAAGTCAGAGCTTGCTTTTGTCTTTTCACACGTTCACATGGCTGGTTCTGCAGATAGAAATGTGAAATTCACCTCACAATTAAAAGGAAGATTTTTTTCCACATTACAGTACAATCTAATTGATTCATTGCTTTTTGCAATGAAAATACTGAACCAGTTGAATTTCAGGTAAGAGTCAACACTAAACTAATCGGAAAACACAAACATAATCCTAGAGCCAAATTGTCATTTTGGATGTAAGAAAATTAAGCATGTATTAACAAAGTGGTTTCGGTCTGATGTTTTGTTCTTGTTGCCAAGAGTTAGCTACACTGAAGACAGAGGTTATTGTGACATGAAATTGTTTCACATAGTACCAACTGTAGCGACACAAAGGAGGTTTTTGTGCCAATTTCCGTGTGTGACTTGTTGATATGACCCACATGGTGTAGTATAATGGCTTACATCTGTATGTTTGATATGCTAATGAGACAGTGTCCATCAACACAGGAAGTGATGTAAAATATCACATGATCTTGTCCTCATTCAACCTCATGGTAAGTTGAAACCACAGTAATTATGAGGTGCATACCTCAATTTTCACAGTCCCAGCAAGTTGTAAGTCATGGTCCTCATGCGCAAAACTGGGGAAATTCAATTTTTAGCCCTATTAGTTTTGACCTGAATGTCAATTTTGAAAGATGCTGATCTGTCTTTAAAATGGAAAATATGTGTCTTACAAAATGGCTCCCAGAAGCCATAGGAGTACCTTTGTGGATTCAGCTGTTTTTGGAACCAGAATGTACTTCCTTCAAGAAGAATCTCAAGGGACATTTGAAATTTTCGAAGGATAGATAAAAGCATATTGAGAGTGACTTCTGTGGAAGTGTGGACATCTTTTCCTGTCTCACTGAAAAATCTGAAAGAATGGGAGCAATTCAAGTTAATGGCTGATCAAACATAGAAAATGCTGGAGGAATCTCAGCAGGTTTGGCAGTACCTGTGGACAGAAATAGAGTTCTTGTTTCAGTCTGAGGTACGTCTCTTTTCTAGAAGTGCTATAACACCAAAAAAACTCCCCCTTTTCTCCACAATTCCAATGTATACAATTGAGCTGAGACATTCAAAATACTTACTAAGTTGCTTACTGAGTACTGTATTTAACCAGTCTCTTCTGAATATATGGGAAAGCTACATATACTCTTCATTAAATGTGGAGGAGGTAGTTTCACATGTGTCTCTATCATGGAAAGCACAAGGTGGAAGCATTTACAAACATATTCTGCCAGGAGTGCCAAATGGACAATCCATCTCGGTCTCTTCCATTGAACCCCAGCCCCACAGATACCAGCCTTCAGCCAATTTGATTTACTCTGTATGATATCAAGAAGCAACTGGAGACACTAGATGCTGTAAAGTCTATGGGCCCTGAAAACATTTTGGGAATTGTGAATCAGAACCAACAGCATCTGCAACAAAGCTTTTCCAGGCCAGTTACAAAACTAACATCTGTCCAACAATGTGGAAAGTTCTTGAAAAAAACAGAACAAATCCAACCTGGCCAATTACCACCACATCAGTTTATTCTCTTAGTCAGCAGCAAACTGATGGAAGATGTCTTTGACAGTGTTATCAAGCAGCATTTACTCAACAATAATTTACACACACGCACAAAAAACCCATACAACACACACAACCACAGAAACACACATACACAATTTATCTCATTTCGGCCTTGATCCAAACATTGACAAAACAGCTGAACTCAAGAGGAGGTATTAGGATGATTGCTTTTGACATCAAGGAAACATTTGATTGATTGTAGCATCAAGGAGCTGTAACAAAGCTGGAGTCAATAGGAATACTCTCTGTGGACTGGAGTATACCTGGCACAAAGGAAGATAATTATGGTTGTTGGAAGGTGACCATCTCAGTCCCAGGACATCACCACAGAGGTTCCTAAGGGTAGGGCCAACAATCTTCAACTGCTTTGTGATTGAACTATCATCAGGTTACACATGGGATATTTGCAGATGATTGCATCATGTTCAGCATCATTGCAACTTCATAGGCTGCAAGATATAGGTACAGAATTAGACTATTTGGCCCATGAAGCCTACTCTACCATTCAATCATGGCTGATATGTTTCTCAGCCTTGTTTTCCTGCCTTCTTTCCATAATCCTCAATCCCCCTACGATTCAAGAACCTATCTATCTCTGTCTTAAATACACTCAATGATTTGGCCTCCACAACCCTCTGTGGCAATGAATTCCGCAGATTGACCACCCTCTGTCTGAAGAAATTCCTCCTCTTCTCAGTTCTAAAGCATCGTCTCTTCACTCTGAGACTGTGCTCTTGGGTCCTAGTCTCTCCCACTAATGGAAACACCTTCTCCACCTTTACTCTATCCAGGCCTTTAGGTATTCTGTAAGTTTCCAGCTGACCTCTCTTCATCCTTCTAAACTCCACCTTGTACAGACCCAGAGTCCTCAACCAAGGGACAAAACCTTTATCCCTGGGATCATTCTTGTAAATCCCCTCTGGATCCCCTCCAAGGCCAGCACATCCTTCCTTAGATATGGGGCCTAAGACTGCTCACAATATTCCAACAAGAGATTTATACAGCCTCAGAAGTACTATTCTGCTCTTGTATTCTCGGCTTCCTGAAATGGATTCTAGCATTATATTTGTCTTGTGAACCGTCAACTGAACCTGCATCTAAACCTTGAGAATCCTGAAAAAAGGGCTTCTAAGTCTCTCTGTGCTTCAGATTTCTGAAGCCTTTGCCCATTAAGGAGATAATCTATGCATTCTTTCTTCCTACCAATGTGCATAACCTCATACTTGCCCACACTGTATACCAGCTGCTACTTCTTTCCCCACTCTCCTAGCCTGACCAAATCCGTTTGTAGTGTTCCTGCTTCTTCAACATTACCTGTCCCTCTACCTATGTTTGCGTCATCATTAAACCTAGCAACAATGCCCTCAATTTCTTTGTCCAGATCGTTAATATAAAATATGAATATTTATGGTCCCAACACAGACCCCTGTGGAACTTCACTAGTCACCAGGTGCCATTCTAAAAAGTAGCTTTTGTCTCCCCTCTCTTCTTTCTGCCAGTCAGCCAATCCTCTATCCATGCTACAGAAACAGAAGTTGCTGGAAAAGCTCAGCAGGTCTGGCAGCATCTGTGAAGAAAAATTCAGAGTTAACGTTTCGGGTCCGGTGACCCTTCCTCACAACTGACAGTAGCTGGGAAAATATCGGTTTATATGCAGAAAATAGGGAGGGGGATGGGGTAGGGAGTAAATGATAGGATAGAGCCTAAAGAGTGAGAAGATCAGTTGGACAGAGGATTCCAAATAGATCACATCCACTGGCTCTTCTTTGTCTAACCTGCTTATTACCTCCTCAAAGAATTCTAACAGATTTGTCAAACATGACTTCCCCTTAATGAAGCCATGCTGACTCCATCCTATTTTACCATGCACTTCCAAACACTTTGCAATCTCATCCTTAATAATGGACTCTAAAATCTTACCAATAACAGAGGTCAGGCTCAACTCAAGACCTTCTCAATACTGAAGCAATCCTTGTTCAAATGCAGCAAGACTCGGACAATATTCAGACTTGTGTTGGTAAGTGGCAAGTAATGTTTACACCATGCAAGTGTTAGGCTATGGCCCACCTCTAATAAGACAGGATCTAACCATTACCCATTGACAGAATAGAATTGCAGGGTACAGAAGAGGCCCTTTGACACATTGAGTCTGCACTGAGAAAACTACTTTAAATCTATGCTAGTCCCACGGCCATGGCCTTGAATGTTATGACATTTCAAATGTTCATAACAGTACTTTTTAAACATTGTGAGGTTTCCCGCCTCAATTACTCTCCCATGAAAGCATTCCAGCTCCCTACCACCCACTGGGTGAAAAATCTTTTCCTCGCATTTCCTGCCTCACACCTTAAAATGATGACCCCTTGTTATTGACCCTTCAACTAAGGGGAACAGCTGCTTCCTATTCACCCTGTGCCCATGCCCCTCAAAATGTTATGCACCTCAATCAGGTCCCTCCTTTGCTTTTTCTGCTTTAAAAAAGAAAACTGGATCCTATCCAACTTTCCTTCATAGCTAAAATAGTCCATCCCATGTTACATCCTGGTGAATCTCCTCTGCGCCGTCTCCAATGAAATTGCATCCTTCTAGTGGTGCAGTGACGAGAACTGCACACAGTACTCTTGCTGTGACCTAACCAAAGTTTTGTAGAGTTCCAACATTACCTCTCTGCTCTTAGTGTCCTGTATAGCTTCTTAACTGCCCCGTTAACCTGGCCTGCCTCCTTCAGGGATCTGTGACTATTCCTGATCAACCGTTTCCTCTCCAAGTGGACATTAATTTACTCCTTCAGAATTTTTTCCAATAGATTTCCTCACGTGATGTGCGACTCATTGGCCTGTAATTCCCTGGTTTATCTCTGCCAACCTTGTTGAAAGATGGAACATTGATTGTCCTCCAATCCTCTGACACCTCCCCTGTGTCTAGAGAGGAATTGAAAATTTGGCCAGGGCCTCTGTAATTTCCTCCCTCATCTCCCACAGCTAACTGGGTTACAACTCCTCCAGATCCTGGAAGTTTGTCCACTTTTGTGGCTGTTACGTTTCACCAAAAGAGAACATGTTGGACCTGTACAGTTCCCGGATTCTTTTGAATGCCCCTCTACCCCCCCCCTACTGTTCTGCTGTATATTTACCCACAAATAGCAACTCCCAGTCTACTTTGGCCAGCATTTATTGCTCATCCCTAATTGCCTATGAACTGAATGCCTCGCTTGGCCATTTCAGAGGGCAGTTAAGAATCGCCTACATTGCTGTTAACCTGGTTGGCAGATTTCCTTTCCTGAAGAATATTAGTGAACCAGAGGTGTTTTTAACAACAATCAACAGTGGTTACAATTCCAGATATTCATTGATTCAAATTTCATCAGCTGGTGGCATTTGAACCCAAGTCCCCACATTGTTAGCCTGGGTCTCTGGATTACAAATCTTTTGACAATATCACTGTACCAACGTCTCCCCTACACTGACAATGAGTGTAACATATAATAATACTGTCTGTGATATGACAATGTTTATACCAAACCATCTTTTCAACTCATGCTTGTAATACACCCTGCAGAAAAGCAGCCGAGAGGTGAATTAATGTTGAAATTGTTGTTTCAACCTTCATTGACCATGTGGTTTTGAATCCAAAGATTTTGAAAGAAATCAAATGGCAAAAAGATAAACTTCAGCAGAAATTCAGCAGAGCATGAAACCAAGCACGCAGCCTGTGTAAAAAAATAAAAGATAAAGAATCCATCAGAAATCCAATGTCGCGTACTTAAAGGCGAGACAAAATAACTGAATACAATTCATCTGAGGTTATGATCTGATTGGAGCCTGCCCTGGGGTGGATACATGACATCTTTTGTCATTAGGATGTTCAAATACTAGCAAGCTATTAGTTGCATTAAATGTGTCTCCCTAGGGTTTGCTACAATGCTAAAATAAATGGGGGCAGCCAAATCTTCTGCTGAAATACTTTCAGTAGGACTGCAAAATCTCAGGACAAGGAGACCTTCCTTGAATTTCTTGGCTTCATTCCAAAGTTACGTTGTTTTTCCTCACACTTTCCCACATTGTATTCCACCTGCCACATTTTTGGCCACTCTTTTAGACTGTACAAGCTCTTTTGCAGCCTCCCCACCTCCTCAACAGTACCTGTCTTTCCACCTACTTTTGTGTCATCTGCAAACCTAGCAATAATGCTCTCAGTTCCTTCGTCCAGATAGTGAATGCATAAGATGGTTAGTTATGGTCCCAACACTGGTCCCTGTGGAATTCCACTAACTACTGGCTGCCATTCTGAAAATGACCCTTTTATCCCTATTCTCTGCCTTCTCACAGTCAGTCAATCCTTCTTCCATGCCAGTACCTTACCCCTAACACCATGCACTCTTATTTTATTTAGCAGCCTCCTGTGTGGCACCTTGTCAAAAGCCTTCTGGAAATCCAAATAGATCACGTCCACTAACAATTTGCTTGTTTCTTCCTCAAAGAATTCTAACAGATTTGTTCGGCATGACCTTCCCTTGACAAAACCATGCAGACTCAGCTCTATTTTACCAGGTACTTCCATGTACTCTGCAAATTCATCCTTAATAATGAATTCTAAAATCTTACCAATAACTAAGGTCAGGCTAACTGGCCTATAATTTCCCTCCCTACAATCTACCTCCCTGCCTTCTACAATGAGGGCATTACATTAGCCACTTTCCAGAATCCTGGGGTATGGGCTATCTGGTCTGTGTGATCTATCCACCTTCAAACCTTTCAGCTTCCCCCAGCACCTTCTCCTTCATGATGGCCACTGAACTCACCGGCACCCCCTGACTGTCTTGAAGTCTGGTACGCTACTGGTGTCTTCCACCGTGAAGATTGATGCAAAGTACCGATTCAGTTCCTCTGTCATTTCTTTGTCACCCATTACTACTTCTCCAGCCTCATTTTTCAGTGGTCCAATGTCCACTCTTACCTCTCTTTTACCTTTTATACCTCTAAAAATACTCATGTCATCTTCTTTTATATTACTAGCTAGCCTATCCTTTTATTTAATCCCCCCTACCCCCACCCCATTGCATTTTTACTTCCCTGCTGGTTTTTCAAGCTTCCCGATCCTTTGGCTTTCCATTAATCTTCACCATTTTGTATGCGTTCTCTTTTGCTCTTATGCTGTCCCTGATTTCCCTCGACAGCCATGGTTAGCTCATCCTCCCCTTAGTATGTTTCTTCTTCCTTGGTATGAATTTCTGCTTTGCCTCCTGAATTACCCCCAGAAACCCCTGCCATTGCTACTTCACCATCTTCCCTGCTGGGCTCCCCTCCCAATCAATTCCGGCCAGCTCCTCCCTCATGTCTTTGTAGTTGCCTTTACTCATTGTAATACCATTATATCAGATTCAAGCTTCTCCCTCTCAAACTGCAAGGTGAATTCTATCATATTATGATCACCTGCCCCCGGGGGTTCCTTCAGCTTAAGCTTGCTAATCAAATCTGCCTCGTTACACGTCACCACACTCAGAAATGATTGTTCCCTCATGGGATCTACTGTAATCTGCTCCAAAAAAATTCTCATAGATATTCCAGGAATTCATTTTCTTGGGATCCACTACCAACCTGATTTTCTCAGTCCACTTGCATATTAAAGACCCCATGATTACTGCAATAGTGCCTTCCTTTCATGTCTTTTCTATCTCCTGAATTATTTTCTGCCCACATCCTGACTACTGCTATGAGACCTGTACATAACTCCCATCAGGGTCTTTTTTCCCTTTGCAGTTCTTTAACTCTACCCACATAGATTCTACGCCTTCAGAATCTGTATCACTTCATGCTATTGAATTAATTCCATTTCTTACTAAAAAGGCAACCCTTCCTCATCTCCCTGTCCTTTCAGAAGGATGTGTGTCCTTGGATATTTAGTTCCCAGCCCTGATTCCCTTGGAGCCATATCCATGTGATACCCACAACATCTTATCTGCCAATTTCAATCTCCGCCACAAGCTCACTTACCTTGTTTCGCATACAATATTCATCTAAGTACAGCATCCTCAGTCCTCCCCTACTTATAGTTGTCCCCTTATCTGCTGTGCGTGAAGTTGTGTTGCTGAGCCTGTCCATATTCCCTGTCCTTTCATTTCTTCTGGAAACTTTAATAATCTCTGCTGAGTCCCCCTCCCCTTTAACTTTTTCCAAAATTTTCCACACAACTGAACCCACACCCCCTACTGTTTAGTTTAAAGTCCTATGTACAGGCCCAGTTATGCAATTCACCAGGGCCCTGGTTCCAACCTGATTCAGGTGGAGATAAGGGAACAACGCTGTGGGCCAAGTATCCAAACTCAACTATTAAATTGAGTCCTTCCCTGCTTTAATTAGTTTAAAGTCCTTGTGACCACTCTATATAGCCTTTCTGCAAGGATCTTGGTCTCAGATTGGTCAGGGGGTGCCCGTCCTGATAGTACAGTTCCATCTTGTCCCAAAACTAATGCCAGTGTCCCCCCAAATGGAACACCGCCCCCTTCCCACACCATTCCTTTAGCCACGTGTTTGATCCCCTAATCTTCTTATCTCTTTGCCAATTTGTACATGGCTCAGGTACAAATCCAGAGATTACAACCTTTGAGGTCCTGTTTTTAATTTTTTCCTTAATTCCTAATGTTGTCCCATTGGGATCTATTGTCTATATTGTTGGTACCAATATAGACAACAACAACTGGACCTTCCCCTTGGTCTCCAGTATTCTTTCAAGCCTCCAACACAATACCGCCACCAAACACATCTTCTCCTTCCTATGAGCTAAGATGCAATTCTCTTCACCCTGGTCCATTCCTTTGTCATCTCCAACAATTCAGCCCCTGCCACAGTGCCTTCCAATACAATTACAGGAGCTATTATACTTGCCCTTTACCTCCTCACTGCCCAAGGCCCCAAGCAGTCCTTCCAGGTGAAGCAGAAATTTACTTGTCAACTGCATCCCTTGCTCAAAATGTGTTCTCCTTCACACTGGAGAAACCAAATGTAGACAGGATTCCCTCTTTGCAGAACACCTTCTCACGGTCTGCAAGCATGACCCTGACCTTCAGGTCACTTGATCTTGCCCTCGAGTTTGTATATCTGTCCTAGGCCTGATACAATGTTCTAAAGAAGCCCAAGACAAACTTGAGGAATAACATCTCATTTTCTGTTTAGCAATGTATAGCCAGCGAGAGTCACATCGAGTTCAACAACTTCAGAGTCAGTTTGATTTCCCCAGGCATTTAATACACCCCACTTCACCCACCTCTTATTATTGCCTGTTTTCTTTTATCAGCAGAGTTGGCCTTTACTCTGCTATTAACATCTACAGTGGATGTATCTCGCCTCTTTTCTCTCCTTTCTGAAGAAGAGTCATACTTGACAAAAAAAATCCCTCTATTTCTCTCTCCACATGTGTTGCCAGATCTACTGAGCTTCTCCATCACTTTCTGTTTTTGTTTTGAATTTCTAGCATTCACTGTATTTTGTCCTATCATGTGGATTATTATGACTCACTGATGTAGCAAGCCCTGCTATTCCCGAAGCTCCAAATGAAGAAACCCTCAATAGCAAATAAGTGATGCTACACCATAAACACATCCTTCACATAAGAAAATTGACTATTGGGTTTAGCAGCTATCACCTCCAGTTTCATTTGTTGCTCACTACATCTGTTGTTACACTATTTAATATTTAGAAACAAAATTTACCTGTCCTCATAATTAAATGTCCTGAACAGTTTGCTTTTCTCACCAAAAAAAAATTGGTACATTTAAAACGACTTAAGCAGTCAAGTACTGGAGAACTGTATTTGATATAGAACATAGAACATAGAACATAGAACAGTACAGCACAGTACAGGCCCTTCGGCCCATGATGTTGTGCCAAACTTTTAACCTAAACCTAAGGTCTATCTAACCTCCACCCCTACCTTATACTATCATCCATATGCTTAATTAATAGGTGCTTAAATGCCCCTAATGAGGCCGACTCCACTACCCTCTCCGGCAATGCATTCCACGCGCCTACCACTCTCTGAGTAGAGAACCTACCTCTGACGTCCCCCCTATATCTATCTCCACTCTCTTTAAAACTATGCCGCCTTGTAATAGCTACCTCCACCCTAGGAAAAAGTCTCTGGCTGTCCACTCTATCTATACCTCTAATCATTTTGTACACCTCTATCAAGTCACCTCTCATCCTTCGTCGTTCTAAAGAGAAAAGCCCTTGCTCTCTCAACCTTTCCTCGTAAGACCTTCCCTCCATTCCAGGCAACATCCTGGTAAATCTCCTCTGCACCTTTTCCAATGCTTCCACATCTTTCCTGGAATGAGGCGACCAGAACTGGACACAATACTCCAGATGTGGCCGAACCAGGGTTTTGTATAGCTGGAGCATAACTTCACGGCTTTTGAGCTCAATCCCTCTAATGAAAGCTAACACACCATACGCCTTCTTAACAACTCTATCCACCTGGGTGGCAGCTTTCAGGGAACTGTGGACATGAACCCCAAAATCCCTCTGCTCCTCCACACTGCCAAGAATCTTTCCGTTAACCCTGTATTCTGCTTTCAAGTTTGTCCTTCCAAAATGAATCACCTCACACTTTTCAGGGTTAAACTCCATCTGCCACTTCTCAGCCCAGCTCTGCATCCTATCAATGTCCCTTTGTAACCTAGAACAGCCCTCCGCACTATCCACAACTCGACCCACATTCATATCGTTGGCAAACTTACTAATCCACCCTTCCACTCCTACATCCAAATCATTTACAAAAATCACAAATAGAAGAGGACCCAGAACAGATCCTTATGGTACACCACTTGTAACTGAGCACCATGTTGAATATTTTCCGTCCACTACTACCCTTTGTCTACTAAGGGTCAGCCAATTCTGAATCTAATCTGCCATATTTCCTCCTATCCCATGCCCTCCTTACTTTCTGCATGAGCCTACCATGGGGAACCTTATCAAACACCTTACTTAAATCCATGTATACCACATCCACTGCTCTACCTTCATCCACGTGTTTGGTCACCTCTTCAAAGAATTCAATAAGGTTTGTGAGGCATGATCTACCCCGCACAAATCCATGCTGACTATCACGAATCAAACTGTGCCTATCCAAGTGATCATAAATCCTATCTCTCAGAGCCCTTTCCAATAATTTGCCCACCACTGAAGTAAGACTAACTGGCCTGTAATTTCCGGGGTTATCCCTGCTCCCTTTTTTGAACAAGGGAATGACGTTTGCCTCTCTCCAATCTTCTGGCACTATACCCGTGGACAGTGAGGACGAAAATATCATTGCCAAAGGCCCTGCGATCTTTTCCCTCGCTTCCCATAGAATCCTTGGATAAATCCCATCAGGCCCAGGGGACTTACCTATCTTCAAGTTCCTCAAAATTCCTAGTACATCTTCCTTACTAATATCGACTTCCTCTAGCCTATCAGCCTGTTTCACACTGTCCTCCCCTACAACTAGATCCCTCTCAGTTGTGAATACCGAAGAAAAGTATTCATTAAGGATCTCCCCTATCTCTTTAAGCTCCATGCACAAATTCCCTTTACAATCCTTGATCGGCCCTACCCTTTCTCTGGTCATTCTTTTATTTCTCACATACGTGTAAAAAGCCTTGGAGTTTTCCTTGATCCTATCTGCCAAGGTTTTCTCATGCCTCCTAATAGCTCTCCTAAGCCCTTTCTTCAGCTCTTTCCTGGCTAACTTGTATCCCTCTAGAGTCTTTTCCGATCCTTGTTTCCTAAACCTTATATAAGCATCCTTCTTCCTCTTAACCAGTCATTCGACCTGTCTTGAGAACCAAGGCTCCCTCACTCGACCGCATCTTCCCTGCCTGCTAGGGACAAACATATCGAGGACACGCAGTATGCATTCCTTAAACAATATCCACATTTCTATAGTGCTCTTCCCTGACAGCATCTGTTCCCATTTTATGTTACCCAGTTCCTGCCTAACAGAATTATAACTACCCTTCCCCCTTTTATAAACCTTACCCTGCTGTATGTACCTATCCTTTTCCATGACTACTGTAAAAGTAACAGAGTTACTTTTGTATAAGATTATCTTATATATATCTTATATATAAGACTATCTTTTTAATCCTTTCCAAGTAACAGCTTATTTTGTGCACTATTCCTATTTTGTTCATTATCTAACAAAAATGCACATATCAGATTTATAACATGATGTCATAACCAAGAGCTATTGGTACATTCAATGCCACATAAAGTTATTAAAGTGATAAATTGAAGCAATTTAGTCATTTTCTACAAGACAGGTTGACTGGATAAATCATTAGTGAGAAAATCATGAGTGACTTATGTTCCACATCACCAGTAGAAAAAAAATGATACTTCAATTCTGGTCTTGTATTCATGACACACATACAAAATTTCTAGATTGCAGCATTCAAAATGAGAAAGAACTCACTTATGTTCTGTTGCATAGGATGGCATAACCAACAAATTATGCAGACCTACACTCATTGCAAAGGTAGCTTTATAACCCCTAACAGTACTGTTCCCAGTGGCATCCTCTTGTCTATAGCAAGGTTTCAAGATAAACGAGACGGTGCAGTTTTCTAACCACTGGGTTGTGTGGATTTCCTTTATCCATCAAAGACACTTTGGCAGCTAAAAATTAATTGTGGCTTTCAAACAACTGTACATGCACAAGATTGGACATACATTGTTACTTTATCTGTTGCTCCAGTGCTATGCAATCTTCCTCAAAATATAAACAATGTAAATTATGCGCCACTTGAGTCGTTGATGTGGTCAAGTTTACAACTGTAACACAGATGTTGATGAGGCTCACTGGCAAACATCTTGTCGAGAGAAACCTCAACAATTGCAGAGCCAGGTTTTATTAATTTAGGAAAGGCTTGCACTTATGAAGTATCCAATGAAACCGTTAGGACAACTCGAAATATTTCACAGCCATTAAAGTACTTCTGAAATGCAGATAAATACAGCAGGCAAAACGGTTCACAGCAAAGATCCACAAAGAGCAATTTTTCTTTACAGTGCTGCTCTTCAGTATCATGAAAATGTTAAGTCCACAACCATAAACAGGTAGGATGCAGATTTAATGTGTAACCTGAAAGACAGCAGCTGCTTTATCTTTCTGACTTGTCGGAGTAGGGCCTCCATGGTTTGGGATTCAGTGAGTCAGGGTTTTACCTTTTGTGAGTTTGATGTAATTGGCAGGTTACCCATCTGAAAGTTTGCCGGCTTGCCCAGCCAACAAAGCCTACATCCCATGAATGAATAAAAAAATTGACAGGATTGACATACAGTTGCATGAGAAAGAGGTTGTGGGGCCAGCTAAATCTGGGCCTCACAATTGTGGGTAGTCAGGTTGTGGTGAAGTTGGGGACAGAGTGATAATTGGGGGAATGCCCTACCATGGGGACACTTGCTCAGGCAAGTACACTGATCCAGCAAGTAAATGAATATGTGTGTACGTGCCAGACACAACAGTCCTTCCCTCTCTGCGACTGCTCGGATTATAGAGGCATACGCAGCTCAGCATCCAGAATGAAATTTAAAATATTCAAAAGAAGTGGGACACACGTGCTAATTATAATGTTTAATTCTTCAATCCACCCCCCCTTTAAAACCGGAGGTGAGTGTGGTAGCGGCTGGAGTCAGGATTCAGATTTTTAAACGTTTAATTTCCTGCCCAATCACAATGTGCATTTTTTTGGGATATAAAATTCACCCCCAAAATTGTGAGCAGTTTTGGGCCCTGTATCTAAGGAAGGATGCATTGGTCTTGGAAGAGGTCTAAAGGAGGTTTACAAGAATGATCCTGGGGATGAAGTACCTGTCATATAAGGAGTAGTTGAGGGCTCTGTGTCTGCACTCGATGGAATTTAGAAGGATGAGGGGGCTTCTGACTGAAACTTACAGAATATTGAGAGGCCTGAATAGAGTGGATATGGAGAAGATATTTCCACTGGCAGGAGAGACTAGGACCTGCAGTCAAAGCCTCAGAGTGAAGGGAACTGAGCTGAGGAGGGATTCCCTTAGTAAGATGGCGGTGAATCGTGGAACTCATTTCCTCGGAAGGCTGTGCAAGTCATTGAGTGTATTGAAGACAGATCTGGATAGGTTTTTGATTAGTGCAGGAATCAAGGGTTAAAGGGAGAAGGCAGGAGAATGGGATGAGAAACATAACAGCCATGATCAGGTGGTGAAGCAGACTTGAGGGCAAAATGGCCTAATTCTGCTCCTATGTCTATGGTCCCAGCCTCTCCAACAATGAAGCATTCCCATAGTGTTAAGTTGGATTATACAAATAAAGTCTGTAGTCAGACTTGAACCGATGTAAAGGTAATAGAAACACAAGTGAAGCAATCTAGTATTTAAAAAAAAACATTAATTCATTTATTTGCTTTAACAGCTTTTCAAAAATAAAGAACAGAGAAGCATCATACGATTGAATTAAATGTTTGCACATGTCAGTAATTGAAATTTGTAACACACAAGACTATAAGATGTAAAAACAAAAGTAGGCCATTCAGCTCATCAATCTGCTCCGCCATTCAATGAGATCATAGCTGATCTGATAATCCTTGACTCTACTTTCCTGTCTTTTTCCATAATCTTTGATTCCTCGGCTGAATAGAAATCTGCCTATCTTAGCCTTGAATCTAAAGAATTCCACAGATTGACTCACCTTCTAAGAGGAAAAAAATTCTCCTCATTCTGTTGTAACTGAGCAACCCCTTACGACTAAAATATGCCGTCTGGGGAAAGAGACTGCAGTTTCTGGTAAGTTTGAGCTTGACTTTTGGGTGGCTGGTTGTGGAGGAATGGTCAGATTTGTGGGGAGATGTCCTATCATTGATGACTGTTTGAGATAAGTGCACTGTCTCAGCTGTATCAAAGTGAAACAACCACAAGAGTAAACAACCTTTCAACATCTACCCTGTCAAGCCCATTAAGAATTTTATATGCTTCAGTAAGGTTCTCATTCTTCGAAACACCATTGTATATAAACCCAACCTAATCAACCTCTGCTCAAAAGAGAGCCCCTCCATAGCTAGGATTAACCTAGTGAACATTCTCTGGACTGTCTCCAATGCCAGTATATCTTTCGTTAGATATAGACACCAAAAGTGTTCACTGTATTCTCTCTGTGCTGCAACATTCTGCATTCTTTGTCCATTTAAATAGTATTTAGCTTTTCCATTCTTCCGGCCAAAATGCATAATCTCTCATTTTCTGACAATATACTATATCAGCTAAGTTTTTGCCCACTGACTTAACCTGTCTATTTCACGCTGCAGATTCTTTGATTCATCTTCACCACTTATCTTTCCGTCCAGTTTTATATCATCTGCAAACTTGGCTATAGTCCATTCATTTCCCTCATCAAAAGCATTAATATATTGTAAATAATTATGGGCCAGCGCAGATCTCTGTGGCACTTTACTATTTACACATTGCCATCTGAAAATTGTTATAAACCAAAGGTTGACTCCTTCTCTGAGAACTAACACTGAAAACACCTGAAGAAGGTAAAAGGACTGTGAAAAGTGGTGTAACCTGCCTTTCAGCAACTTCTAGTGGTTAAATAAGATAATTCCCTGACACTCACATTAAAATCAACAAGTGACAATTTACTTATCTAGCTCTAACAGTGAACAAATTAACTAAACTATTAACAAACATAATAAATCCCTTTTAATTACTAACTACTCCCAAATACAGCAAGATTCTAATGGTATGCAGTTCCAATAAAAACAAGTCCTACATATAAAATAGAATTTAGTCTCTCAAAATCACAGCTAGGTTAAGTGTCTTCTGAAATGTTCTGTGCCTTCTCCATCAATTCTTCTGTCAGGCATGCCTCCTTTGTCGATTCTTCTGTCAAGAACATTAACTAGTTGTATCGTTGGTACTGCTGTTATTTAGATGGTGCTTTCTCTAAGACATAGAGGAAACTGCGAGAACCTGCAATTCTCTCTTCAGAGCTGAGGGCTGTTAGCTCTGGGGATGGCAATTAGCTCTGGGGTCTTTGTCTAACTGCCATCTTCTTTTATACCCTTGATGACGTATCAATATTTCTTACAATAGGATCGGTCCCATGTTGTCAAAACCATCAGATTTAAATTTAATTGGGTTTTTGGTATCTAAGTGTCTGGTTCAAATTGATTAGCTAAATGCAAAAACTTGTTGTTTTGGTAAAATCTGCTGCTTGGCCTGCTAACTGTAAAATGATTCAATACAAGTATTTCAAGTTAGAGCTCTCTGTGTACTTGCAAACTTTCAAGCTGCTGCTTACAGACATCCATTTGAATCTCTAAGCTCAGAAAAAGCACATTATCTTTTAAAGGGATGATGCAATGCTTTCCCCCCGAGCATTTTACAAACACCAAATTCTAACTTCCCACCTCCCAATCCAGAAGTATTCTACCCAACTTCACAACACCTTCCCCTTAAGAAAATGATGAACCATCATTATGAAAAGATGGCTTCATTTTTTTACTTTTAAAATCTTAACTGCATTTTATTACTAGGTCCATAGCTCATTAATCTAGAGTTACACATGTTATACTAATTCTCTATATGTATCATTGGACATTACCATTTCTATCTTATACAAACATTTTTGTTTTAAACTCGCAATAAAGCATCCATGATAATATTTTCACAATCCGCAACATGTACTATCTGTAAGTTAAATGTTAATAATATGAGACACCAATAAAATAATCTGGTGTTCTTGTCCTTTTATCTTTCCAGAAATGGCAAAGGATTGTGATTGGTATACATAATTGTTTGACGCATTCTTCGCAACATAAACATTAAAATGTTGTAAAGCCATTACCAAACTCAATAACTCTTTTTCAATGGTTGAATATTTTTTCTGGTGGATTTTGAATATTTTTCAAAAATAATCGATTGGTCTTTAAATTCCCCAACCATCCTCCTGTAACAACACAGCTCCAACACCTACATTGCTTGTATCAATGGCAACTTTGAAAGGTTTCAAGAAATTTGGTGTGGCTAAAACTGGTGCAGTGGTTAGCACTGCTTTTAAATTCTCAAATGCCTCCTAGCATTGTTCTGTCCACTGAAATGTCGTGTTGTTTTTTTAACAAATCCGTCAATGGTGCGACTACACTTTTAAAGTTTGGTACAAATTTCCTGGAGAATCCGCTCAATCCTAAAAATCGTAGCACTTCCTTCTTCAAGGATGGTCTTGGAAATTCCTCAGTGGCCTTTGTCTTCGTGGTCTTCAGTGTCATCCGTCCATGTCCATAGTTGTGCCCTAAGAATGTCACTTCTACCTTCGAAAATTCTGTTTTTGCCACGTTTATGACCAACATTGCCTTCCATAGATTCTCCAAGATCTCTGCCAAATCCTCCATATGATCTTTCCATGAATTCCTAAAGATCACGAAGTCATCTATGTAGACGGCGCAATTAGTCAGTCTGGCAACAACTCTGTTCATAAGCCTTTGAAGATTGGTTGATGCATTTTTTGTTCCAAAGGGCATTGCTTTAAATTGATACAGCCCATTTGGGGATACAAAAGCAGAAACTTCTTTCACGCTCTCCAACAAAGGTACTTGCCAGTAACCGTGAAGTAAGTCCAACTTTGTGATGTAACTGGCCTGTCCTACTTTTTCCACACAATCCTCCAGCTTTGGAATTGCGTATAAGTCAGATTTGGTCAGATTTCTAATAATTCATACAGAATCGTTGAGTACCATCAGTTTTGGGAACCAAAACGAGCGGCGAACTCCATTGGCTTTGGCTCGGCTCTATGATGTCTTCTTGGAGCATCACTTCCACTTCCTTCTGTGCCTGTGTGGCTTTGAGAGGAGTAAGTCTGTAGGGGTATTGTTTTATCGGAACAGCATTCCCTATGTCAACCTCATGTACAATGGCATTAGTCCTCCCCATTCTATTTCTACATATGACCTCGTGGCATTGTAACAAGTCTTTCAATTCAGTTCTCTGTTCCTAGAGCAGATAGCTCACTACCCTATCCCATTCTTTAAGAACTTCCTCATTATTCACTTTATTCTGAGGCACATCAAAATCCACATCATCTCGGTTTGATTCCTCACTCTGAGTGGCAGTAACTAATACCTGTTTCTCCAGTTCCCTTTCCCTGTCATAGTAATGTTTCAAGACATACCCGATAAAATTCTTTCCTATCTGACACCTTTACCAGATAATTCATCTGTCTTTTTCTCAATCTGATAGGGACCACGAAACCTTGCTGTGAAGGGATAATACTTTAAGCCCATGGACAAACGTACGAATATTAGATTTCTTATCTGCTTCTTACTTCATTATGAGCTGTGCCACTTTCAAATGTTGCCAAGCTAATTTACCTACACTGTTTAATCTTTCTCTCACCTCAGATATATAATCCAACTGTGAGATCTCTGACTTTGGACCTATCAACCTTTTCTTAATTAATTTTAAAGGCCCTCTTACTTTGTGTCTAAATATCAATTCAAATTGAGCAAATAATATAAATGGATATATTTACCCCATTCATTTGGGGAATCCTGATAATAAGCCCTTAGCATTGACTTTAGGGTCTGTTGCCACCTTTCCAACGCTCCGTGGGATTCAGGATGGTACACATTTAATTTAAAGTGTTTGATCCCTAAACTATCCATGACCTTCTTAAATCATTTGGCAGTAAAATTGAATCTTTGGTCTGACTGAATCTCCCTGGTTAGTCCAAAATGGGTAAAGAAAGCAAGCAACTCCTCCACAACCTTTTCGCCTTCACATTCTGTAATGGAATTGCTTCCGGAAACCTGGTAGACAATCCGTTATGGTTAGCAAACACCGGTTTCCACTTTTGGTTTTAGGGAATGGACCTATATAATCAATCATAACCCATGTAAAAGGTTCTTCAACAGTGGGAATTGGCATCAAAGGCATTGGTTTTCTTACTGCCTGTGGCTTTCCTACCTTCTGACAGGTATGGCAAAATTCAACCAAATCTTTATGTAATCCAGTCTAATACAAATGCTCTATATCTTAGCCTGAGTCTTCCTCACTCCTAAATGACCTCCTGCAGGTAATTTGTGTGCTACCTGCAATACTTCCTGTCTGTATTATACCAGCAACACAATCTGGTGAACTTCCACCCATTTCTCATCTGCACTAACCTGCCAAGGTCTCCATTTCTGCATTAAGATTTTATCCTTAAGGTAATAATATTCTGGAATACACTCTGATTCCTTTTCCAAGTCAGCTTTATGATATAAATCCTTTATTGTCTCATCTTTTTGTTGTAATTCCATTAATCTTTCAGAACTAAACACCTCTGCCTGATCCTTTACCTGCTTAGGTGTTTTCCTTAAACAACACATCAAACAGAGTGTCAGCTAATTGGACCTCAACTCCTTCATCTTTCTCTTTTGTTTCTCCTTGCTGTTTTAATTTATGGCTATGGGATCTTGTTACCACACCATCCGGAAAATTTCCAGAGTATTTTTCTTTTAACTCCTCAGTTCCCTGGTTTTCTTTTGGCTTTTCCACTACAATGGGCATCACTTCCACCTGTGATCTAGCTATATTGTTTCCAAGAATAAACTGTATTCCTGAAATAGCCAAATTTTCCATCATTCTCCCTATCACTTCCCCTGTCTTGTTTGGACTTTCTAGCCTTATCTTACACAGCATAACACTACTCCTTTCTCCATTTATTCCACTGTCTCCAGTCAATATTTCAGAAGGAGTGCAAATATTTTCATCTCTTACTATTACAGACTGACCAGCTCCCGTATCTCTCAATATTTTAACTTTTTTACCTACTCCCCCCGTTCTATCTGAGTAAACCTTACGCACACAGGTGAAGTCTTTGAAAAGATCAGGTGCTATTTTACTTTCCAGCCCATGACTAGACTGTGCACTTTCCTGCAGCTCCTTGACTTCTCTTGGGATCTCCTTCACTACCTCAACTAATCCCACTGGTCTAACCTCTTTTACAGCGTCCTTTTTGCCAGTGCCTTTCTTAAACCACCAGCACTGTGACTTTGTGTTTCCCACCTTATTGCAGTGAAAACACCTGAGGTCTTTCACCTCTTTTCCATCCTCTTGAGTTTCTTTTTTCTCATGTGGTAGCCTGTTCCCAGTGTGACCTACTTTTTGTTATTCATTGAAGGATCTCCCTCTTTCCCAACTTCTATCCCTCACGGAATGCAATTGCAGTTGGGAGCTATATTTTGAATTATGCAGTAATGCGTGTTAATCCACCATCTTCTTGCTCTTTTTGCTTCTTGTTTCTTGCAGTTCTTCTCAATGTTTAATCTTTCTGTTCCTCAACATGAGCTGTTATCACTTCTGGAAGTGACTTTACTCCTCCAGCAAAATAATATCTCTAAGATCCTTATATATTGAAGTGGCTCTGTTTAATTCTTTCAGATTCGATAAAAGTCTGACCAGGTTCCTTTCTTACATTTCTGAACTGTTGCCTATACGCTTCTAATACCAGTTTGTAAGTATGCAAAAATAGCCTGTTTTACTTCATCATATTCTCCTGATACCTCCTCTGACAGCACTGCAAATACCTCACCAGCCCTGCCTGCCAACTTGGTCTGAACTAACATTACCCACACAGTCTCTGACCAGTTCATCTGTTTAGCCAATTTCTCAAAGGAAATGAAAAAGGCTTCTATGCCTTTTTCATTGAATTTTGGTAATGTTTGGACAAATTTGTATATGTCCCTAACAGGCTTTTGGCTATGACGGGTTTGCTCATCATCACTATCTTCCTCACTAAGCCTACCTTCTACTTTCAACTCCATTCTGTTATGTCAACTTTCCTGTCCAATTGCCAACTTCTAAAGTTCAAACTCTCTCTCTTTCTCCCTTTCTTCTCTTTTTCTTTCTGTTCTGCAAAACTCTTCTTTCCCTTTCTTTTCCTTCAGCTAAGGCAATTCTTTCCTTTTCTTTCCCTATGGCTATCCTTTCTTTCTCTTCATCCTCTAACTCCAGCCTTTTGAGTTCACCTTCTAATTCCAATTGTCTCATTTGCAATTTATTTTTTTCTAACTCCACTGCACTTGACTGTTTCTCTGATATACCTAACTGCTTGGCTAACTCCATTACAATTTCATCTTTCTTATTAACCCTAGTTAAACCCAATTTTAGCCTGTCTGCTAATTCTGAAAGTGTCACCTTTTTCTGTCTTTCCAAACTTTCTTGGCAAATTTGGGAAGCATCTTCGACCGCCAGAACCTCTTTAGCAATATTAAGAGCCATTTCCCCATTTTTGATTTAACTAACAACAAGCGATAAGGCCCCAATCTGTTACAAAGCAAAGGTTGACACCCCCAATGAGAACTAACACCAAAGCACCCAAAGAGGAGCACTTCACTCCATAATTTGTAAAAGGAGTGTGAAAATTGATGTAACCTGCCTTTCAGCAACTTCTAGTGGTTAAATAAAACAAATCCCTGACACTTACATTAAAATCAACAAGTAACAATTTATTCATCTAACAGTGAGCAAATGAACTAAATAATCAATAGGCATAATAAATCCCTTCCAACTACTAACTATTCCTGAATACAGCAAGATTCTAAAGGTATGCTGCTCCAATAAAAACAATTCCCTCTCATATATATAAGAAAAAAAAAGTTTCTCTAAATTACAGCCTGTTTACATGTCTTCGGGAATGTTCTGTGCCTTCTACATTGATTCTTCTGTCAGGAATATTAACTAGTTGTGCCCTTGGTACGTCTTAATTTAGGTGGTGCTTCCTCTAAAACATAGAGGAAGTTCAGAGCTGAGGGCTGTTAGCTCTGGCGGATGGCAGTTAGCTCTGGGGTTTTTGTTCAACTGCCCCCTTCTTTCATACCCTTGATGACATATAAATATTTCTTACAATAGGATTGGTCCTATGTTGTCAAAACCGTCAGATTTAAATTTAATTGGGTTTTTGCTATCTAAGTGTCTGGTTCAAATTGATTGGCTAAATTAAAAAACTTGCTGTTTTGGTAAAAACTGCTGCTTGGCCTGCTGACTGTATGGCCTTTCGATACGAATGTTTCAATTCAGGTGCTCTCTGTGTACTTGCAAACTTTCAAGCTGCTGCTCATGGACATTCATTTTAAATCTCTAGGCACATCATTGTTTAAAGGGACGATGCAATGCTTTCTTCCCTAATATTTTACAAACTCAAATTCTAAGTTCCTGCCTCCCAAGTACTTATGGTTCCATAAATACTTTACCCAACTTTGCAACAAAATGCCCACCTTATCCCAACTCCACATTTTCTGTTAGTTAACCAATCCTCAACCATGTTAATATTGTACCTCCAACACCATGGGCTATTTTCTTGTTAAAAAGTCTGATGAACGGTACCTTATCAAACATCTTAAAAAATCCAAATATATTACGCCCACTCCTTCTTCTTTATCTATGCTGCATGTTATTCCCCCTCATGAAGCTAACTGACTCTGCTTGATCACGATATATTTTTAAATGCTCAGCTGTTACATCTTTTATAATAGACTTCAATATTTTTCACAATAATAGATGTTACACTAACTGGCCTATAATTAACTTTTTTTTGTCTCTTTCCCTTATTATGTAATGGTGTTACATTGGTTGTTTTTTTTATTTCTCTGGGACTTCTCTTGTATCTGAAGATTCTTTGTAGATTATTTCAAACACCTGTACCATCTCTGGAAAAAGAAACTGGAAATATTGGAAATACCCAGCAAGTCTCGCAGTATGCTACTTGATCTGCAAAGCATTTCTAGAATTTTCTGTTTCTACTCCTGTCTACCTTTTCTCTTTTCAGTAAAACAATCCTTGTTTCTCCAATCCTGCCACATAACCACATTTTTTTTGTCTCTGCAGTGCTGGTAAATCCAGATCCTCTCCAAAGCCTTAATGTTCTTCCTCAAGTGTTAGCTGGCATTTTACAGACCCCAGGAGGTGGGATGACTGTAGAGGAAGGCCGTAGCAGTGGCACTTTTCCTGCTCCCTATCTACCCCATGTTGAAATTTTACCAGCAGCAGAGGAGGTAAGGGATAGCTTGCTCACCCAAGGGCTAATTCCACTCACCATGGCTTGGGATTATACTGGTGGGAGAAGCAAAGTGTGAAATCCACCAGGTGCAATCCTCTTCAGTAACTTTTCCCATTCATGTTTCTTCTCTTCCTGCTTTGTATTATGCCCTGTTCATCCTGGCATTCCCATCCCACTGTCTGGGCGCAGTGAGACCCCGGACTTAAATTCGTCTGAGCTTCTGAGTTCTCTTCTTCAGTGGACTTCCTGCAGTCCCAGCGATGACCATTGCTCCCAGTGTCAGTACTGAGCACAATAGCTGAAGGCCATTTGATTGACTGCTCAGTAGCAGGACTTTTTTGTCTTCTTTTGGGGTTGGAAGGCATGTCTCAATTCAATTCGTGGCCTGAGGAAGGGTCACCAGACCCGAAACATTGACTCTGATTTTTCTTCACAGATGCTGCCAGACCTGCTGAGCTTTTCTAGCAATTTTTGTTTTTGATCCTAATTTATGGTTCTTTTGGTCTCCCAATGTTGTTTTTCATTCCCAAAGAGCAGAATTTCATATTTATCTGTATTAAATTTAATTTGCTTTGTGTCTGTTTGCATCATCAGCCTGTTTCTATTCCTCTGAAGTCTGCTGCTACCCTGTTCACTGTTTATCACATTTGGTATGTAGGAGAGGTAGGCTGCAGAGATTCAAGAGTTTAAAGGAAAGAAAGTCATGGATTGGGAGGTGAGAACATGTTCAAGGACTTTGGAGAAGAACAGAAATTGCATTATGGGATTGCAATTTCCAAAGACAGGTGGGTTGGCTGTTTGAAGGTGGCGTTGACAGCAGCTTTGAAAGGAGACAGTAACTGAGGAGACAGAACAATTTACAGTATCGAAGGCATTGATTTAGCAAAGGAAGTTCAGTGGTCAGCTGTTTGGATGAACTAGGTTGACAGGATCAGGAGAAACGTCTTATAGACAAAATATACTTGAAGAGAGGATAGGGGGAAATGACATAGAAACTCAAAAGAAATGCAGCTTTAGGACTAGGCTGTGCAGATAGGTAAGGGAGAAACGCCCACTGGGAGTTGGAAGCCTGCCAGAGACCAGGTACCTGCTTGGCCCCTGGGAGGAGAGGGACCTGTGGTCTCTCTGATGAGGGCCTTCATCCAGATGCACAGGGAGGGGTAGGCAGGCATATAGGAGGCACTTTCCCTCATAGTTGAGAGGCTAGAGGGTTACAACCAGTCCCGAAACTCACTGCTTGTCATCGATCAGGCTCTGCAGCAGTGCAAACAGTCCTGCGACTGCCTGTCTGACTCCATGGATAGGTTGGCAGCTCGCAGGGAGTAATACGCGCTGCACCCTCAGGGTCTGCATTCCATCACCCCATGCATTGGTCCTCCAGATTAAAGGAAGGGGAGGAGTGGGGTGGGTCTCCTTGATCTTTCTCGAGGCGTCGCCTCCTCACAAGATGGTTCCAGGAAACATCCAGCCGCAGGAGGCCCTTCAACAGTCTCCAGTCAGGAGACTACAGCAGTGACTGGGCCCTTCATCTCCATCCCACCTGCCCCTTCTGACTGTTGGAAGTTCCAGCCAAGAAAGGTAAACATGCCTCTGGGAAGAGGATCCTTCGCATATCTGGTTCATCCAGACCCATTTGCTCCTGCGGTTGCCTGCCCAAATGTCCAGGACCAACAGGTTTCACCCCATCTGCAGACCTGGAATAAATTCCTGCTGACTTAATGCAAACCTGCTTAAATGTCTACTGCTGCTCATCTATTGACCTACCCCTTAGTCAACTTTCTCAGCCCATTCTCAACAACACTTTCTTCATACCTCTGTAATCACCATTGATTAAGTTGAAGACATTGATTTGTGTGGCTCTCCCTCAATCTTCATTTGAAATTCTGCTAAGTTGCAATTGCTACTCTTTGGGGATGCTTAGCAATGGGAATTCTGATTAATGCTATGTTATTGCACATTTTAAAATTTAAAATAGCCTGTTCCTAGTTAGGCTCTGCAACATATTGTTCCAAGGAACAATCCCTGAAGCATTTTATAAATGTGTCTTCCATTCTACCCTTGCCCATCGGATTTATTCAGTAAATGTGCAGATTAAAATCATCCATGATAATATTAGTGCCCTTCCAACTGCCTCCATTTTTTCCTGACCTATTTATACAGTGAGGCAACTCTTCTGGAGGAGCTATAGACAACTTATGGTAAGGTGAAGATGCAGAAAATGTTAGGATGTTGTTGGCACTAGAGCTATATTCATGGCACAGAGTTTTCCCAACTTAGTGCCTGCAAAAATAACAATTTGCAGGTCAGTAATCAATTAGAACCTTCATCGGCTTGGTCTGAATTATAGAATTAACATTCCGCTTATGGGTTTGCTGGTCAATCAGAGATCGGGAGTGAGATATCAAAGAAAGGAAAGCTAGTTGAATGGATTTCAGGTGGGGTTAGAATAACTGAAATGGGAATGGAGTTGTGGGGTTGCAACAACCACACGAATGGAAAAGGGAATTAGGAAGGCTGCCTCCTGGATTTTTCATACACATACCTGCTGGTCCTATTGCAGGAGAATCTGAAGAACTGCAGTGAGGTGAGCTCTCCCAAGAATGGGAGGAAGAGGACAACCTTGCCAAATAAGCAGATATGGATGCAAGTGACTGTAAATGTCAACAACAACAGAAGTATATTCCCTCCAACCTTGAGGCAGAGCAGCAAAAGGATTCAAAAGATCAGGAGGGTAGAAAGGGCGAGAGACATAACAATTTCAGGTGTAATAATCCTGGTTTCAGCTGTATTGATAAAACTGAATGAGAAGCATTCCTATTGATATGTACAGGATCTTGAGGGGACTTGACAATGTTGGAAGAATGGTTCCCCTTGTTGGAGAGACTGGAACTAGGGACATGGTTTAAAAATAAGGGGTTTCCCATTTAAGATGGAGATGATAATAGTTTTCTTTCCAAGGGTTGAGACTCTGTGGAATTCTCCTCTCCAGGCAGCAGTGGAGGCTGTGTCATTTAAAATATTTAAGGCAGAAGGAGTCAAAGGTTATCAGGCTAGGCAGAAAAGTAGAAATGAAGCCTCAATGAGATCAGCCATGATTTTATTGAATAGCAGAGCAGGCACAAGGGGCCAAATGGCCTCCTCCTACTGCTATTTTGGATATTCATACAATTAGACACATGTTTTCATACTTGCATCATTCTTAAAAACATCAAGGAGTACTTTCTAATCAGAATACAAAATAGTTGTTTTAGTATTATGTTGCCTGTTGTTATGTTTATACAGTAATTCTTTAATAAAATTTAGTGAAATCTTAAATTGTGACCTAACTAGCACAATTTTTGATTAGTATATAATTCTTGATTTTTCTTTTACATCAGCAGATGGCATGAAGGTAATTATACAGTTTTGAACAACCTCTGTATTTTGTTACTTTCATACCATTTGGGTTTTGTACTGATACAAAATATTTGTGGTTTCAACACCTTTATGCAAAGTCAGAATACCAATTATTTACCTAATGTGGTACTTCCAATCTTTCACAGTCACTTGAGTGGTGGTTGTGGGAACCTTACTTACCTTCTGAGCTTTTCCTTTCCTGTCAAACTGTGTTATACTGACATAAGTGAATTTGGTTTGTGTAAGTCAGTTGGGTAATTTAATTAGACAGGCAAATTTCATTCTGAAAATGTTACAATAGGAATAGAAATTACTTTGTTGAAACAATGTGTGGCGACACACATGAGACTGAAAACCTGAGCGAAGGTTCATAGCGGGTGTGCTGAGCAGCAGAGATATGAAATTGCATTTCAATCATTTTGATATAAATATTGGCATCACATGGGCCAATGCCTTGCAATCAGTTAGAACCTGGCACATTCTGTCTCAGCAGAAATTCATTCCGTACTTTAATTGTAGCAGACATTGATTGACTGACATACCAATGAGGCTGCAGATTATTCTTTAATGTATGTAATTCGAAGAATGTGAATTTTAAGAGGATGAAATAGCATCGTAACTGAGAGGAACTACTGTATTTTCAAGGGAACTACAGTATTTTCAAGGGATACAAAGTATTATGTTTAACATTTTTGACTTGTGTTCTAATTTTTAAAAGGGCATTGTCAAGAATTTCAGGGCTGAGTTAATCTACAAAATCTTGCTTATTGGTTCTGATATACAATCAGCATTTATATCAGCATTTATATCATATATATATTTATATCAATTATATTTTTTGAATGGGTTGTTAAGCAAAACACTAAAACACTACATACTGATTGTCTCATATTAGCTGATAACTGAAAACTAAAATTATACTTCTACAATTGTCATACCATTCCCAGGGTCAAATCACGAACACAAAGAGGCATTTTGGAAACCAGGCAGTTGACTTGCAATGATGATATCATATGTCTTCAGTTGATGGTTGAAATCATTTGAATGCTGCTGCAGTAACGATAGTGGCTGCTGGGAAAAGTCATGTGGCTGTCACTGCTTGGTGCTTTCTCACTTCATGGACACAGTCTGTACAACAATCTATTACATCTACAATTCTGTAGTGCATGTTAAATTGAGTTCTTATCCCTTGACTTTTTTTCATCAGTTTAAGGTATTTTATGTATTGTTGATTAAAGACAGCCAATGCTGTGGGAGGGAGATCTCAGCCAATTCTGTGCATGGCTGGCTTTGACCCAGCTTAAATAACATCATCTACAACAGACAGAAATCTGCTGATAACAAATAAGTAGACTGTTATTACTATGTGCACCAGTTTGAAGAGTTGAAATGGGTCAGAATTTGATTGTAAAAACCGAAAGACTGTGGATGCTATAAATCAGAGCCAAAAACAGAAGTTGCTGGAAAAGCTCAGTAGGTTGGGCAGCATCTGTAAAGAAAAAATCAGAGTTAATGTTTCGGGTTTGGTGACCCGAAACTGAGGAAGGGTCACTGGACTCGAAATGTTAACTCTGATTTTATCTTCCCAGATGCTGCTAGATCTGCTGAGCTTTTCCAGCAACTTCTATTTTTGTTCCAGAACTTAAGTGTGAAGTTTTAAAAGTGCAACAAGCTGTGATATAAAATATTTTTATGCTTTCTATAGAGACTTTTTTTTAAAATGTAGGATGTCCTGATGCATCTGAAATGGAGAAACAACAACAATCTTCTGAGGGCAAAGATGCTACTCTACTCTGAAGATATAATAGAAGGAGACCATGATTAATACTTCATCATCAAGCACAGAACATTAGCTGAGTTTCTGGATTTACAATCCAGAGATAATACCACTAGGCCATTGCCTCCCCAATAATAGAATTGTTTAATGGGGTAAGTGCGGCATCTTCCAATCTTTGATCCACAAATGCATCCAGGATCTCGCTGATGCAATATTCTCCACATCATAGCTGTCCATATCCTTACTCCAAGATTAGGAGTGTCAAGCAACCCAGACAGTGAGATTCTCAACCACTGCGAGCTTCCAACGGGGCAGAATGCTATATACTACACCCATGTTACTTTGACCATCATCAACGTGCAGAGTTTGACGATAGAAAAGGCTTACATTACATTAATATTCAAATTAACTCTGACCACCAGTGCCGTATTCTTGAGGTTCGTGCCAGATATCCTGCAGCTGCCATGATTCTTACACACTTCAGAACTCACAGCTTCCAGCGTCTTTCCTAGGTTTTTAGGCCATGCAAGGCTGGCTGCTGGGAGGTGAGGGCTCCCCCATCCAAACATGGCAACTGACGTTGACCAGGAGAGTATAACAAGGCATCATCGAGTCCGAGAGACTAAAGATAAACTAACTGAAACCTGCTTCCTGGATTAATGACAACAACAACAAAAACAAAGTTGCTGGTAAAGCTCAGCAGGTCTGGCAGCATCTGTGAAGACAAAAATCAGAGTTAATGTTTCAGGTTCTGAGGAAGGATCACCGGACCTAAAACGTTAACTCTGATTTTTGTCTTCACAGATGCTGCCAGACCTGCTGAGGTTTTCCAGCAACTTCTGTTTTTGTTCCTGATTTACAGCATCCGCAGTTTTTTTGGTTTTTATTCCAGGATTAATGAGCTGGGTTTGGACTTCATATAATTGTTTAACATTCTGTTGGCAATACAGAAAACTGGCACTGCTTAGTGCAAAGGATGCATGAACCTTGTTATTTTTTTCATTCCTTGACCCTTTGTGCTGCTGAGTAAATGCCTCATTATCCGTCTGATTGTACACTAGAAATCTTTGGGTGATCCCACTTTAAAGTATCTACACAATTCATGTTCTACTGACCGTTAAGGTTAAAGCAACAGTCAATGAGACAGTAAATAACATTACATAGTGCTAGTGTTAAGCAGCTCTTAAGACATCTGGTAGGATATCATATCAGAACTTTGTGTAGTGAAGTCTGTCATGATAGGGAGCAGATTCAGAGGAATCTCCTTTTGCCTCTTCAATAAGTAACCCTTCAATGTTTCAGAGTGTGTGTAGACTGCTAAGTTGTTCTCAAATGCTTAAACATCCTGTAGAACAGAGCTGAACCTGAGAGAGGCAACACTTTGTACACCTTTTCTCGATGGAACAATGTGCAATGAGCCAGAATGACCATGTGAGCTCCCCATTGTACAATTCCCAGCCTTGAATGGCAATATGTTCCCTTCAAGTGCTGATCTATAGAATCCCTGTAGAGATCTATAGAATTATCACTAATTCCATACTGTCTCTCACAAGGTGGGTGTAAGTGTGGAGTGAGGTCCAAGCATATTCACCGGTACATTCCCTGCGCATTGCATTTAGCCTCAGCATTGTCCTCATGGAAGTGGCAATGCCTTGGCTGCAGTCCTCAATATCACAGTTTAAGGATCCCCAGTGTCTGAGGCAATCTTTGCTGATAATGAGTTGGTTGATTGTGAGAGATCAGTTGTTACAACTTCTTACATCCTTGGGATGTTTGAAGAGAAGCTCATCTCTGACCTAGGTGTGATGTAATCTGGTCTCAAAGCAAGAAGAAGGGTCCAGACCCAAAACGTTAGCTTTCCTGCTCCTCTGATGCTGCTTGGCCTGCTGTGTTCATCCAGCTCTACATCTTATTATCTCAGATTCTCCAGCATCAGCAGTTCCTACTATCTCTTATATCACAGCAGATATTTTAACAGTGGACATGTATTTATAAAGTTTTAAGTATGATGCCAGAGGCATAAAATTCAGAAGATCCCCACAGAGAGGAGTAGCTCCATTACATAATTTCCCAAGAAAGGACCAGTTGTATAATTACTGAAGTGAAAAGCAGAAGATTGTGTGAGAAATGCCACTCTGAGCCATAATGGGCTGGTGACATGGATCTCACTTGACAAAACACTTTATCTGAAAATGGATACATTTCACCCAAAGTCTTTTATAACTCTTCACAGCAACTGCACTTTCTCTCCTAAAGTCCCTGCATTCAAAAAATCAGTTGCCCCTTTACTCTGACAAATTTTAAAAAACTGACACTTGATTTACAATCAGATTCTTGGATTTTTCTTCTCCCATCACCACAGGCCTGTCTCCACAAAGAACTTCAGTACGCTCACCATTTATCTGTGCAGAACATTTTGTTTCACCTTAAGTTAAAGGAGACATTTTAAAACATAATCATCTTATAAAGTCTCACATTTATGTTTAAAGAAATACTATGAACATTGTGGCAGATTGTGTTGTCTTTCTATAAATGATCTCTTCTACAAATTGTCCCTAGTTACCATACAACACAGTCCTTGCTTTACAAGAAAGAAACACCTTATGTCCATCCCTGTACATAAATTAAAACTCTAAAAGTAATACTTCTGAAGAAATGTGTTGAGTGCATTACATTAGCAGAATTAGAAATACAAATACATTACAAACATCTGTATTAACTGCATAAAAGACATAAAAATTGCAAACTATGTTTTGACAAAAGCAAGAATAACTTTCCTTGAATATTTGATGTTGAAATGTATTTTACAGAACCAGCAATATCGTCTTGTGCTAAAATTTTGCAAATACAATTTTTAAAGTGGTCTTACATATTTTATTGATAAATAATTCAGTCATATCTTTGAATTACATCTGATCTGCTGCATAATCAGCTACTCATTCATCTGCTATATACTGTAATACATCTGAAGTCTACTTTTCCGCTTATATCTCTTGCCAAGAGAAAACATAATTTCCAAGTTGAATGTAATCTCTCTTTAGAATTGAACTGAAGAAAGCTCATGTTATGGGAATCTTAAATCTATCTTATTCTGGTTACTTACAGGATGGTGTAAACTAATAACTGACAGAGTCTCAAATATCTCATGGGTGGGAAGTTGGTGTAGAGGGAAGATTTTTATTTCATACAATTGTTAAGCCTTGAAAAGTTGGAATTATTTTTGTTGTGCAAAATATCCAGGTATTTATAACAAATTGGAGTTCTGTGCACTTGTGACTAATATTTTAAAACAAAATAAAATAATCCAGTTTTGACCTGTATAACATTTCACAACCCATAAATTTGAGACAAAATTTAATCTTTTCCAAACACAAGTAAAATATCTAAAAATGCTTTACAATTTATTGTATATGCGGTAATGATTTGTTGGCCAATAAGTTACCAGTACGATATTGTTCCTCTTCATTTACTTAACCAATATTGTGAAGAGCAATTTAGTAACTTTACCAAAGTGTAGGATAAATGATTAAATAAATTATGTACAAAATGAAATAGTTTTTAATTTGGTGCAAAATATGCTTCAGTCTTCAACATGTTAACAGAATCATTATTGACATTAGCCAGGTGTTATTTAGAAAATGAGGTTAGGCTGCAGACTGGACGGTTATAGTGGCAGATCCACACTCTGGCACAAATCCATTAGTATGCATCTGGCAAAGGAAAATGATTCCTTCCACTTTTTTGCCTTGAAATTTTGCCAATATCTGTGATTCAGAGTCAAACAGATCCTATAGTCCATCCATATGTAATGTGCAATGTTTCTCAATGTTTTATCCAACAGATTTTTGGAATCTTTCTGTTTAGATATCAGCCATTTCTGTATTGCTGGCCTTTAATATTCTCCTAATCATTATTTACCAAAACTCTTGAACATTCCTCAGTATTATCAAAGAACTGAGCTCCAGTACTGTCAATGCCCCAGATTGTGCCCAAATGTTGCTCACACACTTCTTTTTTCTAGTATTGCTAATTATTTGGGTTTAGTTTCCCCATGGGGCATTCTTTTGCTGCAAGTGTAGTGATGATCTTCTGCATCCATGCTTCTAACTGTGGACAATTGCCATGATCAGTTCATTTGTATATTATTTGGTGCCATCATGCTAGAGTCCCACAGGAGACTGCCATACTCATCACTAGCATGTTCATTGTCAGCTGTCTCTTTGTTAAAGCCATGAGAAGGATCCAGAGCCGTTGAAACACTGGCTGAGAAGACATTACAAATGACTCCTTTAAATGTAGATCACTAATGTGGATACTGTCACAAAGTCATAGAATCCCTATAATGTGAAAGAGGCCATTTGTCCTATCAGGTCCACACTGACCCTCTGAAAAGCATCCCACCCAGAACCATCCCTCAGCCCTATCTCTGTAATCCTGCATTTTCCATGGCTAATCAACCTAGCCTGCACATCTCTGGACACCATGGCTAATTTAGCATTGCCAATCCACCTACCCTGGACAATAGGAGGAAACCAGAGCACCTGGAGGAAACACACTTGGACTCAGGAGAATGTGCAAACTCTACACAGACAGTCACCCGAGGCTTCAATTGACCCTGGGTCTCTGGCTCTATGAAGCAGCACTGTTTACAACTGAACCATCATGCCACCCTCGAATTGGATTGTAGCATCTGGTCAAGTGGAAGATCCAATGGCCAGTAACAATAATTTTAATTTATGTTGCATCTTAATGTAGTACAAAGTCCAAAGGCTCTTTACAGAAGCATTATCAGACAAATTTTTCTCTTTCATGTCTCTGAACATCTTCAAACTGTTGCCTTGCAGAATCAGCACCAGCCTTCCCATCATCTGATTTACTATTGGTATTTGCGTTTCCTTCTCAGGATGGCGAATTTAGTAAAAAAATAAACATATTAGTCTTTTAGAACTTAGGAGGAAGATTGTCGAATGTTGAACTAATAGGGATAATACACTGTTGGCCAACCCATCCATTCTGGTCATTCAGATGACACCAAGAAATTATTCATGGTTTGTGATGAGTAATTAAATATAAAAGGTAAACATTATGGTGTAGACCTATTGATTATGAATAGGTCCAGAGCATATTGCTGGACTTGGATATCTAAAAAGTCATGGTGGCTGTCATGTAAAATGCTCCCCTACATTTCCACCACACATATAAGAGGAAATCATTAGACTTGGCATCGCAGGTCCTGAAAGGCATGAACAGGTCTTTATACATTCAGTCCTCAGAATCCACCCTTAGATTGTAAAGGAGTTCCATCACTTAGAGTCATAGGGCTGCACAGCAGAGAAAACATAAGAACATAAGAACTAGGAGCAGGAGTAGGCCGTCCGGCACTTCGAGCCTGCTCCGCCATTCAATAAGATCATGGCTGATCTTTTTGTGGACTCAGATCCACTTACCTGTGTTCTCACTGTATCCCTTAATTCCTTTATTGTTCAAAAAGAATCTACCTTATCTATAAAAACGTTTACTGAAGTAGCGTCAACTACTTCACTGGGCAAGGAATTCCATAGATTAACAACCCTCTGGGTTAAGAAGTTCCTTCTCATTTCAGTCCTAAATCTGCTCCCTCTAATCTTGAGGCTATGCCCTCTTGTCCTAGCTTCACCTGCCAGTGGAAACATCCTCTCTACTTCTATCTTATCTATTCCCTTCATAATTTTGTATGTTTCTATAAGATACCCCCTCAATCTTCTGAATTCCAATGAATATAATCCCAATCTACTCAGTCTCTCCTCATAAGCCAACCCAATCAACTCTGGAATCAACCTATGAACCTCCTTTGCACCCCCTCCAGTGCCAGTACATCCTTTCTCAAGTAAGGAGACCAAAACTGCACACAGTACTCCAGGTGTGGCCTCACCAGCACCTTGTACAGCTACAACATAACCTCTCTGCTTTTAATCTCAATCCCTTTAGCAATGAAGGACAAAATTCCATTTGCCTTCCTAATTACTTGTTGTACCTGCAGACCGACCTTCTGTGATTCATGCACAAGGACACCCAGGTCCCTCTGCATAGCAGCATGCTGCAACTTTTTACCATTCAAGTAATAATCCTTTTTACTATTATTCCTACCAAAATGTATCACTTCACATTTATTTACATTGTATTCCATCTGCCAGACCTTTGCCCACTCACTCAATGTATCTATGTTCCTCTGCAAAGTTTCACAGTCCTCTGCACACTTTGCTCTGCCACTCATCTTAGTGTCATCTGCAAACTTTGACACCTACACGTGGTCCTCAACTCCAAATCATCTATATAAATTGTAAATAATTGCGGTCCCAACACCGATCCCTGAGGCACACCACTAGTCACTGACTGCCAGCTGGAATAGCACTCATTTATCCCCACCCTTTGCTTCCTGTTAGTCAACCAATCCTCTATCCATGCTAATACTTTACCCTTAACGCCATGCATCCTTATCTTATGCAGTAGCCTCTTGTGCGGCACCTTGTCGAAGGCCTTTTGGAAATCTAGGTACACCACATCCACTGGGTCCTCATTGTCCACCTTGCTCGTAATGTCTTCATAGAATTCCAAAAGATTTGTCAAGCATGACCTGTCCTTCATGAACCCATGCTGCGTCTGCCCAACGGGACAATTTCTATCAAGATGCCTTGCTATTTCTTCCTTGATAATAGACTCAAGCATCTTCCCCACTACAGAGGTTAAGCTAACCGGTCTATAATTCCCCATCTTTTGTCTACTTCGCTTTTTAAACAGTGGCGTCACATTTGCTGTTTTCCAATCTGCTGGGACTGCCCCAGAGTCCAGTGAATTTTGGAAAATTACCACCAGTGCACCTGCTACTTCTCCTGCCATCTCTTTTAGTACCCTGGGATGCATTCCATCAGGGCCAGGAGACTTATCAATCCTTAGCTCCATTAGCTTGCCCAACACTACCTCTTCCGTAATAATGATTGTTTCCAGGTCCTCACCTACCTTCGTCTCTTTGTCAATTACTGGCATGTTATTAGTGTCCTCCACTGTGAAGACCGATACAAAATACTTGTTCAATGCCTCGGCCATTTCATCATATCCCATAACTAAATTCCCCTTCTCATCCTCTAAAGGGCCAATGTTTACTTTAGCCACTCTTTTCCGTTTTATATATTTATAGGATCTTTTGCGATCTGTCTTTATATTTTGTGCTAGTTTTTTCTCATGTTCTATCTTACTTTTCTTTATAGCTCTTTTTGTGGCTTTCTGTTGACCTTTAAAGTTTTCCCAATCTTCTAGTTTCATGCTGTTTTTGGCCACTTTGTATGCCTTCTTTCAACTTGATAGCCTCCCTTATTTCTTTAGACACCCATGGCAGATTACCCCTTTTCTTACAGTCCTTCCTTTTCACTGGAATATACTTTGCTGAGCACTTTGAAAAATTGCTTCGAAAGTCCTCCACTGCTTGTCAACTGTCCCACCATAAAATCTTTGTTTCCAGTCTACTTTAGCCAAGTCCTCCTTCATTCTATTGTCGTTCCCCTTGTTCAAGCACAGGACCCTGGTATTGGATTTTATCTTCACACTCTCCATCTGTATTCTCAATTCTCAATACTGTGATCACTCCTTCCAAGAGGATCCCTAACTATGAGGTCATTAATTCTTCCTGTCTTATTACACAGGACCAGATCTAGGATAGCTTGCTCCCTCGTCGGTTCCATTACATACTGTTCAAGAAAACTATCACGGATACACTCAACGAACTCCTCCTCAAGGCTACCCTGACCGAGCTGGTTCGACCAATCTACATGTAGATTAAAATCCCCCATGATAATTGCCGTAGGATTTTTACAGGCATTAGTTATTTCTTTGTTTATTGCCCGCCCCAGTGTGATGTTATTATTTGGTGGCCTATAGACTGCGCCTATCAGTGACTTTTTCCTCTTAGAATTTCTAATTTCCACCGAAATGGATTCAACCTCATTCTCCATAGAGCCTATATCATCTCTCAGCACCGCCCTGATGTCGTCCTTGAATATCAGAGCTACACCACCTCCCTTACCTTCCTGTCTGTCCTTCCGAATAGGCTGGTACCCTTGGATATTTAACTCCCAGTCGTGACCATCCTGTAACCATGTCTCCGTAACGGCTACCAAATCATGTTCATTCGTGATGATTTGTGCCGTTAACTCATCAACCTTGTTACGAATGCTACGAGCATTCAGGTAAAGTGCCTTTATGCTAGCTTTCTTACCCTCATGATTTTCAACATCTCTAATAATATCTCCTGAGTTATCCTTCCTTTTTGCTTCTTTCACAGTCTGCCTTGAACTTAAACCCTCCTGCACACATGCTAACCTGCTGCTTACCTTTTCATTTACCATCATACTCCCTGTCGTTTTCCCTTTCCCTTTCCCCCAAATCACTAGTTTAAAGTCCTAGTGACCGTCCTATTTATCCTTTTTGCTAGAACACTGGTTCCAGATCGGTTCAGGTGGAGACCGTCCCATCGGTACAGATCCCTCCGGTTACAAAACTGATGCCAATGCCCCATGAAATGGAACCCCTCTTTCCCACACCACTCCCTTAGCTACATGTTTACTTCCCTAATTTTCTTATCCCTAAGCCAATTTGCACGTGGCTCGGGCAGTAATCTGGAGATTATGACCCTCGAGGACCTGTTCCTTAATTTCGTTCCTCGTGCTTGATAATTCCCAAACAAGTCCTCCATCCTAGCCTTGCCTATGTTGTTAGTCCCAACGTGGACCACAACAACTGGATCCTCCCTTCAGTGATCCTCCAGACCCTTCAATCCAACTCGTCCATACCGACCAGATATCCTAAATTAATCTAGTCCCATTTGCCAGGATTTGGACTATGTCCCTCTAAATCCATCCAATTCATTTATGCATCCAGATGTCTTTTAAATGTTGTAATTGTACCTGCCTCCACCAGTTCCTCTCATTCTGTACATGCACCACCCTCTGCATGAAAAAGTTGCCCCTTAGTTCCTATTTAAATCTTGCCCCTCTCATCTTAAACCTATGCCCTCTAGTTTTGGACTCCCCTACCGGGGGAAAAGACATTGACTATTCACCCTATCTATGCCCCTTATGATTTTATCACATTCTATAAGGTCATCCCTCAGCCTCTGATGCTCCAGGGAAAATAGCCCCAGTCTATTCAGCCTCTCTCTGTAGCTTACACAACAACACTTGCTGAAATATGTGCAGTCCATTTTTTGGTTAGAGCAATGTAATTAATTTATGAACTTGATGGTCAGATTTGTTGCCATACCGCTCTCATGAACAGCTTCTGGTAATTGCTGTCCACCAAGAAGGAGTTCAAACCAAAGTTCAAGATTGTGGTGGTTTTCCATCACCAGCTATTGTCATTATTGTTTAAGGAATGGAAGGCATAAAACAATATCTCTTTTTATCCAGGATGATACATCTGGCAATGAAAATTTGAAACTAAGTTAACATTTGGTGGTAGACTTAGAAATCTTAAAACCTCAACCATTACTTTGTTAAAACTTATGAAGTAATTTTGCGCATGATCCTCTGTGGCCGAATTTTGTTTAATTTCACTGGGGTTTAAAATTGTGAGCAGACTACACTGACTAAGCAGAAATTCTGCAAGTTGATTTTGTTTGGTTTAACATTTTTTAAAGATGATGTTAGAATTTTCTTGCCATATTGCCTTAAATACCATATATATGAGAAATGAGGGACAGTCCATATCCCTTCCCAGAAGCGGAGATGAATTAAATTGATTTCTATTAATTTAACAAAAGACTTTTAAGAAGTTATTCTAAAAGTTGGCTGAAACGCATGAGCAAAATATCAGGGAAAAGCATGAGACATTTAATAAATTACTTTGCAGGGATTTATTGGACGCACAACAAATAAACTCTAGGAAAGAAAATAGCTCCAATCAGCTCCGAGCTGCTGCAGAAGCTGAGTTGCGATCGCGGTGTATGACGGAAGTTGTAGTTCGTCAGTACCCTTTCTGCTTCACGTGCCATAGAGCTGTCGGAAACAGGGGAACTACAAATTCCAGAAGGCGCTGCGATCGAGTAGACTGTCCAGCAGATTCCACTGTTTGCAGCCTCCGGTCGGGCTGGCGACAATGTTCCTCTGCTTTGGGTTTTACACATGGTAACGTGTGGCCACAGTGTTGTGAAACTGTTGGAAATGGCGTTGGCGATTGGTTGTAACCTTCGCATTTCAAAAAGACCTTCCTCGTATTTGTAAGAGTCTTTGTGGTTCATTTGGTGTGCGCGTTGTTTTCTCTGTCCTGGGGTTTTATTTTGCCAAGTGGTTCTTAATGCCTGTGTTGGATATGAACCGCCCTGCCACAGTTTTTAAATCAACAGTTAAATAGGCAAACAGCTCTGTCACAGTGATTACAGCGCTCCCTACTTTTCTACACCGATCATCGAGTTGGAAACGTTGTATCGCAACCTCCCTGTCTCTGTTGGAGACGTTGTATCGCAGTGTCTGTCCACGACTTGCACAGAAGGTCTGCCCCAAGAGGGGGAGTTTGAAGAAAAACGCGTTCAGGCAACACACTTCGAATTTGACAGTTCAGGAAGTGGTTTGAAATGGGTAATACCGCCACAACATGTAGAAGACCATCGATCTGTCAGCATTAAATTTTAATAAAATTTAAAGAAGAAACACCTCGAAAATGGCATCAAGTAACTCGAGTTTGTCTGGCTCATCGGTTTCGTCAGGTAAGGAAGGAGAAAACAAAATGACAGGTTAAGATGTTCAAGTAGGTTCAAGTAGATGACACGCGAATTGAATGCATTAAAACACATTGGTAGCGATGCTTGCTGAGGACGTCTGACATTTTTGTTTAAAGATCTAATCCATGGTAACGTTATTGCCTGGAATGATACCGTGTTTTTTTTAAAACATTAAATATCATAGTCAAAAAACATTGAGATCGCTTCTTTAGTAATAACAGCTTTTTGGCCTAGTTGTACATTGTTTTGATCATTTATGTTAAAAGTCGCTGATAACTTACTACGTGGCCCCACCCTCTTACCCTCTTCACCCCATAAAGCATGACTTATCTCAGCAACATTTATAACCATAGCTGGTTAGCATTTATAACCGTATGCACATACTTTAGTGTAGTGGCAATAAATGGTTATTTTAGAAGTAATTCTAGTCTGGTGTATACAGCTGCAATTCTTCATTAAGTCTTTCTCAAACAATAATCATGGGTGACTATCAAATGAGTAACATGAGTTGTATTACGTATTCATTCAAACCTTATTACTAGTGTTAAATTAAACCTTTTAATGTAAATGTTCTGATAACAATAATTATCACATTTTAAAAAATTTAAAGTTTGAAATACTTTGATTTGAGTGATACAATAATATTTTAATCTGATTCATCAGTGCATTGTGATTGAAATGACATATAGATGTGAGTAAATGCATAGTTTCTGATTAAGATTGAAGTTCTTGCTTAGGTGATGAATGCTAAGCACTTCTCAAGGTGCTTGGTCACAACTTCACACCAAAAAATTGAAATTTTGAAAATTTATCAGTAGTTGGCAACTTGTTAGAAAAATCAGAAAATATTACAGCCATAGTAAATCATTGCAAAATTTTTGTGCTGTCGTTAATATTATGCACAGATGAGTCTTTAAAATGTGGAAGAGGTGTTGAAGTGGAGAGTAGATAAGCTAATTTTAATTAAAATGGTCAAAGTTACCAGCTTAATGTTGATCACCTTCCTACTCACTTGATTTGTATGAAAAATAATGATGATTAATAGATAAAATGGTCTAATTTAGAGATTTCTGTTTTAAATTGAAGCTGTAACATGGTTCTTAACTATTTAAAATCAATTTTAGTAGTATAGTGAAGAATTAATGCCTGGTATGTCTAAATGTAAAGCTTGAATTGCTTTCTAAATTAGGAGTATAACAATAAATCTAATAGTGTTAATATGACTTGAAATGCACTTTATTTTTTCTTACACTCTCATGTTGCCCTATTTTTATTTGTAGACACTGTGTATAGTTTGTAACCTATGATTGACCAGTTGTATAAAACACGTCACTTCTCTTGAAAAGAGAAAATGCCTCAACCTAATATTGCAAATCTCAAAAAATCATTGGTATGTTGGTTAATGCATTTATCAGGAAGTAATTTTGTGAATTTATGGACTCTCTCTCTGAAGCATTGAGCATTTCTGAAGCTTGCTTACTTTATTATTTCTAGGAAGTGTGAGTAAGAGTTTGGCACCTAGCCATGATAACAGCATGGATTGGCAACTTGATGTGTTAAATTTGTGCCGCTGGTACGACCCTATGTTTGGGATTTATTCTAAAAATATAATAAAGAACTGCATGAAGTTGCATTTATGTTGACCAAAATAATTTGTATATGATCATGTATTCTTTAAAACATCTCCACTCTGTAGCGGGGGTCACTGCATGTTTATACTAAAAACTGAACTGAGCCTGCAGTGTAGTTTTGCTTCTTATAGAAAATGCAACTTTACTGTTATTTCTCTAAGCAAGACATAACTGCTTTATTACCACCGAGCTTTGTGTCAAAGGAAATTCTGATTGCTCCAAACTTTATCTTTGAATGTGAATAAATAAACAGATTGCAAAACTTTATTTTACAGTCTGACACCACAATGAGTCAGTTGGGAGTGTATTTTGGCACATTGAGAGAAACTATTATTTCTCACACTTATGCCGCATTCAACTTTTTTGTATAGATATGTTTAGTTTTATTTTAATAATGCTTTAGCTAAATTAACAGTGCAGCACTGCTTGGTTAAAACAAAATTCTGCACAAGTAGCCATAATTGAATACTGTTTTCCCAGAAGTGACAGTATGAAAGATGTTATAATGACAGTTGACTATCCATCTGCACCTTTTTTGGTGGAAGACTCCAATTCACACAGCACTTACACAATTTTGTGAAGTGAAGGGGTATAATCAATCCAAGACTTAAAGTAATTGGTGTCTCTCGAGTCATCCATGGTACAGAGGCAATAAACAACAAGGTATACTGAATTCACAAGGCAAAGGCCAAGAATTATGGATTCAAATGTGTTCTTGTGAGTGCACTGTTCACATGGTGTATAGGAATTATGTATGACTGTTTAAAATCATTGCATCATTTTTATTGTAATAACAATGTCTGCTTCAAAAAGAATTTCACTCCCTTGTGTGCTCGCTCTCTCTCTCTCTCTCAACATTCTGAGTTTCATTATTTTCATTTGAGATATAAGTATTTAGCTACGATCTGTAAATTGTAATATTATAGTAACTTGATACTATTTTTGTTGCAGTACCTTTTCATATACAATATCAATGTGCAAAAAGAGACATTCAAGTTTTTTTTTTGTATCAACTGCATTCTTGCTGATCAATACAAACGCAATTTCTTTTCATATCTGGAATGATTTTCTGAACAAGGAGCCTAGGTCTCTGCCAATATCTATCGTGAACTATCCAATAGAAACAAAAGCAAAATATGGCAATGCTTGAAATCTAAAATAAAGACAAAAAGTGTTGAATGCATTTAACAAATCAGTCAAAATCTGTGGAAAGGCAAACAGAACTAAAGTTTAAGGTGTTTAAGCTACATCTGAATTGGAAAATATATAGCAATGAAATTGATTTGATTTTAAAGAAATACAGAGAAAGAATTATGGGTGTTTACATTTGGTAGATATTATGATCCGCAATTGTTGAACTGATTGTTGAGTTCAGAAGGCTGTACTATTTCCTGAAAGTCTTGCTCTCACCCTTGCCCTCCCTCCCAGAAACAAGATAGTTTTCTCCTTGTCCTCATTTTGTAGCCAGCGATCTTCACATTCAATAGATCACCGTCCTGCATTTCTGCCACTTTGATAATGGTACCACTAACAAGCACATCTTTCCTTTCCTTTCCTTTCCCTTGCCTATCAGCGTTCTGAAGGGACTGTTCTCTCTGGCACACCCCAATCCACCCCTTGATCACCTCCCAACACCACGTCCCTATCACTGCAAACACAAGGGAAATGTTTGACTTTTTCCCCTCTCCCTTCCCAGTGTCCACCATATCAAACAATCCTTGCAGTAACTGTGATTTTATTTGTAGTTCAATTTAGCACAGTCTATTCTTTGCTGTCAAAGCTGTCTCTACATTTGGAAGATCGCATACAGATTGTATGACTGCTTTCCAGAACCTTTTTGTCTATTCCACCTGACCCTTGAGCTTCGAGTTGCTTGTCATTTTAATTTTTCACTCCTCTTCCATTATGACTTTTGTCTTTCCCCCTCCTACAGTTGCACTGACGCTCAACAGATACTCCTAGAGCAGCATTTACATTGTTTGATTTGGCATCTACAATCTTCCAAACTTAACATTGATCCAAGATAGTTGTACTCATAACTTAGGCTCCCATTTTGTGTTTTTTGGCCAGCAGCTGTAAATAATAATTTCCAATGGCCAGCTACTCTAGACCCATTTTTAGATTTATTAAAAAAAAAATCGTTATTAATGTAGTTCCCATCATTTGACCACTTTTGGTTTCCACATTATCCCAGGCCTTCACTGTTCTTTTGCCTGCTCCACCTTTTCCTGTTTCTGTACTTGTTAAAATCCAGTTTCATTTCTTGACCGTTTCTCAGCTGGAAAAGGTTATCAACTTGAAATGTTAACCCGGTGTCTGTCTCTGCTTTTACTGCCAGACTTCCTGAGTATTTCCAGCATCTTCTGTTTCAAACCAATAGGAACAGTTGGTCATAGAAGTACAGCGTACGGCACCAACACCATTTGTCCATTGTTACCTGGGCTAGGAAGATATATAAAAACTCAAATGTATAATTTTGTCAGGAGGAAGGGCATTTATTTGTTGTCCTTGTGAGCTGATGGTAGATTTGAAAATCCTACATGCTGTTTGACGGGATAGCAAAGTTTGAAGTAGGAGGTTGCATAGTGCTAATTTTCTCTTAGTGCAACTATCAAGTAGAAGTATCTTAGTTTTATTAAGGGATGCATAGATTGAGCATTTTCTCTTTTCTTCTACTCAGCCCTTCCATGAGAGAACTTGACTGAGATCAGAAACTTATTACATGGGAACACTGACAAGAACAAACCGATCACTTAGTTGTAAATTGCATCATCATAGTAAGCTACTGCATGACTGAATCATAAATAATGCCTTCAGAACTATCTATTTTAAAAAAGTGTGTACTACCTCAATATTTTAGTCTTTGCTGCTTCCATAGCTTTTTACTTTCCCTTTTGTAAGCATGGTGTCTTCATTTAAAGGAAGAAAATGGGACAAACTCTTTGTAAAGTCCTCTCAACTACCTTTCCTGATCACAAAGTAACTTGACTGTAGTGGTAAAGACCTGTCACCAAACACACATTACCCTAGCATTGTGGAACAGTGTGCCCAGGTATGTTCCACACAAAAACTGCATGCAGTAATTGACTGGATTAGATTTATCCTGTAAGCTTCCTGTCAATTGACGGCAAAGCAATGGAAGGAGCCATTATTTGATCCTTGCTGAAACATGTACTAACAATTAGCCTTGTTATTGCTCAGTTTGGATTCTGCCAGACCAAAGCAACTTTAGATTGCAGCACAGTTTTGACGTTGAAATGACAATAAAGTGCTAAATATCAGAAAAGGGGAAGGTAGCTTCTGTCCACATCAAATCATCATTAAATCAAACGTGACACCAAGAACCCCAACAAATCTGCACGTGGAAGATTGTTTCAGTTACTGGAGTTGTACCTGACGTAATGGAAGATGATTGGTTGTTTGAGGCCTTTTGGCACAGTGTTGGGAAAAAAACTGCTGAAGTTCTTCACAGAATTCTTCTTGGCTCAGTTATCTTCAGCTGCTTTAAAAAAAAGCAATGAACTGTGGATGCTGGAAATCAGAAAGAAAAACAGAAATTGCTGGCAAAATCAGCAGGTCCGGCAGCATCTGTGGAGAGAAAGCAGAGTTAATGTTTTGGGTCCAATAACCCTTCAGTGTCAGTTCTGAACTCTGCTTTCTCTCCACAAATGAATGCTGAGTTTTCCCAGAAATTTCTGTTTTTTTTTTGTATCTTCATCTGCTTTGTTGATGGCCTTTTTCATTTTGCTTAAGATCGTTTGTGGGACTGATTGCTATGTTTCTTGAGTGCACAACTCTGCTTTTAAATCATCTATAATGAAGTAGCTTATGCCAGACTACAGGTACAGCAGAATCTTGAAAACATCCAGGCTTGTGCTGAGAAATGCTAACTGGTCAGTATTAACCATCTGGAGCAAACAAGAGATTATCCATTTCTCTTTGATTTTCAACGGCATCAGCAATATTGAGTACCCCACCAACAACATCTTGCATGTGAGGAGAGGGGTCACCATTAACCAGAAGTTGAACTTGACCATCTTTATCACCAATGTAGGTGGAAATTGGATACTTTGAGTGAATGACTTGTTGACCACTCATTGGTTCTCTCCAAAATTTAATAGGTCTGAACTTGGGCATATATTAGAATACTGACTCGCGGCTTAGACAGGTCAGCTTCACAAGTAAGATGTGCAACACTATCTCAGAGCACTTTGTTCAATCAGTGTCCCAGCACTGGTCTCTATTCACCTGCTGCAACCATTGATGCACTGTGCTGGCAGCGCGCAAGATCGAGAGGACACACTGCAAAAAGTCACTGAGGTGACTTTAATAGTATCATCCCCTAGAATTCTTTACTAGCAAAAAAGGCAAGAGGCACAATGTTGTGGAAATACCATCACCTTTGAATTCCTCCTACTTGAACAACATCTTTTGGATATTCAGTACTTTTTTTTCATCATTGCTTAATTGACGGTCTGGCTTCAGTTCTTTGCAGTCGAAGAACAGAGCTTTCCATTCACCTCTAACATCCAGAGAATTTTTGTTTGCCTACAGTGGAAATTTCTTTTACTCATTGTCTTATTCAGCATGATACCATTGAGAGGGAATCTGTGGCATGTGGAATAGGACAAAAATGTGATTCTTCAAACAATTGGTGTCAAACCAGGTGGTATAAAGGCACTATTTACCTGATATACAGAATATGAACGAATGATTGAAAATACAAATAGAATTAAGGAAAAGAGATAAAATTCAAAAAGTATTTTCTTTTTTTTGTTTTAAAAAAGACTCAAACTAATTTTCTTTGGAAGAAATAAGACTCCAGAGTTAGAACAATTTTTTTAAAAGCCAGAGAAGTTGTTCAGCTGAAATTATCGCTTGTCATAATTTTAAAAATTCTCAATTCTAACTTTTTTAGTATGGACCATATGGACTAAGACATTATTTTCACTGTTTGAGGTGAGAAATATAACTGGGTAAAAAGAAATAGCAGTTGCCCAGATTTCTATAAATATTTCAGTGTTCTCTTTTTTTTGTTTTTTTTTAAATTAATTAAAAACAATTGTAAAATTGAGACTTTTACAGTTGAAATTTTTCAAATTCAGTTGTAGTATTTATCATTTAAGCTTTGAGCCATAAAAAATTAATGTATTTCATCAACATTGGAATATTCTTTGAAGATACACAGTATTTGCATCTTGCAAACTGACCATTTTCTTCAACTAGTCCATGCTGATATTTATGTGCTGATGAGCCACTTCCCATCCTGTTTAATTTTACTGCACCATTCTTCTGTTCCTTTCTCCCTCGTGTTTCTCAAACATTTTCTAAATATGTTTATGCCAGTTGCTTTAACAACTATTTCCATAACACATTGCACTTTGTGTTCACTCCTTAGATAAAGAGGTTTCTCCTGAATTCTCTACTAATTTATTGATGACTATCTTAGAATTGTGCCCACAGTCTCCCTCTTCTCAGCAAAAGGAAATATTGTTCCCATATCAGCCGTGCTAAGCCATTCATAACCTTAATGCTTGAATCTTTCAAAAATTTTAAGGCTTGTATCAGTTCAACCATTGGTTTGTACCAGAGTCTACACTTCAAAAGTACTTAATTCGTTGTAAAGCATATTAGAATATCCAGTAGTCATGAAAGGCATGAAATAACTGCATGATTTTCTATTTTCTGGAGTGAAGAGCTCAGCCTGTATGACTTCTCAGTTCTGATGTAGTTCTCATAAATTATCCTTGCTCTTTCTCCAGTGTCTGTATGTCTTCTTTATTATATGGGAAATGGAACTGTTCAAATTGATGCAGTTTGGTCTAACTCAGGTTCTTTTTAACATAATCATTATGCTTTCAGTTCTATTCCTATAGAAAGGAACATTAGTGCTTCATTTGCCTTTTTAAAATGACCATAGTAATCTGCTGTTGCTATTTTTAATAACTGTGTATTTGTACCCGAAGATCCACTCCATTTAGGCACTTACTTTTCTATGGAATATCTTTTTTTTTCCTTTTGCTAAAATGTACCATCACACACGTATTTGTAATGAAGCTCATTTTCCATTTGCATGCTCATTTTGCAAATATGTTAATATCTTCTGTTTTTTCACAGACTTCCTTTATTAGCTAAACTTCTCCATTTGGTGTCCTCTGTAAATGTTGGAACTCTATTTCTGATTTCCAAATCCAAATTGTTCATTATAAATAGTGAACAATGGTCATCTGTGCACCTTCCCTGAAGAATACTACTTCCTGTCTTTTGCTGTCTGAGTAAATGCCTTTAACTCTAGTTTGTTTTCTGTTAGTTTGAGAGCTCGCTATGTTTTCTACTATTTGTCCTCTGACCTCACATGTTCTGACTATAGTCATGGATGCATTATGTAGTACCTTATCAAAAGCCTTTTGGAAATCCAAATATATGACACCTTATATGTTACCTTATTTATCTGATGTAACAGTTTTTTTTTCATATACAGTAAAGATACTGCCCTTATTTTTGGTCTGTAAATAATAATGGTTATGAATCATATTTATTTTTGTATTAAAAAATGTATTATACATGGAACATCCATCAAGTACTCCTAAATCAGGTTTGCATTCAGAAAGTAAACAGTAATGCTCCCACAATTTGCCCATAATATGTCTGAATCCTAGTTTTAAAATAGCTTCACCTTTTACACCAGGCTCATTAGCTTTTGACTGCTTTGTTATGATAAACTCTGAATCACTTTGTTTTATCCATTTGGGCTATTCTTGATGTGAATTAGATTAGAATTGCCCAAAGTATTGTCACGTAGGATCTGAAATGGCTAGCAAAGAAAGGGGAGCGTGTCTGCAATATTAACTGAGTCCAGATTTGAGTGAGGTTCCGTTAACAAGAAGAAAATGTGCTACTTATTTGGTTAAGTTGCTAATTGTTGATTAAGTGTGCTGGTTATATTTGATCTGGTTTGATTTAAAAATGGCGTGTAAAATGTTTGGAAAAGGATAAGTAGGTATTTGTTAGAGGCTGGGTGGAAATCTGTTTCAAACATTTTCCAAAAAATATAGTCGCAGAATTCCATCATCCTTTTTGTTCTATTACAATTTTGCATTTTTAAAAAAAAGAAGTACTAGGAAGGCAGTAATTGGAAGGAGCATATTACTGCAAATGCTGGAATCTGTGCTGAAAACAAATGCTAGAGATTGCAGCGGGTCAATCAGCATCCATGGAGAGAGAATAAGCTAACATTTTCAGTCTAGATGACTCTTACCAGTCAAAATTGGAATGTTGATTGAATGTTTAATAGGTTTGCTGGTATTAGAGGCCAGATTTCTCTCCGAGGAATGTAGTCATTTAGTCAAGAGTTAACTTGTCGGACTTGCTAGTACCAGGTGAGGTCAAGAATCCAATTCAGGCTTCAGTGTTCAATCTTTCAAACAAACCCAGATCAGCTGTGATATTACTAATAGTCATGCAAGTCTTGTCTTTTTCACTGGGAATGTAAAATAATGTTAGGTGTGTTCTGTCCAATTTAAATTGAAGATTTAAAAAAAATACGTATAATTAATACTGAATGAAACAGTCAAGTGACAACAGAAGGCAAATAAAGGCGAGCACAGAAATGCAATGCAAATGACTGTGTGCATCTGCAGAAAATAGGGCCTCAGGCAATCAAGGTGCAATCAAGTTCAATGTATTTGCAAGGAGAAAAATGTGCTTCAGGCAGACAGCCCTCTGAAAATGAACAGCTGTTTTGAAATGTGAAATACCATGCATAAACTAGACATATTTAGTAATTTCAGAAGTAATTAATACCTGCTTCTTAATTATTATAACTAGTAAATGCACAATTGTTTTTATTTTTAATGGTTGGGACCACTTTGGAAAATAAAATAAAATCAGACTTGCTTTGTTTTGTGGGGAAGTGAATTTCAGTGAGTTGGTGTGGTTATGGTGCTTGTTTAGAATAAGAAAAGCATGCCACTTCTGCTATAGACAGACCAAATGTGGTACTTCACAGATTTAATGCCTGACTTACTGCAGTATTGCTAATTATGATGATATTTAGTTAACTAGACACTGTAACAAAAGGAAAATATATTTGAGTTAAATATTCTATTTAATAAAGCTTTAAAAGGACACCTGGTGAAATTTTTTTCAGGACGTTTTGTCGCACAAAAGGTATTCAACTAAAGCTGTTCACATTCGCAGCTCTGAAGTTCAATGAATCTGCCTGTTTTTGCTAGTCAATTTGAATATACGGTTCAGAGCAGCTGAAAGCCAATCCTGATAATTGTGACTTGGTTTTAAAAGAGTGAGAATAAACTCACTGTTTTCAGGTCTGCCTTAGATTTTTAAGACCAACCTGTAACAGCGATGTCATTTTAAAAAATATTCCAGCATGCAGCACACTGCAGCTAATTCTGGAGTTTCTGTATATCTTTTCATCTAAAAATTGTTCTTGCAGACTGTAGAAACCTGGAATATTGTTCTCCAAAAGGATTTTAGATATGGGGATAATTGACCTTTCAAGACTGAGATCAGTAGACTTTTGTAAATTATACCCTCAAACGATATGGAACTAAGAAGGTTATGTGGTGTTAAGTACAGACTGATTATGAACTAATTGGATGCTGAAGCAGGTATGTTTGGCTGAATAGCCTGCATATTTCCTGTGTTTCAAGAACTGTTTTACATGATATTATAAGAAGTGTGTATTTTTATGTAGACTGTGGTATTGTGTTCAGTTACTGAAAGCTTGCTTTTTGTTCTGAGGTTATGTTGACTTCTTAGAAGTTACCAGAAGAGGTAAGTACGTTGCTCATAACCGGAGATGCGATATTAGCTTTTACTGGTGAAAAGAATAGTACTAAAAATAAATTCGAGTGATAAGGATGGGAAAAGTGCAGTTTAGTGTTGGAGATTCTAAGTCCCCTTTTTAAGTATGTGGAGAAAACTTGAGAGCTTGTGGGCTCCCAAATGCTTTCCAGTGGTCATGAGGAGTTGGTTTGCTGTAACTGGAGATAATACTCTTGCAACAGTGCAGAAGAGATTTGGAATTAGTTTGAATGATAATTACAGCTGTGAACTAATGTTTCACCATTTGGGCTGGAATGCATAGCTGCTGTAACATGCTACTTTCCTCAATATTTCATATTTTTTGGTTATTTGTTTTTGTTCATTCTGCAGCATCATTACAAGGGAGATTACTTTTCCCCTTTAGTTTTAACTCCTAGAAGTATTCTTACTAAGCTACAACACCACTTTAGGCCCATGGTAGATGACATCCAGAAACACACAAAGGCTGCAAGGAGCAGTGTTGGACTAGGCACAAGGCTGGCCTGAATGAATAACGTGCAAATTATCCTCTGGCCATCACCGTATAATGCCATCCCTGTTGTCCCGCGCCAATCATGCACTCTACCAACAATGCCCAACCCCCCCCCCCCCCGCGGCTCCTTGTGCTGTCCATGCCTTCACCCTAGACCCTGTACTAACTTAGTGCCATTCATGTCAACCCTTGCCTCACCATTCATCCCCCTTTGCTGTTACATCTACCATGTCAACTCACTGAGGATCTACCATGGACAGACCTCTGAACCAACGGTGAGATTAAAATACTTAAGTATATGCTGAAGAATTCACAATGAAGGAAAAAGTAACTCTAATTAATTTAAAATAAAACAGATAAAACAGTTCATTACATTCAACTACTTGTAATTTCTCTCAAAAACAAGCATTGGAGTTTATTGTCCTGTTTCAAACAATGTGTAAGCACTTGGAGCTATCAATAAGATTGTGAACTGAGAGATGCACAACTGTGATAGTAGAAGGTTGTGAAAGTAGTTTGTGCAGCACTAATAATGAGGACCAGTAATGGCTGTATAAAAAAGACAGTGTGAAATAGCAAGCTCTGATTTTCTATGAACACTTCGGAGATTTCCCCAAAATATTTTAAGACCAGGAGTTTTAAATGTCTTAGTGGCTCCTTTTGGTGGTTGCTTTTTGATGGGATAGTACAAATAAGTTTTTAAAACTTTTTATAAACTTTGATGTTTACCTTTAACAACTCCAAAGGGCACATTACTTCCGGCAAAAGTGCTCTGGGACTATATTGAAAAGGGTACCTTCTTTTCCATGCAACTCCACAAAGTGTGGACCTTATCCTACAAGGTGTAATTAACTTTTTTGTCATGTTCTACAACCCTAGCTGACCAAAATCAGAGAGGACTGATGACAACTGCTGCTATATATGGGCAGTTGCTTCCAGGAACTAGTGATGTGCAATTTGGAATCCACCCCCCCCTTCACCTACCTTGTGAAAATTGCAGGTGCTGTTTTTGGGAGAAGGAATTTGGACTTTTGGAACTATCTTTGCATTTTCTCATGGTTGAGATTCTGCACTAATTGAGAAAAGGTGCGCTGTGATGAATGACTCAGTTGTGGTGGAAGATTGAAGTAGCACTAATAAAAATGAAATCATTCACATCTTAATTATTAATTCGTAAACTATAATTATAGCAATGGTTTCACTTGTCTGTCCCAAACTGGTTTGAAAGAATTATGAAAATCGTGTATGTGTAGCTGTACTGTTTCTATCTGTTTTGCTGGGCACAAGTTAAAATGGTGACACTTTTAAAGCTGGCAGTGTTGTACGTACTCACTCATTGGTGCTTCCTTTCCATTTAAATCTGCATATATTCATGTAGTGAAAGAATTTTATTTGCTGCTTTTAATACTGATTCTATTGTCGATGTAATTTAAACCTAGTCATGTTTTGTCATTTCTTTTCAGTAGAAAATACAAATGTCAATATAGCAGTTTATAATATTGAAGTCAAAAGAAACCATGCTAGCAGAATAGTACACTACTGCTAAGTTAGATTCTGTTTCAACTGAAAGATCATAATCTGCCATAATTTGGCTAGGGAATATTAGGGCCAGTATGTTATTGTCAATGACATGCATGTTAACTTATCAATATTTTAAGACTCTGAAAACATCTAGAATGCGAAGATACCGTAGAAATAATTGCAGGTTATTTCGTACCCAGATAATACAGTGCAAGTGATTGCAATTCTTCTGTTAGCCTCAGGTAGTGCAATGCAAATGTCAAAAGGTTTCTTGTCCTTTCATCAGTTCTGCTTAAGGCTTGTTTCTTAAAATCAAAATGCAGAGGTTGAAAGGTCATGATGAAATATGTGACTGCTGCTGGAAAACGTATGTGCATTGAATCCCACACGTTATTGATTGCTGATAATACTAAATCTGAAGAAGTATATTTCTTGAACAAATGTCTCAAGGGTGAAGTATCCTGAGTACAAATTCAAATTCTGTACGACAGCAAGGGATGTATTTTGTTAGGAAACTTTGGCTGTGATGTTTGAGATTTTGAACCACCAATGCCCTGCTCATTGTGTGAATGTGCAGCATTGTGCTTGACAGTGAAGGCACCTGACTGTATAAACTGCCCCTTAGCTGCTTATAAACTAAGTATACTTAGAGTGGCTGTTCCTGCAATTTTTTTTCCCTGCATAGGAAAGGACTTCCCTCTATTCAGTGACAACAAGGTGCAGGGCTGGATGAACATAGCAGGCCAAGCAGCATCATAGGAGCAGAAAGGCTGACGTTTCGGGCCTAGACCCTTCATCAGAAAAGTGCTTGGCCTGCTGTGTTCATCCAGCCCTGCACCTTGTTGTCTCGGATTCTCCAGCATCTGCAGTTCCTACTATCTCCCTCTATTCAGTGCTCCCTTTTAGAGGTGTGTATGAAATTAATGGTTCACAATTTATTAGAATAATTCTGGTGCAAATTTTTGTCACTCTATATCCTTACGAATTTGTATTTAAAAACGTTTTTTAAACGTAGGAAGAGGAGAAGGTCTTATAACCTCTCAAGCTTGTTCCAGTGACATTCAGTGTGTTTTTGGCTGATTTGCATACTAACTGCACATTCCTGTCTTTGTTCCAAATATATTTTGTTGTAGTGTTAAATGCTGTCAATGGCATTTCTACCACTGTTTGCGTACATAGTGTTTTCCAATTTTTCCCTGAAAGCTAAGGCTGTGATTTTTTTTGTTTCAAAGAGTATAAAGTAACAAAAAGATTTAATGATACAGATCCAAAATAGTGGTAAAGGGACAAATAAAGAAACCTAGAAATGTACGACTAAGGAGCAAGTGTAAGCCACTTGGCCTTTCAGCCTACTCCTCCACTCAGGAAGATGATGGCTGACCTGATTTTAACCTCAACTCTACATTCCTGCTTACCCCTGATTATCTGTTATCCCCGTGGTAATCAGGAATCTATCTACCTCTGCCTTAAAAAATATTTAAAGATTCTGCATCCACTGCCTTTTGAGTAAGGGAATTCCAATGATTCGGAATCCTTTCAGAGAAAAAAATGATTCCTCATCTCTATCTTAGATGGGTGATCCCTTATTTTTATACTATGGCCGCTAGATTTAGATTCTCCCACAAGAGGAAACATCATTTTGACATGCAGCTGGTCAAGCCTCTTACAATCCTGTGTTTCAATGAAGTCACATTTGGCTCTTCTAAATTCCAGAGGATACAAGCCCAACGTGTTTAGCCTTTCCTCATAAGGCATTCTGCTCATTCCAGGTATTAGTCGAGTGAACTTCTTCCAATACATTAACATTCATCTGTAAGTATGGTGACCATTACTGAATACGGTATGCTAGATGCAACCTCACCAGTGCTCTATATAACTGAAGCATAGCCTTCCTACTTTTGAATTAATTCCCCTTGAAATAAAACATAACATTTTGTTAGCTTTCCTGATTAATGTCCTTGCATACTAACCTAACAAAAACGTGTCTTGTGGAACTGTGAATGGCAAATTTTGAATATTTGTCTTAAGGAAGTGAAGAAAAGGAAATGGAGAAAATGAAGAGTTAAATAGCTAAACTGACGAGACAAAATAAACAAAATTGGGGGGAGAAGTGGGGGTTGGTTGGGAACAAAGATTATGATTTAAAATTGTTGAAATTAGCGTGGAGTCCAGAAAATTGTAGTGCCCAGTTGAAAGATGAGGTGCTGTTAATCTATTGTCAACAGAGAGTTGGCCTCTGCTAAATAGAGATTAATGTGCCAGACAAAACAGCACCAATCTTACCAGAGATAGCAAGAACTGCCAATGCTGGAGTCAGATATAACACAGTGTGGAGCTGGAGAAACACAGCAGGTCAGGCAGCATCAGAGGAGCAGGAAAGTTGACGTTTAAGTTCTGGACCCTTTTTCAGAAATGGGGAGGGGGAAGGGAGCTGGGAAATAAATAGAGAGAGGAGGGGTGGGGCTGGGGATAGTGGGATAGTTAGGTGGGATGGTGATAGGTGAGTGCAGGTAGGGAGTGGTGGGGTTTGGTCAGTGGGGTGGGAGGGGCGGATAGGTGGAAGAGATGGACAGGTTGTGTCAGGTCAAGGAGGCAGGGATGAGAGGGAGGGTTGCATGTGGGGAAATTTTAAAACTGGTGAATTCCATGTTTAGGCCATTGGGCTGTCGGCTCCCGAGGTACAATCGGAGGTGTTGTCCCTCCAGTTTGCAGATGGTGTCACTGTGACACTAGAGGAGGCCCAGGATGGACATATCACCCAGGGAGTGGGAGGGAGAGTTAAAATGGTTGGCGACCGGAAGGTGTTATCATTTGTCACATACAGAGTATAGATGCTCTATGAATAGTCTGAGTCTATGCTTGGTCTCACCGATGTAGAGGAGGCCACATTGGAGCAGTGGATACAGTAGACAGATGTGCAGGTGAATTCCTGTCTGATATGAAAGGTTTGTTTTGTGCCCTGAATGGAGGTGAGGGGAGAGGAGTAGGGGCAGGTGTAGCACTGCCTGTGGTTGCAGGGAAAGCTACCGGGTGTGGTGGGATTAGTGGGGAGTGTGGAGCGGACGAGGGAGTCACGTAGGGAGCGGTCCTGATGAAAGGCAGAAAGGAGTGGGGAGGGAAATATCTCTTTCGTTGTGGGGTAGGATTGTAGGTGGTGGAAGTGGCAGAGAATGATACGTAGGATGTGGAGGTTGGTGGGGTGATATGTGAGGACAAGGGGGATTCTGTCTTTATTTTTGTTGGGATGTGAGGGCAGAAGTGCGGGTAATGCAACAGACATGGTTGAGGGCATTTTCACTCACCAGAGGGGTGATGTTACAGCCCTTGAATTTTGTACAGAAAACCATTTTTGGAGGCTTTCCCAGTGTTAGGGTTGGATTTAAAAGAATGGTTGCACTGCATATTTGTATATGAATCAGGGAAGAAGAGATGTTGGGATGATGAATGGAGTATTGTCAGTTCTCAGTAAAAAGATGTAGAGAGGGTAAAAGTTCTGATGAACGTGCCCAACCAGAGGGAGAACATTGGAGGCATGCAAGTGGGTCCCCTGAGTAGGGAGGTGAGGGGGGATTTCTGGCCAAATAAGTGGGCAGTGAGATGAATGAGATGGAAGAAGAGATCAGTGCCATGTCAAGCTCAAAATATTTTGAGATGTGGTGTAACAAGTAAAGCTAAGGACTTTCTCAGCACAGATTGACTTCCCTTTCTGACCAGGAATAGAGAATTGTGAAGATACAGCAAAGATTGAGCTTGGATGAAGGGATGGTGTCAGAGGGAAGTGATGGGAAGGATGATTTAAAATGCTACCCATGAATTGTTGAGATTGTGGTCCTTCATACTTGAAAGGAAGAAAATAAGTTTTGTTTTGTTAAAGCACTGGAGAGGTTGAATGATATCGAACTGTGAGTCAGGATAATTTTTAACTACAGTTAGTATTGCTGAAGAGATAGCTTGAGGGCACTTATCTGACAACACTTGATGTTGAGTGAATGTGGCTTTCAGGAAGGGATGAGGGCAGTCATTTAATGAATGCGAAATATCGAGGCATTATCAAAAACTCATGTATCAACACACCTCTGGATTCTTTCATCCCTTCGCTTAGATTTGATTGCATCTGATCCTATCGCTACTTCCAATTTTACTCCTTGCTGTAGCAAACGTCCTAGCACATCAATTAAAATGTCCTGAAGAGGTAAAGGGAATAATCGGAACAGGTGAAGCTATGCTGCCTGTTATGTCTACAGAATTGTAATAGAAATATATAGAAATCCTGCCGCAACTGTGCAAAATGCTGGTTAGACCACTTCTGGAGTACTGAGAAGCTGTAATACCACATCTTAGCAAGGGATATATGGAGCTTGGAGAGACTGTAATGTTTAATCACCAAAATGATACTTGAACTCCAAGAGTTAAATTATGAAGAGAGATTGTACAAACCCTGTGATTAAGAAGGTTAACAGTGATTTGATGGAAGCTTCCAGGTTATAAAGAGGAACAAAAAGAAAAGGGATTTGTACAGAAAAAATAGCAGGGGGCAATTTCTAAAACTTAGATCCTGAACTTTCAGGAGTGACATTAGGGAACTCTCTTTTCAGAGTGTTGGTAGTTTGACATTCTCCTTTTAATTTTTGAGGTGATATTGAAATTTTATTGCTAATCAAGAGTATTCTCAATTACAGGGCAAAATAATGTATTTAGAGTTAGATCATGGATCAGCCATGATCTCATTTGAATGTGAAATTGACTCAATGGACTAAATATCCTCCTCCTGTTCCTATGTTTCTGACATTTGGAATTTTATCAATGGGTAGGTCTTCCATTTTAAAAGCATTTAATTATCAAGTTAGTTTAATATTAGTTAATTTTGTCGCTACTGTATTAAGCCTTAATTACAGTTGAAGTGTTAATTTCACTCTGCTGTTAAATGCTGTTATCTTAAGATGTCTTTAACTCATTTATTTCTTCTTTCATGAATTTGTTCTGCATCCTTTTAGCTTAACAAACATGACTGTTGCACTTGCAATTAATGTTATCATTAAAGTGAAGTTAGCAGTTGGTGTAAGCAAAGCCAAGCAAAATCACATGCAGTCTAAATTCTGGATCACATTGACACACTTCAGTTTATTTAATATCGCAGATATAGAATAAATATTAACTTTTAATGATTCTGTACTATTCAGGTGAAGCAATATTTGTAGGATCCCAAGGTGAGTGCAGGATGCACAAAGGTCACAAAATCAAAAGAAGCAAAGAGAGCTGATTACATGCTTGATCAAATGGATGTTTAACAGGCTTTAGAAGTCAAAGCTGTGGCAAAGCTCAGTTGGTCATGAAGAAAGCCAATGTTTTGTGGAGAGGAAGGAACAATGATCTGGAGTTCGAATAGTGAAGGATGTGTGCTCGAATATACCGAGAGAACTGCCTCAGATAATTTGGTACCAGGCTATGCATGAGGTGGAAGAGGGACATTTTTAAAATAAGGAAAATGACCTTGAAGTTGATGATCTGGGAAACAGGAAGCTAGTGGAATGTGGCAAAGATAATGAATGATTAACTTTGTCTTGCATCACTAGTCTAGGGCACTGGAAATCAAGTCCTGCTATTCCTGGAGTCATCACAAAAGTTAAAGATTTTATCAAAGTATGCAAGTGTACTTGTCTTTTAGACCCAGGTTAACAATGCAGCCAGGTTTAACAAGGATTACTGTGTTTATTCCAAATAAAAATAAGAGTTTCTAGATACAGGTGAGCAATTATGAACTGTTGGTGTTTAAATCTGGTAGTTAAAATTCTAAGCTCCTTATAAAACTCCACCTACACATAGACAGAGACAAAAAAGTGTGTATTAAGGGTGGAGGAGGAAAACAACTGGGAAGAGTTTGCAGATCCCTGCCCTCAGCCTGGCCAGTTTTTGCAGTTCGTCAATATCCCTGTTCTCCAGGTGTTTTCTTCCTTGCAGGAGGCACAGAATGACTAGTTCACAAATTTAGAAGGTTCCTGACTTATTGATTAAAAGCTACAGCTTGCAGCAACTGGTGAGGGAAAGTAAACTGGCTTTAAGTATTTTTTCCTGCAGAGGGATGGAATTATCAGTGGGCCAGAAAACAGTAAGAAGGCTATTGTCATCGACAACTTGTCATCACTTCCAGACCATTCAACTTCTTGTTGCTGGTTGAAGCTGCTTTTGTACATACCTCCCAGCGCCACCTCTTCTGCAGTAATCTGTTCCTTATGGTTTGTACAAATAGCAGTGTAAACAACTCTGAAACAACAACAACAAAATGGAAAAAGGGGAATAATGTATATTTACAACATATAGGAACTTGTGGGAGAGCATTTGAGCCCATCAGTGTGTGAAAAATATTTTGGCATATGGTAGGCTGAGGTAGGTACCTTAACAGAGTCATTCTAATCTAGTAAGATGCAAATCAAATGTCACACGGCTATTTATAAATGCCAGTATTATCATGAATTTGCATAAGATACTATTGGGCAGTGGGGTAGAGTAATTAAGTTGTATTAACACAATAATAGCTTTCTTGCCTGTAACTGAATATTTGGAGCTCAAGCTGAGTTCTGGAGATTTGAACATGAGGCCTAGACTACTTAGATGCAAATAAAATATTTATGGCATTATTTTGAAGAAGAGCAGGGAAGTTCGTATTGTGTCCTAGACACCATTTATACCTAAACTAACACCAGTTATACAGTTTATTTGGCCCATGATCTCCTTGTTGTTTGTAGGACATTTTATTGACCAATATTTCCTCACATTTGAAAACCAGCTACACCTCCATAATACTTCAATAGTTTTGAAACATTTGATGGTATCTTCAGGACAATAAAAGGACTACAAATGCAAGTTTTTTTTCACAGGCTATGACATTACATTAAATTTACATAAAACAAGACATCTACGATGATGCAATATGGAGATTGTTATTGTGCAATGCAAAGAATTAAAAGAGATATTGAGTTGGAGATAACCATAGTGTTACAATATTCCAAAATTAAAAGCAATATGGATAGTATGAGTATGGGTATGCATAGATGAGTCTCATAGCCACAGCAACAATTATATCTGAACTGTAAAACCTAACTACATATCATAAGTAAATAAAGGACAGTTAAAATGTATTGTGCAGCACATTAATTCTGAGCTATGCTAACTGCAGATAGTATACTAGATTTCATACATTTGGACATGATTAGAACTGTGGGTGTATGTTAGAGATATTGTAACTAAATTGGGGTTTCCTCTCAGGATCTGAAAGGAGATTTGTTCATATTTCATATTTCTAACAGACTTCATTCTTACGCTTTCACACAATAATCACATCGTCAAAAATTAATAATTCAATTGGAAAAGAAAGTGGAAATTAGTTTCTCCTAATGGCAAAATTTTTAGCTAAGTTATCTTTATTACAATGTTTACATCTTTTGGTATTCTCCCATAGGATATGGGCATTGTTGGCTCGGTCAGCATTTATTACCTATCCCTGATTGCTTAAAGAGCAGTTAAAAGTCAAATACATTGTTATTGGTCTGGAGTCACATGTAAGCCAAACTGGGTAAGGATGATAAACTTTCTTTCCTAAGGATGTTGGTGAACCAGATGGGTTTTTACGATAGCAAATAATCAACAGTTACTTCTTGATCACCATTGGGTGAGGTTTTTTAAAAAATTGTAGACTTTTTTTTTGTGGAATTCAAATTCAAATTTCATTATTTGCCCTGCCGAGGTTCGAGCCCATATCCCTGTAATATTAGCCAGGTGCTCTAGATCACTAGTCCAGTGACGTAACCTTGATGACACCTCTTCTCCCCAGGTGCACCATGAGAAATTGCAAAGTATCTTGTGCTAAATCTTGTTTGTTATTTGTTTACAGGATGTGGTCTTTCTTGCCTTTTTGAACTGCTCAAGCCCTTGGGTGTACATATATCTGTAGTAATGTTAAATACAGAGTGCAGAATTTTGACCCAAAGGTTAGTGTCTTGATTTCTAGAGCAATCACTCTCATTCCACCTCTGGAGTTCAGCTCTTTTTGACTATGTTTGGGCCAAGTTTGTAATAAGGTCAGGAGCTGAGTGGCCCTGACAGAACCCAAGCTAAACACAAGAGAGCGGGTCTGTTCTGTTATACTGCTGATGATTTGAGAGTAAACTGATAGGGAGGTAACTGGTCAGGTTGATTTGTCCTGACTTTTGTGGACAATCCACACTTGGGCTAATTTTCCATTTAGCCAGTTAGACATCAGTGTTATAACAGGAGTAGAACGGTTTGATTAAAGACACAGTTAATTCTGGAACACCATACTATTGTTAGAATCTTGTCAGGGCTGGGGCCTTTGAAGTATCAAGTGCTTGCAGCCATTTCTTGGTATCGTGTGGAGTGAGTTGAATTGGCATCTGTGATGCTGGTAGAGGCTGAGATGGAACAACCACTCTGCAGTTCTGGCTGAATATAGCGCAATGCAATGGATGGTATTCTTAATGTGAAGGCAAGACTTGGTCTCCACAAGGATTGAGCAGTGGTCATCCCTTCCAATATTCTAATGCATCTGTGATAGTTTGATGAGGAGGAGGTCAAGTAGGTTTTCTTATTAGTTTTCTCACCATCTGCCACAGGCTCAGTCGAGTAGCTATGTTCTTTAGGACTTTGCTAGGTCGGGCACTAATACTAAGCTACTCTTGGTGATAGATATTGAAGTTCCTCACCAGAATACATTCTGTGCTCTTTCCACCCCCAGTACTTCTTTCCATTAGTGTTCAACATGGAGGAATACTGATTCTTCAGCCAAGGGGTGGTGATGGGTGATGGCGAACGTGTTTCATCTGATGACAGATACTTCATGGATTCAGTAGCCGAATGTTGAAGACTCCCAGGGTAATTGCATCCTGATTGTACAGCACTGTGCTATCATTTCCAGTGGGTCTGTCTAGCTAGGGGGGCAGCACGTACCCATGGATGTATGGTGTTGGTGGATTCTGGAACATTTTTTACTTCCCTTTTTGTACTATGCCTGCATTTGGTTCAATTGTGGCAGACTGTAAGCAAACTTAAACTTAAGCTACCACCTTATTTTCTTGATTTTTAGCTTACATTTCAGCACACCCAGTGCTGCTACTGGTCAATTGTTAAACAGCTCCTAGCGGCATGTGATGCTAGCACCCATTCTAGCTGACCTGCAGTGCTTAGTACCACTACTTAAAGTGGGATCAGGTTCCAGGAGGAAGGAACTGCTGCAGGCTGTAAGCTCGCACCCAATTGCAGAAGAGAAACTGAATGGATAGAATATTTCCCAAGTGACACAATAGAGGCCTTCGTGTTGAAACTAAATTAGAGGCCTTGAGAGCATAGCAACAGTGCTGTACGCGTGCCTTGTGTGGGTCACTGAAAGGTGAAATCATCCTCAAAGGACATTTCATACCTTTCATGCCACTGTCAGAGTATGCTGCTAAATCCTTCCCGTAGTATATTCACTTTTTATTCATTCAATGTGTTTGTGGGAGAAAAAATGTTATGAAAGATGTTTCTTGGTGTCTCTTACTGCAGGATCTTGGCTAAGAGGATGTTGTAATGGAGGAGAACGTTTGGAATGAAATCAAGCAGAGATAGCAAGAACTGCAGATGCTGGAGTCGGAGATAACAGTGTGGAGCTGGAGGAACATAGCAGGCTAGGCAGCATCAGAGGAGCAGGAAAGTTGACGTTTCGGGTTGGGACCCTTCAGAAATCTGAATGCTACCTGGCCTGCTGAGTTCCTCCAGCTCCACACTGTGTTATCTTGGAATGATTGGAAAGGAATGGTTTTGTGATCACATTAGTGTCAGAATAGGTGTGTTTAGCTACATGCTTATGACAGTGATTTTGTAGATAACATTTCAGACTACCACTAACTCCAGAGATAACTGTAGGGGTGCAAAAGGACTCCATTGGTCCGCTCTATGAAGTTTCTGGTTTAGTTTGTGATGGTAACTTAGCTCTCATTGCATGTTTTTTGTCCTCACATAGTTAAAGCAGCTATCAGCCAATTGTAGAACAAGAAACACTACATCTGGTGGTTTTTGGTGGCTTGAAGACAGCAGGACTAGCAGACTACCTGAGAGGGAAGGCATTTAGATAAAGGGAACTTGCAGTCCTAATGTTTCAGACACTCTTAAATGCCAACTAGACATTGATGAACTGATAGCCCTTGCAGTTGCCTTCCTACCTCTCTTTCCTCCTTTAAAATGCTCCTTAAAATATTATCACTGACCAATTTTTTCATTATCCACTTTAATATCTCAAGTGGCTTGGTGTCAAATTATTTCATAACATTCCTGTAAGATACTTTTTATTAAAATGTTTGTGGTAATTTAAACCTATTCTGGTAAATGGGAATTGTGAGATTTGCATTGGCTATTCTTTATACCTGCTCAATATTCCTCTCCTGACTTAACTAACAAATTTGATTTTTAAGACAGATGCGTATTGCTGAAAAAAAACATGCTACTGAGTCTTTCCATCTTGCACTCTTGAGAATAGAATCACATGAATACAAAATATCAAAGGGAATAACAATATTCATTCTACATGAAAAGAATGTGTTGATTGATTGGCAAGCGGACTTTGTCTTGTAGTTGTCATTGTGAATGCACCAGGGAACACATAACTGGTAAGTTTTTGTTTGAATCCAAACCAGGCATGTTGATTGATCAAGACATTGCCATGGGGCTCCCACTTGTCAACCTGTCAGCATCCCTTCTCATACAATACAATGTGCTGTTCTTTAGGAGATTTGGTATTCTTGCCATTCTGTACTGATGAGTGCAAGATGAAAGCCAGCATCTGGGTGCAGCAAGCAAATAGGACGGCAAACACTATGTTGGCTTCCTTGCAAGGGGATTTTGTTAATTTGGGGGTTCCTGATTACTCTTACCTAGACAGTGAATAATTTGTGATCAATTTTCTGCTGGTTGATTGAGTTTAAGAAGCAGCAATTTAGACATGATACGTTAGTTAAAGAGACAAAGTATGAGACAAGAGACCATGACAGATGGCAATCCCTCACTGATCCCAAAGCTGTTCTGCAGAATGGAGGAGAAGCGTTGGCAATTGTAAAGTTCACTGGGCCTGTACTCATTGGACTTGCAGGCTGGACAGACTGAATGCCCAGCTGGAGGGGTCTAGAGCAACGGGTCACAGTCTCAGAATACATGGTAGGACTGAAATGATGCATTTCTTTTCTTAGATGGTGGTGATCCTTTAGAACTCTGTACCAGCTAAGGCAGTGGAGCTCAATACATTGAATATATATAAGAAAGAAATACATTTCTAGACACTGAAGGTATTAAGGGGCATGGAGAGAATGTAGAGAGTATGCTACTGAGATAGAGGATTAGCCATGATCACACTGCATGGCAGAGCAGGCTTGATAAATCAAATGGCCTATGCTCACTCCCATTTTCAATTCTTTTTCTATGAAAAGCTTCAACAGCATGTCACGTAAACAATTGTCAGGTTCTGTACTGTCTAGTGATTATGAAATATATATCCTCAGTTCAGGGTGTAGGGATATTCAATGTTGTTAGGAACAACATTCCAGTCTTTTGAAGCAGCAACAGTGAATGAGTGATGATATAAATCCAAATCAGGATGTTATGTGTCTTGGAGGGAACTTGCAGATAGTTATGTTCCTGCGCACCTGCTGCCCTTGACTTTCTAGGTGATAGAAGTCACAGGTGTGGAAGGTGTCGTTGGAGCACTTTTGATGAGTTACTGCAGTGCATCATGTAGATTGTTGGCATTTTCCAAGTGTAACATAAGTAAATTTGATTAAACTCTTTACATGGAACATTAAATTATAAATACAAATATATTAGTACTTATCTTGATACATTTCATTTCCACTGTGAAATTTCCAATATGGCAACTTATTTTATTACATAATAAAATTATATCCCAGGGCATACTAAGTGTTATAAAGCAGAATATAATATTGAGGTATCTAAAATAAATTAAATCTTTTAATGTATGTCCTAAAGGTCAAAGAGATTGAGAAGCTTATGCAGGCAATTCCAAAGTTTAAGCAGTTACTTGGCAACTGAAGACATGACCACTAATGCCAGAGCACTTAAAGTTAGGGATACTTGATTGGCTAGAATTGCAGAAACATGGATACATCTGACAGTTGTGAGACTGGACGAGATTAGAGGAGGGTGCGACAATGGAGAGATTTGAGGAAGAAGTATGAGAAAAGTAAAATCGATGCAAGTCATGGATGATCTTAAGTTTACGAATGGTAAAATGTGGGAAATGAACCAGGAATACCTTGGACCTGTGAAGCTTAGAGATGGTAAAGGCACGGGCTTGCATTCTGAGGCAAAGGAGAAGTTGATTGATGCTAGAGAGTGGGAAACATGCGTCTTGGCAATGGCATAGGTAAATGATCAGAAGGTGAACTCTAGGTCAGATATGGTTCGAGACAAAGGTTCAGTCTTCTAATTGGGCAGTGTTTTCTGTTCAGCAATTACTGAATGTCAGGTAAGCAGACTTTTGGGTGGTAAGTGATGGCCGAGTGATAATTAGCGCTAGACTTTTGATCCAGAGGCCAAGGTAATTTTTTGGACACCTGGGTTTGAATCCTGCCGTGGCAGATGGTAGAATTTGAATTCAATAATAATCTGGAATTAAGGGTGTAATATGACCATGAAACCATAGTCGGTTGTCTGGAAAAGTAAATCTGGTTGACCAATGTCCTTTAGAGAAGGAACTCTGACATCCTTCTTACCTTGTCTGGCCTACATGTGACTCCAGACCCACAGCAAAGTGCTTGACTCTTACCTGCCCTCTGGGAAATTTGAGCTGGGCAATAAATGCTGGGGTGCCAGTGACACACATGTCCCATGAAAGAATGAAAATAAAATGGAATTGGTATGGAGGAATTGAGAGAGGTGGTGGTGAGAACAGGGTGTGGTTGGCATACAAAAAATACAGATACTGTGTTTTCAGATGATGTTCTCAATAGGCAGATAAGTAATGTCCTTTAGGAAAGGTAATCTGACACCCTTACCTGGTCTGGTCTATATGTAACTTTAGACCCACAGCAATGTGGTTGATTCTTAACAGCTCTGTGGGAAATAAATGCTGGTCCAGCCAGTGATACCTACATACCCACAGTGAATGAATAAAAGAAAGAGAGCCCAGGATAGATTCTTCAGGGATAATAGAGGTCGTGGTGCAGGGCCATGAGAAGTCATTGTAAGATGTCCTCTGGCTATGATGAAATGGATGAGAATCAAACCAGGGGAGTGTAAGGAGCTTTGGAGAAGGATAGTGTGGTCAGGCATCCCAAAGGCTGCGCACACATTCGAAAGTACGGGGATACTTCACCTTAACCACAGTTACGTAGGATATTTTTGTGACTTTGGTAAAAAGCCATTTGAGCATGGTGGGTGTGGGTCAGGTTAGAGGAATTCAACCATGGAGTTCTGGGGAAGATGGGTACGGATTTCAGAATTGCCAACATGTTCAAGGACTTTGGTGAGGATAGAGGTGGAGTTGTAACTTGGAAGGATGTTTGGCTCAAAGGGTTGGTTTCTTTGTAGAAGGGCTGATGATGACACATTTAAAGGACAGTTCCTGAAGAAAGAGAACTATTGAATAACATGAAGACCAGGAAGGAGTTTTGTGTTGTCAACAGTGCAGGGGGAATGGTGTTAAGGGAGCAGGAGTTAGAGCGTGTAGACAAGCTCGCATTGGGAATGCATTGTGGTGAGATAGGGAAGTAACTTGATACTTTGAGTACAAAGCTATGAGCGGGAGTCAGCTTTATAGAAAGCTTGTCCTAAAGGGCTTGCAGAAGGATTGAAGCTAATATCTTAGTGACAAAGAAGCCCCTGAGCTCCACATACTTATTGTTTGAAGCGAAGATGAAAGATGCAGGGGAAAGGATGAAAATGAAGAAGTGAAGAAGTCCTGAAGAAGAGTCACTGGACTAAATGTTAACTCTGTGTTCTCTCTCCAGGTGCTGCCAAAGCTGCTGAGTTTCTTCAGCAGTTTCTGTTTTTGTTTTATTACAGTGGAAAGGAGTTTAAGCTGATGTACACGAGGAAAGGAAAGAAACTGGGATTTATCTTTGCTTCCTAGGATGTTCCTGACATAATGAGCAGCTTTAGCAGATGAGAGCTCTGTATGATCCATCCATATTGGGCAGTAAATGGCTAAGCTGGTTGTCTCCCATATCCTTTCAAGTTTGTATCCCTTAATTTTAAAGGAGTTGAGATGAGAACTGCATTGGGATAGTTGACAATGATCATTAAATAGAAATTTTTTAGTAGAAACTATGCCATCAAAGGTAGAGATGAAGGTATAGTTTTGGATCTACAGTTGTGGAAATGTCTAAGTGAGTGCAAGGCCAAAGGCTAGACTGAAATTTTAAAAGTGTAGTTGTAAGTGAATTAGGGATTTTTTTTTTCCACAGGTGGACACCGAATGAGATGGTATTGGGGCATGGAAGGGAAGTGATGCAGGGAGGCAATCGGAGGTGGACTTATTGTGATTGATATGGTGGGAGTAGAAATGTCAGATGAGATGCTAAGAGGATAGTAGCATGGAATACGTGGAGGGAGAGATTAAGGGAGGAAAGGTCGGTGTAGTGCAGAGAGAGGGGTGTATGGAACAAAAATTTTGAATATTTCACACCTCTCGTTGTGAAATGTTCGAAGGAGGAAAATGGGACAGAGGAGTGCATGATCAGGTCAAGGAATCATATGGTGATGAGAGCTGCACTACCACCACTGCTTTGTGGAATGTATAGCTAGCAGGAAGGTGTCGTCCCTCCTTGATTATTTTCCATCAAGGCTTTCATGTTGATCCATTCGTTCACAAACAAAGTAATGATAATAAAGATATTATGCAAAGAAATTCACATTGTGAAGAAAGATACGGAGTGCTTGTTAGCTGTCAAGTCTGTGGGTCAACAGCCAAAATGGATGGGAAGGAGATGGGCAATATTTACCCCCAATAGATGTGCTGGATGGGATGCTTAACAAGACAAGACAACGGAGCAATTGGAGTTGTCTCTGAATTAAAGCTCCTGAGTCCTGCCAAGCAAAGTTTTTCTAGGTTTATCTAGAACCTAAATAATTGAATAAATTGATTAATAGATGATGTAGTGAGTATCTTAATGTAAACTAAATCAAAATATGAAGTGTTTTGCAAAAATAATAATTATTAACATTGTGAAGTACATTATTGATATTGTTGAGGAGGGGTCAAATTAATTATTTTTCTGAAAGGCTACTTTTGGTTTTGTGGTGTTCTTTTTCATTCTCACTAACTAACTTATTAGTTGATGCAGTTATGTAATAATACCTTCTGCATTTGTATTGATATCAGGGTTATTCAGACTTGCATCAAAGTAGAATTGGAAGAATTCATCCATGTCCTCAATAATTCTGAACATTGCATTAAATTTTAAGCTCTAACATACGAAGCATTACTTTGAGATAGCACAGTATTTGAATTGGCAACATACATCAGAAATAAGTTAGCAACAGTTTTTTTTTAAGTAGTTTGCACATGTCTGGTCACAGAAACCATGCCCCCCACCCCGCCCCCTCCCACCATCACCGCCACCACCACCCAAACATAATTTCCACAGATTATTGATGAGCTTCTAACTGACATGCACAAAGCTGGAAGGATTTAACCAAGCAGTTACTATTTTTCCTACTGAATCTCAAACCTCAGCCTTGGATACAATTCAACGTTGGATACAATTCAACCTTTGACAAAGTGTAAATTTATGACAGCATCAACACCTTTCCCCCCATATAGTAAGTTCTGAACCTATGCAGCCAAAGCTAGAAATTTCACATTCATTTGCAAAGAATTCATTACCTCGTTGATTTTAAGTTTTTTGCTGCAATGTTAGCTGAGTATACCTTTTTGTGGACAGGTCTACAAGTCTTCCGCTCATTTGCAATCTCTATCTTGCCCCACCCCGCACCCTCTACACCCCTTGTCCCCCGAAGCCAATTTCTCATCCTCTTGAAGCTGTCTTCTCCCCTCACCACCCCCCCTTGAAATTACTCCTCCTCATCACACTCACCCCACCCAACCCTATTTGCAGCCTCCTTCTTTACATGGTGCCTTCCCACCCTAGAATTTGGCAGATTAACCTCTTGGCAGATGAAGCTGCAGTCCTGTCAGATGGCCCAACCCAGTCCCCTCACCAGGTCCAAGCAGATAGTTCATGCCCCATTTTCCAATGATCCATCCCCAGAAAATTGGCAAATTGGTCTCCCCTCCTGCACCTCACTAGCCCCAGCAAAAGACTCCTACCTGGCGACTTGCTCACCAATACAACTTCGAGCTACTTTTATTTGCTGGCTGATTCTTTTTCTGTACAAATGAGAAAGAAGCCCAGCCATGACTTGCGGGCAGCTCTTCAACAATTCTGCCTATTCTACGTTTTTCCCTGGTCAACCCTGTGATTGAATATTTGTGGGGTTTTTTTGGGGGATGGGTGGATTTGTTTGTAGCCACCATATTGAAAACAGTTGTTACTTAATGATAGGTAGCAAATTGGATTTTCTAATTGTGATTCACAATGTGTACTTTGTTTCAGTTACTTCTGATATAAAGATCATGGTAACGGATGTTGAGTGAATAAAGATAGCTATTAAGACACACTGAAATCTGATTGAATTGCTTGTTGACACCATTTCACTGTAACTTGTCCAATTGCTGATGCCTAATTCACAGTGGAAGTATACTCGATCACATTTACCCTTTCAAAAGGTAAGGTGTTATGCTTCCTGCTGATACTATAACTTCTAAAAGGAGAGAAACTTCCTAGTAATGACTGAAATAACTGAAGAACAAGATTTTGTATTTTAAGACTTTTACTGTCACAAATTCAAATCAACACAGACTTAGTGTTACTTAACAAGCAACTAATATATCAGACGAAACAAAAGGTGCTTTCGCAATAACTAATACAAACAAAATGCATCTTACAACTCCTTTAACTGTGCACTGCACATGTGGTGGATGTGTAGCTTTACAAATACATGTCTAAAGTTACTCAAAGCTGTTCAGTAGGGTCCCTTCTCTGAGCTGCACTAGGCTCTGTCTCTCTCTCTCCCCCGCGGGAGGGGGGGGGGGGGGGGGGGGGGGAGGGAGAAGGAGCGCGCGCGCGAGAGGGGGAGAGGGGGAGGGAGAGCGCGCACTCTCTCTCTCTCTCTCTCTCTCTCTCTCTCTAACTGTCCAAGGTGAGAAAACTGTCATCTGATATTTCAATACGTCTCTATATGAGTTGCTTCCCTCATCACAACCATATTACATCGGCGTGTTTTCAGGCCAAGTTGTTTAGTATGACGTTACTGTCAGAATGTTATGTTTCATTTGAAATTAAAGGAGACATTTGAAAACATATCTTGGAAATTCCACTGTCCATAACACAGGGAAGGAAAGTAATGCCTTGATCAAACAAGCCTCTGTGGAGAACCTCTTGACTTGCACTGATCTAAGTTCAGTCACATCGTAATGGGAATCATAAGTGTCAGCTCTAACCATGCTACTGTACTGAAGCTGAAGGAGTTCTTCCGTTACTTAATATCTTTTCCAATATTGGAGGGATTAAGACTTTACGAGAAGCCTTAACTTCTTTCTGAAATCCATAACTCTATATTATTGGGGTTGAAACATGGTGGTAGTGAGGAAAAGTTCAGTCACCTCGTATTAATGGTAGATTTTCTGTCTTCCCTAGTTGTAGTTTATAATGAATATATTGACAACATTGTTACACAAATGCACAAAGGAAATCTTATATAACCTGCATATGCAGCCCTCCTCCACCAAAGGAGGGATAAAAATTTTAAGATATCAGGAAAGGAAAACCTATGACAATCTATTTTTGCAATATTAATAGCCAGAAAACATCAATTTCATTTAAAATTGCCATAAAAATACTTCTGGCTGCAGCAAATATCAAAGGTGATATATATTTTTAAACCTATGTTCTGCCCTTGGCGAATTGACAATTGCTGTACCGTGCATATTTTACTAGGTAGGAGGTCACAGTATACAGGCATATGGCAGCAGCTGACATTATAAAACATCATGATTTTAAAGTAAAATCAGTAAGCGTAGATTCCAGTGGATAGAAATATCACACTTCATTGCTTTGGTTGTTTCCTGCTATATAATTTAATATAACTTGCAAGAATAATGAGTTTTTTTTTGTGCATCTGTCCAGTTCAAAATGACCAAAATTGACCTAGGTTGTTCTCAAAAAAGATTGACTTTTATAGTAGGGATATGGTTCAGTGCTCCATAACAGTACACAAATTTAAACGCTTGCACAGACCAATTGTCAAATGTCCTGATTTGTGTGCATTGGACTGTTATATAACTGCAGTGTTTAATGCAGTACATGTATGTATAGATTCTCCTATCTTCCTTTATGCCTTTTATTTGAATGCAAATGTTTGCACAAAGATAAACCATTATAATCACCATAGCGATAGTTTATGAGGAAGGGTCCAGACCCAAAGCATCAGCTTTCCTGCTCCTCTGATGCTGCTTGGCCTGCTGTGTTCATCCAGCTCTACACCTTGTTATATCATAATCACCGTAGGGCCGAGATATAAAATGGAGTTGTGCATTGTTGTGTGATGCAACTTCTTTCTTTAATAACTGAATTGTATTTGAAATGAAAAGTCTGCACATAAGCATGTCTTTTTCTTTGTACAGATTGAAGTGAAGGGTGGCGTCTTTGGCAGTGCTACACATAATTTAGTTTCTTTTTAAGATAGAGAATTTTACAGTGGCAAAGCAGCATGCAAGTGAAGACCTTAAATAGTACGTTGCTCATAAATGCTGTTCATTCAAAGTGAATTAAACCCTAAGGTTAATATTTCTGTTTTATTTTGCGTCATACACTGTAACCATTGAAAATACCACCTCATACTTTTGACTAGCATACTTTACCTTTTACTTTTTACTTTTATTGTCACTGTATTTTTGTTATATAACCTATGGGGATGTGGTCCAATGTCATTGTTCTTTTATTTCTTAAACTACACAAGCCTTGTAATGATGAGTTTCTATTAGGCATCGAGCGCAAATTTTTTGGAGTAATTTACGGGTGCCCAACATCCAATCTCCCATTGCTTCATGTTGGCTCTCAGAACTAAGACGACTCTAACACATTTATACCTCTATTTTATATTTCCTACTGGTGTATTTTTGTATACTATCAATTTTCTGATGGAGTTGGACTTTAACAATAATGTTGAGTTATGGCAAGGAATATTTTTGTAAGAGATCAGATATTATGTGGCATAGACAAAATTCACTTTCTTCCATTTCTTGAAAAAAAACCTCAATCATAATTTTTACTGTGCATGTTTGCTGAGTGTTGTATCTAGTAATTCTCCCTATAAATATATTCATGCACTGCAATAGGAAGTGGCACAGTGAAGGAGAGATCTTATTAATGATTTTTAATGTAGCAATTATAATGGAAAGAAGGTTACTGCTTGCTGCATTAATTATTACTTTTAAATATTTTTTCAATGAAGGTGTTTTCCAATTGAAGTGAGTTGTGTTGTATTTGGACTTGCTCATAATAGAAAAATGTCTTGACAGTTTTGTAAACTTATAAAAAAGTTAGCGTTGGTTAGGCATTCAAAGTGAGGTACTGGGAACTGAATGTATTTTCTATTTGTGGTTTCCTGTATGAATGACCGTCTTTGTGGGTAGTTCAAACTTCTGGCAGTCTCTTATCTTGATGACCATTACATTGGGCCGGGGGTTGGAAATCATGTATTTTAAAAGTGATCTTATGCTTTTTAAATCGACTGCTTTAAATTAATGCTTATGTACATGATAAAGGAAATGTTTTAAATACAAATGTTTAAAAAGTTTGCCAGTGGTTCTGGGTTTTTAAGACTACAGAGGCTTAAAAAAACTGAACAAACTGAAATGTCAATTGAATTTAATAAGAATGGAGAAGCCTTTTGTTGTTAATTGCAGGAAATAAGTATTACCGTTTCCTAAGATTAAACTTTGGATGTCCTGAATTGAAAACAAAAAATACTGGAATTACTCAGCAGGTCAGGCAGAATTTGTGGAGATAACCTTTCAATTTGATCACCTTGCATCAGAACATTTTGATTTCCAGCATTCACAGTGTTTTGCTTTTGTATTAATTTTCTGGAAGTTGAGAGTTCTGTTCCAGTCAAACATTATTCAGCTGATTTTCCAGACATCTTCCTTTTGGGCACTAGTCCAGAATGCAAAAATCAAAGATTTTGCTGCATGTTATATTTAGGGGATGAAATTGATCAACACGTCTAGTGTAGACAAGGGTCATAGTGAATCATTTTACACTGTCCAATTTTCTTTCCTATTGATTTCAGTGATTTTCAAAGAAAACGAATGCACTGGAAAAGAGGCTGCTGATTCGTATGTTGCCTGGTTTATGAAACTGGCATTGATCAAGTTCATCCCTCTTAGACATAAAAATAAATTGCATATGACAAGATGCTCTTAACATGCTAAATAAATGAATAGAAACAATCAGTTTCCCAAGTCAAAGAGAATATCTATAAATTGGTATGATTTTCACTTCTTGTTTGAAAAAATAACAACTGTCTATGATTTACCGTTGGTACATTTTATATTTGTATATCCTTCCACTGTCCCATACATCAACATCTGCAACATTCCACTCGAAAATATGTGTCTGCATAGATTTCCATTTAACCCTGTGAATAATAGGATTCTGTAAGAGATGGTTAAAACTTGACTAAAATAGTTCTATCTAGTGAATTACTTCATGTATAAATATAGAGTCATAGACATATATAGCACGAAAACAGACCCTTTGATCCAACTCGTCCATGCTGACCAGATGTGCTACATAAATCTAGACCCATTGGCTAGCATTTGGCCCATATCCCTGTAAACCCTTCCTGTTGACATACTCATTCAGATGCCTTTTAAATGTTGTAATCATACCAGCCTCCATCACTTCCTTTGACAACTCATTCCATACATGCAGTACCCCTCTGCATGAAAGAGTTGCCCCTTAGGTCCCTTTTATATCTTTCCCTTCTCACCTTAAACATATGCCCTCTAGTTTTGGATTCTCCCACCCCGGGAAAAAGACCTTGCCTATTTACCCTCTCCTTGATCCTCATGATTTTATAAACCTCAGCCTCTGACACTCGAGGGGAAATAGCCCAGGCTGTTGTCCTCTCCCTATAGCTCAAGCCCTCCAACCCTGGCAACATCCTTGTAAATCTTTTCTGATCCCTTTCAAGTTGCACAATATCCTTCCTATAGGAGAGAAACCAGAATTGTATGCAATACTCTAATAGCGGCCTAACCAATGTCCTGTACAGCTGCAACATGACCTCCCAATTCCTATACTCAATGCACTGACCAATAAAGGCAAGCATGCCAAATGCCTTATTCACTATCCTACCTGCCTGTGACTTTACTTACAAAGAACTATGAGCCAGCACTCCAGGGTCTCTTTGTTCAGCAACACTCCCCCGGACCTTACCATTAAGTGTATAAGTCCAGCCCTGATTTGCCTTTCCAAAATGCAGCCCCTCACACTTATCTAAATTAAAATTCATCTAGTATTACCGTTTCCTAAGATTAAACTTTGGATGTCCTGAATTAAAAACAAAACATACTGGAATTACTCAGCAGGTCCATGGGCCCACGTCATCAAGATCCCGTTGTTCAGAGGTAACATTCTTCAGTGGCCACCGCACCTCCAATTTTAGTGCCATCTGCAAACTTACTGACCATACCTAAATATGTTACAAATAGAACCATAGAGATGTACAGACTGTTCAGTGCAACTCGTCCATGCCAACCAGATATCCTCAATTAATCTAGTCCCATTTGCCAGCATTTGGCCCATATCCCTCTCAGCTCTTCCTATTCATATAGTCATCCAGATACCTTTTAAATAACGTAATTGTACCAGCCTCCACCACTTCCTCTGGCGGTTCAAAGGAATTGCCTGGTGCATCTGTTGTAAGCAGTGCACAAACTATCTGGTGCTTGCTCATCTAAGTGAAATTATAGTTAATTCCACTGTTTGCAGGGTATTGCCCCTTGGAAACCTCACTAGTGTTGATTTTTGCAAACAGAAAACATGGTTCAGTGTGTGTGGCCATTTTCCCTCTGTGACCATAAATTGAGTGTCATTAGATTATTTTAATATAATATGGAAGAAATTTCAGGCAAGCCTGTGAAAGGTTTGTGGTATGGTGGCTAGCATTCTGCCCTGAAGTCTGAGTAAGCAGGCAAGCCCAGTCCTGCTCTTGAAGCAGATTCATTTTGCTATGTGATAATCTAGTCTCATCAGATTTCTATATAAGCATTTTAAATAATGTTTAATTATGAATGGGTGCATAACAGTTTTATTTGGAACATCTTGCTGAATTAATTTTATTTTGTCCTTTAGATTTACATTCTTCAGTTTCACCTGTTCAGTTTGTCCTTGATACTTGGCTAACAATAGTGGATTTAGCAACAGTCAGAAATAATAAGAATCATTCCTGCTGAGCAGCATTGCCAGCACATATGGCATTTGTTGGTTCAGCTGGTATAAAGTATATTTGTTACTAGAAACCTCCAATCTGTATTGAAATACATTCTACCCTGAACAATTTGTCTAATAAACTGATTACAATTTCCTGATGTGCGAAGGTGTGTATTACTTTTGATTTTGATCCAAAACTACATATCCCAGCATTTTTTTTTTCATTGGGAGTGGAAAAAAAAAAGTGGAATAATCAGGAGTATTAAATTCAATACTTGATGCACAGTATGCCATTTTGACATTTGGCATGTATTCTGAAGTTGTTAGATTTTTATGTAAGGGAATGGAGACAGGAAGAGTGACACATTCAAGTGCATCACTGATTGAGTAATGCTGCTGTAACCGCAATGTACACTGTAATTGCAAGCAGATGGATTTTGAAAGGAGCAATCCAACCGGCTGAGATATTGTATAAACTGGAATTGTATGTCTTTGGAATAATTCTAATTACCACAGCTCAGATTTCTCATCAAAATAATATTTTATCTTGCAGTGGTCAAAACAGTGTATTTTATAGTGAAAGTCAGCCTTAATGACTTGCAAATATTAGGTCTTGAATCATTTCTGAAATTGAAACAGATGCTTTGTACATTAGCGCATTTGAACTAAGAAAAAGAGCATCAAGACATTCAGCTAAGTATCACAGCAATGGTTCCTAATGATTTCAGAACTGAAAAGAAATTTCATGGAGTGCAACAATTGGGTTTCGTCTATATATGAATTCTTTGAAAACAGAAATAGTCTGCAGTACCAAATTAATTTTGAAACATACAGTCATTTACAAAACCAGAATAGAAGAAAATGCTAAATTAAAAACTGAAAGAAGAAAATGCTATTAGAACAGAACTTAGCCATATTTTGATTTCAAAGTGACATTCAGTTTGCAAAGATTGTGGAGACTTTCATGCATCTCTCATAACTCATCTGTGCTTGTATTACACTATCCTTCTGAACAGATGGTCTTCCATACTGGTACATAAAGTCATGCAGTTCAGAAGAGACCCTTTGGCCCTTTGAGTCAATATCATCAAAAATACACTGCTGCCTAAACTAGTCCCACTTTCCTGCACTAGGCTCATAGTCTTGTATGTTACGAGACTTCAAGTGTTCCTCCAAGTACTTTATGAATTGTAATAATAATTGTTTTCCTTCAGTTTAATTTTAATTCAGTAGTTACACGTAGGCTGATCTTTCGCAGACCTCCATCAAGATCAGATTAAGGTCCTGGTATTACTCGTGCCGCTGTCCCCAGAGATGGTCTCTTAATTGGCAGCCACCACTTGTTATGCCATTTGAGGGGAAATAACAGAGAGCCTGCCCCATCAGAGGGTCACCAGGCTGGGGACCTTTGACAGTGCCTCAATACGGAGCTCCTCTCAGAGCAAAGGATGCAAACTTAGCTCCTTTGGATAGCGTGAACCCCATCATTGCCATTCCACCCTACCTTGATTGTTTGAGATAAATGTGGCCATACCAATGGGGCGTAAAGTCTTTGGCAGTAATGGTCCCCTAGCCTGTCACATGAGCAGGGAGGATACCACCATTGAGATTGCAGATTCTGCATGTGCTGGGGCTGCTCTGTGAATAGCAAAATATCCATGTGTCTGTGAGATTGCTTCTAATTGGAACCTTAACAATAATTGTCCCACCACCTCTATGGACATCTCGAATTCCAGCTTGACCCTGATGGGAGTAAATTGCTACGGAGCTTCCCTATTTTCCCAGTCAAACCCCACCTCTAACACCACTGCCATGGGCTAGAAAAACTCAACTTGTTTCATTGTTGAAATTCTTGTCATGAGTTTGAAAAGTTCCTTACCATTTGGGGAATGCACTTTCCTCCAATAATTATAGCAGTAAATAATTTGAGAACTTTGTACCTTTTTTAATGCCCTGGATATTTAGGTGGCTCGTTTGTGTAAAGACTTTGCATTTGCCATAGTGTTTTTGTTAGCTATATGTTTTCCAACACATATACAACACATATACAACAAATGGTTTTCTTCCATGCTTACTACCTAGATAGCATGACAAACTGTAGGTTTTGAATGCCTTATTAATGTCTTTATGCTTTGCAGACAAAAAAAAATGGAGGTTATTCTGTGGGAGATGATGGCGTAGTGGCTATGTCACTGGACTAGTAATCCAGAGATCCAGGTTAATATTCAGGAACATGGGTTGAATCCCAGTATGTTAATTGGTAAAATTTGAATAAAATCTGTAACTCAAAGCTGATCTAATAGCAACCATGTAACCATTGTCAGTGGTCATTAAAACCATCTGGTTCGCTAATCTGCTTTAAGAATGGAAACCTGCTGTCCTTGCCTAATATGGGCTAAACGTGACTTCAGACCCACAGCAATAACTCCTTAATTGTCCTTTGAAATGGCCTAGAGAACAACTAGAGATGGGTAACAAATGTTCACTTTGCCAATGATGCCCCCTTTCCATGCAAGAATTTTAAAAATTGGGGCAAAACAGTGTGGGCAGCATCAGAGGAACAGGAAAATTGACGTTTTGGGTTGGGACCCTTCTTCAGAAATGCGTTAACTTTCCTGCTCCTGTAATGCTTGGCCTGCTGTGTTCTTCCAGCTCCACACTGTACTGTCTCTGACTCCAGCATCTGCAGTTCCTGCTATCTCTTAAAAATTGGGGCAGACTTTTTCCATATGTCAGTTGTTTATTCCAACAACGAGTTTATTCATTTTGGTATTAAAAATAAAATATGTTTTAAAAGGAATGAAAGTGAAATGTTGGGTTCAGAAAGAAATAGCTGTACTTGTACAAGGAACACAAAATTAATATGCAGGAAGGCATTTTTAAAATTTACTCGTTTCCAGGATGGGGCAGTCGCCGGCTGGGCCAGCAGTTATTTCCATTCTCTATTTGCCCTTGAGAAGGTGGAGGTGAGATGCCTTCCTGAACTGCCACACTCTGTGTTATGTGGGACCACTAACTGTTAGGAAGGAGGTCCCAGGATTTTGTCACAGTGACAATGGAAGTGTGCTGCAATAATGATATAGCTACAAGTCAAGATGATGTGTGGCTTTTGGGGAACTTCCCAGTGCAATGCATTCTTGTCCTTCTAAATGATAGAGTGCATGTATTTAGAAGGTGCTGTCATAGGAGTATTGGTGAGTTGCTGCATTGTTTCTTGTAGATGGTACACACTGTCATTGTGCATTTATAGTGATGAGTTGCCAATGAAGCAAGTGGCTTTTTCTTAGATTTTGTTGATCTTTTCAAATGTTGGAGCCATGCCACTCCCAGGCAAGTGGGAGTATTCCATCATACTCCTGACTTGTGCTTTGTAGATGTTGGGCAAGCTTTGGGGAGTCTGCAGGTGAGTTATTCATTACTGAATTCACAGCTTTTGACCTGTTTTTGTATTTACATGACTGGTCCTGCACAATTTTGGATCAGTGGTAATGTTGCTGTTGACACTGGGGAATTCAAAAATGGTTATGCCACTGAACGTCAAGGGGTGGTGGTTAGTTTCTGTTTTATTGGAGGTGGTCATTGCCTAGAATTTTGGTATGCTTGTTTGCTTCTATTGCAAGGAATATGGAGTATATGAATGAAGATGTTTTGCTACAACTGTATAGGGTTTCATTGATGTCAGATCTGGAATTCAGTGTGTAGATTTATTCTCCATGTTTAAGGAAGTGTTATGATCCCAGCTGATGGTACTACTGAGGTTTAAGTCAGATCCCAGAATAAAACCTGGCTTAATCTAACATAAGTTTAATTTGTTTAGTCAATTTACAAGATGGTTAATCATTGAAACATATTCACATGAGGCTGCAAATGTTCTTTAACAACACAACATCATTTTATTACACACACAAAACAAAGTTATTTGTGTGTGAATACAGTTAGAGAGATCTTTACACAAATATCAAAGTCAAGTTTCAACTTGCTTCCCAATAGCGTCCATTGTAGAGGCTGCATTAAGGAGAAGTTACAACCATATATCAACTCTACAGGTTTCTACTTGACTGATTCTTTCTAAGTTATTTTCCTTGGGCTGTGGAAACAATTAGATGATTTTTTTTTTCATTCTGATGTCGTTAACATGTCAACAATCTGACAGCTTAAAATTTTTTTGTTCAAACAGCTTTCAGAGTTCTATTCAAACTGTCCCTGCCCAGAAGCTTCTCCATCTAGGGGCAACTCGCTTCCCTAAACTGTCTTGCACTCCTGCTAGAAGAGAAGTTAAATTATGTTTCTGACCTCAAGTCTGATGTTGTCTGAATTGAACTCTCAACAGAACTATTTGCCTTAATGTGATTACACTGCCTATCATAACCTAACAATCATAAACCTCTTTCCATTGACACCAGTTATATGCTTTCTGGACAAAGTGGGATTTGGGTTATTGTTTCAGAACAAGTTGCTTAACTTTTTTCAAATAAAATCTTTTCATACAGTCGTCATTGTCTTTGTCTCTTCTTAGAACAATCCAGATTCTGAAAATGATAAGATGTATTACATACCGTTCATCACAAAAGGATGTATTTGCCCTTGGAAGTGGTATAATTAAGGTTCACTCGGCTTCTTCCTGGGATAAGAAACTGAGTAGATTAGGCCTCTGGAGTTATTGTTCTCTTGAGTTTAGAAGAAAGTGATGTGCTAAGAAGAATGAGAGGTGATCTCATTAATGCTGAAGGGAGTTGATAGGGTTGACATTGGGAGGTTGTTTCCTATAACTCAGAAAACTAGAATGCTGCGACAGGATCCAGATAAGATGTTAACCATTTTGGACTGAGATGAGAAATTTGTTCATTGAGTGGGCTTAAGGGGCTGATTGTTCTTACGGAAAATGTAGAATAACTTGATAAGATAGATGGCACATACACCAAATCAGCAGTTATGATTTTGCACAGCATTTGATTTGTAATAAGAATCCACTTCTTGAAGTGGATCTCTGGCAGCATTTGCCATTCCTTATGCAGTGTAAACTGACCTGCAAATGTCATTGATCAATTTCTTCAGCAGCTGAATTCACTCAACATGTTTCTAGATACAAAGAAGAACTAAATTTAATAACAAATCCTATCAGAATTGGAATTAGTTGACTTTGAATGGACTAGACTGTTTAAACATGCTACAAAGGGCAAAATTACTGAAATTTGAAGCCAGAAAAAGCAGCTTCTTGGATCTCCATATTGCTTTTTGGCTAAGTATTTTAAACTGAACAAGTACTGATCCTGTACCAGATGACTATAAGTTGAGCAATATTTTAAAGCCAAAAAGACAGAAGTTGAAACGGAAATCAGGGAATGTTCTGTGTTGAGACTGTATATGCATCTATGACTGCTAGAAGTTTGGCTGCTGGACCCGAGAATGGTTGAGGGGGATGTGGGAATGAGGTATCATGGGAATATCAGAACAGTGACTAAAAGGTGAGAGTGGGAGTAGATATAATATTTAGGCATGCTAAATATTGCAAATTGATTGTGGACATTAAAGACCTTTATATATCACGGTTGCCTGGGAGATGAGCAAAGTTGATTCTTTAGAAGAATAATGTGTTACAGACCCCTAGCTAGCAGAAGAATGGAGGCAGTTTGCTTTATAATGGGTTAAAATTAAAAAAGTGAACATATAAAACTTGCCTTTTTTGGAAGAGTTTGATCAAATATCTTTTTTGATTATATCTAGTTTGATCGAAGTGACAAAATCTTCTTCAAGAATCAAAGTTGATTAAATGCATCAAGGGAATGCACAGTTTATCTGGACTTGGTACTTGTAAACATTTAGGTGACACATAGGAAATGGGAGTCATAGCATTCTCAGTGATTTGTAACCACTGAATCATGAAGGTTAATAACATTTGAGGGAAGGACCTAAAGCAGGTATAGATCTGTAACATAAGGGGAAAGAATAAATATAAGAAAATGCAGAAATTAGTTCAAAATGGTGTTCATAGGTGTCAAGAGAGACCTGGAGGATGGGGTGCTTGTAAATAATTGATTGAGAGGTCAAACATTGTACAAAGTGATTAAATGAAAAAAAAAAGACGTAGTCACTTAGTGGTGATTGCAGTACCTTTGTTCACAAACATCTTTTGACTTGTGCAGACTAGGTGGATTAGCCATGGGAGATGCAGGGTTACAGGGATGGTGTGGATCTGAGTGGGATTCTCCTTGGAGGGTCATTGTAAACTTGATGGGCTGAATGGCCTGCTTCCATACTGCAGGGATTCTATGATATGATATGAAACATTCAGTATAATTCTCTCTTGTACAGATTTTGCAGTTCTGCTGTACTGTTCCTGTTAGAAAAATAAACAGCAAAATTCACAGCTGACCTTGGAGAAACCTGTGTGTGGGAGCTCACAGTAGGGGAGCAGCTAAGTGGCATTTTAAAGTGTAACCTTACTAGTTTTCTTTTGTAAATGTACAATAGTGAGTAGAGTAGGGTTTTTTTCAATTTCTGTTGTTATTGAGGTCTGTGTTGATTAAACTTTAAAAATATAAAAACATATGTACTAAGCTCGGCTGGAGCAATGTTTTGGAGCAGTAAGAAAGTACTAATTTCTGGGTCTGTAGACTATTAAGGTGCAAAGATGACCTTTAGTAGAGTGATGTGCTCTTCCTGTTGGATGTGGGAGATTAGGGAGAGTTTCCGTGTTCCAGATGATTATGTCTGCAGGAAGTCTGTTTGGTTGCAAATCCTGTTGGATCGCATGGATTGGTTGAAGCAGCAGTTAGAGGCAATGAGGAATTTACAGGAGCCAGGGGATGTGATGGACGGCAGTTGCAGGAAGGGAGATAAACCGAAGATACAGTCAGGTGGATGGGTTACCTCCAGGAAAGGTAGGAGAGGGAAGCTGGTAGTGCAGGAGTCTCCTGTGGTTATCCCCATCTCAAATAAATAGGCTGTTTTGGAAAATGTAGGGGCTGATGGACTCTCAGGGGAATGTAGCACTGACAGCCAGATTTTTGGTAATGAGACTAGCTCTAATGTAACGAGGGGTACACCAGGTTCCAAGTGATTGATTGTAATAGGGGACTCTCTAATCAGAGGCACAGACACCTATCTGCGGCCGACAGCAAGACAACAGAATGGTATATTGGCTCCCTGGAGCCAGGACCAAAGATATCTCCGAGTGTGCTGAATATTCTCAAAGGGTTTTGGGACCAGCTGGAGGTCGTTTTACACATTGGAACTAATAATATAGGAAGAGAAAAGGACGAGATTCTGAGGAGAGAATAGAAGAAGTTAGGAATTTAAAAAGTAGGTCCTCGAGGCTAGGAATATCTGGATTACTCCCAGTGCCACGAGCTAGTGAGGGTAGGAATAGGAGAATAGAGCAGATGAATGCCTGGCTGAGGAGCTGGTGCAGGGGAGAAGGATTCACATTTTTGGATCATTTGAATGCCTTCTGGAGTAGAGGTGACCTGTAAAAGAAGGACAGATTGCACCTGAATTGGAAAGGAACTGGTGGGGAGACTTGCTAGAGCTGCTCGGGAGGATTTAAACTTTTGGGGATGGTGGGGGGATACCAAGGGAGATAGTGTAGAAAGTGATCAGTCTGAGACCGTACAGTTGGGAAAAAGAATAAGTCAAACAGGGCAGGCAGGAACAAAGTAGCGAATGAGGTAGGACTGAAAAATCAGACTGCACTTATTTCAATGCAAGGGGCCTAACAGGTAAGGCAGATGAACTCGAGGCCTGGGTAGGAACATGGGACTGGGATATCGTTGTGATTACAGAGATGTGGCTCAGGGATGGACAGGACTGGCAGCTTAATGTTCCAGGGTATAGATGCTATAGGAAGGATTGAAAGGGTGGCAAGAAAGGAGGGGGAGTGGCATTTTTGATTAGGGATAACATTACAGTTGTACTTAGGGAGGTATTCCTGGGAATACATTCAGGGAAGTTATTTGGGTAGAACTGAGAAATAAGCAAGTGACGATCACCTTATTGGGATTGTGCTATATACCCCCCAATAGTCAGTAGGAAATTGAGAAACAAATTTGTAAGTAGCGTCAACTACTTCACTGGGCAAGGAATTCCATAGATTAACAACCCTCTGGGTGAAGAAGTTCCTTCTCAATTCAGTCCTAAATCTGCTCCCTCTAATCTTGAGGCTATGCCCTCTTGTCCTAGCTTCACCTGCCAGTGGAAACATCCTCTCTACTTCTATCTTATCTATTCCCTTCATAATTTTATATGTTTCTATAAGATCCCCCCTCAATCTTCTGAATTCCAATGAATATAATCCCAATCTACTCAGTCTCTCCTCATAAGCCAACCCCCTCAACTCCGGAATCAACCTATGAACCTCCTTTGCACCCCCTCCAGTGCCAGTACATCCTTTCTCAAGTAAGGAGACCAAAACTGCACACAGTACTCCAGGTGTGGCCTCACCAGCACCTTGTACAGCTACAACATAACCTCTCTGCTTTTAATCTCAATCCCTTTAGCAATGAAGGACAAAATTCCATTTGCCTTCCTAATTACTTGTTGTACCTGCAGACCTACCTTCTGTGATTCATGCACAAGGACACCCAGGTCCCTCTGCATAGCAGCATGCTGCAACTTTTTACCATTCAGGTAGTAATCCTTTTTACTATTACTCCTACCAAAATGTATCACTTCACATTTATTTACATTGTATTCCATCTGCCAGACCTTTGCCCACTCACTCAATGTATCTATGTTCCTCTGCAAAGTTTCACAGTCCTCTGCACACTTTGCTCTGCCACTCATCTTAGTGTCATCTGCAAACTTTGACACCCTACACGTGGTCCCCAACTCCAGATCATCTATATAAATTGCAAATAATTGCGGTCCCAACACCGATCCCTGAGGCACACCACTAGTCACTGACTGCCAGCTGGAATAGCACTCATTTATCCCCCACTCTTTGCTTCCTGTTAGTCAACCAATCCTCTATCCATGCTAATACTTTACCCTTAACGCCATGCATCCTTATCTTATGCAGTAGCCTCTTGTGCGGCACCTTGTCGAAGGCCTTTTGGAAATCTAGGTACACCACATCCACTGGGTCCTCATTGTCCACCTTGCTCGTAATGTCTTCATAGAATTCCAAAAGATTTGTCAAGCATGACCTGTCCTTCATGAACCCATGCTGCGTCTGCCCAACGGGACAATTTCTATCAAGATGCCTTGCTATTTCTTCCTTGATAATAGACTCAAGCATCTTCCCCACTACAGAGGTTAAGCTAACCGGTCTATAATTCCCCATCTTTTGTCTACTTCCCTTTTTAAACAGTGGCGTCACATTTGCTGTTTTCCAATCTGCTGGGACTGCCCCAGAGTCCAGCGAATTTTGGAAAATTACCACCAGTGCACCTGCTATTTCTCCTGCCATCTCTTTTAGTACCTGGGATGCATTCCATCAGGGCCAGGAGACTTATCAATCCTTAGCTCCATTAGCTTGCCCAACCCTACCTCTTCCGTAATAATGATTGTTTCCAGGTCCTCACCTACCTTCGTCTCTTTGTCAATTACTGGCATGTTATTAGTGTCCTCCACTGTAAAGACCAATACAAAATACCAGTTCAATACTTCGGCCATTTCATCATATCCCATAACTAAATTCCCCTTCTCATCCTCTAAAGGGCCAACGTTTACTTTAGCCACTCTTTTTCGTTTTATATATTTATAGAAACTTTTGCTATCTGTCTTTATATTCTGTGCTAGTTTTTTCTCATGTTCTGTCTTACTTTTCTTTATAGCTCTTTTTGTGGCTTTCTGTTGACCTTTAAAGTTTTCCCAATCTTCTAGTTTCATGCTGTTTTTGGCCACCTTGTATGCCTTCTCTTTCAATTGGATAGCGTCCCTTATTTCCTTAGATACCCATGGCAGATTACCCCTTTTCTTACAGTCCTTCCTTTTCGCTGGAATATACTTCTGCTGAGCACTTTGAAAAATTGCTTTGAAAGTCCTCCACTGCTCGTCAACTGTCCCACCATAAAATCTTTGTTTCCAGCCTACTTTAGCCAAATCCTCCCTCATTCTATTGCAGTTCCCCTTGTTCAAATGTTCTTTGAGGTCGACTGTTTAGCAACATTAGATCACACAGATTAGAGGTAGAACTAGTTATTTGGATACAGATCTGGCTCAAAGGTAGAAGACAGATGGTGGTGGTGGTGGTGGAGGGTTCCTTTTCAGACTGGAGGCCTGTGACCAGCAGTGTGCCACACAGATTGGTGCTGGGTCCACTGCTTTTCATCATTTTTATAAATGATTTGGCTGTGAACATAGGAGAAATGGTTCGTAAGTTTGCAGATGACACTAAAATTGGAGGTGTCGTGAACAGCGAAGAAGGTTACCGCCGAGTACAACGGGATCTTGATCAGATGGGCCAATGGGCCGAGGATTGGCAGATGGAATTTAATTTAGATAAATCTGAGGTGCTGCATTTTGGAAAGGTGAATCAGGGCAAGACTTATAGACTTAATTGTAAGGTCCTGGGGAGTGTTGCTGAACAAAGAGACCCTGGAGTGCAGGTTCATAGTTCTTTGTAAGTAGAGTCACAGGTAGGTAGGATAGTGAATAAGGCATTTGGCATGCTTACCTTTGTTGGTCAGTGCATTGAGTATGGGAGTTGGGAGGTCAAGTTGCGGCTGCACAGGGCATTGGTTCGGCCTCTTTTGGAATACTGCATGCAATACTGGTTTCCCTGCTTTCGGAAGGATGTTGTGAAACTTGAAAGGGTTGAGAAAAGATTTACAAGGGTGTTACCAGGGTTGGAAGGTTTGAGCTTTAGGGAGAGGCTGAATAGACTGAGGATATTTTCTCTGGAGTGTCAGAGGCTGAGGGGTGACCTTATAGGGGTTTATGAAATCATGAGGCTGGTAAAATAACAGCATTTAAAAGGCATCTGGATGGGTATATGAATAGGAAGGGTTTAGAGGGATATGGAACAAATACTGGCAAATGGGACGAGATTTATTTAGGATATCTGGTCAGCATGGACAAGTTGAATTGCTTTATATCTCTGACTCCATTATATTTTAGATTTGTGGTATCTGCAGTACTTTCCTTTTCTGCAACATTGAGATTTCATATTTTGTTATAAAACACCAGTAAGCCTGTAATCATATCAGTAACATTGCCCATAAATATCACAATCGCAAATTAGCATGTGAAGAACTTTCACAACTAAGTACAAGTACTTAAGAGTCATAGAGCTGTACAGCACGAAAACAGACCCTTCAGTCCAACCTGTCCATGCCAACCAGCTACACTAAATAAATCTTGTCCCATTTGCCAGCATTTGGCCCATAACTCTACAAACCCTTCTTATTCATATACCCATCCAGATGCCTTTTAAATGTTGTTATTGTACCAGCCTCCTCCACATCCTCTGTCTGCTCATTCCATCCATGTACTGCACTCTGCATGAAAAAGTTGCCCCTTAGGCCCCTTTTTAAATCTTTCCCCTCTCACCTTAAATCTATGCCCTCGGGTTTTGGACTCCTCCACCCCAGGGAAAAGACCTTGTCTATTCATCCTGTCCATGCCCCTCATGATTTTACAACCTCTAAAAGGTCACCCCTCAGCTTCTAACTCTCCAGGGAAAATAGCCCCAGCATATTCAGCCTGTCTCTATGGCTCAAACCCACCAACCCTGGCAACATCCTTGTAAATCTTTTCTGAACCCTCAAGGTTTCACAACATGACCTTCCAACTCCTACACTCAATGCACTGATCAATAAAGGCAACCATACCAAACACCGCCTTCACTACCCAGTCTACCTATGACTCCACTTTCAAGGAACTATGAACCTGCACTCCAATGTCTTTTTGTTCAGCAACACCCCGAGGACCTTACCAGTAAATGTACAAGTCCTGCCCTGATTGACATGTTGATTTCAAAAATTGCTGCGCCTGAGACCTGATGAGCTGGAAAAGATCTTGAAACATTATGGAATTCATTATGAGGAAAAGAAAGGTGACAAGAAGAAAACCATTCAATACAATGCAAACTCTGAACTTACTGAGTATTTGAACAATTTAGTTCTTTAACAGTAGAAGTTATAATTAATGTGAAAGGAATATCTTCTTTATTTTGTTTTTGTTAGCGATATAAGTGGGTTCACTGTTTAAACAATGGGCTGGATTTTTATTTCCAAATGGAGATAAGGATCTCGTTGCAAGAAGATGATTTTTTTCTTTTCTGCATATGCCATTTCCGTGTGATCTTCACATCGGTCAAGAAGGCTTTGGGTGCAAAATGCTCATGCACCACATCTGAGATTGGGGTTCCCAATGTGAGCACCACAGTTGAGATGTAGTATTTCCTTTGGTGATTTTTCTTTGTGCTCTAGAAACACTAAAATCAATACAATATCTCAGAAAGTTCTAGACCATCAATGGAGAAAGGCCTGATGAAGAATCGGAAAGGAATTGTAAAAGGCCTTGAAACCTTCAAATGTCACTGTTGAATGCTATATTTTAATATTATGCGGTTTTATTGTAATAATGCACTTTAGTGATGTATCCTGCAAAGATGTGTTGAATCACCTACATGATTGACTACTATTGTTGTAAGAATTGTCATGCATTGCAGTACTTCTCCATTGAAGGAAATGCCCTAATGGGTTAAAAATGTAAAAATCAAATTTCAGCCTCTGCTGAATTGTTCTGTCCTGTATTTAAATCAAATAACAGCTTTGGCTGCTAAAAGGAGACCCTATACATTCTGTATCCGCTTCCTCTTTGATTGACAGGCACTCTGCATTGCTTTGAAATAGGAATGGGGCGTTATTTTGTTCTCAGTTTCAGGTACTTCAACTGGAAACTTTTATACTTCTAGCTGTAGTTATTATAAATGCCAAGCTGGCTTTCTAATTTTAGCCATAAATGAATGCTTGGCTGGGTTTCATAAGCTAATAATAGCTGGAGTCAAGCAGGTAGTCTACTGGCCCAAGAATGACTGGAACTTTTAAGAGGCTGTAATAAGCGAATATGCCTTTGTTTTTTTTGTTTACAAATCTAATTTGCGCTTAAAGAATTCTAATATTATATTAGTTTATTTCCTTCAGAATGATAATACTGTTTGTTTAGATATGTGGTTTCATTTAGTTTGCTGGGGGTTTAACTTTCTTCATTGATTTGAAAATAATTGTCATTGTTATTACTTGACTTCTGGGGACTGTTCATAGTTTTTGCTGGATATGATAGTATGGAGGATGCATCGCACGTTTGGAAGAGACACGAGATCTCATCGGAAATGGGATTGCAGGGTGTGGGTGAGGTGCTGAAGGGTCATGTGGAGGCATAAATGAAGTTGGGTGGTCTAGCTTAGGAGAGACAACATATCATGTTAATGTGCATAAGGGGTTCATACTGAGGCCTCAGCAGTGTATGTTGGCTGCTCAGGGGCCCTGACAACTGTGATAATTTAAAGCCTGTCATTGGTGTTTGTCACAATAAGCAGATGACTTCGACTAATTTCTGGATTTCTGTCAGTTGACAGTTGTGTAGGGAGTGATGTGTGGGTGGATGGTTCCGGTAATAATGTACATTGTATTTTACCAAGTGTCAGGAAGATGTGTGTGTGTGTTTACCTTTTGCCAGTAGTCTCTGTGGGTTATGTTGAATAAGTGCTGAGATCTGAAATGTTGTGGCAGTAGCCTAATGTAGATCTGGCAAGTTTGCTGTTCCCGGAAGGGTAAACAGCTATCAAAAGTCATTCCAAATGTGTTGGTTGGCATTATGTTTTAGTCTCTGGCCATCCACGTAGATACACAGTTCATTTTGGCACTGGCGTTATTTTTAGAGTTTTAATATGAGCCACCATGGGCTGCTGCAGTAGTCTGTTGACTTTGTAATACCTTAATTGAGATTCTAGTTTAGGATGTGGAAGGATAGAGCTTGGGTGGCACAACATCAGTGCAGATGAACTCCTTAGATGTAATGTCATTTGTATATATGCCAAAAAAAGTTGGGGCTTGCACTGAGGTCTGGCCAGTCTCCTCCGCGCTCTTCTCCATCGGTCCAGGTGGACTCTAAACCATCTGTTGTGAAGCAGTGTTAAACAACTATTCCAACCCAGGTTTGTAGCACTCTGCATGCAGCGCTCAGTGGTGCACTGTGGTGTTCACCTTTCTTATTTCTGTTAATCCATCAGAATCCACAACTTTTGTTTCAGATGTAATTTCTACCAATGAATCAAGCTAACTGTAAGTTTCTTTTCAGTGCAGGAAATCCTGAAAAATGAACGGCAGTATATCTTTTACAAGCTGGTCAATTTTGGTTTATAACTGAAACTAAAATTGTAACACTTTGGTCAAATGTAACTTTTAGTTGTAACTTTTCTTTTGGAGAGCATTGAATGATATATTTTTAGAAAGAAAATTACTGCAGCATAGCCAAAAGATTCCTTGAAACCACTTTAGAAAAGGTTTAATTCCTGCACCCAAAATGCTCCATAGAATTGTGTCATAACATGAAAAATAAAAATTTAAACTTATCAACAAGAGAAGTATTGAGATGCCACTTAAAGACAAGCTAAAAGAGCATACTTGCTTTATTTGACTACGAAGACTGCAATTTAAAAAAACTCATACGTATGATCAAAAGCCTGAAATTGGAAAAAAGAGATAGTAAACTGCAATGCTTGCCCCTATTTGAAGATGAAATTTAATGAAGTGAAGATGAGAAGGTATGGCATACTAATGTAATACTGATCAGAATTTTGAGAGTGATAATTAGGAAAGGACTGTCTAGTTTAAGATTGCAAGATAAATACAGTTGGGAATGGCCAACTCAATCATGTAGAATTTCTTTGGGTGAATTCATTTTGCCCTCTCTTCCACCCGTTTGCCCTACCATAATGTCTAGTTTTTTTTATTAAATACGCTTTGCCTTATCTGATAGCATCTGTCAATGGTGGAAGTGTTGTGCTTTCTGCTGTCCATCAGTGTCTTGCGTCATTGACAACAGGCAACGAACCTCGAGGCACTATTGATTCATCACTTCACTGCTAAATAAATATTTGAAACCTTATTTAGATGGACTTGTTTGGAGAAATAGCTTTCTTTTATACTTAGAAGCAGTGGTTAGCCTAATTTGAGTTAAAGTAAGGTGCGTCGAATAACTGCTTCACCTAATAAATACATTACATCTTCCATGTAACGGACTTGTCAAATAAAAATGGCATGTTTAAAAAGTTAATGAAATTGCATTGAAGAAAATTTGGAGATCAGTGTAAAAAGGCTGCAGAAAGGCAAAAAACGAAGTTGACAAAGTTTTAAAAAAACATTCGGGGAGTGAAAGATGAGTTCAGTGGCAATAACAATTCATATGCTAATATGTTCATGGCAGTAATGGTAGGAATTTAATGCTTGGGTGCATGCTATTTGTAAGTGTTTTACAAATGAAATTCAGTTTGCCAGTTAACTATCTTGCTCATCCTGGAAATATTTCTATTTATGTTATCATCTTTGTGCTTTTACTGGAGCCTCTTGTTTTGATCCTTGTACTAAACTGGTTGCTTAAAGTAAATGAGATTAAACTGCTGTTCAAAGTTTTATAAAAGGCTGCCATGCCAAAACTCTGAGTTTACAGGCATATCTTTAATTTGGAGTTCAGGAAACAAGTGTCTGGAACCAGATTTCTGTTTTTATAGTTCAAGAGCTGGCAATTGACGCTTGTTTCTGAAAACCATAAAGAATAGAGTCAATGGATCTGCTGTTGGTAAGAGACTGGAATTTAATGATGTGATGCAGGGAGCTAGCTTGTGAATTGTAGTTTTCTTGTACTCAAAACTAAACCAGCTACAATACAAAAGTTAGCTCTGTGGTCATTTGAAATAGAACCTTGTAGCACAGAAGGGGGCCGTTACTCCCATTGTTTGTGTTCCTGCTCTTTGAAAGTGTTAGTTCTACCCGTGAGTTCTGATGAAAAGTTACTGATTTGAACCATTAACTCCATTTCTCCTTCCATGGATGATACTTGACCATCTGCCTTTTTGCATCATTTTTTGGTTTTATTTCAGATTTCCAGTATCTGCAGTTTTTCATTTTTTTTGTATTTGTTCCACTCACCTGCTGTTTCTCTGTCGCTTGAAAAACTTGCAAGTGTATGTACCCAGTTCCCTTTTGAAAGCTACACTGACAAAATCTGCATTCAACTCCCTTTCAGATTGTGCATTCTAGATCATAGCCACTACTGTGTTTTGTTTTTTTTTAAAAAAGAAACTCCTCCCTATGTTTTAAAAATAAAATCTTGCTCCCTTCCCCAACAGCATACCACCCAGACCCACCCCCTACCCTATGCCTGTAACCCTGCATTTCCCATAGCTAATATACCTAGCCTGCACAACCTAGGATACTATGAGCAATTTAGCATGGCCAATCTACCTAACCTGCACATCTTTAGACTATGCGAGAAAACCGGAGCACCCGGAGGAAACCCACACAGACAAGGGGAGAATGTGCAAACTCCACACAGACAGTTGCTCAAGGCTGGACTTGAACCTGTGTCCCTGGCACTGTGAGGTAGCAGTGCTAACCGTGCTCCCTCAATACCATTAATGGTGGGTTCTGCCACTTCTACCACTGATGGTGGGTTTTTGCCCATGTTTGTTATTCTCTTTTGTCTGTAAATCAAAAAACAAATGGATGGATATGGAAACTAGGCATATAGGTCATGCCCTCCATGCCAAGGCATGTCCCCCCAGTTCATAGGGATTTTCAAGGAAGTGGGTCCCAATGCACAATATTGCACAGTTGACAGCAATCTCACATAAATCTTGCCAGTTATACTGTGGCCACCTACAAGGAGATCCGGTTTTTACTTGGTCATGTTTACTGCTGGATGTAGCAAATCCACATTTTTGAGCTTGCTCCCCGGAGCAATCCGATTTGTGAATCAGAAGATGGCAATGCTTGAACCTGACTAAGCCAGATGTAAAATCCACTAAGGAAAAATATGGAAATTAGGTGGCTAGCTAGTCTGCTGGGATTGTTTGCTGATTTAAATTTAAAAGCACTGTTGCAAGTAATCAAAGATATGCTTTTGCACGATGTGCATTCACTAAATGGTAAGGTATTGCAGGTGAATCTAAATGACAGCAATTTCCAAAAATGGAATAGAGATTTTATTTCTTTTGTGGGATCATGTGATTGTATGTAAAATTATAAATGCTGGTAAAATAACCTACTTGATATCACAGAATTAGACTATATAAGGTCATAACACATTAACCTTTTTCTTGGCAAGAATATTTTGTGTTCAGTATTCAGTGGCTATTCAAAATCTGGTTTTCAGTTTTCCCTTTCACTAGCCGGTAAACACACTGCTTGTGTTGTACCCATGAACGTTTCCAGTTCTTTTCTGAAATTAAATAGAGAAAATACTTTTCATTCTCCTGTCATTCTTGAAGGCATTAGCTGCCTCCTGGTGTAACATGATTCTGTTTATGTAAGTAGTATGTTATTATTTATGTGTGAATCACATCAAGTGAGAAGTAGGAGACTATTGCATATCTCATGCAGTATTCAATGTTAAATTGTTCCAGCACCTTTGGAATTCTATCTCTTTCTGTAAGCTATTACTCATTGAAGTATTGCATCATAATAGTTGACCACTTGTAGCTTTGCACATGGTGAATAAAGAATGTAGACTTAAATCTGAATAAGTAGTTGAAATGGTCTATTCATTAGCTGGTTGCAGTGTGATTTTTTTTTTACCTAGTAAGCCTTATCTGGAATTAGGCCCTATTGCTCAATCACAAGTAGCTTAAAATAAGAAGCTAAATGATGTCTAGAACAGAGAAGTTTAAAAAAACGCAAATATCAACATAAAGTTGCATCATTACCCAACATTTGCAACAATATTTAAATGTGTCATGAATTCCAAAGCTTACTCTACATTCAAGTAATCATACAATTTTTCAAGAATTTCTGCTCTTTGCTATTTGTCTCGATTTTTCAGTTATCTTGAAGATATGTTTAAAGAAACGCTGCTGGCTTAACCAGTACACATACATGACCAGTTTAAAGATTGATATATGTCACGATTTCTCAATTTTACCCTATGTGGTTTTGTCCTCAGCAATTCAAAGTGTGTTGTGATTTCTAATCATTGAGGTAATTCGAACAAGATTTAAAGGTCAAACAGAGAATCCTTGCAATACAGTTTCCTCAACTGAACTCCTGGAATATGTTTCATGAAATTGTAAAGCTTATGAATGACCAAGCTCAATTTGTGTAATTATGTATTGTAATTTTATTCATGATTTAGACGAGAGAACTAAATGTAATGTCTCCAAGTTTGCAGACAAAACAAAGCTAGGTGGGAGGATGAGCTTTGAGAAGAGTACAGACATGCTTCATTGTGATTAGGACAAGTTAAGAATGTGGGCAAATATGTGGCAGAAGAAGTATAATGTAGATAAATGTGAGGTTATCCCATTAGCAAAAACAGGAAGGCATTTTATTACCTGAATGGTGATAGATTAGGATGACGGGAGACTGGAATCAGGGGTCACAGTTTAAGTATATGGAGTATGCCCTTTAGGACTGTGATGTGGAGGAATTCCTTAACCTGGAGAATGGTGAGTTTATGGAATTCTCTGCCACAGAAGGTGGTTGAGGCCAAAACATTGAATATTTTCAAGAAGAATTTAGGCCTTGTTCTAGGGATTAAAGGGTATTTGGAGAAAGTGGAAACAGGATGCTCAGTTGGATGATTGCAATGATCATATTAAATGGTGGATTAGGCTTGATGGGCCAAATGACCTACTTCTGCTTTTTTTTCTCTGTTTCTCTGTTACTTTGAGCACTTTTACAACTGAACTGAATGAATCTTCCATTGTTTCAGTGATTCTGCAGGGTTATGAAATGTACATGTGTATGTATTGTTGATTTAATGCTTCCTATGCTAAATATTCCTCTATCATTTTGGCAAGTAAATATCAGTTTTGGGTATGTGAGCATTTCGCCTATTGAGGGAAATGGTGATAATGGAAGACTAAATGCTGCTGTTTTGGCGTGGGAATCTAAGTGAAATTGAGTTTGAAAGGAATACATTATTTCTTAGCAGTATATCGTAAATGACAACTTCCTGGGAGATTAGGTTAGTACAGAGAATAGTTGAATATCAAGACTGGAAGTTATAGTAGGTCGGAGAATGATGTTTGGCCTCTGAGACACAAGTTTAAATCCAGCAAAGACTCTTGTGCATTGTTTTCTGCAAGGAAATTCCAAAGATCTCAACATGGCTATTTCTTTACAGTTCTCCTTACTCTCCATGCACACAAAGATAAAAGAGAAGCCAAATAAAACCTTCCTGGCATCAACCTAGAAATCAGCTAATTCAGTGATTAAGGAAGTATTTAGATTCTTGCTGACCTATGCAGCATAGTAGTACACCATGCAATGCATTTATCCATGGAGTTATTCTCCGATGTAAGTTTGTTGGGATAATGTACATGGCACTTTTAAAATAGAACGTCAAATGTTGTTATTTACCAATATAGTAAGTAATACTGCAGTCCTGAAAGGTTAACCATAAATTCCTAGATGGGAGCGCCCTGTTTTTAAAGTTAGCTTCTCAAAAGCAGTGATAATCCTTTTGCTTTATTGTTGTGATTGAACAATAGATTTATTTGCCTGAAGTAGCAAAAATATGCACACCCTTTGGATTTTGTAATTTCAAAGATGTATGTAGTTGTTTGTTACCATGCCTACATGTTTTGATGTTGTTCTTAGACATGTAAACCAAATGCTCAGGAGAATTGGAAGAACTATTTGCCATGTTAGGCAATTAGCTTATTACATTTACTGGAATTGTCACTTTTTTATGAATATAAAGATTATGCAACATTATTCCAGTAAACTATTTGGTAGATTTTTCAGAACATGATATTGTGCAACACGAAAATACTCTTTTTATCATAATGCCTAAAATGCATGACTCTTCTAGTTACCTCGTTTATAAGGAACATACAACATAAGTGACTTTATTTGAAATGCTCTATAGTATTTTTGATGCCTGTTTTTCATGATGCTACCAAAGACAGCATAATAAAAGGAGTCTGATAGTTAAGGACCCTTTCTTGTTCCATCTTGTTTTGTTCAAAATGATCCCAAAAACCAAGAGTGCTGAATGTAATCGGAGCAGATGGTCTTTTATGCTTGTACAGATTCAACATGTACTTAATGTTTTAAGCTAATTTTCTCTCTCCTGTAGATGATGGTTCTCTCAGTGGAAGATTTTTTGAGTGCCAGCAGCTCTCTAGTACCTTGTATGAGGAGCTGTAGAATCAGTGTTTGCAAATTATCATAACAAAATGATATACAAAGCTTCTTGTTTCAGCCTTCAGGGGAGTAGGGTGGAGAGACTTAAGAAAAAATAAACAGGACGTAAAATTGTTCTGTAAATGACTTGAAATGAAAGTAAAATATTTGGGAAATATTTACAGTCTCCCAGTGCTGTTGATGCAAATAATTTAGCCAGAAGAGGGTTTAATTTGCTTTTGTAGCCTAAGAATTTCTGATAACATTTAGCCTGCTACAATGGGGTTAAGCCTATATTTTATTACACAGTGTGCACAACATTAATATTGGGTGAAATAAAAACAGAACTGTGGATGCTGTAAATCAGAAACAAAAACAAAGTTGTTGGAAAAGCTCAGTAGGTCTGGCAGCATCTGTAAAGGAAAGAACAGAGTTAATGTTTCGGGTCTGGTTACCCGTCCTCAGAACAAATTTTGTTGACATGACTTTTTTTCTCTATTCTAACCCACCTCCAACAGCCCCTCCTATCCTTCATGCCAAAACATGTCCCCAGGGTCTCTTGTAGCCCCCATGTCAAATCATGCCAACCCACACACCACTCACCTTTCACCTCAACTCATCTAGTATCTGTCATGGGTGGAACTCATTGAACTGATTTCAAATTAAGGTCTAAATATCTAATAAATCTATTACTAAAAAAAAAACCCATTCAAGACAATTAAATGTCTTTAAATAATGAATATTTAATCCTTTACAAAAGGAAAAAAAAACTTGTAATTGTAACCCACATCCAAGACAACTAATCTTTTGTTAGCTCAACAAGGTATTAATCAAACTGTGAACATAAGATCCCAATATGATTGTAAATTGTGGAAAACAGCTAAACATTTTCAGTGACATACTACATTTTGGTTGTACAGTGAACAAATGGCTTTGTAACATTTGAAACAGATTTTTTTTGAACTCTCTCTGACCTGGATTGCTTATTATTTTTTATTTTTTAATAGCTAGGAAGTTAGATAACTTAGCTTGAATTTTTTATTTGTTCATATGATGTCGGCATTGTTGGCTAGATTATCATTTATTGCCCATCCCTAACTGCCTTGAACTGCTGCAGTCCACACAGTGCTGCTAGGACTAGTTTCAGAATACTTATCTTTTGACAATGAAGCAATGGCAAAATAGCTCCAAGTCAGGATAGTGTGTTGTTTGTGGAGAACAGGCAGGTGATGGTTCACTCATGCATCTGCTGCCCTTGTCCTTTAACATGGTAGAAGTTGCAAGTTTGGAAGGTACTAGAAAAGGAGCTTAGATGAGTTGCAGGTGATACACCCTGCTGGCACTGCGTTATAGTGGTGAAATAGAGGTGAATGTTGAAGATGGTGGATAGGGTACCAGTCATTTTGGTTGCTTTGTGCTGGATGATGTTGAGCTTTGCGAGTGTTGGAGCTGCACTTTTTAAAGGGCTGGGGATTGAAATAACCTGAGGTCATGACAGTTCTACAAACTTCATCTAGTCTTCAAGAGCATTTATGACTACTGTTTTTTTTTTGAAAGATCAACTCTGGCTGTAGTTTAAGGCCTATTTTTGTAGTGAACAAGGGGTCTGTTTAAACTTAGCACGGAGTTCTGATGGCCCTGCTGTTTGAGTTTGCCCCATGTATGTTATGTCCTGCCTCCTTCTATCAGTAAAAATTGAATCTACTGCGAAAAGCGTTGGAAATTTTGGGTCTGGGTCCCACTTGCCATTTTGGAAGCTCTGAAGAGTTTATACAGCTCCCAGAAAGTCTGTGTCCTTTAATATAAGAAAATAATTTGGCATCTGTTTTGCCTTCTGGGGTGGAGGGGGGAGCAATAATATATATTGGACTAAAGTTAATCTGAAGTGTAGTCTGTCAACAAGTGTTAAATAATTTGATATGCATTATTTAATGCTTAATTACTGTTGTTTTAATATACATTCTTTACTTATACAAGGATGCAATTCAAGACTAAAATGTAGTGTACCTTTTTATTTACTCATCCATGGATGTGAGCCTCACTGGCTGGGCCTGCATTTATTGCCCACCTCAAGTTGACCTTGAGAAGGTGGTGGTGAGCTGCCTTCTTGAACCGTAGCAGTTTGTGTGCTGAAGGTAGGCACATGATGCCATTAGGGAGACAGTTTCAGGATTTTGTTCCAGTGACACTGAAGGACTGGCAAGATATTTCCAAGTCAGGATGATGAGAGGCTTGAAGGGGAGCATGCAGGTGATCATATTCCTCCGTAGCTGCTGCCCATCTCTTTCTAGCTGGCAATGTTTCTGGGTCGGAAGGTGCTGTCCAAGCAGCCTTGGTGAGTTTCTGCAGTGCATTTTGTAGATAGTGTACACTGCTGCCACTTATTGTTAGTGGTGGAACAAGTGAATGTTTGTGGATGTGGTGCTAATCAAGTGAGCAGTTTCGTGCTGGATGGTGTCAGACTTCTTGAGTTTTGTTGGAATTGCATGCATCCAGGCAAGTGGAGAGTATTCCATCACGCTCCTGACTAGTACCTTGAAGATAGTGGACAGGCTTTGGGGAGTCAGGATGTTGGTTACTTACTACAGGATTCCGAGACTTTGACCTGCTCTTGTAGACATATTACTTGTATGACTAGTCCAGTTCTGTTTCTGGTTAATGGTAACACCTGGGATGTTGATACTGGGGGAATTCAGTGATGGTAAACACCATTGAATGTCAAGGGACGATGGTTAGATTCTTTCTTATTGGAGATGGTCATTGCCTGGCAACTGTCTGGTGAGAATATTACAAGTATGGTTTTAGGGGATTGTGATACAGTTGTGACTTTAAAGTGTAAGGAAAAGAGCGGTATAAATCAGACTCAGTTACTACAACAGGAAGAATCATCTTTGTACTAAATTCTGCTTCAGGGATGCTGTGGTAAATGCTGTGACTAGCTTCACTTTATATTGCAACAGTTAACATATCATTATATTTGAAGCCAAATATTTGTTACAGTGCTGTTTTGAAATCTTCTCTTAGGTCATGTCTGATACTTCATTTTCCTTGGCGATAATACTTTCAGAAGAATGAAAGAATGATTGTGTTGATGGTAATGTCATTCTTTATGCATGAATATAACTAGGAACTTTGCATAACACTATTGTGGTAACATTATTTCTTTGGTAATGAACATATGGTAATGGATTGTTGCTTGATTGTGGTAATATTTGTTAATTTTTGTAGTCAACTATCATAAAATGCCTTTTATATAGTTTACATTGTACATGGTTAAGAGAGAAACAGACATGCTGGATGAAATGAGTTTTCCTTATTCAGTGTTTCTGATGCTCAGTTCAGTGTTTCAGGCACACATCAATTTTGCCTATGTTTTTATAGTGTGTGATTAGTTTACAAGATGAATTCAGGCTGAAATTTGTTGACCTTGTAGCATAATTGTTTGGCAGTGCTATAACTGATTTGTTGCTGGCTTAGCGAGTGTCAGTGCGCAAAACAAATCTGGTAAAGGTGCTGTATGAACATACGAATTTAGAGCAGGAATAGGCCATTCGCTACCTGAAGGGAGCCCGGTTTTTCGATAAGGCCGTGGCTGATCTGAATGTGGAGTTGAGGCCACAATCCCATCTACCCAATATCCTCTGACTCTCTTGTTAATCAAGAATACATCTACCTCTGCCTTCAAATGTTCAGTGACCTTGTCTCTGCTGCTTGCTGTTAAAGAGGGCTCCAAAGACTCATGACTTGTTGAGAGAAGGAAAATTCCCCTTGTCTCCATCTTAGATGGGAGATTCCTTATTTTAATATGTATTCCCTAATCCTAGCCTCTTCCATAAGGGAAAGCATTCTCTCAGCATTGACCCTGTCAAGTTCTCTTTATAAGATCACCTCTCATTCTGCTAAACTCCAATGGATACAAGTCAAGCCTCTCCAACATTTCCTCAATTAATTCCCCAACTACCACCACTCATGGTATATGTTCTTTTGAATTGTTCATAAAGCTTGTCATTCTAGTTATTTTAATCACATATGTAGGCATATCATGATACACCCCTTTGGCAGGTTGAACCCAAGCCAGGACTTTCTGAGCCAGAGTTAGGGGTAGTATCACCGTGCCACAAGACCTATTTCTAAAGCATTTATATCCTTAAGTAAGGAGATCAAAACTGTACACAGTGCTCCAACACCCTGTACAACAGTTTATATTCTGTTCCCTTTGCAATACATTACAATATTCCGTTTACCTTCCTAATCACTTGTTGTACATATACGATACTAATACATTACTATGCATCAGTGCACCCAGATCCTTATGTACCTTAGAGGTCTTCAATCTCTTTTTTTTCATTTAAATAATATGCTGCTTTTTAATTCTTCCTGTCAAAGTAGACATGTTTACTGTGAATTAAAAACAAATCTGTAAATTAGCATTACACTCCTTCTGGCAATATTTTTGCCCACCCTCTTCACTTATCTACATTCCTTTGTGAATTCCTAACGGACTGTTCAAAGCTTACTTCCCTTCCTTTCTTTGTATCATCAGCAAAGTTGACAGCCATAAATTCAGTCCTTTTTTTTCTAAATCTTTGATATTAATTTTAAATAGTTGAGGCCCCAACACTGATCCCTGTGACGTACCACTTGTCACATTTTACTGACCTCTAAATGGACAATATTTTTATGCCTACTTTGTTTCCTGTTATGCTAACCAATCTTCAGTCCATGCTAATTTGTTAACCGCAGCACCGTGATCTTTTAGTTTACATATTAACCTGTTATGTGACCCTTGTCAAAGGCCTTGTGGAAATCCAAGTATAGAACATCCACTAAATGACCCGTGCCTATGTTGCGTGCTATTTCCTCAAAGAACGCTAGTAAATTAGTCAAATATGTCTTTCTGTTCACAAAACCATATTATTTCTGCTGGATTGATTAAGGTTTTATGAGTGTCTTGTTATAACCTCTTTAATATTAGATTCCTGAATTTTTCTGGTACAGATGTTAGTCTAACTGGCCTGCAGTTTCTTGCTTTGTTTAGTGCAAGAAATCAACATTTACTTTTGAATCTAAAGGCGTCTACAGAGCCGAGGGAATTTTGGAAATTGAAAACCATTGCTTCAACTATCTCAGCAGTTACTTCTTTTGACACTCTGGGATGAAATGCATCAGTCATATTCGACTCAACATGTTAACTCTGTTTCTGTCGCCATACCTGCTGATTTTCTTCAACAACTTCTGCTCTCAATTTTGATGTAATGTTTCTGTTCTGTTCTGTTCATCCTTCAACGTCTTATTTTTTGGATTCCAATTACCTAGTTTAGGGGAAAAACTTTAAACTTATGATTATTCAATTGTAATGGGTACTGGTGATCTGAAAATATGTGTGTGGTCCAGGAACTGCTTAGAAAAATTTGAGAATTGCAATGCTGAGTCATCATTAAATTGATGTGAAGGTGCCGGTGTTGGACTGGGGTGGACAAATTCAGAAATTGCACAACACCAGGTTATAGTCCAGCAGGTTTATTTGAAATCACAAGCTTTTGGAGCGTAGCCCCTTCATCAGGTGAAGTGAGAGGGAAGCACACAGAACGTAGAATTTACGGGTAGAGAGAGATCAAGGACAGAGAGATCAAAAGACTGTACAATTGGTGTGAGTGGAGTGCCAAATAATAAGTCCCTGCAGGTGATCCGAAGTGTTAGACAGTGTGAGTAAAGTGTCAACAATCTCTCATTCTTGGATACACGCATCTCCAACAAGGACGAACACCTCAATACTTCACTCTACCACAAGCCCACAGATAACGTCACGATACTGCACTTCACTAACTTCCACCTTAAACATGTTAAAGAAGCCATTCCCTGTGGACAAGCCCTGTGTATACACAGGATCTGCTCAGATGAGGAGGAACGTGATGGACACCTGAAGATTATGAAGGCTGCCCTCATAAGAATGGGATATGATATTCAACTCATCAATCGCCAGTTCTAACATGCCACAGTGAGAAACCGCAACAACCTCCTCAGAAGACAAACACTGGATATGACCTATAGAATACCCTTTGTCGTCCAGTGCTTTCCTGGAGCGGAGAGACTACGCCATGTTCTTCGCAGCCTTCAATGTCATCGATGATGATGTGCATCTCGTCAAGATCATCCATATGCCTCCGCTTCTCACCTTCAAACAGCTGCCACACCTTTAAACAGACCATTGTTCACAGCAAATAACCCAGACATCAAGACAACATCAACCACAACACCAATCAATCCTGCCATGGCAACCTCTGCAAGACATGTCAGATTGTCAACGTAGATACTACCATCATGGGAACACTGCCCACCACGTACACAGCAGATACTCATGTGACTTGGCCAATGTTGTCTATCCCATACGCTGCAGGCAAGGATGCCCTGAGGCATGGTATAATGGTGAGACCGTGCAAATGCTACAACAATGGATGAATGGACACCGTGCAGCAATTGCCAGACAGGAATGTTCCCTCCCAATGGGGCAACATTTCAGTGGTCAAGGGCATTCAGCTTCCGATCTTCAGGTAAACATCCTCTAAAGGTAAACGGCCTTTGAGATATACAACAACGCAGAATCGCCGAGCAGAAACTGATAGCCAAGTTCCGTACCCATGAAGACGGCCTTAACAGTGATCCTGGGTTCATGTCACGCTGCATGTGACCTCACCATACTTTATCTGTAAAATCTTCCTTACTGTCCTATTTTGTCACCATCACCTGGATAAATTGTTATGATCTTTCTATCTTAATTAGTTTTGTATGGTTTTGGATTACTTATGACTTTGTTTAGACCCTTGGCATGCGACTCTTATACCTATCATGTTATTCCAGTTTGTCTCCAGCACTACCTTATTTTCAATATTTTGTAATTATCTTTCTGCCTCATTTAATCGGATTATAGTTTATCCCTTCACTAGTTATTCAGCTGTTGACACTTTACTCACACCATCCAACACTTCTTATCACCTGCAGGGACTTATTATTTGCACTCCACTCACACCATTTGTACGTTTTTTTGATCTCTCTGTCCTTAATCTCTCTGCCTATAAATTCTGTGTTTTGTATGCTCCTCACTTACTTCATCGGACAAAGGGGCTATGCTCTGAAAGCTTGTGATTTCAAATAAACCTGGTGTTGTTTGACTTGTGACATCATTTAAACTGATTCATTATTTATTCTGCACACTATTGTTATTATATTACAGGTGAAACTCTTAATATCTGTTTCTATATTTCTAGTGAGCTTCCTTTTGTCCTTTTAGATTCTCCTTCATTAACGTCTTGGTCATACTATCCTGTGTTCTTTATATTCTGTCTGAATGTCTGACCTACTGCTCAACTTTGTGGAATTATACACATTTTTGCACAATTTTGTACAGTTTTTAATTTTGTTAGTTAGCCATTTAATGTTGCACTTGTCCTTTTGGGCCAGTCTTTCTGAGTGGAAAGTTTTTCTTTTGAGTATTCTGAAAAGTTTTCGTATATGTCTATCATTGAGTCTTTACTGAGCAACTTCTGTTTTTACTCCTTAACTTAGTTTCCCAGCTCAGGTCAGCCAGCACTGGTCCTTGTGCCCTCACCTTTTCTCATATTCAAATTCAATACATTAGTTTCAGATCCATTCTTCTCTCCCTGAAACTGGATATGAAATTCAATCAGTGTTAACATCACCTACTACGTAGGGACACCCTCACCACGAGGTTATTAATTAATCTTATCTTGATGCACAGCACCACATCTAGCGTAGTCTGCCACTGTAAGAAAATGCCTTCCGAAACACTGCTTGAACTTTTCATTCAGGCTGCCTTTGCCGATCTGATTTGTCCAAGTAGTAGGTAGATTGAAATCACCAATGATTATTGCTGTGCCTTTCTCGTAAGTCCCCATTATTTCTTACCGAATTTCTTAACGGTGTAGTATATGATAGGGTACCTGTAAACCACTTTTGCAAGTGATTTCTTAACTTCGCTATTTCTTATTTCTTCCCAAACTAATTCCACATCTTGATCTCTGGAACTAATTTAATATCTCTTTATTTTATCAATACCGCCCTTCATTAACAAAGCTACCTTCCACATGTTCTTAGCATCTGGTCCTTCTGAAATGTTTTTTATCTTTGAATATCGAAGTCTCAGTCTTTGTCTTCTTATAGCTGTGTCTCTATAATGCTTTCTGATTATACATATTTATTTCTATTTGTATTGCCAATTCATTTTTTTATGGCCCCCTGGGGCACTCATCCTACAGTTGCAATGTATTATTTGTCTTACCATGTTTAGTTACTTGGTAATTAATGTAATTTATTTTTCCTTAATAATTTATAATGAATAAACCTTGCTGCATTCAAATAACTTTAGGACTCCTGGTAAATTTTGTGATATGAATAACCGTATAACAAAATTCCCTGAATTTTAAAATATAAAGGAGCAAAATACTCACCAGCCAGTCTGTTTCCTTTTGACATCATGCATCTTATGTCTCTGCGCAAGGTGACTCCATAGACTGGCTACTGTTTGTGTTTATGAAGCTCTTGGCCCTTCTTACCCGTCCACCACCACACCACTCACCACCCCCCAACTTTTTAAAATGAAGCTTTATCTCTTTGCTATTCATGAAACCACTGTCCAACTTCCTTTCATTTGTGGGTATTGCATTACTTCCATGTATTTTCATGTAGCATTAAAATTCTTGAGAATTTTACTGCATATCACTAATTGAAAGGAACTTTTGAGCAATGCATTTGATTAAAGAAGGCGACGTTTGGTATGCTTGCCTGTATTGATCAGTGCATTGAGTGTAGCAGTTGGGAGGTCATGTTGCAGCTGTACAGGACATTGGTTAGGCCACTTTTGGAATACTGCATGCACTTCTGGTCTCCCTGATATATGAAGGATGTCCTGAAACTTGAAAGGGTTCAGAAAAGATTTACAAGGATGTTGCCAGGGTTGAAGGGTTTGAGCTTTAGGGAGAGACTGAGAGTGTGACGTTATAGAGGTTTATAAAATCATAAGGGGCATGGATAGGGTGAATAGCAAAGGTAAATAGACAAGTCTTTTCCCTGGGTTAGGGGGGTCCAAAACTAGAGAGCATAGATTTAAGGTGAGAGGTGAAAGGTTTAAAAGGGACCTAATGGGCAATGTTTTCAGGTACAGGGTGGTGCATGTATGGAATGAGCTGCCAGAGGAAGTGATGGAGGCAGGTACAATTACAACATTTTTAAAGGGCATCTGGACGGGTATATGAATAGGAAGGGTTTAGAGGGATATGCGCCAAATGCTGGCAAATGGGGCTAGATTTATTTAGGATAGCTGGTTGGCATGGATGAGTTGGACTGAAGGGTCTGTTTCCTCTGTACATTTCTGACTCTTCGACTGTAAAGCTTGATTTTCATGTTTTTGTTAAAATAAGTTGCACAGTTGGAATGTTTTCTTGACAGACTTGGGGATACTGTTTAAAAGCAACAATGTACATGTTTTAGAGATAGTAGGAACTACAGATGCTGGAGAATCCGAGACAACAAGGTGCAGGGCTGGATGAACACAGCAGGCCAAGCAGCATCATAGGAGCAGAGAGGCTGACGTTTCGGGCCTAGACCTTTGTTTGACTTTGAGCCTAAATGATGCAAACTTTATACTTTTTTTTGCGTGTTCATTTAAACAATTACTTGTGATTCTTTTGTATTAGATTGCATAGAAGTGGCAATTTCTGATTATTATAGAATCATGCATATACTTAGATTTTCTCACTGAAGTGTATAAGAAACAGAATTAATTCACTTTATACACTTTATAAATTGTACCTAACCAATCCGCACTTACAAAACTTTCAACAAACACTTGATTGGATAACATTTGCAGAAGGATTACTCTGATAAACCATTTAGGTTGTTGGTTGGGTTCAAAATATTGTGCACTTCTGTGCACTGGATACCACATATATTAGTGCACATGACCCACATACATGTTTCTTGCATTTCAGCTAGCTTTCCTCTCACCGTGAAGAAACAGTTTACCTTATTTAACTTTATGGGATCTGCTATGTAAAAATTATCTGTGTTTCCTAACATCAGAAAATCTACTTCCAAGTAATGTATTGCTTCCAAACTATTTTGAGGCATTTCTAAGATACTTGGGTCATTAATTATTTAGGTGATTTTTAAATCGTGTTTGCACGAGTCATCTGTTGGTTCTATATTTCAAATTAATTGGTGACAGATTGAATAACATGAAGAAAATTTTGTATAACTTGAAATGTCTCCAGTGTTAGGTGGTTTTATTTTTCATTTTTGTATTCCTGTGAATGAGATTATGTGGCATATCAGAATTGATATAACTCTGGAATTGGCTCCCTAACTCCCTTCAGAACTTCAATGAATTTCAGGGACAGAATTTTTCCAGTCCTTTAATGTAGTAGGATTCGTTTAAAAGTTGGGAAAATAGGGTCTGATCAACAGTAATAAGATTCTCAACATCAAGAGCAAAAAAAGGACCTATTCTTCAACCAAATTTTGAATAGCGAGGAGAGAATTTCACTGGTGAGTGACATGAGGCCTATTTGCATGTTTTACATCTCATTATTACCTAATCTTGCCTTAATTATATGCAGTTTCCCAATCTCCCACCTGCTGCTTAGAAACTAGAGAGTGACAGTTCCCAACATGAAAGGCACAGCTGTTAGCCGGTGACTCCAGTTCACCGCTTGTTCGTCTGGGCCTACATCTTGGACAGCAGTCACTAACCTCTCGAGGCACACTCCGTGGATATTAGAATCGGACATGTATTAGCATCACTGCATCATTTATTCCACATTTCCAATCCATTTACAATATGCTTCTGTATTACACTGCTACACTTTGGAGCATGCATTTCATTATAATGGTGTTGGAAAGGCAGTTTTGCGTGCTGGGACAGCATCCAGCTCGTGATTGAACTCCTCAGACCTCCTGGCTTGCTTTCTTCACGCTCACTCACTTTGCACCTAGTCAGATACTCACAGCGTCTCAGCCATGCTTTGCCTTTTTGTGTTTCACCTCATCCCCATCAGAACTTAAATGAGATCAGTCCTTCGAACTTGTCTTGCTTTTTGGCACTGAAGCAGATCCCACACCTGCAGCATTTGCTGGAAGTATATGTAACAACCACAGTACATGTGCTTCAACCAAATGCCGATGTCCCAATGTCTGTGGGAATCAGTTCTCGGGCAGTCCAGTGGAGACAGTCTTCAATCAGGGGATGACAGTATTACAAGGATAGTGTCTGGTATCAGTCCAGGTCAGTTGGCTGCTTGGGGTGGTCAATGTCAGGGGTGCATACTTCTGCAGTCTGAGGAGTTGGCCACAGTCAGTCCTGCAGGTTCAGTGCACCCAATCTAAGGGTTTCTGGTAAATCAGTCAGTAATGTGCAAGTGCTCAGACATGGGTCTTTTCAGTCATGATTTGGAGCGTTCTGTCCAAGTTGGGGAGGGCCAGAGAATCCTGGGAGTTGATTCAGTAAAAGTAAAGGGGGATTATCAGGGGTTACTGCTGTGGTAGAGAAGTTGGGGAAGTCAGTTGTGGGGATTGGCAGCAGCATGCTGGGATGCAGGGGAACAATAATTGTCAAGAAGAAAAACCTGATGGATAAAGGGGACAGACAATAATACATTAGGACTTTTGGTTTAATGTAGGAGGGGTGTGGCATTGTCAATGGTCACAACCACCTTGGCTTTGACAGGGGACAATGCAGCACATGGGTTGGCATGACTAAGCTGTAGGTTCAGTGCATTTGGGGAAGAGTAGCACTCCCTTAAACAAGGTTCTTGGATGGGATGAAGCTAAAGATGAGGAACCTATGTAGCTTGGTTCTTAAATAGCAACATATTTATGAGTGTGCACTTGAATTTACAATGAAGTGTCAGCTGTGTCAACTTTGTGCGCTGAAATGTGGTGTTTTTAGTTACCCTCATCCTACATGCAAGATGAAGGGCAACTCCCTGCCGGCAGTTCTTGAACAGAGCATGGCTAGGCTTTAAAAATGGTATTGACACTGGGTATCCCTGGGGATCATGGCAGGGGGTTGTATTTGCACCGGTGGTGAGAGAGAAGACAGGATGAGAAGGGTGGCATAGAGACGTGGTGCACAGCTAATGAGGCGAGTTTGAGGGAACAGCATGAGAAATCTTGCTCATTTCAGAAAAAACCTCCATGCAACTTGCCATATTCACATTTGGCCAATTCTTGGTAAGATTCAGCCCCATAAGTTGCAAGAATTTAATTTTATGTTTTCAAAAGTTGGGCTTCCCGTTTCAGTGTATTCTAAAACATATTACTGTGAGTGGAACTCCATGTGGATTTGTGAGGCTTATACATGTGCTCAGAACTCTTATGGCACCCAGAGTATGATTCACAGCCAGAGGCAGCAACAGCAAAACCTTGAGGTTGCAGGCTGGAAATTTTATTGTGTAGCTGTGTTTCAGATTGTTGGCAGAGTATGCTCCTGATTTTTTTTATATACTAGAAACAATATTTCTTTATGGTGGGATGAATGAGCTATGGATACGTGCACTAGGCTTAGGAACGTGAATCTGAATTCTACTTAGAATAGGTATGTGTTTTACCTTTACAAAATTGTGGTCAATTTTAGAGTGTTCAGAAAAATGAAAGCATTCAATTATTTCAAATGAATTGGTTTTCTGTGTACAAACATGTCTAATGCAAATAAGATGCCCATTATACACTGCATTGTGCTTGAAATGGATGTATCATATAGATGTGAAAAGTCAGCAATGACTTCTGCTGAAATGTCACTTCTTATCTGGATCACCAGTTTTATCCGAGCACTTGCTTCATAACTATCTTGAAAGCTTGTAGTCATGTTGTGGCAAATTTGATACCCCTGACAAAATATAGACTTTTTTCTTTCTCCCCTCAGTAACTAGCTATTAGGATCACCTATAGTAGATTTGTATGCCCCTATTGAACAGTGATGAGATCAAATGTGAATGTCCAGACTGTTGCATGCATGAATAAAATTGAACTGATAAAACAAGAAATTTATTGAAAGACACATCACATCAGTCAATATCTGACAGAGGAAATTAGCCCAACCATACCTGTCTGATGCAAACTTTCAGAAGACATTAACATGGGAATTGCAATGTTGCATCTGTTTGCCTTGTCTGTCGTGTCCAGTAGCAATTGCCAATATAGTATACCTAAGTATGGTCATCAAGGCTCTGTCGTTGACATCGGGATGTTCTGACTTTACCTGGATATTGAACAACTCAAAGCATGTTGTTTGTTGGAGGTAGGAAATGCTTGTGTACGGGATCGTCTGTGAATAGTAAGGGTCGGTTGGGTTGTTTGCATGCAAGATCTTGAACCCAGACCTTCTGGCCAAGAGATAGGGACACTGCAACTGCAACGCAAGAACCCTCAATTTTATTTTATTTTTCTTTAATATTTTCTAATCACCCTGTTCAGAGATGCTTTTACACACCTCTACAGCAGGTGGGACTTGAACCTGGGTCTTCCAGTTTGGAGATGGGGATGCTACCACTGAACCACAAGAACAGGTGAAGCCATTTTGTTGATAGTTCATACCTGTTTACTTGTGATTGGGATTTTACTTGTTTGTGATAGATATTTTCTAATCAACCTGCTCAGAGTTGTTATTACACACCTTTGAACAGATGGGACATAAGCCCAGGCCTCCTGGCTCAGAGGTAGGGACACTACCACTGGGCCACAAAAGCCGTCTAAGGGCTTATATAATTAACTGATAGAGGGTAATCACTATTGAAGAGGCACTTGAATTACAGTGATACCTACAGCAATTATATAACAAAATACAAGTTACATTGACTGACTAGTTGAGCGTGATTACAGATGCTGTCAAGAGCCAGAGATGACATGTCTCTATTGGGACTTCATGCTGGACTCCTCCTCCTCCATTTGAAGACAGATTGGATGGGCCTTAATTCAACATCAATTTCAAAATCAACTACTTGTGCACCATTACTTTATGCAACAGTTGACAGAACCTTGCTTGCAGGAGTCTTATGTGACTAAACCTGAGGAAAATACCGAGTGTTAAAATCCAAAACTGGAATAACCTGGTTAAGTCAATGGGCAGTTGTCGTGTGAAGATATTTTTTAGAATGAGTCTTTACCATACTTTTTACTGCTGTCAGTGTCTGCTGTCCATTCTGTTTTTAATTTGAAATAGTGTTCAAGATTAAACTTTTCTGTTTCTCATCCAGATTTAATTTATTTATAAATAGTTTACCAAGCAGAAATTGATTTTATAATTTGTGAGCATTGATTTTAATAATGTGATGTATGTCATTGAAATTGACTTTGTGAAGTTTCATTAGGCTGTTCTAATTTGTACTGCATTAACTTAATTCATGTTTATTTCAAGTAGCTATGATATTTACTATATTTTGCAATTTTCTACTGTCCTGATATCCCGTGATAAAATCTGTGCTTGCTGTGATTATTGGTGACAAATATCACAATATTGTAATACTCTTTTCTCAAAAAAAATGATAAGCCTGCAATTTTGCCTTTGTACAAAATCTTCTAGGTTGGAGTTGGCATTTGCTTTTCGGAAATGTTAACTCTCCAGGGACAATTGAATTTCTTGTCTTCTGAAAAGTAGGACCCAAAGTATGGGTCCTCAAATCTGCTCCACCATTCAATAAAATCACAGCTGATCTGTGTTTTGAATTCCATTTCCCAATTACCCCCAAGAATCTTTGATTCCCTTGCCTAAGAAGAATCTATCTAGTTCTGCCTTAAAAACATTCCCAGACCCCTCTTCCATTCTCTTCTGAGGAAGACTGTCTTAAAGTCGCATAATACTCCAGAAAATAAAATTTCTTCATCTCTGTCCCAAAATGGCAATCCCTAATTTTAAAACTAGTTGTTTGAGTCATCTACAAGAGGAAACATCCTTTTTTCTGTCTACCTTGTTGAAGCTATTCAGTACCCTGTACATTTCAATCAAGTCACCCTCAGTCTTCTGATCTCCAGTGGAAACCAGCGTGTTTGTACTTGTCATGTTTGACCCTGAGATGGACGTCTGATCATGTATCACCACTGTCACTGAGACTGCCTATTTCCATCTCCGTATCAAACCCTGACTTTGCCCTGGCCTCGTCTCCGCTGCTGCTGATCTCTTTCTATCTTCTCTCCAAGATAGTTCCAACGCAGTCCTAGCTGACCACATACATTCTACCCTCCATAAGTGTGATGTCATAAAAAATTCAGCTCCATTACTTTACTTGCACCCAGCCCTGTTTCCCTATTACCCATACTCTGTGACCTGCATTTGGCTCCTTGTTAATCAGCACCACAGTTTCCAATCCTCAACTTAGTTTTCATATTCTTCTTGTACCCTTATTTCTTCCTGTCTCTGTGACCTAGTCCATAAGATCTGAAATTCAATCCTGAAATATCTGTTCTCCTCCAAGGTTCCTTTTCTTATTTAAGAATTTCCTTTATAACCTATCACTTTGACCATGCTTTTGGCCATTTTCTGCAAATTTCTCATGGGATTTGGTGTCATATTTTGCTTTTTAACACTGCTGTGATTTGCTTTGGGATTTTTTTTACATTAAAAGTGTTAAACTGTTTGCAGAATGTTTGTAGTGGGATGTAACCTGCAGGTATTTTGCAGCCGCTTAACCAAAATTCTGCTTGTAGGAACCGAATTAAAACTGAAAGAACTGTTCTGAGGAAGGGTCACTGGACCCGAAATGTTAACTCTGATTTTTTTCTTCACACGTGCTGCCAGACCTGCTGAGCTTTTCCAGTAACTTTGTTTTTGTTTTTGCTTGTAGGTTTTTGTGTGTGTGTGTCAATTTAAAGCAGCAACCTTTGTTTACCCAACTGTTTCTGGGGATCAGTCATTCTGGATGAAAATGTTTTTTTGGCAGTTGTGTAGCAATCCTTTATGTGGTACTTATATGAGACTATTAAGTCAACCTACGTAAAGCAGGTTCTTAATGTCCTCATGCAGGACTTGCATTGGTTTTCAGTCGTTCAGAAGAAGTCAGATTGGACTCAAAATGTTAACTCTGCTTATCTCTCCACAGATGCTGCCAGACTTGCTGAGGTTTTCTAGCATGATCTATGTTTGTTTCAGATTTCCAACACTTCCATTATTTTGTTTTTTTTCTTGCATTGGTTTTGATTTTCCAACATTACCTTAATTGAGGGATGGTCACATAAGATTGTATTCTAAAAAGGAGGAAGACCGTAAACGGGAAACTACAGATCAGATATGTATCATAAGAAAAGTGTTAACAGTGGTATAAATAAAGAAGTTATAACAGGGTACTTGAATAAGTTCAAGCTAATCAGGCAGAGCCCAACCTGGTTTGTGAAAAGAAAATCAACTTTGACAAAGCTATTGGAGTTGTTTGAGGAGATAAATTATAGTGGGAACAATGGGGAAATGTTGGATATATGTGCTTAGATGTCCAGAGGCTTTTAATAAGTTACCACATCAAAGGTTATTGCCAAAAAAAAAGCTCATGGTGTAGAGGATACAATATTGGCCTGGATAAATGATTGGCTGGTTCACAGGAAAAGAGAGTATGTCTAATTGCGTCTTTTTCAGGTTGACAGTAATGAGTTGTGTGCCAATTGGGATTGGTACGGGGACCTCAACTATTTATAATTTATATAAGTGAACCAGAGGAAGGGAAGAAAGGTGTGATTGCCAGATTTTATGATCACACAAAGATAGATAGGGAACAAAGTTATGAAGAGGACACAATGAGATTACAAAACTATGTTGGTAGGTTCGGTGAGTGGGAAAAGATGTGGAGAATGTAGTATAATGTGGGAAAATGTGAATTTATCCATTTTGACCATAAGAATTAGGAACAGGACTAGGCTGTTCAGTGTTCTACCATTCAATAGGATCATGGCTGATCTGACATTCCTCGTTCATTTTCCTGTCCTTTCACTATAACTCTAGATTCTCTACTGATCAAGAACCTATCTATCTCAGCCTTAATTATACACAAGGACTCTTCACCCATGGTTCTCTATGGCAAAGAGTTCCAAAGACACTCAACCCTCTAGCATGAAGAATAAAAAAGAAACACATTGCCTAAATGGTGAGATACTGTTGAGCTTTGAGATGCAGAGGGATCAGGATGTCCTTGTTCATGTATCGCAGTAGATGATTGTTCAGGTACAGCAAATGAAAGCTGGAAGAATGCTAAACTTTATAATGAGATGAATTGTATATAAAAGTGGGGAGGTTATCGTTCAGTTATACAGGCAATAGTGAGACTCCAGAACATTCAACGTAGTATTTGTCATCTTACTTGAAGTATGTAAATACATAGGAGGTAGTTTAGTGAAGGCTTACCAGACCGATGCCTGGAATGGACAGGTTGTCTTAGTAGATGATCTAGGCTTGTATCTGCTGGAATTTAGAGCATTAAGAGGTGAGTTGATTGAAATGTACAAAATCCTGAGGGGTTTTGATAGGGTGAACATGGAGAGAATTTTTGGTCATATGGGAGAACATAGAACTAGAGGGTCACTTTAAAAAAAAAATACAGCGTTGTTCATTTAAAGTAGAGATTAGGCAAAAAAAGAGTGTAGTCTGTCTTTGGAACTTTATACCTGAAAAGGTTATGAAAGCAGAGTCCTTGAATATTTTTAAGGCCGTGGTAAAAATATTCTTGTTGAGCAAGGGTTTGAGAGGCTATCAAGGGTAGATGGGAATGTGAAGGTGAAGCTAAAATTGTATTATCCATAATCTTATTAAATGGCACAGCAGACTAGAAGGATGGAATGGTCTACGACTGCCCTAGATTTGTATGCTCATATGTACTTAACTATGGAACAAAGTTTGAAAGGTTGACCTGGGAAATTGGGAGTGTCTTTAATGATACTTTTGGAGTTAAAAATGGATGATTCACTTGGAAAGTATCAATGTTACTTTACTTGGTGTTTTTACCAACAATGTATGTGTGTATATATAATAAATTTTAGATGAAAGTTTTTCTTTTGGTACTTGGCTGATTTTAGCCTATTCACTGCATTTAGAGTTGCATAGAATCAAGGGGCTGATAACCATGAGAAGGCCTATGTAGCTACAGTCACTCCAGTGGTTTTATATTGGACTTAGTCGGGTGTTAGGATTGACAGCTATCATTTCACACATGTATTATATGCCAGTCATGCAATCCCCAAGTTTGTATATGGTGTATTAGTATCAGCCTTTGCAATTTTATGAGGACAAATTTGTTAGGTACCAGTGGTTCTTTTTTTCTGTAATCAATCCATGCTCCTATTCAATTTTGAAGCATTTCAAAACAAAACATTTTTTCTCCTTAAACTGTTTGCTTCTGTTGTTATTCCTAGCAGTATGTTTGTATGTTTCTGATTTATAAATTATTTTAAACAGGGTTGGTGTTGAAATTAGGAATAACTACATGATCTGAGAGGGAAAAACAGGCAAGATAAATATACATAAAGAAGAGAGAAATGTGGTCAGTATCCTCCGATATAGAAAGGTTATGATAAAACTCCCTGATTTGGTTGATTAAAATCATGACAGCTGAGCAGTTGGGATGTCTATGGTGGCAGGTTCACTGTGTTAGTAAAGAGCTGGGAGCAGGCACAGTCACTGATCTTAGATCCGAAACATCCAATCTACACATCTCTGTGACCACTGCGTGTAAAGATATGTGTGTTTTATGTGAGGGTATTATTGGGTTAAGCTGTGGTGAAGTAGCCTCTGGACACTCACTTGCTTAGATTTGTGCACAGTCATAATAACTTATGGCACCGACTGAAGCCATTTGACTCATTGTGGTTTTTGGATATATGTAGAAGATACCATTCTCCCGTAGCCCTGAAAATATTTTCTCTCAGTGGAATAATGACCACATAAAAAGTGCAAGATGTTGTCTTTCGGTGTTCCTCTTAGCTCTGTACACCTCTGAACGGCTGTGCAGCACTCGTAAAGGTGCCATGCATTTTCCTAAAAGATACTGCCAGTATATTGCTGAGCCAAAAATGGTTAAAGGTATTTGCCGTTGAAGTCAACAGGCCAAATGTAACTACGAAAAGAGCAATCGTTGGTGCTTAAAAAGTGCAGAGGAAATTAGCTGATAAAATAGGATTGAGGAAAAAGTGCACTATAGGCAAGAAACATCTGTGGCAAGATTAGGTGAGCCAAAGTTGATATCCAAAGATATTTAAAACAAGAAGTTGGAAATGCTGAACAGGTTTGGCAGCATCTTTGGAAAGTGAAACCGGGTTAATGTTTTGGATTGAATATCTTTTATCAGAATAAGAATTGCTGAAAGGCCACAGATTTTAAACAAATAGGGGCGGCACGGTGGCACAGTGGTTGGCACTGCTGCCTCACAGCGCCAGGAACCCGGGTTCAATCCCACCCTCAGGTGACTGTGTGGAGTTTGCACATTCTTCCCATGTCTGCGTGGGTTTCCTCCAGGTTCTCCGGTTTCCTCCCACAGTCCAAAGATGTGCAGGCTAGGTGGATTGGCTATTCTAAATTGGCCGAGGTATTCAGGGATGTGTAGATTAGGTGGATTATAGGGGGATAGGTCTGGGTGGGATGCTCTGAGGGTCGGTATGGACTTGTTGGGCCAAAGGGCCTGTTTCCACATTGTAGGGATACTATGATTCTATGAAAAATACAGAGGCAGGAAAGGCAGAGAAAGAGCAAACATGAAGCTGTGCAATGGAAAGGTGGGATTGCAAGAGAGATTAAATGACAAGGGGTCATTGGTGACGGTGAAAGGTTTGGTAATGAGACAAGTAAATAATGAGAAGTCTGGATGGACTGTCTTGCCCATTGGACTAAATAAAGGTGTTCACAGGGCCTGAATCTGAACTTTATTTATCATTTTGATGCTCAGTTCTGTTCCCATTCAGACCTTGACCTCAACACTGTTTCAGTGAAGCTTAATGTAAGCTTGTGAATATCCTAAATAGTCTAAAGGGTGAACATGAACAGTGAGACCTGACTATAATTGAGCATAAGTCATTAAAGTTGGCAAGATGTTAGAGAGAGCTAATAATTAAGCATACAGTATTCTAGGCTTCATTATGGGGAATATATACAGTAGTGCATGTGCTGGGAAGTTATGCTGAACTGATTTTAGGACACTGGTTAGACCACAACTGCAGTGTTGTGCACAGTTCTGAGCACTACACTTTAGGAAGAATGTGTATGCATTGGAGAGGGAGTACAGAAAAAGTTTGAGAAGTGTTCCTGGGACTTTCGTTGTGAGGATTGATTGGAGAAGTTGGGACTGTTTTTCTTGGGCATAAGAAGGCTGAAGAGAGATTTGAAAGAAATTTTCAAAGTCATGAGGGATCTGGGCGGAGTAGATGAGAAACTTTCCCTGTTTGTTTACAGGATAAAGAACCAGATGGTATAAATTTTGAAATGTTTTGCAACAGGTGAGGAAAATATAGTTTTCAAACAGTGAGTAGTTGAACTACAGAACTAACTGGTTGGCAGTGTGTTGGAGGGAGATTCAACTGAGGCATTAAAGAGAGCATTAGATGATTATTTAAATAGAATCAGCTTGCGGACAAGGAAGGAGATTGGCATTGAAAGAAAATGTTCAGCGAGACAATGCAGATGCACTGATCTCATACCACACCCTAACAGTTTTGTGATTCTGTAATTAATTAAGCATCTTAGATATAACCATTGCTCCCAATTTTTCCTCTTAGTGAGTTTCAGACAGAAGCTGTTGGCAATGATCCTCCTTTTCTTACTGCACATATAGTAGTTTCTTTTTACTGTTCATATTACCATCCCTTTTTGCATTGCACTGCCATCCTTTTTTTTACAATTTAAGCTTACCTGAATTTCACTTTATCTCGAGTCTTTTTCTTTTGTTCTTATGCCCCTCCTCACTTTTTATCCCTCTAGATTTGACCCTCAGGTCTGATGGAGTTTCATCAACCTAAAACATTATTCATTTCCTCTATAGATACTTACTGTATCTGTTGAGTATTTCCAACGTTTTTAGTCTTATTTCAGGTTTACAGCATTTAATAGTATTTTGCTCTTGTAGTATTGAAATCCAAATTTTTGTTTTGTCTGAAATAAAACATTAAGAAACATTGCAACATTGCTACATTTCAGAATTCCGTGAATTGCAAAATGGTTTGGAATATCCTGAGGCTGTGAAAAGCATTGAATTAATTAACTCGGAGATAGTAGGAACTGCAGATGCTGGAGAATCCGAGACAACAAGGTGCAGAGCTGGATGAATACAGCAGGCCAAGCAGCATCATAGGAGCAGAAAGGCTGACGTTTCGGGCCTAAACCCTCATCAGAAATTAACTGTTTGCTCTGCTGATCCATTAGAGATGTATTTAAATTTATTATTGTAGTCTTGTTTAGAAACTGTACATTAAGTCATTGTGAGGATGACTGTTATGAGTAAAGTCGCCGCTAACAGACCATAGGGCTGCTCTTTTAATGGAGAGAGACAGCTGGTGGTGGTTTAACCTGAGGGTCACCACACCTCAGGCGAAGGGAGAGGCAGAGAAAGAGAGTCCTTCATAGTTACCTCAGCTGGTGTGAGAATTGAGCCCCCAATGATAGCATTGAAATGCATTGCAAACCAGCTGTCGAGCCAACTGGGCTAACCAACTCCACGCTGTTATGAGTGGAGTACCGCAAGGCTCAATGTTTGGACGACAGCTGTTCACAATCTATATAAATGATTTGGATGTAGGGAGAAAATGTAATGTTTCCAAATTTGGGGATGATATACAACAGGTTGGAAATGTAAATTGTGAGGAGAATGCAAGAAGGCATCAAGGTATTTGAAAGGCTAAGTGAGCGGGCAAAAACATGGCAGATGGAATATAATGTGACTAAGTGTAAAGTTGTCTACTTTGGTGGGAACAAAAACAGAAGTGAAGTTAAACCTCAGTGGTTGCTAAGTTACTGAAAGAATTCTGAGGGACAGGATGTATCTACGCCTGAACAGACTATCATCAGTGATAGCATGGATTTGTCAAGGGAAAGTTGGACAAATTTGATCAAATTATTGGAGAATATAATCAGCAGTGTTGATGAGGGTAATACATTGGATGTAGTGTACATGGACTTTAGTGAGGCTTTTACTAAGATCCCACATGGCAGGCTGGTGAACAAAGTAAGAACCCAAGGGATCCAAGGCAAAATGACACGTTGGATCCAAATTGGCTGAGAGGTAGGAAGTGGAGAGTGATGATGGAGGGATGTTTTAGTGACTAGAAGTTTGTTTCCAGTGGCGTTCACAGGGCTTGGACTCTTTCTGTATCTCGATAGTTTGAACCTAAATGTAGGGGATATGATCAAGAATTTGTGGATGACATGAAAATTTGTAGGGTGGAAAATTGGAGGATAGCCATAGTCTGCAGGAGGATATTAACTGGCTAGTCAGCTGGGCAAAGCAGTGGCAAATGATTTCAACATGGAAAAGTGTGCACTTGGTGTGGGCTAACAAGGGAATGGTAGGACCCTGGAAAATGCAAAAGATCAGAGTAACCTTGGTGCACATATCCATAGATCCCTAAATGTAGTAGGTAGCTAGATAGGGTGGTTAGGAAAGTTTTTTTTTAAAGAAAATACTATTCACTTGTGGGATGTGTGCGTCGCTGGCTGACCAGCATTTATTGTCCATCCCTAGGTGCGCTGAGGAAGGTGGTGTTGAGCTGCCATCTTGAACCATTGTAGTCTAAGTCCTGTAGGTAGACCCACAATGCCATTAAGGAAGGAGCTCCAGGATGTTGACCCAGTGACAGTGAAGGAATGGCGATTATATTTCCATGTTAAGACAGTGAGGGGAACTTTCAGGTGATGGTGTTTCCAGGTATCTGCTACACTTGTCCATCTAGATGGAAGTGCTTGTGGGTACACACTGCTTCTAGTGGTAGTGGAGGGAGTGGATGCTCGTGGATGTGGTGCCAGTCAAGCGGGCTGCTTTGACCTGGATGGTGTTGAGTATTGTTGGAGATGCACTCATCCAGGCACGTGGGGAGTATTCCATCACACTGCAGACTAGTGTGTTGTAGATGGTGGACTGGTTTTGGGGAGTCACGAGTTGAGTTGTTTGTCACAGTGTTCTTGGCTCCTGACCTGCTCTTGTAGCCACTATATTTACATGACAAGTTAAGTTGGTAGTGGGGGATTCGGTGATGGTAACACCATTGAATGTCAAGGGGTGGTAGTTAGATTGTCTCTTACAGTCACTGTTATCGGAGATGGTTATTCCCTGGCCTCTCTGTGGTGTGAATGTTACTTGCCACTTGTCAGCCCAAGCCTGGATATTAACCAGACATTATTGGACTTGGACATGGATTGCTTCTGTATCTGAGGAGTCGCGAATGGAGCAATCATCAGAGAACGTCCCCACTTCTAATATTATGATTGAGGGAACAAATTATGGGATTTGTTCCTTTGTTGGCTGAGGCTTAGAATAAACAGTAAAGAGGTTATCCTGGAACTATATAATATACCAGCTGGGCCATAACTGGAGTACAGCATGTAGTTCTGGTCAACACATTAGAGGAAAAAATGTGATTGAACAAGAGAGGGTGAAGAGGCGATTGGCAGGAATGCCAGAGTTCTGAAGAAAAGTCATACTAGACTTGAAACATTAATTCTATTTCTCTTCCCACTGATGTTGCCAGTTCTGTTGAGTTTCTCGGGCATTTTCTCTCTTGATTTTGCTACGCTGCTACCTGGGTTGAAGGGTCTGAACTATGAAGAAAAACTGGATAGGTTAGGGTTGCTTTCATTGGAGGACTGAAGGCCATGAGGGTCCTGATGAAAGGATATAAGATTATGAGGGGTACAGATAAGGAGATACTTTTTCCAGTCGCGGAGGGGTCAGTAACCGGGGGGCATAGATTGAAGATATATTGAAGGTTAAAAGACGAGTTGTGGAGAAACTTTTTTTTAACCTATCGGGTGATTCAAGTCTGGAACTCACTTCTAAGAAGGTGGTTCAATCAGAAATCCTCAAATCATTTAAGCAAAATTTAAATATTCGCTTAAGTTAACATAAGTTCCAAGGCTATGAGCCAAAAGCTGGAAAATAGGACTAACACAGTTAGATCTCTGTTGACCAGCGCAGACACAAGGGCTGAATGGCCTCTCTCTGTGGTGTAAATATCTGAGTCTGTGAAGCAAAGAATTTATTAAATGGTGATATATTGGGAAATGCTGACATTCAACATTGATGTCCTGTTGATGAGTTAATAAAATCTGACATATTGACATAGCAAGCATTAGGAAAGTATGTAGTACGCTAGGCTTAATTACAGTAAAATTTGACTACAGAAATGACAATGTCTTACTGCAATTGTACAGAGCCTTGGTGAGACAAGATGTGAAAAATGGTGTACAATTTTTGTTTTCTTATCTCAGAAAGGCGATAGTTGCTGTAGAGAGAGTGCAATGGAGGTCCACCAGACCAATGCCTGGAATTGCGGAATTGTTCTGTGAGGAGAGATTGAAAGAAGAGGGCTTGTTTGCTCTTGAGTTTTGAGGAATGAGAGGTGATCTCATTGAAGCATTCAAAATTCTTACACAGTGGGTCAGGATGGATATGGATGGCATGTTTCCTCTGGTTGTTGAACTATAATATGGGACATTGAGAGGATGGGTGCAGTTCAAGCAATGCTTCAATGAGACTTTCTTCCCCAGAACATTTAACATGAGTGAACAAGGTAACTCTCCAGGCATATATTCAGAGGTATAAGTGATTTTGTTTTTATCAGTACCTATTCTTGCCCTCAATTCCCCAGTGATTTTTGTGATATATGGCACAAGTAACTTTCTCTAAAACTCACATCAGTTAAATGGCTTGTTATGCACAAGTTACCATTCCAGAACATTGTTATTGGATCCCCTTATACACATTGTAATTGTTCCTGGCTTTATTAACAGCTGCTTTTGGATTCATAAACCATCATGTTGTTTGATTCAGTCTATTCTGGGCATTTTTGTTTTTGGACAAATTGCTATTTCTCCATTTGATGCCATAGAGTAATACAGCATGGAAACAGGCCCTTTCACCCAAACTGGTCCATGCTGACCATGGTGTCCACTCAGCTGGTCCCAGTTGCCTGCATTTGGTCCGTATCCCCCTCAACCCTTTTCATCCATGTACCTATCTAAATGTTTTTTAAATGTTGCTATTGTACCTGCCTCAACCACTTTCTCTGGCAGCCCATTCCATATACGCACCACTCTCTGCATGAAGAAGTTGCCCCTCAGGTCCTTCTTAAATCTTTCCCCACTCACCTAAAACTATGCCCTCTAGTTTTCAAGACCCCATCCCTGGGAAAAAGACTATATGCATGCATCCTATCTATGCCTCTCATGATATTATGCACCTCAATAAGGTCACCCCTCATTCTCCTATGTTCCAAAGATCTATCCTGGCCAACCTAGTCCTGGCAACATCCTCATAAATCTTCTTTGCACACTTTCCAGTTTAGCTGTGTCTTTCCTAAAACAGGGTGACCAAAACTGTACACAATACTCCAAGTGCAGCCTCACCAATGACTTATACAGCTGTAACATAATGTCCCAATTCCTATTCTTAATGCCTCATCTAATGAAGGCCAGCATGTTAAATGCCCTCTTCTTCATCCTGTACACCTGTGATGCTGCTTTCAATGAACTATGTAATAGTACTCCTAGGTTCCTCTGTTCCACAACACTCCTCTGGACCTTACCATTTACTGTATAAGTCCTACCTTGGTTTGACTTTCCAAAGTGCAACACCTCACACTTATCTGAATTGAATTGCGTTTGCCAAATTTCAGCCCACTTCCCCATCTAATCAAGATCCCTCTGTAATTTTTGATAACCTTCCTTGCTATCAGCAGTACCTCCTAATTTTGTATCATCCACAAATGTATTAATCATGCCTTGTACGTTCACATCCAGATCATTTATGTAAATAACAAAGGTCCCAGCACCAACCCCTGTGGCACACCACTAGTCACAGGCCTCCAGTCTGAGAAACAACCTTCAGCCATCACGCTCTGCTTCCTACCATCAAGCCAGTTTTGAATTCGGTTAGCTAAACTGTCCCTGGATCCCATGCGACCTAACTTTCATGACTAACCTGCTGTGCGGGACCTTGTCAAAGGCCTCACTAAAATCCATATAGATAACATCTATTGCCCTACTCTCATCTATCCTCTTGGTTACCTCCTTCGGAAAACTCTAATAGATTTGTCAGACATGACTCCCCGTGCAAAAATCCATGCTGACTATCCCTAATCAGACCCTGACTATCCAAATGTTGGTTGTTCCTGCCCCTCAGTATCATCTCCAATAATTTGCTTACCGCTGATGACAGGCTCACTGGCTTGTAGTTCCTTGGCTTATCTTTGCTACCTTTCTTAAACAATGGAACAACATTTGCCATCTTCCAGTCTTCTAGAACTTCATCTGTGGTGTGGCGCCTATGAAATCATCATTGCACTTTTTACAAGAGATTTATCACACTCAATCTGCTGTGCATTTGCAATTTGTCATCTTAAAAATATTGTACTTCTGGGTGTAGTATTTTTATTTTCTTTCTGTAACTGATTACATGTATTGCTAGGTTTTGGCAAGCTCTGCTGGTGCAAGTGTCTCTCCTTTTATTCTGCATATTATGTACATTGCCCTGTTCTGTAAAATGTAGTATAAAAATACATTTTCTTACAACTAAGTAAATATTGCTAAAGTATTCATTGCTGAATTTATTTGCATTCACAACAATTTTGTTAAATTGTGAATAAATCTTAGTCTATTAGAGTTTGGCAACTAGTTGAATCTTGTGGTTTATTTCATTGCTTTACAGTGTAGAACTGCTTGACAAATTTTACTCAATTGTATTTTACTTCTTTATTCGCCTCCTGCCTTTGAGGTTTTACCTTTTGAGGTTCCATGGCCTGCTGTCTTCCGAAAACAATTAAATTCCACCCTTCTGTTACTTTCTATTTTGCAGTTTGTCTGGTGTAATGCCTTTAAATGTCTCTGTTTATGTAACTGGATTATTTTAGGGTAAGTTTCAGTTGCTTGTGTATACAAAAAGACTGTGGTTGATATGCATGTGACTTGAGGGAAAGTTGTAATTGGTTAGTTACTCCCACGGGCTAAGTTTTCAGTTGTGCTTGTGGAAAGAATGGCAAGGTGTAGATTACACATTCTATGCAAAGAAAGTTTTTTTTTATGATTTGAAGGACAACACCCTATTAGCAGTGCTTGCAGCCAGTAAACTTACTGATCGTTAGCCAATTGTGAAATCATGAACCATTTTGCACACTGCATAAAACCATGGATTTTATAGAGGGCGTTTCTAAGTATTGAACTTCAAACTGACCGTCTTGGAGGAAAAGTAATGTTATAACCAAAATTTGGTTGACTTTTCAAAAACAGTGTAGAGAGCAGATACTGCAGTATAATAAAAAAAGACATCCATTTAGACAGAGCTTTTCACAACTGCCGGATGTCTTGAACTGTTTTACAACCAGTAAAATACACTTGAAGTGTAGTTATTGTTGTAATGAAGGAAATGCGGCAGCTACTATAAGACCATAAGAGAGAGGAGCAAAAATAAGCCATTTGGCTTATCACGTCCATTCCAGCCATCAATGAAATCATGCTGATCTGATAATTCTCAAGTCCACTTATCTGCCTTATCCCTTTAACCCTTGATTCTCTTAATGATTAGAAATTTGTCTATCTCTGGCTTGAATATACTTAACAACCTGGCCCTGACAGCCTCTGCAATAAAGAATTCCATGGATTCACAACCCACCTCATCTGTGTCCTATTTGGATGACACCTTACTCTAAGATATATTCCCTATGGTCCTAGACTCTCCCATAAGGGATAACAACTACTCTGCACTACCCTGTCTAGCCCCCTAAGAATCTTGTATGTTTCGATAAAGTCTCCTCTCATTCTTCTAAACTCCAATGAGTACAAGCCTAGCCTAATCAATCTCCTCATAAGAAAATTCCTTTCATACCTAATGAACCTTCTCTGGATGCCTCTACTGTCAGTGTATTTTCCCTTTGAGAAGGGCCAAAACTGTTCAAAGTGTTCCAGATGTGGTCTGTCTAGTGTCTTGTGTAGTTTTAGCAAATCCTCCCTATTTTTATGCTCTATTCCATTGAAGTAAAGGCCAGATATGTACAATGTATTAGCAAGCAGCCATCAAACTATTATATTGATCATAACAAGGTGTGATATGGATTGAGGGTAAATGTTGACCGGGCAACATGGATAACTCATCTATTCTTTTTTGAAATATGTCATTGCACCTGACCTTGGGGTTTTGGTTTAATGTTGCATCCAAAAAGTGACACCTCCAATAGTACGGCCCTCTCTTGCTACTGCACCAGAGCATCATCCTTGATTTTTTTCTAATTGAACCCATGTGACAAAGGTAGTACACTAATTATGGTGACTTTAACCTTCGTGTTGACTGGGGAAAACCAAATTCGTGAAGATAACAATGAGGAAGAATTCATAGAGTGTATTCGGGACAGTTTCCAGTATGTTGTTTCTTAGGAGCAATGTGTTGTTTTGTTTTTATTCACAGAATGTGAGCATGGCTGGCTGAGCTGGCATCTATTGTCCATCCTTTGAGGCTTTTGAGAATTTGGTGGTAAGCTGCCTTCTTGAATTGCTGCAATCCATTTGTTGTAGGTACACCCACCATGCCATTAAGAAGGAGTTCCCAGTAAAACTGCAGGAATGGTGATACATTTCCAAGTCAGGATGTTGAGTAGCTTGGAGAGGTACGTGCAGGTAGTGGGGCTCCCATGTATCTGTTACCCCTGTTCTACTAGATGCTGATAGTCATGGTACACAATGCTGCTACTGCACATCAGTGGTGGAGGGAGTGAATGTTTATGGATGCGGTGCCAGTCAAGCGGCTGCTTTCTCCTTGTTAGTGTCAAACTTCTTGAGTGTTGTTAGAGGTGTACTCATCCAGAAAAGTGGGGAGTATTCCATCAAATGCCTGATTTGTGCCTTGTAGACAATAGACCATCTGGGGGGATTTGGATGGCAAGTTACCCACTGCAGGATTCCTAGCTTCTGACCTACTTTTGTAAGCACAAAACATGCTTAGTCCAGTTCAGTTTCTGTTCAAAGGTAGTGCCCTGGATGTTGATAATGGAGTCATCAGTGATGGATAATGCCATTGAATGTCAAGGGGTATTGGTTAAATTCTCTCCTGTTGGAGCTGGTCTTTGCTTGGAACTTATGTGGTGCAAATGTTACTTGCCACTTGTCAACCTAAGCCTGGATAGTACCCAGGTCTTGCTACATTTGGCCACAGACTGCTTCAGTATCTGAGGAGTCCAAAATTGTAGTGGACTATTGTTTCACATCACATCAATTGTCACATAATATCCCTACTCCTGACCTTTTGATGGAGAGGAGGTCTTAGATATAGCAACAGACGATAGGTGAGCAAAGGACATTACAGTGAGGTACTCCTGCTGTGATGATCTATGGCTAGGTGACTGACCTGTAATAACCACAACCATCTTCCTTTGTGCTATGTATGATCAAACCAGTGAAGTGTTTTCCACTCAATTTGATTCTTATTGATTTTTCTAGTGCTGCCAAAAGCGGCCTTGATGTCAAAAGCAGTCAATCTCTTCTCACCTCTGGAATTCAACTGTTATTCATTTTTGAATCAAGACAAAATGAGGTCAGGTGCTGTGTGGTCCTGTTGGACCCCAAACTGAATATGAGTGAGTAAGTAGGTGCTGCTTAATAGCACTGTGTAAACGTTCCAATGCTTTACTGATGATCAAGAGTAGATAGAGCAGTAATTGGCCTTGATTGTTTGTTTTGTTTTTCCATACTGGACATACATCGGTGACATTGTCTATCTGAAAATGTTATAGCTGTATTGAAACAGCTTAGCCAGGGGTGTGGCAAATTCTGATGGTTAAGTCTTAAGTACTTTGGTCAGAAAGCTGTTAGGGCCCATAATCTTCAAAATATCCAGTGTCTTCTACTGTTTCTTCACACTAGATGGCATGAATCAATTTGGCTGAAGCCTGGGTATTTGTGATGCTGGGGGCCTGTGGCAGAAGCTGAGATGGATCATCTAGCTGAAGAATGCTGCAATACCTTATCTTTTGCTGGGCTCACGCATCGTTGGAGATGGGGATATTTGTGGAGTTTTTTTTTTAATTGTCCACTGCCATTTTGATTGGATGTGGCATGACTGCAGAACTTAAATCTGATCTGTTGGTTGTAAAATTGCTTGGAACTGTGTATTACTTGCTGCTTGCATTGTTGTAACTTCACCAGGTTGACAGTTGATTTTAGATTGCACTGGTATGGCACCTGACATGCCCTCCTACACCCTTCATTGAGCCAGGGTTGATCACCTGGCATTGTGGTAATGGTACAGTGGGAGGTATGCCAGATCATATGGTTGCAGATTATGGTTGAGTACAGTTCTGCTGCTCCCAATGCCCCACAATACCTCTCAGATGTCCAGTCTTGAGTCACTATGTCTAGCATGCATCATTTTAAATTGGGGGCAGAAGTTGGAACTTGAGTGGGGAAAGATCTGAGGAGGGCGGGTGGAGTGTAGGGAGAAAGGGAGGGGGAGAGGGCTTCTTGCCCCTTCCCCCCTCCACCCCCCATACTCCCAGGTTTTGGTGGCCTTTCCTCCTCGCTCTGGAACACCCACCCCACCTCCACCATGTCCCCCACCTCCACAATATTTTCCACCTCCCCAAGCCCCCCACACCAAAGGTGAGCCATATTTCAAAATCACACGCAGAGTACTGCATTCGCTCGTGAGATCACGTGAAAAGTCCATCTATCTACCATGTTTGGAACCTTGCACGTAAACATTCCAGAATGAGTGCACATTCACAGTTGTCCCCAGTCACTGATGTCAGCAACCTCTGCCATCAGAGAAAGATGAGCAGTGCTCACTCACAACCACCATCGCCAGAAGAATGAGTGGGCATTATCTTAAGATAAAGTTTTTTTGTGTGTCACACATCATGGCTGTTTCACAAGTCTAGTCTGCTGTTCATATTCTGGTGATAGTGCTGCATTAAGCATTTCTGATAGCCATCTGGAAGATGATAGAGAATGTGACAACACTCAAATCCCATAAACCTACATCTGTGCCAACTGAAGTGACTTACTGAAGAAGAGCTGTTGTAAGAAAGGAAAAGCTAACTTGTAGCTTCAAGAAGTTGCAATCCCCCATGTCATAAAGTACAATTTGCCCACAACAGTGCAGTTAAGAGACTTATTATATTTGGAAGGCATAACAAATGATGTGTGTACAATGCAGTTAAATAGGACAGGAAGCCGAAGAGCAGGTTAGAGCAGCGATTGTGAATAGGACAGTTTTTTTTAGTTGCTGTTACAGTTTTGTCAGAGCTGACCAACCTGTTTAATGAGTTTTATGAAAGGGGTCAAATAAAGGTGCCTGTGGGATTACTGTGAACTTGGCTAAGGAGGTTCTGCAAGAGTGCAAGTTTAGTTAACAACAGGGTCCAAAGACCTCGGATGAAATAAAGGTAAAGCGGCACGGTGGCTCAGTGGTTAGCACTACTGCCTAACAGTGCCAGGGACCCAGGTTCAATTCCACCCTTGGGTGACTGTCTGTGTGAAGTTTGCACATTCTGCCTGTGTCTGCGAGGGTTTCCTCCGGGTGCTCCAGTTTCCTCTGTCAGTCTAAAGATGTGCAGGTTAGGTGGATTGGCCATGCTAAATTGCCCATAGTGTCCAGGGATGTGTAGGCTATAGGAGGTCCAGGGAGAGGAGGCAATGGCCGAGTAGTATTGCCACTGGACCATTAAACCAGAGACCCAGATAACGTTCTGGGGACCCGGGTTTGAATCCCGCCATGGTGGAATTTGAATTGAATAAAATATCTGGAATTAAGAATCTAATGATGACCATGAGCTCCTTGACGATTGTCAGAAAAACCCATCTGATTCCTTTAGGGAAGGAAACTGCCATCCTTACCTGGTCTGGCCTACATGTGATTCTCAGCCACACTGCTGTGGATCTACTCTAAACTGCCCTCTGGGCAATTAGGGATTGTCAATAAATGCTGCCTGGTCAGCGATGCCGTTATCCCGTGAATGAATTGAAAATGCAGGGTTACAGGGATGAGGTGGTTCTAGGTGGGATGCTGTTCGGAGGGTCAGTGTGGACTTGACGGACTGAATGATCTGCTTTCAGGGATTCTACTACTTATGGTTTGAAGTCGCCATAGGCCTACCAGACCGTATGGGTGCTCCGTCATTAGATGAAAAGGTGGTAGTTTAACCTGAGGGTCACTGTGCCTCAGGCAAGGGGAAGAGATTGTGATTGAGATTGAGAATGAGAATCCTTCATGGTAACTACAACTGGTGTGGAAATTGAACCCATGCTGTTGGTGTCCCTCTGCATTGTAAACTACTCACCCACCCGACAGAGCTAACTGACCCCACCAGCCGGTGAATGCAACTTGTAGGCTAAATTGATTTGATTGGGAAAGTAGAAGATCCTACATACCAGAAACCAAATGAGAGAACTTTAGAACTGCATGTCGTGCCACATATCTGCCATGAGTGATGGTGATGCTTGTGGTTGTGTCAGATGTATCTTTCTTTTGTCAGCTACTTAAAAGAGAAATGTACCTTATTTTATTTGAATTATTATTTGGTGGTAAAATCATGTGTAATTTGTGTTGAGACAACAAGGTGCAGAGCTGGATGAACACAGCAGGCCAAGCAGCATCA